>NC_084567.2:6422500-7050000 GCF_033978685.3 Nerophis lumbriciformis | reverse complement strand
TTTAACACACTGCAGCCTCATAGACAGACAGACACTCACACACACTCACGCATGCATACAAACACCAATCAGAAGTGCACAGTGTGTTCTCAGGTGCAGCCCACACCTATCAGTTTATGGTTTGCGTAAAGGCGAACTTGTTATTTTCCTTTGTAATCTCTGTCTACTGAGCCTATGGTGCTGTTAAGTTATTATGGCTCAATTTGCCTTTTAATGTATTATTATTTAATATATTATTATTTTAGTTGCTTAAGAGATATAGCTGGCTCTGAATTTGTTCATTGCTATTTTTATGTTTTTGTGCATTATTTGTTGTCGTCATCATTAAACAAATAGGTTATTCATCAGTAGGGATGATACTCGAAACCGATAAGAAAAGAACCGAGAACCGGTACCCGTTATCGAGACCACTAAGAAAAGAGTTGGTTCTTTATTCGAATCCCTGGGAACGAATCCCGTCCCGACCAGAAATGCCCCGTGGGACATCACAAGAAATGACGTCACGTAGCTCAGTCATTAGGCGCAGATAGCGAAAGCAGGAAAAACAATGGACCGTAAAAAGCGCTCCAAGGTGTAATAAAGTTCAAAACAAAAGGTATAATCCAATGAATAACTTTACTGAGAGATTTGAGCAGGGTACAAACACATGACCAACACTTTTACGACCAATCGG
Organism: Nerophis lumbriciformis; assembly: GCF_033978685.3. Classification (NCBI taxonomy): domain Eukaryota; kingdom Metazoa; phylum Chordata; class Actinopteri; order Syngnathiformes; family Syngnathidae; genus Nerophis; species Nerophis lumbriciformis. The sequence continues at coordinate 7,049,327 of NC_084567.2, read as the reverse complement.
AAACATAGCAACCAGGCTACCACACACCTCCTTTACGGCAGCTGTCGCAACGTTCTTAAAGCAACCGCAGCACATACAACATATATACAACATATCTCCCTTTTTTAACGTCTGTTTTTCTTTCCTTGTAAACAAAACAAAATCACACTGTATATGTGTTGTCTGTCTAATTATAAATAATGCAGACGAGGCGTGTTGGCTGAGTTATTGACGTTTACTTTCACAGCGTGCTCATAACCTCATTCTTAGCTGCCGGGTGGCGACATGCAACAACACTTTTCGGGGCTACCGCGCATGCTCGTCACTCCCGTTGCATGCTGGGTAGTGTAGTTGTTATATTCCCTAGCTCATAACATCACATCTTTCCCCCTATTAAGAAATAATGTTAACTCAATAAAGTATATTTCTTTTTTTAGCTTTAACTTTTAATTTTTTAGCATTGTAACCACATTTGCAAACAACTTTTCTCTTCATAGAATTTTCTTTCAATAAAGAAATAAAGTGCAAAAATGTCAAAGCATCATAACAAACAGTTATGTCAAATAGCAGCAGAAGTGCACTTTTTGGAGAGCTGTATTATTTTCAGTTTTGTGCCCAAGGGACTGATTTTATTTAACATTATATTAATATTTATACACCTATAGTGATCACAGAGACATGTTGTTTTTGTGTTACTGTATATATTTGTTTTTCTCAAAAATCCCACTTATTATACTTTGGGTAACAACAGTCAATAGTTATTATTATTTTATTTTTTTAGGGGGGTAACAGTCAACATTTATTTATCTTATTTGTTAAACCAAATATTGTGTGTTTTTTTCCATATACAACAACTTATCTGGACTCGATAAGAGAATCAATAAGGAATGGGTTCGATAAGAGGATTCGATAATAGGCTCGAACTCGATAATTTCTTATCAAACATCATCCCTACTCATCAGTTACTCAGTACTTGAGTAGTTTTTTCACAACATACTTTTTACTTTTACTCAAGTAAATATTTGGGTGACTACTCTTTACTTTTACTTGAGTAATAAAACTCTAAAGTAACAGTAGTCTTGAGTACAATTTCTGGCTACTCTACCCACCTCTGATCGTGACTCAAGTACCGTGATACATAGTTTATCGTGAAGTCCTTTCCAATACCTCGTCTAGGGCTGGACTATTATGGCAAAACATAATAATCACAATTATTTTTGAGTGATTTTGGAATCACGATAAAAAACACCATTATTTATTAATTTGAAAACGTAAAAACAGTACCACCAAAACTCAATTTTAAATATAATCTAAAAGAACAACCAGATATACATTAGTAACAAATAAATAACACGTACAATAGCAATCATAGTAAAAATAAATTAAAATGATTATAGCAATATTTTTTGTTTTCTCCCAGCCCTTGATTAGCAGTCTATTTTCTCTCTTTGTAGGGTTTGATGGACGCTACGTCACTACATGAGTCGAGAAAAAAAAGAGCTAAGCTCCAGGAATCACTACGGGTTCAAAAAGGAGCGAGGCTAACGCCACGCTACTGGGAACTGTAGTTAAGCTACATAGCGTCGCTACTTGTTGTGCACTACTGCCCATCACTGATTCTAACTCGTAAATAAACGATAGCAAAAGTCAGCTAACAATGCAGGTAATGGGGATGCACTCTATTTCACCTTTAGAAAATATCCAAAAGCTTCCAACAACTTTTTATATACACGCTGTAAGTATATATGTACTGTAATAACAGGCACATTCATAATAACATGTAATATTTACGCATTTTCATCATTTTAAGCAAACGGCAGCACATTATTTTCACAGACGCATCACAACGTTTGCTATTTCCTTCAACACCACAAAGAATACTTTGGGACAAATTATGATCCAGAACCATATATTTTTGAGCCTGAATATAAGGAGGATGAGCTGGTTTTAGAAGCTGAGTGATAAGCACAATTGCTAAGTGCTAAACAAAAAATACAAAGTATATACCATCCAATCTCGATTAATATCACTTTTTTATTTGAATTAAGGCAGATTGTCCGTGCAGGATAATAGCGAGTACAGTTGCATCCCTACTATTTACTAGCACAGTATCTTGTAACAGACATTTCCGCCATGTTTGATGGAGGTAATATATGCTCACAGCTGACAACTGTCATTTTGTTCATATCTATAATTGTGTTTACTAGAGGTGTAACGGTACAGGTAACCCACGCTTCGGTCCGTACCTGCTTTTAGGACCACAGTTTTGCTTATTTTCTGTACACTTTGTGGGGGGTAAAGAGAACAACTTTTTTTCTTCTCAAAGTTCATAAGTTGTTTTTTTTGCTTGTCATCACAAACATTCTGCAGGAAACAAAGTATCAGTGGTGTACAGAATATAAGGCTGCAGCTAACGATTATTTTTCTATCGATTAATCTATAGATTATTTTTTCGATTAATCGGTTAATCTATAGATTATTTTTTTCGATTAATCTATGGATTATTTTTCCTTTTACCGATTATTTTTTTTATTTAAAATGAAGATGAAAAAATAAATGTAGGCCAGTTTTTTCAAAAGGCATGGCTTTTATTTACAAAAAAAAAAAGTATGGCCACTCAGTCAACATTGACAACAACATGACAAAATATTCTGTAACAATGTAAACATTTAAAACTTTTAACATTTAACAAAATTAAAAGTAGCTTATTTGCTTTTTAATGTGCAAATATAAAAGTAAACATCCAGTGCAATCTTAATATTCTGCAATAGTATAAGCATTTCAAAAGTAAAAGTATTGCTTATTTGCTAAAATGTGCAAAAATAAAGATAAACATCCAATACAAAAAAGTGCAAAATGAAATATTCTGTAACAGTGTAAACATTTCAACAAAAGTAAAAGTATTGCTTATTTTGCTTAATAACACAACAATGATAGTATGATTAAAGTGAAAGTTAATTGTTCGTTTGTACATAGTATATGTAACTGTTAATGTTGTAAAAGGTATTTGCACAACTAATTAACGTTAGCGTTAAAGAGGAGCGCATCTTTGTAAACACTGAACAGGCACGCCAAACGTGCCTCTCAGAGCGAAACAGTGTTTTAGTTTTATGAATTTACAACGCAGATACAAATGACACATTCATGTTTTTGTGTAATGATGACAACGTATACTCACGCGGACGATTGACTAGTTGATGGTGATGGCAAGAACGCTGTCGGGTGTTTTCTTTTCAAATGTTCGTTTATAGCCGTTGTGCATACAACAACATTATTAGCAGAGGTGGGTAGAGTAGCCAGAAATTGTACTCAAGTAAGAGTACTGTTACTTTAGAGATTTATTACTCAAGTAAAAGTAAGGAGTAGTCACCCAAATATTTACTTGAGTAAAAGTAAAAAGTATATTGTGAAAAAACTACTCAAGTACTGAGTAACTGATGAGTAACATACACACATATACAGTGGGGCAAAAAAGTATTTAGTCAGCCACCGATTGTGAAAGTTCTCCCACTTAAAATAATGACAGAGGTCTGTAATTTTCATCATAGGTACACTTCAACTGTGAGAGACAGAATGTGAAAAAAAATCCAGGAATTCACATTCTAGAAATTTTAAAGAATTTATTTGTAAATTATGGTGGAAAATAAGTATTTGGTCACTTCAAACAAGGAAGATCTTTGGCTCTCACAGACCTGTAACTTCTTCTTTAAGAAGCTCTTCTGTCCTCCACTCGTTACCTGTATTAATGGCACCTGTTTGAACTTGTTATCTGTATAAAAGACACCTGTCCACAGCCTCAAACAGTCAGACTCCAAACTCCACTATGGCCAAGACCAAAGAGCTGTCGAAGGACACCAGGAAAATAATTGTAGACCTGCACCAGACTGTGAAGAGTGAATCTACAATAGGCAAGCAGCTTGGTGTGAAAAAATCAACTGTGGGAGAAATTATCAGAAAATGGAAGACATACAAGACCACTGATAATCTCCCTCGATCTGGGGCTCCACGCAAAATCTCATCCCATAGGGTCAAAATGATCATGAGAACGTTGAGCAAAAATTCCAGAACCACACGGGGGGACCTGGTGAATGACCTGCAGAGAGCTGGGACCAAAGTAACAAAGGTTACCATCAGTAACACACTACGCCGACAGGGAATCAAATCCTGCAGTGCCAGAAGTGTCCCCCTGCTTAAGCCAGTGCATGTCCAGGCCCATCTGAAGTTTTCCAGAGAGCACATGGATGATACAGCAGAGGATTGGGAGAATGTCATGTGGTCAGATGAAACCAAAATAGAACTTTTTGGTATAAACTCAACTCGTCGTGTTTGGAGGAAGAAGAATACTGAGTTGCATCCCAAGAACACCATACCTACTGTGAAGCATGGGGGTGGAAACATCATGCTTTGGGGCTGTTTTTCTGCTAAGGGGACAGGCCGACTGATCCGTGTTAAGGAAAGAATGAATGGGGCCATGAATCGTGAGATTTTGAGCCAAAACCTCCTTCCATCAGTGAGAGCTTTGAAGATGAAAGGTGGCTGGGTCTTCCAGCATGACAATGATCCCAAACACACCGCCCGGGCAACGAAGGAGTGACTCCGTAAGAAGCATTTGAAAGTCCTGGAGTGGACTAGCCAGTCTCCAGACCTCAACCCCATAGAAAATCTGTGCAGGGAGTTGAAAGTCTGTGTTGCTCTGCAACAGCCCCAAAACATCACTGCTCTCGAGAAGATCTGCATGGAGGAATGGGCCAAAATACCAGCTACTGTGTGTGCAAACCTGGTAAAGACCTATAGTAATCGTTTGACCTCTGTTATTGTCAACAAAGGTTATATTACAAAGTATTGAGTTGAATTTTTGTTATTGACCAAATACTTATTTTCCACCATAATTTACAAATAAATTCTTTAAAAATCCTACAATGTGAATTCCTGGATTTTTTTTTTCACATTCTGTCTCTCATATATATATACACACACACATATATATATATACACATATATACATACATTGATGTATACAGTATATAATTTATATTTATTTATTTTGCCGTTTTTGTTTACATGTTAAAGGTGTTTTAATGAATATACATGCATGTTTAACACATATAGATTCCTTTCTTTCATGAAGACAATAATATAAGTTGGTGTATTACCTGATTCTGATGACTTGCATTGATTGTAAACAGACAGTATTGCTTATAACGTCCACGTTTTCAAATGGAGGAGAAAAAAAGTTCCTCCTTTCTGTCTAATACCACATGAAAGTGGTTGGTTTTTGGTATCTTATTTGTCCATCTTCCATATTCGTTTTTATACACTTTACAAGAAATAAATTGGCGGCAAACTCCGTAGCTTGCTAGCTTGTTTGCGCTGGCTTTCGGAGATTCTTATTTTGAAAGCGCGGCGCGATGGAGCGGCACTTTTATTGTGAAGACAGGAACTGTGCAGTCAGTCTTTAGGCTTTTGACGGGATGTACGGTTGAAATAAAAAGTAGTCTTTTTTCCTTCACACTTTTGATTGATTGATTGAAACTTTTATTAGTAGATTGCACAATACAGTACATATTCCGTACAATTGACCACTAAATGGCAACACCCCAATACGTTTTTCAACTTGTTTAAGTCAGGTCATGTGACCGCCTGGCTCTGTTTGATTGGTCCAACGTCACCAGTGACTGCATCTGATTGGTGGAACGGAGTGAAACGTCACCAGTAAGGCAGGCACTTTGAAGGTCTGTCTGACAGACCAAAACAAACAAAGTGTGCATTAACAGATCGATAAAAATTAGTAGCGAGTAGCGAGCTGAATGTAGATAAAAGTAGCGGAGTAAAAGTAGCGTTTCTTCTTAGGCCGTTTATTGAAATACTCCCACACTTTTGACGACTTTTGGCGTGCTTTTTTCCCCTCGCTTGCACCGCTCGCATCATCTGCTTTGCGCTCCGCCATGACGGTAGTGTGACGTAAATATGCGACGCGTCGAAGCACAAAAACGGCGTCGACGTATTTACGTAACCGATGACGTCGACTACGTCGACGCGTCGTTTCAGCCCTAACTGAATACTATAGGATTTTTATTTGTAGTTAACATTTTTAACAATATTTAAAAAATAAAAGTATATTCTTTAATTACTTGAAAACGTCCCCCAGTAGAACGAGGGAATCACCCGGGGGAGCACTCTCCAGTACTCCCTCGAGTGAATCCAAAAAGGGTGGGTACGGTACTCTGAGCGGCCGCTTGGTGTGTAAGCGCAAACAACAGTCAGGACCCGTCCCCCCACCCGAAGGCGGAGGGAAGCTACCCTCTCGTCTACTGGGTTGAACTCCAACGTGCAGGCTTTGAGCCGGGGGAAAACAAGAATTGCTACCCCAGCCCGTCACCTCTCACTGCTGAAGAGAGTCCAGCCCCTCTCGAGAGAACTGGTTCCAGAGCCCTTGCTGTGCGTCAAAGTGAGTCCGACTATATCTGGCCGGAACTTCTCCACTTCGCGCACCAGCTCAGGCTCCTTCCCTCTCAGCGAGGTGACGTTCCACGTCCCAAGAGCTAGCTTATGTAGCCGAGGATCAGACCGCCAAGTGCCCTGCCTTCGGCTGCCGCCCAGCTCACTTGTACCCGACCTCTATGACCCCTGCTTAGGGTGGTGAGCCCATTGGAGGGGGGACCCACGTTGCCTCTTCGGGCTGTGCCCGAAGAGGTCTGACTTGGTAGGATATGTACAGCGAGCAGAAAACATAGTGAGTTCAGAAAGCACGAGAAAAAGTGTCTACATTTGATTATTTACATTTGATTATTTACAATCCGAAGAGGTATGATGTGGAAGGGAGGGTGTTAGTTTATGGTTGAAGTTGCCTGGAGGTGTACTTTTAGTGCGGTTTTGAAGGAGGATAGAGATGCCCTTTCTTTTATACCTGTTGGGAGTGCATTCCATATTGATGTGGCATAAAATGAGAATGAGTTAAGACCTTTGTTAGATCAAAATCTGGGTTTAACGTGGTTAGTGGAGCTCCCCCTGGTGTTGTGGTTATGGCGGTCATTTACGTTAAGGAAGTAGTTTGACATGTACTTCGGTATCAGGGAGGTGTAGCGGATTTTATAGACTAGGCTCAGTGCAAGTTGTTTTACTCTGTCCTCCACCCAGAGTCAGCCCACTTTGGAGAAGTGGGTGGGAGTGAGGTGTGATCTGGGGTGGAGGTCTAGAAGTAATCTGTCTAAGGCTGAAACAACGCGTCGACGTCATCGGTTACGTAAATACGTCGACGCCGTTTTTGTGCGTCGACGCGTCGCATATTTACGTCACACTACCGTCATGGCGGAGCGCAAAGCAGACGATGCGAGCGACGGGAAAAAAGCACGCCAAAAGTCGTCAAAAGTGTGGGAGTATTTCAATAAACGGCCTTATAATGTTGTAGCGGCGAACAGCTGTCTCGTCAGCTGACGCGCGAGCTCGCAATCGTGGCTGCTTAGCAACCAGCTGAACCCCACTTAATAAAATTATATTTTATCTTAGAGCACATCCGTATCCCTATTCACCTAGGCAACCCCAGGAAATGTATATAATTCGGCATTATTTCGGCCAGTCGGTTTATAAGATTAGAGCCGATCACGCGCAGGTATAACGCGGCGCGCTCCCGTCTCATCTGCTGGTGCGCGAGCCCGGTAATTAGACAGCTGTGTCAAATCAAGGAGGACAAAAGATGCCAGCACAGAGTGGAAAAATGTTTAGTTCATTACAGATAACCCAGAGTTGTGCCAAAAGTGTACCAACACCAAAAGCTGAACGGACAGTCGGTAAGATTGCACTTTATTTCTCTTTGTGGGTGTGGCGCACCTGTTGCGCTGGTGAGATGGGGGGTGCGGGGGAGTTGTGTGCATGTAGCGTGCTTAGTCTGGAGGCTAAATACACACGGTGTTTTGTGTAACTATTGTTTAGTTAGGAAGTGTTGATATTCTTTGCTTAGTTTGATAAATGTTGGAGAAGTTTGCTTCATCAGGAAGGTGAAGTCGCTCAACTTAAAGTGTTGGATTTAACTGTGTTGGATCATTGGCTGCTGGTGAGGGCATAGAAAAAGGGGCATTTTTCTACCAGTAGACAGCGTTTAGTGTTTCACTGCTAAATTAATAATATATTTATATTGAATATGGATTTTAAATATGTATCTAAATAGGTGGTTAATTGGTTAGGTATTTATGTATTTGCATATTGGGTTTTCTGTTGCATTTATCTATTGTGTTTCTGGGTTTAAATGTATTTTATATTTATCTTGGTGCATTTATGTTGAGACAATTTATTTAAAATCTGTTTTAACTTAAAGGTAAAATATGTGTCCATGTTCTTGCACTTGTTTAATGGTTATGAGTTTGATAGCCTAATTAATAATTGTAAATTATGGGATTGATAATTGATTGATTTTTTACAGCATGTTAATCTTGTGGTGTTTTGTCCTTAAAGGTAGATAGGTTTATACTATTGCAGAATATTAAGATTTACACTGGATGTTTACTTTTATATTTGCACATTAAAAAAGCAAATAAGCTACTTTTAATTTTGTTAAATGTTAAAAGTTTTAAATGTTTACATTGTTACAGAATATTTTGTCATGTTGTTGTCAATGTTGACTGAGTGGCCATACTTTTTTTTTTGTAAATAAAAGTCATGCCGTTTGAAAAAACGGGCCTACATTTATTTTTTCATCTTCATTTTACATAAAAAAATAATCGGTAAAAGGAAAAATAATCTATAGATTAATCGAAAAAAATAATCTATAGATTAACCGATTAATCGAAAAAATAATCTATGGATAGAAAAATAATCGTTAGCTGCAGCCTTAAATCTGACTAGCTTGTTCTGGGATGTTTGGAAACTAGATTTGAGGGTTTTGGAGGTGCTAGGGTACCAGGAGGTGCATGTGTAATCGAAAAAGAGTTGAATGAGAGTTCCTGCTAGAATCTTCATGGTGCTTTTGTTGCCCAGAGAGGAGATTCTATAGAGAAATCTCGTTCGTTGGTTGACCTTTTTGATTACCTTGGTTGCCATTTTATCACAGGAAAGATTAGCCTCTAGAATGAAACCTAGGTAGGTGACCTCATCTTTCCTGGTGATAACAATGTCACCCACTTTTATAGTGAAGTCACTGACTTTCTTAAGGTTGATGTGGGACCCAAACAGGATGGATTCAGTTTTACCCAAGTGTATGGATAGCTTGTTGTCAGCGAGCCAGGTGCAAGTTCTACAGAGTTCAGCACTGAGGATTTTCTCCACCTGTGACTTGTCCTTGTCTGATACCAGCAGGGCCGAGTCATTCGCAAACAAGAACAATTCACAGTCGCATGCTGATGACATGTCGTTTATGTATATTAGGAACAGTAAAGGCCCTAATGTACTGCCTTTGGGGACTCCACAGCTTACTGAGAGGGGGGGGGGGACGACACACGGTGCCTTCACCTTTACCACCTGTTCTCTCCCCTCCAAGTAAGATTGCATCCAGCTCGATGAGGTTTTATCAAATCCGATTGCTCTGAGCTTATCCAACAGTATAGCGTGGTTAACTGTGTGAAAGGCCTTCTGAAGGTCCAGCATGACCATGCCGCAGTATTTGCCCGCGTCCACCTCATGGTTGATGTGGTCGCTCAGATAGAGAAGGCATGTGTCAGTGGAGTGGTTAGTTCTGAAGCCGGATTGGAATTTGTACATGAGTTTTTTAGTGGCAAGGTAACGATCGACCTGTTCATAAACTGTTGTTTCCATTACTTTCAAAATGGAACTGAAAATAGACACAGGTTGGTAGTTGCCAGGTTCTAATTCGCTTCCTTTTTTAAAGAGGGGAGTTACTCTTGCTATCTTAAAATCTTTTAGTACTTGGCCTTGAGTAATTGAGAGGTTTATTATGTGCGTGATGATCGGGGCAATGGTGGTGGCAGAGTCCCTGAGGAATCTGGACGGGATATTATCAAGGCTGGTGGCCTTGTTTGGGTGGAATGCAAAAAGTGTGAGTTTTGAGAACTTGAGGCTGTAAAATAAAGAAAGCCTCCCAAGTTGCGACTGCTTTCCTGTTTGTACATTGATCTTACATCGTGATGCCGTTCACAACAACACAAGAAGTGTTTTGTGGCGTATGGATTGTTCTTGCTAGCTTTAGCTTCATAGTTTAGTCGCTGTTTCAAGTGGCCGTCTCCACATTGTTTAGTTCAGGACAGGGTGGTTGAGAGTTTCGGGGAAGAACAAGGGTTACCGGACACATTATTTCACAAACAAATGTTACTTCTCCTCACAATGACAACATTTCACTCACATTTATGTCAATTTCTGTGGAATTCTGCGTTTACCAGCAGATTCTGATTTATTGGCCAATTCCGGGGGTTACATTAAAGCGGAAATCATGTTGTCTTACTTTTTTGTTGAGTTCAGCACAACAACATCATTTTAATCTTTCACTAGCTGCTACAGTGTTTACAAGATGGAGGATGACTTAGAGATAGTGGCTGTTATGTCCACTCTAACATCCAACCAATAACTTGATGGACTCCATCAATAACTTAGCTTAGTAATGTGAGCTAAGTATTTCATTAGTAGGAAGCGCTTGTTTTGCTCTTCCACTTTCTTCATTTGACTTTTGCATTCTTTCATCTCCTCTGATGTGAACTCCACTGCCTTCTTCAAGCTAACAATCATGGCGGCTCTTTCTTTACATTCTTCAACAAGGTCGGCTCATTTACACTTTAAGGGCTTGAAATAGCTTTCAAACGACAAAACTTCAACTCACTCACCTTCATCTTTCGTCTTTATCTCCGTTGGTGATTTGCTGGAAGTTGATTCTCTTTCATGTTCTCTTTTAGCGGACGTCGCCATCTTAGCATAGCAGTAGTCGTCCATCTTCTATCACGTCTTCAATCTTCACTTCAGATATCGCTCCAAACTCAATGCACGTTTCGTGGCTTTGGAAAATACCAATTGAGATATTTGTTGCTATATTTGCTGTGAATCATACGACTTTAAGATCGTGAATTCGATCATTCTCCGAACAACCATAGCATGCGGTCTTCGTCTTTTTGCTTCGCTTTACGTACATTTGCGCATGCGCTAGAAGCTAGCAACTTCCGTTTCCCACACCACAGCAGTTATTTTTCAAAATAAAAGCATTTTAATCTTGTTTTAAAACAATCGTTTGCAAATGTATCTAACATCAAATAATCGATAACTACTCTTTGAAAATAAATATATATATATACAAGCACGTGCACAGACTTTTTCCATGGCTGTTGTTCAAACCAGAAAAAGGGCAAACATCGAAGAAAAAAATCATACATTTTAAATACTACAAGAAACACAGAAACATTTTTCAACCCACTTAGTTGTTTTAGTTAAAAACTTTTAGAAAGTCAAATGATTACTCTGAATAAAGAAGAAAAGCACTAAGAGTGTAGATCTCCACCAGGACCAATCCTATTGTTCACGTGCTAATAAATTGTGTGCCATCTCATGTGTATCGGGTGCTGGTATGACAATAAACTTCCATGAATCCTGTAAAACACCAGACAGTTAGTAATATGGTTTCACATAAAAATGTTGGTGAAACTGCTCATTTCTACCTAGCGATAGGTGGCTCTAACTGTAGTGCTAATCACTCACCAGCAGAAAGCCCTCATCACACTGCTAATCAATAACTACCATCTTAGGCACTTAACATCACTAATCGCCAGTTAACAGCTATCATGCTAAATGTCAACTATCTTAAATGCAAACATGAAAACAAGACACATTAACGTATTTCCCCATTACAAACATCACAACACAATCTAAACTTATATAAACACATTACTGTCTGAGCATATAAGATATTCAATTGTGTTACATCACAATTTATTATATTGAAATTAGCCATGTGATTAAGATGGGCACGGTCTGACCAATCACAAGTCAGTAGGAGCTGCTTTGTTCTCGTGTTTGGAGAAAGCGGAAGAGCGATTGTCAGCCTGACATTGATGTGTCTCTGAGAACTGAACACATTTTTATAACTTATAACAAAATGTGTTTATACAGTAACCTGCTCACATGAGTCACATTACAGCAGGGGTGTCAAACTCATTTTAGCTAACTTCAGATTGTGTTCTTTATTTTATTTCGGCCCAAAATAGAACAAGCACATTCTGAAAATGTATACATCTCAAATAATCCTCTTGACAAAACACTTCAAGTTAGTTAAACATTTAAAAGAAAAAAAAGGTACATTTTCAAAAACACATTGAAGAACACAATGAATTTAGACTTAATCTCAGTGTTTCTATTAAACTTTAAGTCACAACCCATCTAGGATTGAACATAAAACAAAATAAAGCATGAATAAAAACTATTCTATGTATCAACGACCTCATTTGTCATTTCCACATATTAATCCTGTGCTAACTCAACAAACCATACAAACTGAGGTAGAAACTATTCAAGAGTGCTGAGTTACTTCCTGTCTTCTAGACATAATGTGTATTGATAGAAAAATAAAAGCAGTGCAATGTGTGAACAATTTCAACAAAGCACAAATAAAAAGTTCAAAGACTGACAGTATTGCAGTAAATCACACACTGTTCACTTTCTTTACATTTGCACAGAAGACAATCATTTTCACAGAACTATATCAGTGTGCAGTGTCTCATGCTGCATTTTAAGTGGGGTTACTGATTGCTTATTTTACTCCTGTTTTACGTTGGGTGGAGGGGGAGGAGTCACAGCCCCGCTTTACCGTGTACCTCTTGCTTGGTATACTTGCTCGCCCCGGTATAAACTATTTGCTTGCCTAACAGAATTATTATTGCGACATCCAGTGGACACATTTAGAACAGCAGTTTCTTTAATTTAAAAATGTAGCTGAATTTTACACTTCGCAAACTCATCTCGAACCTGTTATGGTCGAATGTCGAGGGAGGTGGGGGTTGGGTTGTGGGTGTTGGTGGTTAATTGTTCATATGTCTCTGATTTGCACATCAATCAGTCTGAGGAGTAAAAGTTGGCACTTTGTTATGCAAACAGTTACTCCGCATCACTTATGTGTCAACGTCAGTTTTGATACACCTCAACTTTGCCGTGAAAAAGGGTGTAGTGCAGGTTTTTGAGCGTGCACAAAACTTGACACATGAGGCCCCAGGTCCCTGGACTGAAGAAGGAGTAACCAAGCACTTGAAGCATCATCTATCTTACTGTTCAGGAAGGTTTCAGATACAGAGAAGACATGGGGTCATGAGTGGATAAGATTATGCTCCAAATAATCCAAGTTTGAATGAATACCTCAGATATTTGTGAAAGAAGAAGTGAGGAGGTCCTGGGTAGGGTGGATGTCGCCACATATGAGCAACATACCACAAACTAAACAGCTAATTGGTTATTTCCCCTTGTGTATTCTTAAAGGGGAACGTTATCACAATTTCAAAAGGGTTAAAACCATTAAAAATCAGTTCCCAGTGGCTTATTTTATTTTTCGAAGTTTTTTTCAAAATTTTACCCATCACGCAATATCCCTAAAAAAAGCTTCAAAGTGCCTGATTTTAACCATCGTTATATACACCCGTCCATTTTCCTGTGACGTCACATAGTGAAGCCAACACAAACAAACATGGCGCATAGAACAGCAAGCTATAGCGACATTAGCTCGGATTCAGACTCGGATTTCAGCGGCTTAAGCGATTCAACAGATTACGCATGTATTGAAACGGATGGTTGTAGTGTGGAGGCAGGTAGCGAAAATGAAATTGAAGAAGAAACTGAAGCTATTGAGCCATATCGGTTTGAACCGTATGCAAGCAAAACCCACGAAAACGACACGACAGCCAGCGACACGGGAGAATGCGAGGACGAATTCGGCGATCGCTTTCTAACCAACGATTGGTATGTGTTTGTTTGGCATTAAAGGAAACTAACAACTATGAACTAGGTTTACAGCATATGAAATACATTTGGCAACAACATGCACTTTGAGAGTGCAGACAGCCCATTTCAGGCACGCTAAGAACATATATTTTTCCACGATTTCAACACTCAGGTTAACCATACCTAAATAGACACAAAATACTGCATTACACAAGACTACCCGAATGTACTCGAATGATTGGAGTTGATGTCAGCATCTGCTTTGAGTGTCGCAGGATATCCACACATTCTTGCCATCTCTGTCGTAGCATAGCTTTCGTCGGTAAAGTGTGCGGAACAAACGACTGACCATTTCGTCGGCTTTCCCCACACCCTTGTATTTTGAACAAATTTCGTCCAATTTCTTGCTACTTTCGCATCTTTGGGCCACTGGTGCAACTTGAATTTGTCCCTGTTCGTGTTGTTACACCCTCCGACAACACACCGACGAAAGTGAGAAAATGGTGGATTGCTTCCCGATGTGACGTCACGTTGTGACGTCATCGCTCCGAGAGCGAATAAAAGAAAGGCGTTTAATTCGCCAAAATTCACCCATTTAGAGTTCGGAAATCGGTTAAAAAAATATATGGTCTTTTTTCTGCAACATCAAGGTATATATTGACGCATACATAGGTCTGGTGATAATGTTCCCCTTTAAGTGTTTTACTGCGTCTGCTTTATGTTAGAACCTTTTCCAGCACATTGAACAACTAAATGTTTATTTCTCCAGTGTGTGTTCTCATGTGTTGACACAAAGAGCTGTTTTGAGGAAAGCTTTTACCACAAACTGAACACTTATATATTTTTTCATCTGTGTGTTCTCATGTGTTTAATCAGTCTGCTCTTAACAGACGAGCTTTTGCCACAAACTGAACAACTAAATGGTTTTTCACCTGTGTGTGTTCTCATGTGTTTTGTCAAATGACAATTTTGAGAAAAGCTGTTGCCACAAACTGAACAATTAAATGGCTTTTCACCTGTGTGTGTTCTCATGTGTTGAGTCAAAGAGCAATTTTGAGAAAAGTTTTTGCCACAAACTGAACAATTACATGTTTTTACACCTGTGTGTGTTCTCATGTGTTGAGTGAAATGGCTTTTTTGAGAAAATCTGTTGCCACAAACTGAACACTTAAATGGTTTTTCACCTGTGTGTGTTCTCATGTGTTCAGTCAAATATCTCTTAAGAGAACAGCTTTTGCCACAAACTGAACAATTAAATGGTTTTTCACCTGTGTGTGTTCTCATGTGTTGAGTCAAATGGCTTTTTTGAGAAAAGCTGTTGCCACAAACTGAACACTTAAAGGGTTTTTCACCTGTGTGTGTTCTCATGTGTTCAGTCAAATAGCTATTTCGAGAAAAGCTTTTGCCACAGGCTGAACAACTAAATGGTTTTTCAAGTTTGTGCGTTCTCATATGTTGGGTCAAATAGCTATTTTGAGAAAAGCTGTTGCCACAAACTGAACACTTAAATGGTCTTTCACCTGTGTGTGTACTCACGTGTGTAGTCAAACGGCTCTTTGTAGTAAAACTTTGACCACAAACTGAACAACTAAATGGTTTTTCACCTGTGTGTGTTCGCATGTGTTCAGTCAAAACAGAATTTTGAGAATAGCTTTTGCCACAAACTGAACAATTAAATGGTTTTTCACCTGTGTGTGTTCTCAAGTGTCGAGTCAAGTGGCACTTTTTAGTAAAACTTTTAGCACAAACCGAGCAGGTCAAACATGTTTTACCTCTCTTCTTTGTGGAGCGTTCAGAGTGTTTGTTGTCAGTGTGAGTCCTCATATCACCTTCACAGTATTTATCGCTGCTCAAAGGTTCGTCAACCTCGTCTTCAGCCTCACTATCTGATAGTGGAGCTAAGAGGTTGTCTACTTGTGGTTTCTCTTCATCATCTTCAGTCTTCACAGAGAGAATACTCAGTGGAAACTTGGTGTAATCAGCTTCCTCTCGTCCTAGAAGACACTCTCCCTCCTGAGTGATGCAGAGTTCCTCCTCTTCCTTTTTAATGCAGGGTGGTTGTGGAGTCTCCTGCTTCAAAGTGGAGCTCCCCCCTAACTGAGGGGAAACTTCTTCTGGATTACCAATCAGCTGCTGGACATCTGACACAAAGACACAAACAACAAAAACACACTTTATTCTATGTACTGTATGTGTGTGTAGTGTTTCATGGCCATTCATTTAGTGCCTTGCCAGAATGATGGATCAATGTTTACATGACTTGTCATGGACTCAAATAGAATCACAGAAAGTAGAAAACATCTGCTTCGATGGACATTAGGACACTACAAACTAACAGTGGGGGAAAAAGTCAATATTGAAATACTTTGCACAACTAAAAAAGATAATATCTATCTCAAAGAAGTCTGTAGTTAAGAAGTAGAGAACTTTTTTAGATACCAAATGCAAGAAATTTGATCCACTTTCTGTACAATTGTAATGATCATTTTATTTACTTTGTTTTTGACGCAGTTTGTTCAAAAAATTATTACTGGCATCGAGTGTACTCATATACATTTATTTTAATTTGTGTTTCTAATTTTTCAATAACTGTAAAAATCGCAGTAAAACTCCATGTCACAATATTACAATAGACTATTGTATCGTGACTCAAGTACCGTGATACATAGTTTATCATGAAGTCCTTGCCAATACCTCGTCTAGGGCTGGACAATAATGGCAAAACATAATAATCACAATGTGGAGGGGGGCGTGGCCTGTGGGCCTGCAGCGGAACGGGGTGTGCCAGGACCGGCCTCGAAGACAGCGACAGGTGCGTAGATGACCCAGGTGTGCCTTGTCATCTACCGTATTTTCCGCATCATAAGGCGCCCTGGGTTAAAAGCCGCGCCTTCAATGAACGGCATATTTCAAAACTTTGTCCACCAATAAGCCGCCCCGTGTTGTAAGCCGCATCTAACTGCGCTAAAGGAATGTCAAAAAAACAGTCAGATAGGTCAGTCAAACTATAATAATATATTAAAAACCAGCGTTCTAACGACTCTGTTCACTCCCAAAATGTACGCAAATGTGCAATCACAAACATACGTATATCAACATGGACAGAGCTGCGTGAAAAAAGCCACCCGGCCTCTTCGCGTAAACTTAAACTTACCTTAACCACTCGCTCATCTTTTCTTCATCCATCCCTTCGAGTTAGCTTTTATGATGACGCCGGCTGGAAAGGTCTCTTTTGGCAAGGTCTTCCTTTTGAATATCACCATGGGTGGAAGTTAGCATGGCAAGCTAGAACCACAGTGAAGGATGACTTCTCATTCCCTGTGGTGCGAATATTCACCGTACGTGCTCCCGTTCCACAGTGCGGTTCACAGGAATATCAGTTGCTGTGAAATACGGTAGTAATCCGTGTGCGGATGGAGAGATTGCGTCTTTTCATGAACCGGATCCTTGTCGCTTAGTAGGAGCCATTTTGTGGTCTTTACAGATGTAAACAGGAAATGAAACGTACGGTGATATCCGCGCGTTTTTTCTTCTTCTTCCGGGGGCGGGTGGTTGCTTACAGTAGAAGAAGAAGCGCTTCCTGTTCTATGGGGGCGGGTGCTTACCTTGGCGGTTGCTTGCGTAGAAGAAGAAGCGCTTCCTGTTCTACCGGGAAAAAAGATGGCGGCTGTTTACCTAAGTTGCGAGATCGAAACTTTATGAAAATGAATCTTAATATTTATCCATATATAAAGCGCACCGGGTTAAAAGCCGCACTGTCGGCTTTTGAGTAAATTTGTGGTTTTTAGGTGCGGCTAATGGTGCGGAAAATACGGTAATCACCTGTCGCCCTTTATAAGCAGCAGCCGGGGGGAGAGAGGTTGTTGGAGCTGGCGTGAGAGCGAGAGTGTGCCTGACACGGACGCAAAGGACAATTGCTGAAAAGCAACCGCTGAACTTGGGAAAGTGTTGTAACCCCGATCAGGGCCGGCCCGTGGCATAGGCCGTATAGGCAAATGCTAAGGGCGCCGTCCATCAGGGGGCGCCACGCCAGTGCCACAAATGTTGGAGAAAAAAAAAAAAAAAAAAGGTTGGTACTATTATTTCTAAATACAAAAAATAATCCTACGTTAATTAAAATACAAAGTAAAGCCTATTTAATAGAAATATTATTTGTTGCAACATTACGCCCCCCCACCCCCCCCACCCCCACACGGTGCGCCCCCTCCCTTCCCGTATTATGACTCTTTTTGGACGTCACCACATCAAAAAATCAACACATGATGTCAAAACGGCCAAAACTGTCAGGTGCCCAGGGAAGAAAAAAGAGAAAAGAAGAGGAGGAGAAACGAGAAAAGACAGAGGTAGCAGGTAGGTAACGTTAGCCTACATTAAATTATTTGTCTGTTACAGAATGTGATAGTAACCTGGCTTTTTAGCATTAAGCTAATGTTACATGATTCGGCAATTGCTAATCAATAAATAGCTAGTTCTGTTTTAACATCGGGTTAATATTGTGGACGGGGCTAAATTGTTATGGAAAATAATAATGTAACGTTAGGTAATTACAGTACTCCCACCTTACATTCCTCAGGGACATTTGTATTAGATCTTTTAAGCAGGCGTTTTTTGTTTACATTGTTATTGCCTTCTGGTTAGCTAATGTTTGCCCTGCAGGTAATAGTCACTTTTCCACCCCTTTATATATTAGGTATAGTTGTAAGTAAAAAAAAAAGGTCAAAGACAAAGCTATTCGGTTTCTTGTGAGTATATACACTTCACATGTGGGGTGGGGGGCACCTAAAATCTTGCCTAGGGCGCCAGATTGGTTAGGGCCGGGCCTGACCCCGATCCGGTCTCGCATGTCAATGTCTGGTGGTCAGAAGAACCCACTGGAGGGCAACCTCCCCACACAATTATTTTGAGTGATTTTGGATGTACGATAAATAACACTATTATTTATTCATTTGAAACCGTAAAAACAGTACCACCAAAACTCAATATTAAATATAATCTAAAAGAACAACCAGATATACATTAGTAACAAATAAATAACACACAAAATAGCAATCATAGTAACAATTCATAATAACGTGTAATAATAAAATGTAATATTGACGTATTTTCAAAATTTTTAGCAAAACGGCGATGCATTATTTTCACAGACGCATCACAACATTCGCTATTTCCTTCAACTACACCACCAACTATTACTAATAAACACAGACTTCATGAGTGCCATCAAAGAATACTTTAGGACAAATTATGATCCAGAACCTTATATTTTTGAGCCTGAGAAAAAGGAGGATGAGCTAAAAGTTATAGAAGCGGAGTGATAAGCAGATCAAGCAATTAGCAGTATTGCTAAGTGCTAAACAAAAAATACAAAGTATATATCATCTAATCTCGATTAATATCACTTTTTATTTGAATTAAGGCAGATTGTTTCGTGCAGGATAATAGCGAGTACAGTTACATCCCTACTAGGGCTGGGCGATATGGCCTTTTATTAATATCTCGATATTTTTGGGCCATGTCACGGTACACGATATATATCTGGATATTTTGCCTTAGCCTTGAATGAACACTTGATGCATATAATCACAGCAGTATGATGATTCTATGTGTCTACATTAAAACATTCTTCTTCATACTGCATTAATATATGCTCCTTTTAAACTTTCATGCAGAGAGGGAAATCACAACTAAGTCAAATGACCAAAAGTGTATTTATTAAACAGTTATTGAGCAGTGGCACAAACATTCATGTCGTTTCCAAACAGAAAGTGCAAGATTGTCAGAGACATTTTAAAACAAGCAGAATTAACTCTCCCAGGACGCTACAAAATACACCCCCGCTACCACCAACACCCCCCGCCCCCTCACACACACACCTTGTAGCGTCCCGGAAGAGTTAGTGCTGCAAAGGATTCTGGGTATTTGTTCTGTTGTGTTTATGTTGTGTTACGGTGCGGATGTTCTCCCGAAATGTGTTTGTCATTCTTGTTTGGTGTGGGTTCACAGTGTGGCGTATATTTCTAACAGTGTTAAAGTTGTTTATACGGCCACCCTCAGTTAACCTGTATGGCTGTTGATCAAGTATGTATTGCATTCACTTGTGTGTGCGTGCAGAAGCCGCACATATTATGTGACTGGGCCAGCACTCGTTGGACTGGGTGAAAAGCGGACGTGACGATTTTTGGGAGGGGGACTGAAATTTGGGAGTTGGCAAGTATGAGAATTAGCGGTGAATGCAGTGTTACCGCGGTACCGCCGCTGTTTATAATCGGCGAGCCAGCTCTAGTGTTAATTTGATATCGCCTCAAGGGCCAAGTGAAATTACTAATTTGGCCCACGGGCCAGGGTTTCACACCCATGCGCTAGAGAATCAAGAGTGCTTACTCCGCATGTCAACATCTATGTTCGGTGCCACACCAACAAAATGCAGAGGCAACCATTTCAACATCAACACCGTATGAAAAAAATAGTGAACAACAAAATGAGATAACGTCCGCAGGAACCTACCACATAGTGATTTGATTTCCTATAAATGAGCTTATTTTTATTTGATCGTTATTGACATATCTTGTGTGACATCATGCACAAAAGTGCACTTTATTTGTTTTAAACTATTGTAGTGGCGTTTTGTATAAAAAAATGCACTTTAATTTAGTGTTGTTTTGATATGTCATCTTAGTGACATCATGCACAAAAGTGCACTAATAGCTTGTATTAAAATGTCTCTGACAATCTTGCACTTTCTGTTTGGAAATGACATGAATGTTTGTGCCACTGCTTAATAACTCTTTAATAAATACACTTTTGCTAAATTGACTTAGTTGTGGTTTCCCTCTCTGCATGAAAGTTTAAAAGTAGCATATAATAATGCAGTATGAAGAAGAATGTTTTAATGTAGACACATAGAATCGTCATACTGCTGTGATTATATGCATCAGGTGTTCATTCAAGGCTAAGAAAAAATATCCAGATATATATCGTGTATCGTGACATGGCCTAAAAATATCGAGATATTAAAAAAAAGGCCATATCGCCCAGCTCTACGCAGGATTATACCAAGTATCGTTGCTTGTCTACTGTTTACTACTGCGGTTACTTCTAACAGACATTTCCGACATTTTGGATCGAGGTAAAAATGCTAACAGGTTCTTTGTTTACATTGTTCAACAACGTCGGCTAATTTCTATTTTTGGGGCTTGGAATCCAAATAGCTTTCAAATGAGGGAACGCAACACACTCACCTTCATCTTCGCTTTTCAGATTGTTCTCCGTTGGTGGCGCTGATTCTCTTTCATCTTCTCTTTTAGCGGACGTCGCCATCTTAGCATAGCAGTAGTCGTCCATCTTCTATCACGTCTTCAATCTTCACTTCAGATAACACGCCATCGCTCCACACTCAAAGTCCGTTTCCTGGGCTTAAGAAAAGGCGAATAGTTGAGGTATTTGATGCTATTTTTGAATCTATAAGATCGTAAATGTGAAACTTCTCCGGAAAGCCACGCCGCTTAGTCCGCCATCTTGGACTTTCCGCTTTGCCAATGTTCAATGTGTTTGCGCATGCGCCAGAAGTTTGCAACTTCCGATCGACAACTGCACTTTAAAAAATAAAATACCTTTTAAATAACTAGCGGCCCTTTTCATATTTTCTTACATTTCTGGCTCATAATTGAAATGCTCCTTATCGCAAAAACATTTTTGATATCAAAATAATTTGGAGACAGAAATTCAACAAAAATCGACAATGTTGTATTCTGTCTTTTAGTGCATACTTGCCAACCCTCCCGAATTTTCCGGGAGACTCCCGAAATTCAGCACCTCTCCCAAAAAACTCCCGGGACAAATATTCTCCCGAAAATCTCCCGATTTTCAGCAGGAGCTGGAAGCCACGCCCCCTCCAGCTCCATGCGGACCTGAGTGAGGACAGCCTTTTTTCACGACGGGAGGACAACAGGGTGACAAGAACTAAATCATCCAGACTAGAGATAAATTGTATTATTATGTTTATTTCACCTAAAAATAAATATATTTATTAATTAAAAAAAAAAATTAAAAAAAAATACATTTTTACTATATTTTGCTAAAAATATCAAAATTAATTGTATTTTTATTTGTATTTTTTCGTGACTCCTTATTACATCAAGCCATAGAATTATACATTAAAATAAACATATTTCAAATAATTGATTTTAAATTATTATAATAATTCATTTAAAATGACCATATTTAATTATTAAAATAATTGCTTGTTTATCAACAACTTTAGCATTTTATTCATTACATTTTGAAACTCTCAGAAGCCAAGTTATGTTATATTCCTTAATATTTATTTATGCAAGTTTGAAGTATCAATTATCTAAACACAGTTTTGTTTGCATATTTTCAGGATGTAGATATCTATCTATATATATATATGTATATATATATATATATATATATATATATATATATATATATATATATATATATATATATATATATATATATATATATATATATATATATGTATGAAATACTTGACTTGGTGACTAGCTGTCAATATACTCCTCCCCTCTTAACCACGCCCGCAACCACGCCCCGCCCCACCCCCGACCACGCCCCCACCCCCACCTCCTGAAATCGGAGGTCTCAAGGTTGGCAAGTATGTTTTAGTGGGTTCAAGCAAACGGCAAGTTGTTTGACAAAGTAAGTCTTGTGAAAGTGTGAAACTCACACTACTCCAGTATACATTTTCAACATTATAGCATTTCACCCTTTTGATGTTTTTTTCTCTTGACTTTTATCAGTAATATCCTCATTGAACGATGACTTAAAAGGGGTGGGGGGGTCGCACCAATATACAATGAAAACTTTAACCTTACCCCTAACCTAAGTAAAAAATATAAATCGTTTGAGGTGCTTACTATGAGGTCTGTCACACCGCTGCCTCTCTACCTGGCTGTTATCTACCGCCCCCCAGGGCCCTACTCGGACTTTATCAATGAATTCTCAGAGTTCGTCGCTGATCTAGTGACACACGCCGACAATATAATCATAATGGGGACTTTAATATCCCATCGGACCCTCAGTGTGTGGCGCTCCAGACTATAATTGATAGCTGTGGTCTTACACAAATAATAAATGAACCCACGCATCGCAACGGTAATATGATAGATGGAGTCCTTGTCAAGGGTGTCACCACCTCCAAAGTTATGATACTCCTGTATACTAAAGTAATGTCCGATCATTACCTTATACAATTCGAAGTTCTGACTCATTGTCAACAAGCTAATAATAATAATAACTGCTTTAGCAGCCGCAACATTAATGCTGCCACAACTATGACTCTTGCTGGCCTACTGCCTTCGGTAACGGCACCATTCCCAAATTATGTGAGCTCTATTGATAACCTCACTAACAACTTTAACGACGCCCTGCGCAAAACCATTGATAGTATAGCAAAAAAGGGCCCCTAAAAGGCGTACCCTATGGTTTACAGAAGAAACCTGAGCTCTTAAACTATCATGTAGAAAGCTGGAATGCAAATGGCGCGCGACTAAACTTGAGGTGTTCCATCAAGCATGGAGTGATAGTGTAATAATTTATAAACACATGCTTACCTTAGCTAAAGCTAAATACTACTGAAATATCATCCGCCTCAACAAAATCGATCCTAAATATTTGTTCAGTACAGTAGCATCGCTAACCTAACAAGGGACTCCTCCCAGTAGCTCCACCCACTCGGCAGATGACTTTATGAATTTCTTTAATAAGAAAATTGAACTCATTAGAAAGGAGATTAAAGACAACGCATCCCAGCTACAACTGGGTTCTATTTACACAGATACGAATGTCTGTACGACAGATATTGCCCTCCAAAATAGCCTCTCTCTTTTTGATGAAATAGCATTAGAGGAATTGCTACGGCGTGTAAGTGGGATAAAACAAACAACATGTTTACTTGACCCACTTCCTGGGAAACTTATCAAGGAACTGTTTGTAATATTAGGACCATCAGTGCTAAATATTATAAACGTATCACTTTCCTCTGGCACTCTTCCCTTAGCATTCAAAAAAGCGCTTATTCATCCTCTGCTCAAAAGACCTACTGACTGATTGATTGAAACTTTTATTAGTAGATTGCACAGTACAGTACATATTCCGTACAATAACACCCGAATAATTTTTCAACTTGTTTAAGTCGGGGTCCACGTTAATCAATTCATGGTAACCTAACCTCGATCCTGACCTCATGGTCCCACCTTCCCTTTATTTCGAAAATTCTCGAAAAAATTGTTGCACAGCAGCTAAATGAACACTTAGCGTCTAAAAATCTCTGTGAACCCTTTCAGTCTGGTTTCAGGGCAAATCACTCTACGGAGACAGCCCTCGCAAAAATGACTAATGATCTACTGCTAACGATGGATTCTGATGCGTCATCTATGTTGCTGCTTCTTGATCTTAGCGCTGCTTTCGATACCGTCGATCATAATATTTTATTAGAGTGTATCAAAACACGTATTGGTATGTCAGACTTAGCCTTGTCGTGGTTTAACTCTTGTCTTACTGACAGGATGCAGTGCGTCTCCCATAACAATGTGACCTCGGACTGTGTTAAGGTAACGTGTGGAGTTCCTCAGGGTTCGGTTCTTGGCCCTGCACTCTTTAGTATTTACATGCTGCCGCTAGGTGACATCATACGCAAATACAGTGTTAGCTTTCATTGTTATGCTGATGACAGCCAACTCTACATGCCCCTAAAGCTGACCAACACGCCGGATTGTAGTCAGCTGGAGGCGTGTCTTAATGAAATTAAACAATGGATGTCCACTAACTTCTTGCAACTCAACGCCAAGAAAACGGAAATGCTGTTTATCGGTCCTGCTAGACACCGACATTTATTTAATAATACTACTTTAACATTTGACAACCAAACAATTAAACAACGTGACTCAGTAAAGAATCTGGGTATTATCTTCCACCCAACTCTCTCGTTTGAGTCACACATTAAGAATGTTACTAAAACGGCCTTCTTTCATCTCAGTAATATCGCTAAAATTTGTTCCATTTTGTCCACCAGCGACGCTGAGATCATTATTCATGCGTTCGTTACGTCTCGTCTCCATTACCGTATCGTCTTATGTCTAGCATTAAAAGATTACAGTTGGTACAAAACGTGGCTGCTAGACTTTTGACAAGAACAAGAAAGTTTTAAGTCAATAAAAACAGCAAGTTGTTTGACAAAGTAAGTCTTGTGAAAGTGTGAAACTCACACTACCCCAGTATACATTTTCAACATTATAGCATTTCACCCTTTTGACGTTTTTTCCTCTTGACTTTTATCAGTAATATTGAATCTTGTCTGTCTATCTGTGTTGGCCCTGTGATGAGGTGGTGACTTGTCCAGGGTGTACCCCGCCTTCCGCCCGATTGTAGCTGAGATAGGCTCCAGCGCCCCCCCGTGACCTCGAAGGGAATAAGCGGTAGAAAATGGATGGATGGATCCTCATTGAAGGATGACTTGTACTCGATCTCGGACCAACTGCACTCAGTGAGGAAACAAACACGCTCACATAAATATTGCTCTTATTGCAAGCATAGACAGCAGAACACTTCTATTTTCACTTTTGTACACTGACTTTAGTTATCTGCTGCACTGACAAGATGCCTGCTCGGTGCGTGTTGGCGACTGGAGCCAAACTGCTGTGTCAAAACTGGCGTGTGACGTCACCATTGACCTTTTTCTTTTACACCAACCCGGGAACATGAAAACAAAAGAATGGGCTCTGTTGGCCACTTACTTAATAAACATACAGGACAAAGTGCATCCTGATTCTTTTGTTTTATTTTAAACTTGATGTGTGTCGCTGCATTACTGACTAATAACCTCAGTTTTTTCTGAAGTTCCATCGAGGTTTGTTTTGAAGCGAAAGTGGGCGCAGAGCACATCCCTCTACCACTGGTGTGTAACGTCATCGCTGCCTGTGCAATGCGCACTGCCTTCCTGCGCCGGTCAAAACCAACACTGTGATTAATCATCATTCATTTATGGTAACACGATATATTCTTTTTAATAATCACATGCGTTAACGCGTTAACATTGAGAGCCTTAGTTGAAACCCATTCTTTTTTCTGAAAACTCATCAAATCACTGACCTGTAAATTGTGGCCCATTATCAGTGTTACTCCCTCCGAGGTCTTAATCAAGGCTCAAGTCGTTCGTTTTTCTCACAGACATTTATTTCAGCCACGTCTTCTTCACGTTACCAACGATGCCAAACATAATGCCGTCAGAAGTAATAAAATAAGCAAACAGAACTTACAATTAGTCTGACATCCAAAAAAGAAAACACATAGATGTCACAAACATATCAGAAGTAATCATACCTCGTTGGCCTCATAAACTCCAAGGGAATAAAATTTATTTTCAATCCGAGACTCCATTAACGTCTTCCACATCAAACACTTGTCGTCTCATGCTGCTTCCTTAATTCCCTCACATATTAATTGTCCCCCCAACAACGTGACCAAATTATATTCCCCACTCAATTGACATGGGTTTGTAACAAAAATAAAGTTAAAATAAACTTTCATTAATTAACCCAAGAAAATATCCTTTTAATCACATTATGTGTACAATATGAACTTATCTTTATGCATTGTATTTATTTATTCTCACCAACTATGACATTATATATCAAATATACATGTTGCTTCTGTCAGCAGCTAC
The DNA here is from genome assembly GCF_033978685.3 of Nerophis lumbriciformis. Taxonomy (NCBI): domain Eukaryota; kingdom Metazoa; phylum Chordata; class Actinopteri; order Syngnathiformes; family Syngnathidae; genus Nerophis; species Nerophis lumbriciformis. The sequence goes on along the minus strand of NC_084567.2, from coordinate 7,022,794 downwards.
ACTGACATTGATGTGTCTCTGAGAACTGAACACATTTTTATAACTTATAACAAAATGTGTTTATACAGTAACCTGCTCACATGAGTCAGATTACAGCAGGGGTGGCAAACTCATTTTAGCTCAGGGGCCGCATGGAGGAAAATCGATTTCCACGTGGGCGGGAATGGTAAAATCAAGGCATGATAACTTAAAAATACGACTACGACAACTTCAGATTGTTTTCTTTATTTAACTTCGGCCCAAAATAGAACAAACACATTCTGAAAATGTACATATCACAAATAATCCAAAACACTTCAAGTGAGTTGAAATTTTAGAGGGCAAAAAATGGCGCAGCTTCAAAAACACCTTGAAGAACACAATGAATTTAGACTTAATCTCAGTGTTTCTACAAAGCAATTAAACTTTAAGTCACAACCCATCTAGAATTGAACAAAAAACTAAATAAAGCATAAATAAAATGTATCAAGTACCTCACTTGTCATTTCCACATATTAATCCTGTGCTAACTCAACAAACCATACACACTGAGGTAGAAACTATTCAAGAGTGTTGAGTTACTTCCTGTCTTGTAGACATAATGTGTATTAAAAGAAAAATAAAAGCAGTGCAATGTGTGAACAATTTCAACAAAGCACAAATAAAATGTTAAAAGACTGACAGTATTGCAGTAAATCACACACTGTTCACTTTCTTTACATTTGCACAGATGACAATCATTTTCACAGAACTACAAACCCCGTTTCCATATGAGTTGGGAAATTGTGTTAGATGTAAATATAAACGGAATACAATGATTTGCAAATCCTTTTCAACCCATATTCAGTTGAATGCACTACAAAGACAAGATATTTGATGTTCAAACTCATAAACTTTTTTTTTTTTTTTGCAAATAATAATTAACTTAGAATTTCATGGCTGCAACACGTGCCAAAGTAGTTGGGAAAGGGCATGTTCACCACTGTGTTACATGGCCTTTCCTTTTAACAACACTCAGTAAACGTTTGGGAACTGAGGAGACACATTTTTTAGGTGGAATTCTTTCCCATTCTTGCTTGATGTACAGCTTAAGTTGTTCAACAGTCCGGGGGTCTCCGTTGTGGTATTTTAGGCTTCATAATGCGCCACACATTTTCAATGGGAGACAGGTCTGGACTACAGGCAGGCCAGTCTGGTACCCGCACTCTTACTATGAAGCCACGTTGATGTAACACGTGGCTTGGCATTGTCTTGCTGAAATAAGCAGGGGCGTCCATGGTAACGTTGCTTGGATGGCAACATATGTTGCTCCAAAACCTGTATGTACCTTTCAGCATTAATGGCGCCTTCACAGATGTGTAAGTTACCCATGTCTTGGGCACTAATACACCCCCATACATCACAGATGCTGGCTTTTCAACTTTGCGCCCATAACAATATGGATAGTGCTTTTCCTTTTTGGTCCGGGGGACACATCGTCCACAGTTTCCAAAAACAATTTGAAATGTGGACGCGTCAGACCACAGAACACTTTTCCACTTTGTATCAGTCCATCTTAGATGAGCTCAGGCCCAGCGAAGCTGACGGCGTTTCTGGGTGTTGTTGATAAATAGTTTTCACCTTGCATAGGAGAGTTTTAACTTGCACTTACAGATGTAGCGACCAACTGTAGTTACTGACAGTGGGTTTCTGAAGTGTTCCTGAGCCCATGTGGTGATATCCTTTACACACTGATGTCGCTTGTTGATGCAGTACAGCCAGAGGGATCGAAGGTCACGGGCTTAGCTGCTTACGTGCAGTGATTTCTCCAGATTCTCTGAACCCTTTGATGATATTACGGACCGTAGATGGTGAAATCCCTAAATTCATTGCAATAGCTGGTTGAGAAAGGTTTTTCTTAAACTGTTCAACAATTTGCTCACGCATTTGTTGACAAAGTGGTGACCCTCGCCCCATCCTTGTTTGTGAATGACTGAGCCTTTCATGGAATCTCCTTGTATACCCAATCATGGCACCCACCTGTTCCCAATTTGCCTGTTCACCTGTGGGATGTTCCAAATAAGTGTTTGATGAGCATTCCTCAACTTTATCAGTATTTATTGCCACCTTTCCCAAATTCTTTGTCACGTGTTGCTGGCATCAAATTCTAAAGATAATGATTATTTGCAAAAAAAAAAAAATGTTTATCAGTTTGAACATCAAATATGTTGTCTTTGTAGCATATTCAACTGAATATGGGTTGAAAATGATTTGCAAATCATTGTATTCCGTTTATATTTACATCTAACACAATTTCCCAACTCATATGGAGGTGGGGTTTGTATATCAGTGTGCAGTGTCTCATGCTGCATTTTAAGTGGGGTTACTGATTGCTTATTTTACTCCTGTTTTACGTTGGGTGGAGGGGGAGGAGTCACAGCCCCGCTTTACCGTGTACCTCTTGCTTGGTATACTTGCTCGCCCCGGTATAAACTATTTGCTTGCCTAACAGAATTGCTATTGCGACATCCAGTGGACACATTTAGAACAGCAGTTTCTTTCCTTAAAAAATGCAGGTGAATTTTACATTTCGCAAACTCATCTCATGGGCTGGATTGAACCTGTTATGCCCGAATGTCGAGGGAGGTGGGGGTTGGGTTGTGGGTGTTAATTGTTCATATGTCTATGATTTGCACATCAATCAGTCTGAAGAGTAAAAGTTGTCACTTTATGGGAACAGTTACCCCGCATCACTTATGTGTGTCGCTTAAGTATCCACAGCCTGTAGAAGTGTGCGTATGACAGCTAAGAAGCTGTCGTGAGACAGTGCAAAATTTCACGTCAACTTGATACATCTCAACTTTGCAGTGAAAAAGGGTGTAGTGCAGGTTTTTGAGCGTGCAGAAACTTGACACATGAGGCCCCAGGTCCCTGGACTGAAGAAGGAATAACCAAGCACTTGAAGCATCATCTATCTTACTGTTCAAGAAGGTTTCAGATACAGAGAAGACATGGGGTCATGAGTAGATAAGATTATGCTCCAAATAATCCAAGTTTGTATGAATACCTCAGATATTTGTGAAAGAAGCAGTGAGGAGGTCCTGGGTAGGGTGGATGTCGCCACATATGAGCAACATACCACAAACTAAACAGCTAATTGGTTATTTTCCCTTGTGTGCTTTTATGTGTTTTACTGCGTCTGCATTATGTGGGAACCTTTTACAGCACACTGAACAACTAAATGTTTTTTTCTCCAGCGTGTGTTCTCATGTGTCGACACAAAGAGCTGTTATAAGGAGAGCTTTTACCACAAACTGAACAATTAAAGGGTTTTTCACCAGTGTGTGTTCTCATGTGTTGAGTCAAATGGCTCTTAACAGCAAAGCTTTTGCCACAAACTGAACACTTGTATGGTTTTTCATCTGTGTGTGTTCTCATGTGTCGACAGAAAGAGCTGTTATGAGGAAAGCTTTTACCACAAACTGAACAATTAAGGGTTTTTCACCTGTGTGTTGTCATGTGTTGAGTCAAAGAGGTATTTCGAGAACATTTTTTGCCACAAACTGAACAATTATATGTTTTTTCACCTGCGTGTGTTCTCATGTGTCGACACAAAGAGCTGTTTTGAGGAAAGCTTTTACCACAAACTGAACAATTATATGGTTTTAGTCCAGTGTGTGTTCCTACGTGTCGGTTCAGATTCCTCTTAACAGTAAAGCTTTTGCCACAAACTGAACAACCAAATGTTTTTTCACCTGTGTGTGTTCTGATGTGTTGAGTCAAATTCCTCTTAACAGAAAAGCTTTTGCCACAAACTGAACAACTAAATGTTTTTTCACCTGTGTGTGTTCTCATGTGTTCAATCAAAGTACTCTTAACCGAATAGTTTTTACCACAAATCGAACAGTTAAATGGTTTTTCACCTGTGTGTGTTCTCATGTGCTGAGTAAAAACGCTATTTTGAGAAAAGCTCTTGCCACAAACTGAACAAATATATGGTTTTTCACCTGTGTGTGTTCTCATGTGTTGAGTCAAAATGCGATTTTGAGAAAAGCTTTTGCCACAAACTGAACAATTAAATGGTTTTTCACCTGTGTGTGTTCTCATGTGTTGAGTCAATCGGCTGTTTTGAGAATAGCTTTTGCCACAAACTGAACAAGTAAATGGTTTTTCTCCTGTGTGTGTTCTCATGTGTCGAGTCAAAGAGCTATTTTGAGAAAAGCTTTTGCCACAAACTGAGCAGCTCAAACATTTTTTACCTCTCTTCTTTGAAGAGCATTCAGAGTGTTTGTTGTCAGTGTGAGTCCTCATATCACCTTCACAGTCTTTATCGCTGCTCAAAGATTCTTCAACCTCGTCTTCAGCCTCACTATCTGATAGTGGAGCTAAGAGGTTGTCTACTTGTGGTTTCTCTTCATCATCTTCAGTCTTCACAGAGAGAATACTCAGTGGAAACTTGGTGTAATCAGCTTCCTCTCGTCCTAGAAGACACTCTCCCTCCTGAGTGATGCAGAGTTCCTCCTCTTCCTTTTTAATGCAGGGTGGTTGTGGAGTCTCCTGCTTCAAAGTGGAGCTCCCCCCTAACTGAGGGGAAACATCTTCTTTATTACCGATCAGCTGCTGGACGTCTGCAAGACACAAACAAACAAAAACAAATTGTCTTCTATGTATTGTATCTGTAGCAATAGACATCAATGGAAGGATAGTAATGGACGTGTCCCAACTGTGCTTGTATTTGTTGTCATTGTTTTTACATTGTATTTTTATATTTATTGTATTTTATTTAATGTATTATGTACATCCTATTGTTCACGTGGTACTAAATTGTGTGCCATCTCATGTGTATCGTGTGCTGGTATGACAATAAACTTCCATGAATCCTGTCAAACACCAGACAGTTAGTAATATGGTTTCACATAAAAATGTTGGTGAAACTGCTCATTTCTACCTAGCGATAGGTGGCTCTAACTGTAGTGCTAATCACTCACCAGCAGAAAGCCCTCATCACACTGCTAATCAATAACTACCATCTTAGGCACTTACATCACTAGTCGCCAGTTAACAGCTATCATGCTAAATGTCATTTATCTTAAATGCAATCATGAAAACAAGACACATTAACATCTTTCCCCATTACAAACATCTTAAAGGGGAACATTATCACCAGACCTATGTAAGCGTCAATATATACCTTGATGTTGCAGAAAAAAGACCATATATTTTTTTAACCGATTTCCGAACTCTAAATGGGTGAATTTTGGCGAATTAAACGCCTTTCTATTATTCGCTCTCTGAGCGATGACGTCACAACGTTCCGCCATTTTCTCACTTTCGTCGGTGTGTTGTCGGAGGGTGTAACAACACGAACAGGGACGGATTGAAGTTGCACCAGTGGCCCAAAGATGCGAAAGTGGCAAGAAATTGGACGAAATGTGTTCAAAATACGAGGCTGTGGGGAAAGCCGACGAAATGGTCAGTCGTTTGTTCCGCACACTTTACCGACGAAAGCTATGCTACGACAGAGATGGCAACCGTTCCTTATGCCACCGAAGATGATCAAGAGAAGAATATCGACTCTAGCTTCCCTGGCCTGCTGACATCAACTCCAAAACTGGACAGACCAGCTTTCAGGAAAAGAGAGCGGATGAGGGTATGTCTACAGAATATATTAATTGATGAAAACTTTATTCATTACTCGCGGTTTTACGTAAATTATTATACATAAACTGTGTTTACCAATAATTTAGCTTAAAAACATTTATTTTTTTCAATCATTCGAGTACATCCGGGTAGTCTTGTGTAATGCAGTATTTTGTGTCTATTTAGGTATGGTTAACCTGAGTGCTGAAATCGTGGAAAAATATATGTTCTTAGCGTGCCTGAAATGGGCTGTCTGCACTCTCAAAGTGCATGTTGTTGCCAAATGTATTTCATATGCTGTAAACCTAGTTCACAGTTGTTAGTAATTATCTTATCTGACAGTGTTAAACCGCTGAAATCCGAGTCTGAATCCGAGCTAATGTCGCTATACCTTGCTGTTTGTTTGTATTGGCATCACTGTGTGACGTCACAGGAAAATGGACGGGTGTATATAACGATGGTTAAAATCAGGCACTTTGAAGCTTTTTTTAGGGATATTGCGTGATGGGTAAAATTGTGAAAAAAACTTCAAAAAATAAAATAAGCCACTGGGAACTGATTTTTAATGGTTTTAACCCTTCTGAAATTGTGATAATGTTCCCCTTTAGTTGTGATGTGAAGGCAATGAAAAATAAGCCACAATGTAGTCTTTCAGTCCAGATTATTTTCTTTTTATTTGTGGCTTATTTTTCATTGCCTTTACATCACACATGCTTATGAGATTTGCTTTCACACCCGTGTCCAATCTCATGGTGACTGCAGTCCCATTTAGCATTAGAGGAGCCATTTTTTAACTTCACCAGTGACGTCATTTACATTATTTATTTGTTCACTTTCCAAATTTTTCCATACCAACATAGAACGTGTCACTGAGATCAGGCTCATCTACTATGTTTACTAGGGGTGTAACGGTACACAAAATTTTAGTTTCGGTACGTACTTCGGTTTAGAGGTCACGGTTCAGTTCATTTTCGGTACAGTAAGAAAACAACAAAATATAATTTTTTTGGTTATTTATTTACCAAATTTGTAAACAATGGCTTTATCCTTTTAACATTGGGAACACTATAATAGTTCTGCCCACGTCAATCACCATTAAACTGCCTCAAGTTGTTGCTCAGATTAAATAAAATGACAAAACTTTTCTTCTACATATAAAAAGTTTCAAACAGTTTCAAGTCAACTCATCATGCTTAATTTATTACAGCATTTGGGAAGCCTGTCGTAGATTTTTATTATGTAAATGTTATATTTTTATCAACATGTGATAGCAGGGACCCTGCCATTCAAAACTAGGCTGCTCCATTACTAATGATTAATGTAACTAGAGCCGAAAAAATAGTACAATAGCAATAGGAGAGACTATTCATCCCTGAACACCATGGCGTTCAAGTGAAATAACAGACAGACAGGGCTTTGCTGTCCCTAACACACACTGCAATATGAGCTAACGTTACGCTAAAAGCGAATTAGCCTTCACCTCAAGCCAGGGCTGCGAGCGAGCTGAGCTGCAGTTTAAGTTTCTAGAACGTCAAAGGGCTCATAGTGATGTTACTAGTAGTTGACTGGGAGGTGTTTATTATCATTTGGGGAGAGTACGCTGCCTTATGCTCACCTGCTAAACACCTATCTGCTCGACGCTGGAGCATTGACTACATGCGCTCTGAATACGCACTGCTGATTGGTTGTTACCGCTTTGTATGTAACCAATCAGATGGTTGTGTGGGTGGGACAATGCTGGGTGCTGAGACAGAGGCAGAAGAAGCAAAGCAGCTTGTTAAGACTTTAGCTTAGAAACTCATTCGGTACACCCCCGTACCGAACCGAAACCCCAGTACCGAAACGGTTCAATACAAATACACGTACCGTTACACCCCTAATGTTTACAGTTGTTCCTTTCTTCCCCTCTTTCCATTTGGAGAAGCACTGTTTAGCAAAATGATTCTTGCCTTGGCAACTGGAGCATTGCTTACCAAACGCCGGACATTGTCTAGGCTTGTGCTGTGTGCCGCAGCGCTCGCAGCTTATCATCACGTCCTCCGACTGCCGTGCAGGCCGCGTCTGTGAGCGCTGTCTCCGCTGATACGACACCGCTGTCGCTCTGCGCCGAGGCGACTGCAGACATCTCGCTGAACGTCCTCACGCGCTTTTGGGACAGCTCACTCGCCTGGCAGATCTTAATGGCTCCCGCCAGCGTCAGCTCCATCTCTCGTTGTAGCCTCTCTCTGACCTTTTTATCGTCCACGCCAAAGACTACCTGGTCCCAGATCATGGAGTCCTTCAGCATCGCGAAGTTGCAGGACTGCGCCTTTCGCCGCAAGTCCGCCAGGAAGCTATCGAATGGCCCATGTTGCTGCTGCGTACGAGACCGAAGCACGTACGTCTCGTTCTTCTTCGGAGAACATCCATCCATCCATCTTCTTCCGCTTATCCGAGGTCGGGTCGCGAGGGCAGCAGCCTAAGCAGGGAAGCCCAGACTTCCCTTTCCCCAGCCACTTCGTCCAGCTCTTCCTGTGGGACCCCGAGGCGTTCCCAGGCCAGCAGGGAGACATAGTCTTCCCAACGTGTCCTGGGTCTTCCCCGCGGCCTCCTACCGGTCGGACGTGCCCTAAACACCTCCCTAGGGAGGCGTTCGGGTGGCATCCTGACCAGATGCCCGAACCACCTCATCTGGCTCCTCTCCATGTGGAGGAGCAGCGGCTTTACTTTGAGGTCCTCCCGGATGACAGAGCTTGTACCCGTGATCTTGTCCTTTCGGTCATAACCCAAAGCTCATGAGGATGGGAATGTAGATCGACCGGTAAATTGAGAGCTTTGCCTTCCGGCTCAGCTCCTTCTTCACCACAACGGATCGATACAGCGTCCGCATTACTGAAGACGCCGCACCGATCCGCCTGTCGATCTCACCATCCACTCTTCCCTCACTCGTGAACGAGACTCCGAGGTACTTTAACTCCTTCACTTGGGGCAAGATCTCCTCCCCAACCCGGAGATGGCACTCCACCCTTTTCCGGGCGAGAACCATGGACTCGGACTTGGAGGTGCTGATTCTCATCCCAGTCGCTTCACACTCGGCTGCGAACCGATCCAGTGAGAGCTGAAGATCCTGGCCAGATGAAGCCATCAGGACCACATCATCTGCAAAAAGCAGAGACCTAATCCTGCAGCCACCAAACCAGATCCCCTCAACGCCTTGACTGAGCCTAGAAATTCTGTCCATAAAAGTTATGAACAGAATCGGTGACAAAGGGCAGCCTTGGCAGAGTCCAACCCTCACTGGAAACGTGTCCGACTTACTGCCGGCAATGCGGACCAAGCTCTGGCACTGAGCATACAGGGAGCGGACTGCCACAATCAGACAGTCCGATACCCCATACTCTCTGAGCACTCCCCACAGGACTTCCCGAGGGACACGTTCGAATGCCTTCTCCAAGTCCACAAAACACATGTAGACTGGTTGGGCAAACTCCCATGCACCCTCAAGGACCCTGCCGAGAGTATAGAGCTGGTCCACAGTTCCACGACCAGGACGAAAACCACACTGTTCCTCCTGAATCCGAGGTTCGACTATCCGGCGTAGCCTCCTCTCCAGTACATACTTCGGAGAACAGTGAGTGTCAAATTTGCTAAGCACTACATCCAACTTTCCATAATCGTCAGGAGTGTCAAACACCCCATCCATCCATCCATTTTCTACCGCTTATTCCCTTTGGGGTCGCGGGGGGCGCTGGAGCCTATCTAAGCTACAATCGGGCGGAAGGCGGGGTACACCCTGGACAAGTCGCCACCTCATCGCAGGGCCAACACAAACGTGTTAAATACTTCTATGGCCTGTGGCCCTGCTATCGTTAGCAGCAGCGCTACCTTTCTCGCCTCCGGCTTTGTCTCGTGTCCCATAGCCGCAACGTACAGGTGGAACTGCTGTTTGAAGGTGCGCCAGTTCTCGTCGACATTCCCCGTTGGTTTCAAACTTTCCGCTGGTTTTAGATCCATGTCGTCAAGTCGAGTTTACTCCTGGTACCATGTTATTATCGTGTTTGAAGGATGAGGCCGTGTTGATAGCAAGTAACTTAGTTTAATGACACTACTAGGGATGTCCCGATCCAGGTTTTTGCACTTCCGATCCGATACTGTTTTTGCATTTCCAATCCGATACCGATACTGACCGATACCGATACTGGCCTATCCGAGCATATATTAAAGTTTAAGTTATTTAGCCTACTTAGTTGTCAGAATCATGTTGAAAAGGGTTTTAGTACTCTTGATAACAACTAGCCAGCTGAATAAGGTGAGTTTGAATAATACACAATGGTTGGTAACAAGAAACTGACCTGTTTATTCAAGGATAAACACAAAATAGACACAATTATACATGACAAACAGAAATGGCATCATTCAACTAGGGCTGGGCGATATGGCATTTTTTTAATATTGCGATATTTTAAAGCCATATTGCGATACACAATATATATCTCGATATTTTGCCTTAGCCTTGAATGAACACTTGATGCATATAATCACAGCAGTATGAGGATTCTATGTGTTTTGATTGATTGATTGAGACTTTTATTAGTAGGTTGCACAGTGAAGTACATATTCCGTACAATTGACCACTAATTGGTAACACCCCAATAAGCTTTTCAACTTGTTTAAGTCGGGGTCCACTTAAATTGATTCATGATACAGATATATACTATCAGATATATACTATCATCATAATACAGTCATCACACAAGATAATCACATTGAATTATTTACATTATTTATAATCCAGGGTGTGGAGGGGGGCGCCGGATGTAAGTGTCAAAAAGACAGCCAAAAGAGTTTGATATGAGAATAAATCTAAAGTTAAAATATAGGGTAGAAATGCACCCATTTGCAGGAAATGTAGTCTTGATTTTCAAAATTTTCTTTCAAGGCTTGCATGTCTACATTAAAACATTCTTCTTCATACTGCATTAATATATGCTACTTTTAAACTTTCATGCAGAGAAGGAAATCACAACTAAAAAAATCACTAATTTTTTCATACGGTGTTGATGTTGAAATTTTTGCTTCGGCATTTTGATGGTGTGGACGTGTGGCACCGAATGGAGATAAGCGTCTCGACAGACGTCACAATATTTGAACAATGATGACGAAAACTGTTTTCTCTGTTGTGTCCGTGTGTCAAAAATTGTTATGCGCTTATTTTTTTTATTTGATTTTGTGCGTGGCATAGATTTGCTATGCGCAGAGGACACTTAAACAGTGCGCAATTGCACAGGCGAGCACCTTAGAGGGAGCGTTGCTCGCACGGCTGCGCTAGCATTACAGCTAACGTTAGCCATTCTGCTACCTCTCTGCTCGGGGAGGACGTATACGTATGTGACGTATGACGTGACAGTATGTGACGTATGACGAGACAGTATGTGACGTATGTAAGAAGGTGTGCTTGCTGTCTGTAAGAGGGAGACACAGGAAAGAGTGAGAAGAGCCTGTCGTGTAATGCCAGCAGCTAAAAGCAACTGCGTGAGAATTCACAGACCCGTGGATGTGTTGAAGGTGTGCTGGAAAATGCGGAACGGAAAGTAGGGAGCAGCAGAAAAGTGGAATGTATTATTTAAATCGGTGCGTTGGAAAACACGGACCGGAGTTTTTTTAAAACTGGATCTGGATCGGCATTTTCCCATGCCTTGCAAATATCGGCAGCCGATCCGATCCAAATATCGGATCGGGACATCCCTAGACACTACAACAGTGTTTTTCAACCTTTTTTGAGTCAAGGCACATTTTTTTCATAAACAAAATACGGAGGCACACCACCAGCAGAAAAGGTTAAAAAATTAAACTCCACCAGGTTGTTGTGCCTTATTTTGAGTTTGTTGTTGTTTCCTGTGTGTCGTGCTTTAGTTCCTGTATTGCGCTGTTATTTTGGTGATCCTTCCTGTTTTGTTGGTGTTTTCCTGTAGCAGCTGCACGCCTTCCTTTGAGTGCTATTGCCCGCACCTGCTTTGTTTTCGCAATCAAGACTATTTAAGTTGTGCGTACGCTATCCTTCTTTGTGGGGACATTGTTGATTGTCATGTCATGTACAGATGTGCTTTGTGGACGCCGTCTTTGCTCCACATGCTGTAAGTCTTTGCTGTCGTCCAGCATTCTGTTTTCGTTGACAATTGTCGGAGGCAGATATTTACATATATCCGTATTTAAGTGTTACTTCTTTTTATTTCATAATCATATTACAAAACAGCTAGTGTTTTTCTTCCAATTGTGGTCTTTTGGTTGTCTGCAAATACTGTGTGCTTAACCTTGAGTGAGGAATGTAAGAAAGGGAGATACTCCTTTCTCTTATCTAGCCTTATGTCCAGGTGCGGAGGACAATGGGCATGTGTTTTGGGCTGGAGGGACATGACTGCGAGGGTGGGAGGGAGAGAGACTTGAGAGGGGAGAGGGTTTTTCATGGGAGGGGGGCAGACCATTTTAGCTAAGCGATTGAATGTTCTATGCTGGACTGGTCTCATGATATTTACAAAGCTTTGCAAATATATACAAAATACCTATTCTGTCTCTGGTGGTTCTTCTACTCAGCTTTAAGTGTCGTAAAGAGCTTGGGAGCGACGGCCAGAAACTTGAATTCCCTGGGAGGAACAACTGGTCCAAACGCAACACTTTGTAGCCAGTTCAGTTTTACTTTTGTTTTACATAGCCATCCCTATGCTTCAGTGCATTTTCCTAGCGGGACTTGCCTTTCGTTAATTTTTTGGTTTAAGCGTTACATACCTTTTTACCTGCACGCTGTGCTCTGCATATCGGGATCACGACAAACCATCCTCGACGCGTTCCGACTTCTACAAAGCAATGCCTACAACCTGCTGCCACCTACTGATATGGAGTATTACACGATTACCCTGCCAAGCTCTACACAGCACAGGCACTAGACAACGGCACATTATTATGATTATTGATTTGCAAATTTTTTTTTTTTTGACCAATTAGGTGAAGTTGCAAAATTTCCCACGGCACACCAGACAATATCTCGCGGAAAGTGTGCCGCGGCACAGTGTTGAAAATCACGGCTCTACAACATACATGTTGGGCCATCTACTGAGTGACCTAGTGGTTAGAGTGTCCGCCCTGAGATCGGTAGGTTGTGAGTTCAAACCCCAGCCGAGTCATACCAAAGACTATAAAAATGGGAGCCATTACCTCCCTGCTTGGCACTCAGCATCAAGGGCTGGAATTGGGGGTTAAATCACCAAAAATTATTCCCGGGCGCGGTACCGCTGCTGCCCACTGCTCCCCTCACCTACCAGGGGATGAACAAGGGTGATGGGTCAAATGCAGAGGACAAATTTCACCACACCTAGTGTGTGTGTGTGACAATCATTGGTACTTTAACTTTATGTGTCTTCATGCAGTCTTGCTCTACCACATTATGTGGCACGGTAAGCTGAATACTAACCAGTACTGCCCCCCAGCGGTCAAACATGTAATAACATCTGATCAACAGACTCGATGAATAACTTAGCTTAGTAATGCTCGCTGAATATTTTATTTGTGGCATTTGCCCAAAACAGGAAAGAGGAACTTTTTCTGTTACTTGACGACACGACAAACAGTACAGAGACTTTGTTAAAGGGGAACATTATCACAATTTCAGAATTGTTAAAACCATTAAAAATCAGTTCCCAGTGGCTTACTATATTTTTCAAAGTTTTTTTCAAAATTTTACCCATCACGCAATATCCCTAAAAAAAGCTTCAAAGTGCCTGATTTTAACCATCGTTATATACACCCGTCCATTTTCCTGTGACGTCACATAGTGAAGCCAACACGAACAAACATGGCGCATAGAACAGCAAGCTATAGCGACATTAGCTCGGATTCAGACTCGGATTTCAGCGGCTTAAGCAATTCAACAGATTACGAATGTATTGAAACGGATGGTTGTAGTGTGGAGGCAGGTAGCGAAAACGAAATTGAAGAAGAAACTGAAGCTATTGAGCCATATCGGTTTGAACCATATGCAAGCGAAACCGACGAAAACGACACGACAGCCAGCGACACGAGAGAAAGCGAGGAAACTAACAACTATGAACTAGGTTTACAGCATATGAAATACATTTGGCAACAACATGCACTTTGAGAGTGCAGACAGCCCAGTTTTCATCAATTAATATATTCTGTAGACATACCCTCATCCGCGCTCTTTTCCTGAAAGCTGATCTGTCCAGTTTTGGAGTTGATGTCAGCAGGCCAGGGAATCTAGGGTCGACATTCTTCTCTTGATCATCTTCGGTGGCATAAGGGACGGTGTGAGCCAAGACATCCAGGGGGTTTAGCTCACTCGTCTGCGGGAACAAACTGCTGCCATTGCTTGCCGTGCTACCGAGGTCCTTTGTCTCTGAATTGCTCACACACTCCGGCAGATTCAATGGGGGTCTGGCGGCAGATTTCTTTGACTTTATCGTTGGAAATGCATCTGCTTTGAGTGTCGCAGGATATCCACACATTCTTGCCATCTCTGTCGTAGCATAGCTTTCGTCGGTAAAGTGTGCGGAACAAACGTCCAATTTCTTGCCACTTTCGCATCTTTGGGCCACTGGTGCAACTTGAATCCGTCCCTGTTCGTGTTGTTACACCCTCCGACAACACACCGACGAGGCATGATGTCTCCAAGGTACGGAAAACAGTCGAAAAAACGGAAAATAACAGAGCTGATTTGACTCAGTGTTTGAGAAAATGGCGGATTGCTTCCCGATGTGACGTCATCGCTCCGAGAGCGAATATTAGAAAGGCGTTTATTTTGCCAAAATTCACCCATTTAGAGTTCGGAAATCGGTTAAAAAAAATATATGGTCTTTTTTCTGCAACATCAAGGTATATATTGACGCTTACATAGGTCTGGTGATAATGTTCCCCTTTAAATGTGACAAAATACTCGCGTTACCTCAAAACCACGACATGATGAAAATCAAAACACACCCAAGGAGCCTAACAGAGTTGTTGTCCAAAGGCACCGTCTATGATAAGCAGTCCTGAAGACAGCCAGAAATTACATGGAAGAACTTTTGATAGTTTGATGTACGCACTTCTGTCACCTCTACTGCGCCTGATGTAAAATAAGTCCATCTACCTTCCCCCCAAGAAGAGTTACATGTTCTCCAGCTGTGGTTCATTACCACAAACACTTTTCACATGACAATTTCATGGACTGCAACATTTGCACTACTCTCAACAAAACAGGCACATCGATTGCGTTTTAAGAAGCACTTTTATTGATATCATTTGGTACTTGTTTATTTTACTCATTTATTTAGGTGTTATTTATGTTGTTAGAAAATGCTATTTCATTTGCATATCCGTGTCACACCCTCGTGGAAGTTGTCTTTTCAAATTTGGGGGCTTTGTTTAATTTCAGACACACTGGTTAACGGCACACAATAGGCTTTCGTCCAAGTACCGTGATACATAGTTTATCGTGAAGTCCAGTGACGTGCGGTGAGGTTGATGGCTGGTGAGGCACTGACTTCATCACAGTCAGATTTACAAACATATGAACCCTAAAGAGTATCTTATTCACCATTTGATTGGCAGCAGTTAACGGGTTATGTTTAAAAGTTCATACCAGCATTCTTCCCTGCTTGGCACTCAGCATCAAGGCTTGGAATTGGGGGTTAAATCACCAAAAATGATTCCCGGGCACGGCGCCGCTGCTGCCCACTGCTCCCCTCACCTCCCAGGGGGTGAACAAGGGGATGGGTCAAATGCAGAGGACAAATTTCACCACACCTAGTGTGTGTGTGACAATCATTGGTACTTTAACTTAACTTTAACTTTACACATACAAACTGTAGCACACAAAAAGCACATTTAATAAAAAAACGTTATTATGGTCTTACCTTTACTTATAAATGCGCCGCTGTTGTGCTGGATTAATGAACCCCCTGACGAGAGTGTTATATCAACTAAAGCCCTCACTTAAACTTTCCACGTGCAAGATTGAATCTATTTAAAAAAGTGTAACCGAGGGTTTATAAATGTCGCCTATACTGTATGAAACTACAAAATAACAAACACGGAGGCTCCAGTTTACACGAAGACCACTTTATTTACCTTCTTTCAAAAACTTCCGCTGCACTCCAACGTGTCAAAATTCCGCTCTTAGCGCCTTCAAAATAAGAGCTCAAGGCATATACTGTATAACAGCGCATAACAGGAACTTAACATCACAAAGAGGAAAGCCCATAAAAATAAATAAATAAATGATAAATGGGTTGTACTTGTATAGCGCTTTTCTACCTTCAAGGTACTCAAAGCGCTTTGACACTACTTCCACATTTACCCATTCACACACACATTCACACACTGATGGAGGGAGCTGCCATGCAAGGCGCTAACCAGCACCCATCAGGAGCAAGGGTGAAGTGTCTTGCTCAGGACACAACGGACATGACGAGGTTGGTACTAGGTGGGGATTGAACCAGGGACCCTTGGGTTGCGCACGGCCACTCTCCCACTGCGCCATGCCGTCCCTTAATAGGTTACAAAAGTTATTTAATAAGAAGCCAAAAAGTGCAAAAACAATAATGTTCGTGTTGGAGGAGTTGTGAATCAGGTACACCTGCACTCTGCAGGTGTACCTAATGTTGTGGCCCTGCAGTCATTCACAACTCCTCCAACACCAACATTATTGTTTTTGCACTTTTTGGCTTCTTATGAAATAACTTCTTTAAATAGATTCAATCTTGCACGTGGAAAGTTTAAGTGTGGGCTTTAGTTGATATAACACTCCCGTCAGGGGTTGCCGTGCATTCTACGGCGGGGGTGCAGGAGGCGAGCCTCAGCCAGTGCGTCTTTTGCAGCCGTTTTATGATCGCTCAGCACAAGAAATACGTTACACACATACAGTTGTTGACAAAATACACTGTACATTATATACCTCAGCTAACTAAACTATGGAAATGTATAATATAGTTCATATTGCAATACGGTCTCACTGCACAGAAGACCAGCAGTTAGCCGAGTCCGTCCATGTTGCGGCACTGAGTGACGTGCCTCGACTGGCTGCTGTTCACCGCACCGTCTCTTCTCAGTATTTGAACGGCAAATGTGAAAATTCAGCAATTTTGAATAAAAATAATCTAAAACTGGTGAAGTTAAATGGAAAATAACTTTATAGTATAATCACTGGATACATTTAACAATTTAATATATATTTTTTTCTTTTTAATTTTTTTTTCTTTCCATGATGGCAAGTGAGGCCCCGCCTCACCTGCCTCTAGTGACTGCACGTCACTGGTGAAGTCCTTGCCAATACCTCGTCTAGGGCTGGACAATTATGGCAAAACATAATAATCACAATTATTTTGAGTCATTTTTGAATCACGATAAATAAAAATGTTTTATTAATTTGAAAACGTAAAAACAGCACCACCAAAACACAATTTTAAATATAATCTAAAAGAACTAGTAACAAATAAATAACACGTAAAATAAAAATCATAGTAACAATAAATAAAAATGACTATTGCAATATGAAAAACAAATCTAATTCAGGTTTTCCGTTTACATTTTTCTGATTTCTGTTTCTTGAATATTCGTGTCACACCCTCGTGAAAGTTGTCTTTTTGAATTTGGGGCTTTGTTTCATTTTAGACACATTTTTAACATAAACTATCTGTTATTAAAACATATCATACCATACCACCACCAAAGGAATTCAATCCTTTTTTTTTTTAGAAAAACAAGAAGATAAGTGGAGGAGTTGAAGTACCTCGGAGTCTTGTTCATGAGTGAGGGAAGAGTGGATCGTGAGATCGACAGGCGGATCGGTGCGGCGTCTTCAGTAATGCGGACGCTGTATCGATCCGTTGTGGTGAAGAAGGAGCTGAGCCGGAAGGCAAAGCTCTCAATTTACCGGTCGATCTACGTTCCCATCCTCACCTATGGTCATGAGCTTTGGGTTATGACCGAAAGGACAAGATCACGGGTACAAGCGGCCGAAATGAGTTTCCTCCGCCGGGTGGCGGGGCTCTCCCTTAGAGATAGGGTGAGAAGCTCTGCCATCCGGGAGGAGCTCAAAGTAAAGCCGCTGCTCCTCCACATCGAGAGGAACCAGATGAGGTGGTTCGGGCATCTGGTCAGGATGCCACCCGAACGCCTCCCTAGGGAGGTGTTTAGGGCACGTCCGACCGGTAGGAGGCCGCGGGGAAGACCCAGGACACGTTGGGAAGACTATGTCTCCCGGCTGGCCTGGGAACGCCTCGGGGTCCCACAGGAAGAGCTGGACGAAGTGGCTGGGGAGAGGAAAGTCTGGGCTTCCCTGCTTAGGCTGCTGCCCCCGCGACCCGACCTCGGATAAGCGGAAGAAGATGGATGGATGGATGGAAGATAAAAACTAGGAAGAAATACAAATATTTAAAGGGGCTCGGATGTTTGTAACTTGCTCTGTTACATTTTTCAAACCAAAAATATAACACAAACTCTACCAGCTATCTTATTTTACCATTAGTGTTTGAACACAGCATACATTTTTTATTGTCTTGTTCTTTATGACCTCCAATCCTCTGCACGTTGATGTAGACATGTGGTCCAGTCTTCTCTTCACATCTCTTACTCTTCCCCAACATCTCTTCTTTCACATCATTCTTTTCTTTACACAAGCGCTTGTTTTGCTCTTCCACTTTCTTCATTTGACTTTTGCATTCTTTCATCTCCTCTGATGTGAACTCCACTGCCTTCTTCAAGCTAACAATCATGGCGGCTCTTTCTTTACATTCTTCAACAAGGTCGGCTCATTTAAACTTTAAGGGCTTGAAATAGCTTTCAAATGACAAAACTTCAAGTCACTCACCTTCATCTTTCGTCTTTATCTCCGTTGGTGATTTGCTGGAAGTTGATTCTCTTTCATGTTCTCTTTTAGCGGACGTCGCCATCTTAGCATAGCAGTAGTCGTCCATCTTCTATCACGTCTTCAATCTTCACTTCACATATCGCTCCAAACTCAATGCACGTTTCGCGGCTTTGGAAAATACCAATTGAGATATTTGTTGCTATATTTGCCGTGAATCATATGACTTTAAGATCGTGAATTCGAAGAATCTCCGAACAACCATAGCATGCGGTCCTCGTCTTTTTGCTTGGCTTCAAGTACATTTGCGCATGCGCTAGAAGTCAGCCACTTCCGTTTCCTACTCTATAGCAGTTATTTTTTTTAAATAAAGGCATTTTAATCTTGTTTTAAAGCAATGGTTTGCAAAAGTAACTAACATCAAATAATGGACAACTACTCTTTGAAAATAAAAAATATATATATATACAAGCACGTGCACAGACTTTTTCCATGGCTGTTGTTCAAACCAGAAAAAGGGCAAACAATGAAGAAAAAAATCAAACATTTTAAATACTACAAGAAACACAGAAATATTTTTCAACCTACTTAGTTGTTTTAGTTAAAAACCTTTAGAAAGTCAAATCATTACTCTGAATAAAGAAGAAAAGCACTAAGAGTGTAGATCTCCACTATTTGTATCATGGACCCCGACTTAAACAAGTTGACAAACTTATTGGGGTGTTACCATTTAGTGGTCAATTGTACGGAATATGTACTTCACTGTGCAACCTACTAATAAAAGTTTCAATCAATCAAAAAAAAACAATCCTATTGTTCACGTGCTACTAAATTGTGTGCCATCTCATGTGTATCGTGTGCTGGTATGACAATAAACTTCCATGAATCCTGTCAAACACCAGACAGTTAGTAATATGGTTTCACATAAAAATGTTGGTGAAACTGCTCATTTCTACCTAGCGATAGGTGGCTCTAACTGTAGTGCTAATCACTCACCAGCAGAAAGCCCTCATCGCACTGCTAATCAATAACTACCATCTTAGGCACTTAACATCACTAATTGCCAGTTAACAACTATCATGCTAAATGTCAACTATCTTAAATGCAAACATGAAAACAAGACACATTAACGTCTTTCCCCATTACAAACATCATAACGCAATCTAAACTTATATAAACACATTACTGTCTGAGCATATAAGATATTCAATTGTGTTACATCACAATTTATTATATTGAAATTAGCCATGTGATTAAGATGGGCACGGTCTGACCAATCACAAGTCAGTAGGAGCTGCTTTGTTCTCGTGTTTGGAGAAAGCGGAAGAGCGATTGTCAGCCTGACATTGATGTGTCTCTGAGAAGTGAACACATTTTTATAACTTATAACAAAATGTGTTTATACAGTAACCTGCTCACATGAGTCAGATTACAGCAGGGGTGTCACACTCATTTTAGCTCAGGGGCCACATGGAGGAAAATCTATTTCCATGTGGGCGGGACGGGTAAAATCATGGCATGATCACTTAAAAATACGACTACGACAACTTCAGATTATTTTCTTTATTTTACTTTGGCCCAAAATAGAACAAACACATTCTGAAAATGTACATATCACAAATAATCCTCTTGACAAAACAATTCAAGTTAGTTAAAAAATTAGAGGAAAAAAATGGCGCATTTCCAAAAACACCTTGAAGAACACAATTAACTTAGATTTAATCTCAGTGTTTCAATTAAACTTTAAGTCACAACCCATCTAGAATTGAACAAAAAACTAAATAAAGCATGAATAAAAACTATTCTATGTATCAACTACCTCATTTGTCATTTCCACATATTAATCCTGTGCTAACTCAACAAACCATACAAACTGAGGTAGAAACTATTCAAGAGTGTTGAGTTACTTCCTGTCTTCTAGACATAATGTGTATTGATAGAAAAATAAAAGCTGTGCAATGTGTGAACAATTTCAACAAAGCACAAATAAAAAGTTCAAAGACTGACAGTATTGCAGTAAATCACACTGTTCACTTTCTTTACATTTGCACAGAAGACAATCATTTTCACAGAACTATATCAGTGTGCAGTGTCTCATGCTGCATTTTAAGTGGGGTTACTGATTGCTTATTTTACTCCTGTTTTATGTTGGGTGGAGGGGGAGGAGTCACAGCCCCGCTTTACCGTGTACCTCTTGCTTGGTATACTTGCTCGCCCCGGTATACACTATTTGCTTGCCTAACAGAATTGCGATTGCGACATCCAGTGGACACATTTAGAACAGCAGTTTCTTTCATTACAAAATGCAGCTGAATTTTACACTTCACAAACTCATCTCGAGGGCTGGATTGAACCTGTTATGCCCGACTGTCGAGGGAGGTGGGGGTTGGGTTGTGGGTGTTGGGGGTTAATTGTTCATTTGTCTCTGATTTGCACATCAATCAGTCTGAGGAGTAAAAGTTGGCAGTTTGTTATGCAAACAGTTACCCAGCATCACTTATGCGTCAACGTCAGTTTTGATACATCTCAACTTTGCAGAGAAAAAGGGTGTAGTGCAGGTTTTTGAGCGTGCACAAACTTGACACATGAGGCCCCAGGTCCCTGGACTGAAGAAGGAGTAACCAAGCACTTGAAACATCATCTATCTTACTGTTCAGGAAGGTTTCAGATACAGAGAAGACATGGGGTCATGAGTAGATAAGATTATGCTCCAAATAATCCAAGTTTGTATGAATACCTCAGATATTTGTGAAAGAAGCAGTGAGGAGGTCCTGGGTAGGGTGGATGTCGCCACATATGAGCAACATACCACAAACTAAACAGCTAATTGGTTATTTTCCCTTGTGTGTTCTTATGTGTTTTACTGCGTCTGCATTATGTGGGAACCTTTTACAGCACACTGAACAACTAAATGGTTTTTGACAAGCGTGTTCATGTATCGCCACAAAGAGCTGTTTTGAGGAAAGCTATTACCACAAACTGAACAATTAAATGGTCTTAGTCCAGTGTGTTCTCATGTGTCGAGTCAATATTCTCTTAACAGAAAAGCTTTTGCCACAAACTGAACACTTATATGGTTTTTCATCTGTGTGTGTTCTCATGTGTTCAATCAAACTGCCTTTAAAAGAAAAGCTTTTGACACAAACTGAACAGCTAAATGGTTTTTCACCTGTGTGTGTTCTCATGTGCTCAGCCAAATACCTCTTAACAGAAAAGCTTTTGCCACAGACTGAACAATTAAATGGTTTTTCACCTGTGTGTGTTTTCATGTGTTCAATCAAACTGCCCTTAAAAGTAAAGCTTTTGTCACAAACTGAACAACTAAATGGTTTTTCACCTGTGTGTGTTCTCATGTGTTGAGTCAAAGAGAAATTTTGAGAAAACCTTTTGCCACAAACTGAACAATTAAATGGTTTTTCTCCTGTGTGTGTTCTCATGTGTTGAGTCAAAGAGCTTTTTTGAGAAAAGTTGTTGCCACAAACGCAACAATTAAATGGTTTTTCACCTGTGTGTGTTTTCATGTGTTCAGTCATATATCTCTTAACAGAAAAGCTTTTCCCACAAACTGAACAATTAAATGGTTTTTCCCCTGTGTGTGTTCTTATGTGGTCTGTCAAAGAGGTATTTTGAGAAAAGCTTTTCCCACAAAATGAACAAATACATTTATTTTGACCTGTCTGTGTTCTCATGTGTTGGGTCAAATGGTTCTTTTTAGTAAAACTTTCAGCACCAACTGAGCAGCTCAAACATTTTTTACGTTTCTTCTTTGAAGAGCATTCAGAGTGTTTGTTGTCAGTGTGAGTCCTCATATCACCTTCACAGTCTTTATCGCTGCTCAAAGGTTCTTCAACCTCGTCTTCAGCCTCACTATCTGATAGTGGAGCTAAGAGGTTGTCTACTTGTGGTTTCTCTTCATCATCTTCAGTCTTCACAGAGAGAATACTCAGTGGAAACTTGGTGTAATCAGCTTCCTCTCGTCCTAGAAGACACTCTCCCTCCTGAGTGATGCAGAGTTCCTCCTCTTCCTTTTTAATGCAGGGTGGTTGTGGAGTCTCCTGCTTCAAAGTGGAGCTCCCCCCTAACTGAGGGGAAACTTCTTCTGGATTACCGATCAGCTGCTGGACGTCTGCAAGACACAAACAGCAAAAACACACTTTATTCTATATACTGTATGTGTGTGTCGTAGGGTTGTACGGTATCACTACGGGTTCAAAAAGGAGCGAGGCTAACGCCATGCTACTGAGAACTGTAGTTAAGCTACATAGCGTCACTACTTGTTGTGCACTACTGCCCATCACTGATTCTAACTCGTAAATAAACGCAAACAAAAGTCAGCTAACAATGCAGGTAACGGGGATGCACTTGATTTCATCATAAAAAAAGTCTAAATATATATAAAAGCTTCCAGCAACTTTTTATATACATGCTGTAAGAGTATATGTAATGTAATAACAGGCACATTCATAATAACATGTAATATTTACACATTTTCATCTTCTTTTTTTTTTACAATTTCAAGCAAACGGTGGAACAATATTTTCACAGACGCATCACAACGTTCGCTATTTCCTTCAACAACACCACCAACAACTATTACTAATAAAGGCAGACTACATGAGTGCCATCAAAGAATACTTTGGGACAAATTATGATCCAGAACCTTATATTTTTGAGCCTGGATATAAGGAGGATGAGCTACACATTTTAGAAGCTGAGTGATACGCATATCAAGCAATTAGCACTATTGCTAATGAAGACAATATTACTACATCCGATCTCGATTAATATCACTTTTTTTTTATACATCTAGTTAAAGGCGGATTGTCCCGTGCAGGATAATAGCGAGTACAGTTGCATCCCTACTATTTACTAGCACAGTATCTTGTAACAGACATTTCCGCCATGTTTGATGGAGGTAATATATGCTCACAGCTGACAACTGTCATTTTGTTCATATCTATAATTGTGTTTACTAGAGGTGTAACGGTACAGGTAACCCACACTTCGGTCCGTACCTGCTTTTAGGACCACAGTTTTGCTTATAATATGTACATTTTGTGGGGGTAAAGAGAACAACCTTTTTTCCTTTTTTTTTGCTTGTCATCACAAACATTCTGCAGGAAACAAAGTATCAGTGGTGTACTGAATACTGTAGGATTTTTATTTCAAGTTACCATTTAGTGCGTCTGCCTCACAATACGAAGGTCCTGGGTTCGATCCTGCGCTCGGGATCTTTCTGTGTGGAGTTTGCATGTTCTCCCCGTGACTGCGTGGGTTCCCTCCGGATACTCCGGCTTCCTCCCACCTCCAAAGACATGCACCTTGGGATAGGTTGATTGGCAACACTAAATGGGCCCCAGTGTGTGAATGTGAGTGTGAATGTTGTCTGTCCATCTGTGTTGGCCCTGTGATGAGGTGGTGACTTGTCCAGGGTGCACCGCGCCTACCGCCGAATGCAGCTGAGATAGGGTACAGCGACCCTGAAAGGGACAGGCGGTAGAAAATAGATGGATGGATGGATTTACTAAAAAATATTTTCAAATAATAAATTATTCATATTCTTCAATTACTTAAAAACGTCAGTACTTTTTACCAATGCTTAGTTACTTATTTACCAAATTTGTAAACAATGGCTTTATCCTTTTAACATTGGGAACAGTATAATAATTCTGCCCACGTTAATCAACATTAAACTGCCTCAAGTTGTTGCTCAGATTAAATAAAATGACAAAACTTTTCTTCTACATATAAAAAGTGCAACATTAAACAGTTTCAAGTCAACTCATTATGCTTAATTTATTACAGCATTTGGGAAACCTGTAGTTGATTTTTATTATCCATCCATCCATCTATCTTCTTCCGCTTATACGAGGATTTTTATTATGTAAATGTTATATTTTTATCAACATGTGATAGCAGGGACCCTGCCATTCAAAACTAGGCTGCTACATTACTAATGATTAATGTAAATATAGCTGAAAAAAATAGTACAATAGCAATAGGAGAGACTACACACACACACGCACACCGCAAAATGAGCTAACATTACGCTAAAAGCTAATTAGCCTTCACCTCAAGCCAGTTTAAGTTTCTAGAACGTCAAAGGGCTCATAGTGATGTTACTAGTAGTTGACTGGGAGGTGTTTATTATAATTTGGGGAGAGTACGCTGCCTGATGCTTACCTGCTAAACGCTGAAGCGCTGACTACATGCGCTCTGAATACGCACTGCTGATTGGCTGTTACCGCTTTTTGTGTAACCAATCAGATGGTTGTGTGGGTGGGACAATGCTGGGTGCTGAGACAGAGGCAGCAGAAGCAAAGCAGCTTGTTAAGACTTTAGCTTAGAAACTCGTTCGGTACACCTCCAAACTGAACCGAAACCCCCGTACCGAAACGGTTCAATACAAATACACGTACTGTTACACCCCTAGTATATATATCTCCATATTTTGCCTTAGAATTGAATGAACACTTGATGCATATAATCACAGCAGTATGATGATTCTATGTGTCTACATTAAAACATTCTTCTTCATACTGCATTAATATATGCTACTTTTAAACTTTCATGCAGAGAGGGAAATCACAACTAAGTCAATTTACCTAAACAGTATTTATTAAACAGTTATTAAGCAGTGGCACAGACATTCATGTACATTTCAAAACAGAAAGTGCAAGATTGTCAGAGACATTTTAAAACAAGCTATTAGTGCACTTTTGTGCATGATGTCACTAAGATGACATATCAAAAAAACACTAAATTAAAGTGCACTTTTTGTACAGAACGCCACTACAATAGCGTAAAACATATAAAGTGCACTTTTGTGCATAATGTCACACAAGATATTTCAATAACTGTCAAATAAAAATGAGCTGCATAATAGGAAATCAAATAGTGTGCACCATTGGCGTTGTTAGGCCTATTTTAGGGGGGCTAAAGCCCCCCTAAAATAAACCTTAAAGGGGAACATTATCACCAGACCTATGTAAGCGTCAATATATACCTTGATGTTGCAGAAAAAAGACCATATATTTTTTTAACCGATTTCCGAACTCTAAAATGGGTGAATTTTGGCGAATTCAACGCCTTTCTATTATTCGCTCTCGGAGCGATGACGTCACAACGTGGCGTCACATCGGGAAGCAATCCGCCATTTTCTCAAACACATTACAAACACCGAGTCAAATCAGCTCTGTTATTTTCCGTTTTTTCGACTGTTTTCCGTACCTTGGAGACATCATGCCTCGTCGGTGTGTTGTCGGAGGGTGTAACAACACGAACAGGGACGGATTCAAGTTGCACCAGTGGCCCAAAGATGCGAAAGCGGCAAGAAATTGGACGAAATTTGTTCAAAATACGAGGGTGTGGGGAAAGCCGACGAAAATGGTCAGTCGTTTGTTCCGCACACTTTACCGACAAAAGCTATGCTACGACAGAGATGGCAAGAATGTGTGGATATCCTGCGACACTCAAAGCAGATGCATTTCCAACGATAAAGTCAAAGAAATCTGCCGCCAGACCCCCATTGAATCTGCCGGAGTGTGTGAGCTATTCAGGGACAAAGGACCTCGGTAGCACGGCAAGCAATGGCGGCAGTTTGTTCCCGCAGACGAGCTAAACCCCCTGGATGTCTTGGCTCACACCGTCCCTTATGCCACCGAAGATGATCAAGAGAAGAATATCGACCCTAGCTTCCCTGGCCTGCTGACATCAACTCCAAAACTGGACAGATCAGCTTTCAGGTAAAGAGAGCGGATGAGGGTATGTCTACAGAATATATTAATTGATGAAAACTTTATTCATTACTCGCGGTTTTACGTAAATGATTATACATAAACTGTGTTTACCAATAATTTAGCTTAAAAACATTACAACAATTAAAAACAAATACATACCAATCGTTGGTTAGAAGGCAATCGCCGAATTCGTCCTCGCTTTCTCCCGTGTCGCTGGCTGTCGTGTCGTTTTCGTCGTTTTCGCTTGCATACGGTTCAAACCGATATCGCTCAATAGCTTCAGTTTCTTCTTCAATTTCGCTTAAGCCACTGAAATCCGAGTCTGAATCCGAGCTAATGTCGCTATACCTTGCTGTTCTATCCGCCATGTTTGTTTGTATTGGCATCACTATGTGATGTCACAGGAAAATGGACGGGTGTATATAACGATGGTTAAAATCAGGCACTTTGAAGCTTTTTTTAGGGATATTGTGTGATGGGTAAAATTTTGAAAAAAACTTCGAAAAATAAAATAAGCCACTGGGAACTGATTTTTAATGGTTTTAACCCTTCTGAAATTGTGATAATGTTCCTCTTTAAGCCCCCGTAAATAATTTGGTGTTATATATATATATATATATTTTTTATTTTTTTTTTACAAATACATGCCGACATATTCGTTATAAAGTGGCCCGAATATGAGTGTAAATAAATAATCATATAACCCGTCATTATTCACTCAGTTTCCCCTCACTTCATAGCGTAAGGTAGAGAGCCCCTTTAGAGCGTCGGTATCCAATCCATTCCACTTGTTCATATAGAAAATGCCCACATCACTCAAAATCCAGTCCGCATTTTTTCTGCGACCTTGCTTGTGGTCCTTGGACTTGTTCATATAGAAAATGCCCACATCACTCAAAAACCAGTCAGCATTTTCTCTGCGACCTTGCTTGCGGAGTTGCGGTCCTGCAGGTGTACGAAGCACATTAGCACACAGCACTGCAGATTGCAGAACAAGAACGTGAACAGATGCAAAATGGACATAAGAAACTTTTTCAAGAAAGTAAGTATTCATCACTGCTTGTAGTAAAATGTATTAGCTCCACTTTACACCAGGTCTGTGTTTGACAAAAAGTTACATTCTCACTCTAAAACAATGCTGCTACTTAGTTAGCTAGTTAGCCTGAAATGCATCATGAAGGTCATGGTTATTTATAAAGTTAAATGTGCATTATTTTTTACCATTTGCTATCTTTGGGTTACATCTCTGTTATCAACAACTACAGAGCAATTTCAAATCTACCATTCAGAAGTAAAATAATTGAGAAAGTTGTCCTCCAACAACTAAATCACTTCTTGGCTTCTACTGGCTGCCACAACAACTTCCAGTCAGGATTTCGACCTCTTCATGGCACAGAGACTTCTTAAAGTTATAAATGACATCCGTCTAAACACAGACTGGCAAAACTTCAGTATTAATGCTATTGGACCTCAGTGCTGCATTTGACACTGTCGACCACTCAATACTTTTGGACAGGTTGGAAAACTGGGTGGGGATATCAGGCACAGTTTTAAGCTGGTTCAAGTCATATCTACAAGATGGGAACTATTTTGTTTCCATTGGTGACTTTGTATCAGAACCTATATATATATATATAGAGACGTGTGGAGTCCCCCAAGGTTCAATCTTGGGGCCGACTTTATTTAACATCTATATGCTCCCACTAGCACAAATCATGCAAAATAAGAACATTGACCATCATTGCTATGCCGATGACACCCAAATCTATGTAGCGCTATCACCGACTATCGCCCCATAGATCTTCTGTGCCAGTGCATTGAGCAAGTCAAACACTGAATGTGCCTAAATTTCCTACAACTAAATGAAGATAAAACTGAGATAATTGTTTTTGGTGCTAAAAAAGTAAGGTTTAAAGTCATTCAACATCTTCAATCACTGTCCCTGAAAACCTCAAATAAAGCCAGAAATCTTGGGGTTATTTTAGATTCTGATTTACATTTCGACAGTCACATCAAATCAGTAACTAAATCGGCCTACTATCACACTGTTTCCCACACATTCATTTATTTGTGGCGGCCCGTCACGAAAGAATTACGTCCGCCACAAATAGATTTTTCGGCTTTTGACTCGCTCGACCGCTCATAAAAGCAATGAGACTCTGTCTGTGAATGTTGCTTGTAGTTACAACTCCGGTGCAGTAGGTGGCGGTAGCCTACTATGCATTGTAACTCCGCCAATAGTACTTAATTCACCTGGTGGGCCAGAAGAAGAAGAAGACGACGAATTAAAAGAAGAACGGACCGACCGGATCAAAATACGAGGGTAAGACGTCTTGGCAAACAAGTTCAAAAGTGGTCCGAACCTGTGCAGTGTGCAACACCGACTCGGATTTTCTTAATTTTTATTTTCGGGATTTGAATGCATTTATTTTGAAAGGACGGCTGGAGAGAGGGGATTGACGCAGAGCAAAGCGAATCGAACTGGGTCGCCGCAGCGGGTGCTCTACCAGGTGAGATAGGTTATAGCTGCATCGCTCGCGGCTCGTCATATATTTAACGTTAATCCGCGATTTCACCGAGCGTTTCACTGACGGTGAGCAGCCTGACGCTGCTTCATTAACACCGCCGCTGTTTGACTCGGGGGCCGGGGCAGACGCACGCAGTAACAGTCACCTGTTACCATACCGAGGAGCTAACGTGTCCAGGTTATAACCCTGTTGTCAATAAACACACGTGGAGACGGTGCTTCAGGTACTGCATTAATACTGAAGCTAAATTGTCCACTGCAGCATGTGAATGCAATGAAAAGAATAAAATCTGAGCCAACCAGCTGTTAAAATGTTGTCCAGGTTAATGTTTTGGCCATTAAAGGCCCTTCATTTCAAGATTTCAACTGTGATCGGGCTTTAAACAGGTGGCTGACCTGTTCAGATGGGTGTACCTGCTACTGGTCAAATAATGTGAAATAGCATTTAATTTTACATGCATGCAATGCCATTTAAATGTAATTATAGATAATAATAATAATTTTAGTAAGATATAAGCCATGAGCACTACACAGCCAGAAAAAAACCTAGGTAGGACAAGTAAAAATATTGGGGCAAGTAGATTTGAGAAGTCGGGCAAGTAGAAAAAAACCTTAACGTTGAACCCTGCATGTGTTGAGCTGCTGCCGCTTAAGGTTAGACGGCACTGTACATAGAGCGCTTCTGCTCGTTAGTAATAAATTCTAATGTTGGATGTTCACTCCTTCACACAGATGAGTATAGAAAAATATTTTCAACGGCCGAAAAGGGCTGGACTTGGAGAGGAGGTAGGCCTACAGTCCGGACCACAGGAGTAATTATCAAAACGGTGAAGACACTTAGACGTCCATCAGTGTGAAAATTAATTTGCTTCCAATACTTCCAGGCTTCAACTAGTGCCGCGGCTAAGGCAGTAAGAGAGGGTGAGGAGGAAGGGATAGTAAGTACGCAGGGAGATGTTGTAGGAGAGGAAGAAGACAGGCAGCATGTAGAGCCAGCTAGGGCGGAGGCAACAGGTGAGACTTAGCAAACACTGAAAAATAAAGCAGGGTCAGATCAGAAATGCACTTTTCTCATGAAAAGGGTCCTAATTTATATTCTTATGTGCCTTATAGAGAGGACCACGACAAAACATAGAGCGACTGGGTTTGATCCAGAATGGCTAAAAATGCCACAATTTAAGTCATGACTGTATAACCCCCAGCACGGTAAGCTCCAGTGTCTCCCTCTTCTCTGGAGGAGGGTCTGACGAGCGAGACTAGCTCCAGTGCGACCTGTTCAGCAGTAGCAGGAGGAGGAGGCGGAGGTTGACTGACTGTGGTAGGACACCTCTGCCTATGTTTCACTTTATGTTGCTGGTAAATAATATGGTTGTAGTAGTAGGCTAAAGTTAAATTATTTAGTATGCACTAATTAAAGGGGCAGAGCTTTAAGAGACATTTTAGCTTTTCTATTTTATAAGATATATTTTTTGTAAGAACCACAATTAATAAATATATTTCAGTGAAAAACTAATTGTTCAAATCTGTATATAAATATGTACATAAAGTGTTGTAATTATATTCCAACTCCGCGTTCTTCTTGGTCATCGCTGCTGCCGCCGCCACCCCCCGACCACACCACCACAAATAGATGCCTGTCCTGTGGGAAACACTGTATCACCTCAAAAATGTAACAAGAAATAAAGGGCTCATGTCAGCTCAAGACTTAGAAAAACTTGTACACGCCTTTATTACCAGTAGGCTAGACTATTGTAATGGTCTCCTTGCAGGTCTTCCCAAAAAAACTGTCAGGCAGCTACAGCTTGTTCAGAACGCTGCTGCTAGAGTTCTAACAAAGACCAAAAAAATGTGAGCACAATACACCAATTCTTAAATCCTTAAAACCAAGACATTTAATATAAAATGTAAAATGAATAAATACATAAAAAGAAAAAAAATGGTTTAAAAGCCATTGTTCCGGGGAGCATTTCATTTCGTCCCGTGCATTTTTTTTACCGTCCCCGGCACGACGGGACTACGTTAATCTCAAGCCCTGGAAGTTACATTTTATTGTTTGCATTATTTGTTTCAGCATTGCACTTTGAAGATGGACCCTCAGCTCTTTGACAGATTTGGCTGTTTTTCAGATCAGCAGACTAAGTCTTCCTTATTTACAGTATATATAAATGTTTCTCATTTCTATTCAGACTTCCATATATATTTAAAGGGGAACATTATCACCAGACCTATGTAAGCGTCAATATATACCTTGATGTTGCAGAAAAAAGACCATATACTTTTTAACCGATTTCCAAACTCTAAATGGGTGAATTTTGGCAAATTAAACGCCTTTCTATTATTCGCTCTCGGAGCGATGTCATCGGGAAGCAATCCGCCATTTTCTCACTTTCGTCGGTGTGTTGTCGGAGGGTGTAACAACACGAACAGGGACGGATTCAAGTTGCACCAGTGGCCCAAAGATGCGAAAGTGGCAAGAAATTGGACGAAATTTGTTCAAAATACGAGGGTGTGGGGAAAGCCGACGAAATGGTCAGTCGTTTGTTCCGCACACTTTACCGACGAAAGCTATGCTACGACAGAGACGGCAAAAATGTGTGGATATCCTGCGACACTCAAAGCAGATGCATTTCCAACGATAAAGTCAAAGAAATCTGCCGCCAGACCCCCATTGAATCTGCCGGAGTGTGTGAGCAATTCAGGGACAAAGGACCTCGGTAGCACGGCAAGCAATGGCGGCAGTTTGTTCCCGCAGACGAGCGAGCTAAACCCCCTGGATGTCTTGGCTCACACCGTCCCTTATGCCACCGAAGATGATCAAGAGAAGAATATCGACCCTAGCTTCCCTGGCCTGCTGACATCAACTCCAAAACTGGACAGATCAGCTTTCAGGAAAAGAGCGCGGATGAGGGTATGTCTACAGAGTATATTAATTGATGAAAATTGGGCTGTCTGCACTCTCAAAGTGCATGTTGTTGCTAAATGTATTTCATATGCTGTAAACCTAGTTCCTAGTTGTTAGTTTCCTTTAATGCCAAACAAACACATACCAATCGTTGGTTAGAAGGCGATCGCCGAATTCGTCCTCGCTTTCTCCCGTGTCGCTGGCTGTCGTGTCGTTTTCGTCGGTTTCGCTTGCATACGGTTCAAACCGATATGACTCAATAGCTTCAGTTTCTTCTTCAATTTCATTTTCGCTACCTGCCTCCACACTACAACCATCCGTTTCAATACATGCGTAATCTGTTGAATCGCTTAAGCCGCTGAAATCCGAGTCTGAATCCGAGCTAATGTCGCTATAGCTTGCTGTTCTATCCGCCATGTTTGTTTGTGTTGGCATCACTATGTGACGTCACAGGAAAATGGACGGGTGTTTATAAAGATGGTTAAAATCAGGCACTTTGAAGCTTTTTTTAGGGTTATTGCGTGATGGGTAAAATTTTGAAAAAAACTTCGAAAAATAAAATAAGCCACTGGGAACTGATTTTTTATGGTTTTAAACCTTCTGAAATTGTGATAATGTTCCCCTTTAAAAGCTAGTGACGCCCCTGGTGTACACACACGCATGGTCCTACCAATGGGAGTGGCAGAGTGGTGAGAAAACCTCACAGACTGGACTTGTAAACTGTGGGAAGGGGAGGGATTAAAAAAAAAAAGTGAAAAGAAAAAAACGTTGTGAAACAAGAAAGACTGTTGAATGTTTTGTGTTCTGCTGGTTACACTATTTGCCTCCAAAGATATTGCCTGACAATGTTTGTTTTTGTTACTTTCCTTGAGAAGTCTTAGGAGTGCTTTTTCCCATTCTGAGTGAATATACATGTTCTATTTCATGCAAAGGTTTACAGATTTTACATTATCTGACTTACAGCTGTGATTGTTACAGTCCGTTCAGTGTTCTAGAAAGGGAGATGTGGCGTTGTCTGTTATGCCTTTATTCTGATAGCATACAGGATGTCCCCGACCGGATGTTATGTTATTAGGCTTGTTGTTGGAACACATTAAATCCTATAGGGCAGGGCCGACATCCGGGCAACTGAGCTACATACGGGTTCTTCGAGCCATAGCAACCTGACTGGCGTTGAAAACAAACCGTCGCCATTACTCTTTAACCTGTCGACCTGCGCTGATTAAACCCGTCATTCTGCCTCCAAAATGCCAAAAAAATGTGTTGTTTTTGGTTGTGCAAACCACAACTGGAAACAGGGAAAACAAAGGTCGTATTTTGTTCTGCCAAAGCGTGCTAAAAGCCCACAGAGACGAGACAAATGGCTCGCAGCTTTACACCGGGAAAACGAGGACGGTTCTCACTGGAGTCTCCCAAAATCCCGGGTCGTGTGTTCGGATCACTTCGTTTCTGGTAAATATAAGGAACAAAAATCCACCTTCTTAACCACAACTTGGCTATACCGTCCATGCTAATGTTGAACCCGTTGAATTTTTACTGAATAACGTTCGACAGCTGAAGTTGTTGTTGTTGCACAACAATAACATACGGTATAAAGGCTATTTTCGAAAACCGGTTTCATTTAAATTTGCACTTAACGGTTGGGTTTTTAAAAACCAATAAACCCTATAATTTTCATGTTGCCATTTAATCAACTTTTCAAGACAGTCGTAAAATGCTGTCTGCAAGTCTCCTTTGTTGTAATCAAACATTACTTGTAGTTGTAGCCCTCAAATCTCTCAATATCTTTTAATTTTTTTCCTCTCAGGACGACCTGTAAAGAATCCCATGCACCCTGATTATGCACCATCCATCTTACCTCACCTGCCACAGAGTGGAAAGAAGGCATCTCATAGGATGGACAGTTACGAGCGACATCAACTGACAACTTCAAAGCGTGAATCGGCAGCAGAGAACTCAAAAAGTACAAAGAAACACTGTGGGAAACGACTACCTTTCAGTGATCTAACGGAAAGGACAAATGAGTGTGAAAACATTGAGCCTGCTGCAAAAACGCCTGTAATTTTAAATAAATAATTCAGTTAAAAAAAGGAACAGTAATTCAGCAAATAATAAATCATAATACTGAACTGAATTTGAATGAGCTCTCTACAGATATAATAAATATACAGATACTGGTAGCCACCGTGTCATCCTTATTATCATTTATCAACATACCTTGGGTGATTTAACAATTTTTATGTGATTTATTCGTTATATAACAACCGAAGCTAACAACCGACCTGGTGCGCTTGTGAGGTAGACATAAAGATTTCCAAATTCCATGTCCGGCCATTGTGTAGGATTATCAGTCCATGCATCTGCTGGAAGGCGGTAAGGGCAGTTGTTTAATCCAACTACAGAACATTTTAACTCGTATCTTAACCTAGCCTCACTGGAAAGACTATTTACATAATCATACGCCATTTAGAACAGTTTAAAATGCCGTGAAACCTCGTTAAATGCCTTTTCTGTCAATGCTGTGTTCGCTGTGAGCTGGTTTGTTTTCAACGAATTCAATATGGCGACCGGTTGCTAGGGGATTGGCAGGCGGAAGTGACGTAGGTCCGCCCTCGCCTATGCTACACTGAGAGCTGGTATGAATAAAAACGTTGCTTGTACAAACCGTCTGATCATTACAATACAACCCATACCACGACACTTTACACAAGCGCTTGTTTTGCTCTTCCACTTTCTTCATTTGACTTTTGCATTCTTTCATCTCCTCTGATGTGAACTCCACTGCCTTCTTCAAGCTAACAATCATGGCGGCTCTTTCTTTACATTCTTCAACAAGGTCGGCTCATTTCGTCTTTAAGGGCTTGAAATAGTTTTCAAATGACAAAACTTCAACTCACTCACCTTCATCTTTCGTCTTTATCTCCGTTGGTGATTTGCTGGAAGTTGATTCTCTTTCATGTTCTCTTTTAGCGGACGTCGCCATCTTAGCATAGCAGTAGTCGTCCATCTTCTATCACGTCTTCAATCTTCACTTCAGATATCGCTCCGAACTCAATGCACGTTTCGTGGCTTTGGGAAATACGAATTGAGATATTTGTTGCTATATTTGCTGTGAATCATATGACTTTAAGATTGTGAATTCGAAGATTCTCCGAAAGACCATAGCCTGCGATCTTCTTTTTTTCCCCTCCTTTTGCTTCAAGTACATTTGCGCATGCGCTACAAGCCAGCAACTTCCGTTTCCTACTCCACAGCAGTTGTTTTTCAAAATAAAGGCATTTTTAGCTTGTTTTAAAACAATGGTTGGCAAAAGTATCTAACATCAAATAATCTACAACTACTCTTTGAAAAAAAACATATATATATACAAGCACGTGCACAGACTTTTTCGATGGCAGTTGTTCAAACCAGAAAAAGGGCAAACATCGAAGAAAAAAATCATACATTTTAAATACGACACGAAACACAGACATATTTTTCAACCTACTTAGTTGTTTTAGTTAAAGGGGAACATTATCACCAGACCTATGTAAGCGTCAATATATACCTTGATGTTGCAGAAAAAAGACCATATATTTTTTTAACCGATTTCCGAACTCTAAAAGGTTGAATTTTGGCGAATTAAACGCCTTTCTATTATTCGCTCTCGGAGCGATGACGTCACAACGTGACGTCACATCGGGAAGCAATCCGCCATTTTCTCAAACACATTACAAACACCGAGTCAAATCAGCTCTGTTATTTTCCGTTTTTTTCGACTGTTTTCCGTACCTTGGAGACATCGTTGTGTTGTCGGAGGGTGTAACAACACGAACAGGGACGGATTCAAGTTGCACCAGTGGCCCAAAGATGCGAAAGTGGCAAGAAATTGGACGTTTGTTCCGCACACTTTACCGACGAAAGCTATGCTACGACAGAGATGGCAAGAATGTGTGGATATCCTGCGACACTCAAAGCAGATGCATTTCCAACGATAAAGTCAAAGAAATCTGCCGCCAGACCCCCAGGAAAAGAGAGCGGATGAGGATATGTCTACAGTGTAGTAAAGTGAAGTACTTCTTATGATGCTCAACTAGAACTTTTAATGAAGCCCAGCACACAGATACAACATACTGGGCTGTCTGCACTCTCAAAGTGCATGTTGTTGCCAAATGTATTTCATATGCTGTAAACCTAGTTCATAGTTGTTAGTTTCCTTTAATGCCAAACAAACACATACCAATCGTTGGTTAGAAGGCGATCGCCGAATTCGTCCTCACTTTCTCCCGTGTCGCTGGCTGTCGTGTCGTTTCGTCGGTTTCGCTTGCATACGGTTCAAACCGATATGGCTCAATAGCTTCAGTTTCTTCTTCAATTTCGTTTTCGCTACCTGCCTCCACACTACAACCATCCGTTTCAATACATGTGTAATCTGTTGAATCGCTTAAGCC
Organism: Nerophis lumbriciformis; assembly: GCF_033978685.3. Classification (NCBI taxonomy): domain Eukaryota; kingdom Metazoa; phylum Chordata; class Actinopteri; order Syngnathiformes; family Syngnathidae; genus Nerophis; species Nerophis lumbriciformis. The sequence continues at coordinate 6,986,763 of NC_084567.2, read as the reverse complement.
GCTGAAATCCGAGTCTGAATCCGAGCTAATGTCGCTATAGCTTGCTGTTCTATCTGCCATGTTTGTTTGTATCGGCATCACTGTGTGACGTCACAGGAAAATAGACGGGTGTATATAACGATGGTTAAAATCAGGCACTTTGAAGCTTTTTTTTAGGGATATTGCGTGATGGGTAAAATTTTGAAAAAAACTTCAAAAAATATAATAAGCCACTGGGAACTGATTTTTAATGGTTTTAACCCTTCTGAAATTGTGATAATGTTCCCCTTTAAAAGCCTTTAGAAAGTCAAATCATTACTCTGAATAAACAAGAAAACCACTAAGAGTGTAGATCTCCACCAGGAGATCGATCTACACTATTAGACTTAGACTTCCTTTTACTGTCATTCAAATTTGAACCTTACAGTACAGATAACGGAATTTCGTTGCATTAGCTCATGGTAATGCAGGATAAAAGAGCAATAAGGTGTAGATATAAATAAATAGATTACTGTACAGATAAATATATTGCACTTTTCCATATGCATCCACGTTTATGGATGTATGTTATATTGTCTTTTATATTCCAGCGAGTTAATCCGTTTTGGGGGGAATTGAGGGGATTATTATGATGCATTCAAGAGTCTTATGGCCTGAGGGAAGAAGCTGTTACAGAACCTGGAGGTTCTGCTACGGAGGCTAGTCCAGCAGTGAAAACAGTCCTTGGTGGGGGTGGGAGGAGTCTCTACAGATTTTCTGAGCCCTGGTCAGGCAGCGGCTTTTTGCGATTGTTCACGTGGTGCTAAATTGTGTGCCATCTCATGTGAGAGAATATAGAATATACTTTCTGTCAAAAGTGATGACGTCATATACATTTAATACGAAAAAATAATACAAAAAAACTAAAGTCCTGCCCCCTAAATTCTGGTGTAAACGTCCCGCCTTCTGGCATCTGGCTAGGTCCGGGAGGCGGGGTTATGGGGGAGGAGTATATTTATAGCTAGAAATCGAGCTATTTTTATATAAATATATATACAAACCCTGTTTCCATAAGAGTTTGGAAATTGTGTTAGATGTAAATATAAACGGAATACAATGATTTGCAAATCCTTTTCAACCCATATTCAATTGAATGCACTACAAAGACAACATATTTGATGTTCAAACTCATAAACGTTATTTTTTTCTTGCAAATAATAATTAACTTAGAATTTCATGGCTGCAACACGTGCCAAAGTAGTTGGGAAAGGGCATGTTCACCACTGTGTTACATCACCAGAGGAAACTAATTGTTGAAGCTTCAAAAGTGTAATTATTTCCCATTCTTGTTTTATGTAGAGCTTCAGTTGTTCAACAGTCCGGGGTCTCCGCTGTCGTATTTTAGGTTTCATAATGCGCCACACATTTTCGATGGGAGACAGGTCTGGACTGCAGACGGGCCAGGAAAGTACCCGCACTCTTTTTTTACGAAGCCACGCTGTTGTATTACGTGCTAAATGTGGCTTGGCATTGTCTTGTTGAAATAAGCAGGGGCGTCCATGAAAAAGACGGCGCTTAGATGGCAGCATATGTTGTTCCAAAACCTGTATGTACCTTTCAGCATTAATGGTGCCTTCACAGATGTGTAAGTTACCCATGTCTTGGGCACTAATGCACCCCCATACCATCACAGATGCTGGCTTTTCAACTTTGCGTCGATAACAGTCTGGATGGTTCGCTTCCCCTTTGGTCCAGATGACACGATGTCGAATATTTCCAAAAACAATTTGAAATGTGGACTCGTCAGACCACAGAACACTTTTCCACTTTGCATGAGTCCATCTTAGATGATCTCGGGCCCAGAGAAGCCGGCGGCGTTTCTGGATGTTGTTGATAAATGGCTTTCGTTTTGCATAGTAGAGCTTTAACTTGCGCTTACAGATGTAGCGACCAACTGTATTTAGTGACAGTGGTTTTCTGAAGTGTTCCTGAGCCCATGTGGTGATATCCTTTAGAGATTGATGTCGGTTTTTGATACAGTGCCGTCTGAGGGATCGAAGGTCAAGGTCATTCAATGTTGGTTTCCGGCCATGCCGCTTACGTGCAGTGATTTCTCCAGAGTCTCTGAACCTTTTGATGACATTATAGACCGTAGATGTTGAAATCCCTAAATTTCTTGCAGTTGCACTTTGAGAAACGTTGTTCTTAAACTGTTTGACTATTTGCTCACGCAGTTGTGGACAAAAGGGGTGTACCTCGCCCCATCCTTTCTTGTGAAAGACTGAGCATTTTTTGGGAAGCTGTTTTTATACCCAATCATGGCACCCACCTGTTCCCAATTAGCCTGCACACCTGTGGGATGTTCCAAATAAGTGTTTTATGAGCATTCCTCAACTTTATCAGTATTTATTGCCACCTTTCCCAACTTCTTTGTCACGTGTTGCTGGCATCAAATTCTAAAGTTAATGATTATTTGCAAAAAAAACAAAGTTTATCAGTTTGAACATCAAATATGTTGTCTTTGTAGCATATTCAACTGAATATGGGTTGAAAAGGATTTGCAAATCATTGTATTCCGTTTATATTTACATCTAACACAATTTCCCAACTCATATGGAAACGGGGTTTGTATATAATATATATATATATATATATATACATATATATATATATATATATATATATATATATATATATATATATATATATATATATATATAAATAAATATTTGAATTTCAGTGTTCATTTATTTACACATATACACACACATAACACTCCTCTACTCATTGTTGTATTTGAAAGTGCAATGCTTTGCAGCCAGTAGCACAGCCTTTGAAGGAGCATAGGTATGGGCAGCATCTGTGACATTTAATTTGCAGGAAAGGAGTGAGTTTAGGGTTGAATTGTCCATCCTCCTTCTATTCTCTGTCGCTATCTTTCTAACCATGCTGAACACCCCCTCTGATGATGCATTGCTGTGTGGCACGCACAAAAGTGCCATCATCAAATGCAACAGAGTCTGGAATCTTCCATCTCTCCCTAGCATACCCCTTCCCCTTCGAGCTGTCCTGAATGAACTGAAATTCTTGTTTCCAATCATTTTGGAACTTGCAAGCGTACTTCTTCTTCTTACTCGTCGTCGCCATGACTGTTTCTTCTTCGTTCTTCTGCCTTGTCTCTGTTATGTTTTTTAACATTACTACTTGCCGTAGTTTTGAAGCAATGCATGATGGGAATCCGGATGTTGTGTGTCAGCGTATTAACGTGCTGGCTGGAATAAACACACGCTGAGAAATAGCTCCGTGCCTGTCTACTTTATGGGTTATCGATAAACCTATGGATAACGGAGACATATATAATAGTCTCCTTCTTGTTGTGTGTGCAGTTGTGCACTGAGCTCCAAAAGCCGTAGATTACCGTATTTTCCGCACCATAAGCCGCCCTGGGTTATAAGCCGCGCCTTCAATGAACGGCATATTTCAAAACTTTGTCCACCTATAAGCCGCCCCGTGTTATAAGCCGCATCTAACTGCGCTAAAGGAATGTCAAAAAAAACAGTCAGATAGGTCAGTCAAACTTTAATAATATATTAAAAACCAGCGTGATGTGGGCGCGCATGGAGTCGTATATCAACATGGACGGAGCTGCGTAAAAAAAGCCACCCGGCCTCTTCGCGTAAACTTACCTTAACCACTCGCTCATCTTTTCTTCATCCATCCATCCCTTCGAGTTAGCTTTTATGATGACGCCGGCTGGAAAGGTCTCTTTTGGCAAGGTCTTCCTTTTGAATATCACCATGGGTAGAAGTTTCTGGCCATTAGCATGGCAAGCTAGAACCACAGTGAAGGATGACTTCTCATTCCCTGTGGTGCGAATATTCACCGTACGTGCTCCCGTTGTATCCACAGTGCGGTTCACAGGAATATCAAAAGTCAGTGGAACCTCGTCCATGTTGATAATGTTCTCTGGCCGGATCTTTTTTTCAGCTATCTTGTTTTTACAATATGCACGGAAAGTAGCCAGCTTTTCTTGAAAGTCTTTAGGCAGTTGCTGTGAAATAGTAGTCCGTGTGCGGATGGAGAGATTGCGTCTTTTCATGAACCGGAAACCTGTCGCTTAGTAGGAGCCATTTTGTGGTCTTTACAGATGTAAACACACAAAGGAAATGAAACGTAATATCCGCGCGCTTCTTCTTCTTCTTCTACGCGGGCGGGTGGTTGCTTACAGTAGAAGAAGAAGCGCTTCCTGTTCTATGGGGGCGGGTGCTTACCTTGGCGGTTGCTTGCGTAGAAGAAGAAGCACTTCCTCTTCTACGGGGAAAAAAGATGGCGGCTGTTTACTGTAGTTGCGAGACCGAAACTTTATGAAAATGAATCTTAATATTAATCCATATATAAAGCGCACCGGGTTATAAGCCGCACTGTCAGCTTTTGAGTAAATTTGTGGTTTTTAGGTGCGGCTAATAGTGCGGAAAATACGGTATATAACGTGACTGGGCTGTTTATATGGAGGAAAAGCGGACGTGATGACAGGCTGTCCTCACTCAGATCCGGCTGGAAATCGGGAGAAATTCGGGAGAATGGTTGTCCCGGGAGATTTTCAGGAGGTGCACTGAAATTCGGGAGTCTCCCGGAAAATTTGGGAGGGTTGGCAAGTATGGTCAAATGTTGCTACCAAAAAATGAACATTATGAATAGGTTTTGAAAAACACACTTGCTAAAACACTGACAAACTGAGTAGTGAATGAAAAGGAAACAGAAAAAGCCATTGAAAAAAGTAATTGGGTGAGCAGGTTTGGGTGTGGTTTAACATAACTTTAATGAATAGATGTACAAATGCAGTAGGAGTACCCTGCTTATCATGATGTGTACTAATGCACACATGTGCATGTGTACAATTGTGATATCAATGATTCAACTCGGAAAAAGTGAGACACACATACAAATATAGTTTGCAACAAACAAACTATTATCTACTTGTGAAAACATATACGCAAACAAGGTTAGATTTTGGAAAAAGCAATGATAAACACATGGGAATGGTTGGCAGTCTAAAAGCACCACAAAAGTCACACAACACCAAATATTGTACAATCAGCAAGCTAAAGTAGACTTCATTCAATTGTGTTGCATTGTTGTACAATGACAATAAAAGTTACACTTATAACGCAACTTAAAGTCACAATTCGTATACATCAAACATGTGAACATTACAAAAAGAAAACTATCAATATTCCTACAATGTAGTGACAGGCAATTAAAAACATGGTGTTAAATATTACAAAAAAATATGTGGATTAAACATTAACGGTATTTACACAAGGCATGGATCACAAATATTGTAATGTGAAAAATAAATTAAAGACATTTTCCCGAAAATCTTACAATGATAAAAAGTACACATTGAAAGTTTAAAAAGTAGTATATTAATAGCTTTTAACATTTACCATTCATATGAAACAGTTTTTTTAACTGCAGGATGTGGCTTAAAACCTAAACTAAACCACACAATCAACAACATGACTTTAATATTATTTGTAGTATTATTAAAACTAGTGTTGCATATTTTAATGTCGGTGAAACATATAATCTGTTGGCGGTATACAAAATCGAGATATATTTCAGAAACAAAGATAAACTTATTTATAACTGCCTTAGTTTTACTATGATATAAAGTAAGATTAAATGTAGCATAATAAAACATTACATCATTTTCTTGAAAATAGTGGGCAGTGTTAGGTAGAAACCGATGGAATGATGAGAAGTCCATGCATCCATCCATTTTCTACCGCTTGTCCCTTTTAGGGGTCGCGGGGGAGGGGGCGGGGGTGCACTGGAGCCTATCTCAGCTGCATTCGGGCGTAAGGCGGGGAACACCCTGGACAAGTCGCCACCTCATCACAGGGCCAACACAGATAGACAACATTCACACTCACATTAATACACGAGCGCCAATTTAGTGTTGCCAATCAACCTATCCCCAGGTGCATGTCTTTGGAGGTGGGTGGGGCCTATCCTGAGGTGCATGTCTTTGGAAGTGGGAGGGGCCTATCCCCAGGTGCTTGTCTTGTGGTGGGAGGAAGCCGGAGTACCCGGAGGGAACCCACGCAGTTAAGGGGAGAACATGCAAACTCCACACAGAAAGATCCCGAGACCATTTTGAACTCTGGACTACTCAGGACTTTCGTATTGTGAGGCACATGCACTAACCCCTGTACCACCGTGCTGCCCTATGATGAGAAGTCATTGTATGATCAAATGTCTCAGCATCATCCAACGATGGGGAGCGTGGTTACATTCAATCATGAAGGATGTGACTGTTCCCATTCCTACCACCACGCACATTTGATTTAATTAATGGGATTGCACGCATGCTTATATGACTGCTTCTAGTTTTCTTTCATCAATCAACAGCTGTCAAGATCGGTTTTAGACTACAACAGACAGGAGGGTGGGGACCCCCACACCATACTTGCCAACCCTCCCGAATTTTCCGGGAGACTCCCGAAATTCAGCGCCTCTCCCAAAAAACTCCCGGGACAAATATTCTCCCAAAAATCTCCCGATTTTCAGCAGGAGCTGGAAGCCACGCCCCCTCCAGCTCCATGCGGACCTGAGTGAGGACAGCCTTTTTTCATGACGGGAGGACAACAGGGTGACAAGAACTAAATCATCCAGACTAGCGATAAATTGTATTATTATGTTTATTTTACCTAAAAATAATTATATTTATTAATTAAAAAAAAAAAAAAAACTAAATACATATTTACTATATTTTGCTAAAAACATCAAAATTAATTGTATTTTTATTTGTATTTTTTCGTGACTCCTTATTACATCCAGCCATAGAATTATACATTAAAATAAACATATTTCAAATAATTGATTTTAAATTATCATAATAATTCATTTAAAATGACCATATTTAATTATTAAAATAATTGCTTGTTTATCAACAACTTTAGCATTTTATTCATTACATTTTGAAACTCTCAGAAGCCAAGTTATGTTATATTCAAGTTTGAAGTATCAATTATCTAAACACAGTTTTGTTTGCATATTTTCAGGATGTAGATATATATATATATATATATATATATATGTATGAAATACTTGACTTGGTGACTAGCTGTCAATATACTCCTCCCCTCTTAACCACGCCCCCAATCACGCCCCGCCCCACCCCCGACCACGCCCCCACCCCCACCTCCCGAAATCGGAGGTCTCAAGGTTGGCAAGTATGCCCCACACCCCCCATTGTAGAGCTTTGTGATAGGTCATCGTTATCTCAATCCACCGAAAATTTGATAAATCAGACCCCAATTTTCCTGTTAGAAAAAAGCCCTTACTAAGGATACGAGACCCCCTTCAAGTCTACACACAGTGACTATAGCTGCAATAAATTCATATTCAATACAGTAAATATATAGATTATTGTTTTCACATCTTTCGAAGACCTGTCAAATAAAATTTATAAAATATTTAGTGGTGAAATAGACACATCTTTCATAGATTGATCTGTCAAATCATAGTCAGATGCCAGAAGAAGGGACATATACACCGGAAGTCAGGGGGCGGGACTTAAGTTATTTTTTTTATAAATTATTTTTTCATATTAAATGTATATGACCTCATCACTTTTTGACAGAAAGTATATCCTATATTCTCTACTGTGTAACAATAGAAAAATAAAAGCTGTGCAATGTGTGAACAATTTCAAAAAAGCACAAATAAAAAGTTAAAAGACTGACAGTATTGCAGTAAATCACACACTGTTCTCTTTCTTTATGTTTGCACAGAAGACAATCATTTTCACAGAACTATATCAGTGTGCAGTGTCTCATGCTGCATTTTAAGTGGGGTTACTGATTGCTTATTTTACTCCTGTTTTACGTTGGGTGGAGTGGGAGGAGTCAGAGCCCCGCTTTACCATGTACCTCTTGCTTGGTATACTGGCTCGCCCCGGTATGAACTATTTGCTTGCCTAACAGAATTGCTATTGCGACATCCAGTGGACACATTTAGAATAGCAGTTTGTTTCATTAAAAAATGCAGCTGAATTTTACACTTCGCAAACTCATCTCGCAGGCCGGATTGAACCTGTTATGCCCGAATGTCGAGGGAGGTGGGGGTTGGGGGTTAATTGTTCAGGAAGGTTTCAGATACAGAGAAGACATGGAGTCATGAGTAGATAAGATTATGCTCCACATAATCCAAGTTTGTATGAAAACCTCAGATATTTGTGAAAGAAGCAGTGAGGAGGTCCTGGGTAGGGTGGATGTCGCCTCATATGAGCAACATACCACAAACTAAACAGCTAATTGGTTATTTTCCTTTGTGTGTTCTTGAGTGTCTTACTGCGTCTGCATTAAGTGGGAACCTTTTACAGCACACTGAACAACTAAATGGTTTTTCTCCAGCGTGTGTTCTCATGTGTCGCCACAAAGAGCCGTTATGAAGAAAGCTTTTACCACAAACTGAACAATTAAATGATCTTAGTCCAGTGTGTGTCCTCATGTGTTGAGTCAATTTGTTCTTAATAGAAAAGCTTTTGCCACAAACTGAACAATGATATGATTTTTCACCTGTGTGTGTTCTCATGTGTTCAATCAAAGTGGTCTTACCAGAATAGCTTTTGCCACAAACTGAACAACTAAATGGTTTTTCACCTGTGTGTGTTCTCATGTGTTCAATCAAACTGCTCTTAACAGAAAAGCTTTTGCCACAAACTGAACAACTAAATGGTTTTTCACCTGTGTGTGTTCTCATGTGTTGGGTCAAATTCCTCTTAACAAAAAAGCTTTTGCCACAAACTGAACAAATAAATGTATTTTCACCTGTATGTGTTCTCATGTGTTCAGTCAAAGTGCTCTGAGAAGAATACTTTTTACCACAAATCGAACAGTTAAATGGTTTTTCACCTGTGTGTGTTCTTATGTGTTGAGTCAATTTGCTCTTAACAGAATAACTTTTGCGACAATCCGAACACTTATATGGTTTTTCACCTGTGTGTGTTCTCATGTGTTCAGTCAAAGAGGTATTTCGAGAAAAGATTTTGCCACAAACTGAACATTTAAATGGTTTTTCACCTGTGTGTGTTCTCATGTGTTGAGTTAAATTCCTCTTAACAGAAAAGCTTTTGCCACAAACTGAACAAATAAATGGTTTTTCACCTGTGTGTGCTCTCATGTGTTGATTCAAATTCCTCTTAACAGAAAAGCCTTTGCCACAAACTGAACAATTACATGTATTTTCACCTGTGTGTGTTCTCATGTGTTCAGTCAAAGTGCTCTGAAGAGAATAGTTTTTACCACAAATCGAACAGTTAAATGGTTTTTCACCTGTGTGTGTTCTCATGTGTTCAGTCAAATGACTATTTTGAGAAAAGCTTTCGCCACAAACTGAACAATTGAATGGTTTTTCTCCCGTGTGTGTTCTCATGTGTCGAGTCAAATGGCTATTTTGAGAAAAACTTTCGCTACAAACTGAACAATTAAATGTTTTTTCTCCTGTGTGTGTTCTCATGTGTCGAGTCAAACTGCTATTTTGAGAAAAGCTTTTGCCACAAAATGAACACTTAAATAATTTTTCTCCTGTGTGTATTCTCATGTGTTGAGTCAAATGGCTCTTTTTAGTAAAACTTTCAGCACAAACTGAGCAGCTCAAACATGTTTTAGCTCTCTTCTTTGTAGAGCATTCAGAGTGTTTGTTGTCAGTGTGAGTCCTCATATCACCTTCACAGTCTGTATCGCTGCTCAAAGTTACTTCAACCTCGTCTTCAGCCTCACTATCTGATAGTGGAGCTAAGAAGTTGTCTGGTTGTGGTTTCTCTTCATCATCTTCAGTCTTCACAGAGACAACAGTCAGTGGCAACATGGTGTAATCAGCTTCCTCTCGTCCTAGAAGACACTCTCCCTCCTGAGTGATGTAGAGTTCCTCCTCTTCCTTTTTAATGCAGGGTGGTTGTGGAGTCTCCTGCTTCAAAGTGGAGCTCCCCACTAACTGAGGGGAAACGTCTTCTAGATGACCAATCAGCTGCTGGACGTCTGCAGGACACAAACAACACAAGCACACTTTAGCTCGGACATGATCCATTAGATGTTTCTCCTTAAACTCACTACACACGTTCTCCTGTGTGTGTCATTTTGTGTTTTTAGCACAAACTGAGCTGCTTTAAATGTTTTTACCTCTCTTCTTTGTAGCGCATTCAGAGTGTTTGTTGTCAATGTGAGTCCTCATATCACCTTCACATTCTGTATAGCTGATCAAAGGTTTTTCAACCTCACTATCTGGTAGTGGAGTTATGAGGTTGTCTAGTTGTGGTTTCTCTTCATCATCTTCGGTCTTCACAGAGAGAATACTCAGTGGTCCTAGAAGACACTCTCCCTCCTGAGTGATGCAGAGTTCCTCCTCTTCCTTTTTAATGCAGGGTGGTTGTGGAGTCTCCTGCTTCAAAGTGGAGCTCCCCACTAACTGAGGGGAAACTTCTTCTGGATTACCAATCAGCTGCTGGACGTCTGCAAGACACAAACAACAAAAACACACTTTCTTCTATGTACTGTATGTGTGTGTAGTAGGGTTGTACAGTATACTGATACTAATAAAGTATCATGGTACTAATCAATTGAAATCGGTACTATACCACCTTTGAAAAGTACCGGTACCGTTCTTTCATCTGAATGCCGCTGTGCGGCGGTGACTACAGAGCCGAGGCGCATGATGTTGAGTGTGTCAAAACGCACACACAAAGTGCATACAAGCAATAACATGGTGGAGAGGAAGAAAGGCAACAAAGGACAATTCTACTGGTTAATAAAGAGGGGGCGTGAAGTGCAATATGGAGGTATTTGGGCTTCTAAACTAACAATAAAGGTGCCACTTTAAACAGGCTTTACACCTTCCCTGTTTGTCGGCTCCCAGACCGTGGTCGAGGAGCGCAGGGGAGACGGTCCCTGGGAATAACACTGGGTCCATACAGCTGACATCATCAGGACGAGACGTGCAGCATTTAAGTACGCTTCTTGGATCATCCAACAAAAGTATGATTCTATGTAAACTTTAACCTACGTCTGCCTCTGCTCCATACCAACGGTGCCTGAAATCCAGATTCGACGTTTGGGATAGCATACACGGGAAGGCGGCATTGCTTCCACTGCGGCGTGCGTGACACGTGTGACGCTAAAACAAAGAACTCTGGATGCAACGCAACAACAGTGCTAAAACAACCCATTCATCGAAGGATTTACCACAACTTGGACCAGATGAAGCCATCAAGTAAGTGGTGGTGGGAGTCATTAAAAACAAGTTGAACATTAATGTGATGGCTGGAGACATCGACAGGAGCCATCGCTTAGGATCCAAATTCAAACGGGTTAAGCCAAAAGGAATCATTGTCAAGTTTGCCCACGACACCATCAGAGAGCGGGTCTACAAGGCAAAAAAACTTCTCAAAGGAACTACACCAAAGATGCATATTCTGGAGAGTTTAACTGCGAAGAAGGCTAAACTGCTGGACGACTTGAGCAAAAAGCACAAGGATCACCTTACAGCCTAGCCTGTTGGACTCAGGATGGGCGTTTGTACTTGCTCACAAAATCCAATCACAAACATCCATCCATCCATCCATTTTCTACCGCTTGTCTTGAATAATCTTTCTGATGCCAAAAAACTGAATATGTGATTTCTGCCAGCTGGACTATAGGTTACGTGAGTAAACCTGATTTATTATTTCAATGTCTTGGCTCTGATCCGGCAAACAAGAGATTGATATTGGTGTTACCAATATTTTTTCTTTACTTTGTTTTGATTCCACAGTGTTTTGTTCATATTTTAACATGGGTTTATTTTTCTGCTTATTTTCTGTTTGTTGGTTTTGTCTAGATTATATTATTTGTCACTGTAGATAATTTAGTCAAGGCAGATTTGTAATTTAAGGGTTAATCAATTACAATTCGCCACTACTAGGTTTAATTTGTAGAATTTACTAGCTGGGAATCTTGAAATGGTTGTCAAATGTTTAAAACTGTATATATCAGACTTTCTAATAAAATTATTGAATGGGCTTTGAAGAAATAACTCATGACCAAAATTATGCGATACATGACCATCATTTAAAGGGGAACATTATCACCAGACCTATGTAAGCGTGAATATATACCTTGATGTTGCAGAAAAAAGACCATCTATTTTTTTAACCGATTTCCGAACTCTAAATGGGTGAATTTTGGCGGATTAAACGCCTTTCTATTATTCGCTCTCGGAGCGATGACGTCACAACGTGGCGTCACATCGGGAAGCAATCCGCCATTTTCTCAAACACCGAGTCAAATCAGCTCTGTTATTTTCCGTTTTTTCGACTGTTTTCCGTACCTTGGAGACATCATGCCTCGTCGGTGTGTTGTCGGAGGGTGTAACAACACGAACAGGGACGGATTCAAGTTGCACCAGTGGCCCAAAGATGCGAAAGTGGCAAGAAATTGGACGTTTGTTCCGCACACTTTACCGACGAAAGCTATGCTACGACAGAGATGGCAAGAATGTGTGGATATCCTGCGACACTCAGAGCAGATGCATTTCCAACGATAAAGTCAAAGAAATCTGCCGCCAGACCCCCATTGAATCTGCCGGAGTGTGTGAGCAATTCAGGGACAAAGGCCCTCGGTAGCACGGCAAGCAATGGCGGCAGTTCGTTCCCGCAGACGAGCGAGCTAAACCCCCTGGATGTCTTGGCTCACACCGTCCCTTATGCCACCGAAGATGATCAAGAGAAGAATATCGACCCTAGCTTCTCTGGCCTGCTGACATCAACTCCAAAACTGGACAGATCAGCTTTCAGGAAAAGAGCGCGGATGAGGGTATGTCTCCAGAATATATTAATTGATGAAAATTGGGCTGTCTGCACTCTCAAAGTGCATGTTGTTGCCAAATGTATTTCATATGCTGTAAACCTAGTTCATAGTTGTTAGTTTCCTTTAATGCCAAACAAACACATACCAATCGTTGGTTAGAAGGCGATCGCCGAATTCGTCCTCGCTTTCTCCCGTGTCGCTGGCTGTCGTGTCGTTTTCGTCGGTTTCGCTTGCATACGGTTCAAACCGATATGGCTCAATAGCTTCAGTTTCTTCTTCAATTTCGTTTTCGCTACTTGCCTCCACACTACAACCATCCGTTTCAATACATTCGTAATCTGTTGAATCGCTTAAGCCGCTGAAATCCGAGTTTGAATCCGAGCTAATGTCGCTATTGCTTGCTGTTCTTTCCACCATGTTTGTTTGTGTTGGCTTCACTATGTGACGTCACAGGAAAATGGACAGGTTTTTATAACGATGGTTAAAATCAGGCACTTTGAAGCTTTTTTTAGGGATATTGCGTGATGGGTAAAATTTTGAAAAAAACTTCGAAAAATATAATAAGCCACTGGGAACTGATTTTTTAATGGTTTTAACCATTCTGAAATTGTGATAATGTTCCCCTTTAAGAGACCTTCAGAGGTGTCCTAAGTGGTTAGGAGTTGCCAGCGGGGGATGGCACTGAGGCGAGAGAGATGTGCGCGAACATTCAGGGAGCGGAAGGATGTCCTGGCTTTGTTTGATGACGAGCAGCTGATCAAATGGTATCGTTTAGACAGAGCGGGTATTATTTTTGTGACAGATTTAATAAGGGGCGTCATCTCATCAGCAACATCACGCAGCAGAGCTTTCACAGCAGAACTAAAGGTCATCACAATGCTTCGATATCTCGCCACTGGGAAAATGAATTGGAAAGAAAAGGAAACATTTACATCGGGGGCGGTACCTCTGGATTGGCAGACCGGAGTGGTGGTTCCTCTCTTTAAGAAGAGGAACCAGAGGGTGTGTTCTAACTATCGTGGGATCACACTCCTCAGCCTTCCCGGTAAGGTCTATTCAGGTGTACTGGAGAGGAGGCTACGCCGGATAGTCGAACCTCGGATTCAGGAGGAAAAGTGTGGTTTTCGTCCTGGTCGTGGAACTGTGGATCAGATCTATACTCTCGGCAGGGTCCTTGAGGGTGCATGGGAGTTTGCCCAACCAGTCTACATGTGCTTTGTGGACTTGGAGAAGGCATTCGACCGTGTCCCTCGGGAAGTCCTGTGGGGAGTGCTCAGAGAGTATGGGGTATCGGACTGTCTGATATTGGTGGTTGGCTCCCTGTATGATCAGTGTCAGAGCTTGGTCCGCATTGCCGGCAGTAAGTCGGACACGTTTCCAGTGAGGGTTGGACTCCGCCAAGGCTGCCCTTTGTCACCCATTCTGTTCATAACTTTTATGGACAGAATTTCTAGGCGCATTCAAGGCGTTGAGGGGATCCGGTTTGGTGGCTGCAGGATTAGGTGTCTGCTTTTTGCAGATGATGTGGTCCTGATGGCTTCATCTGGCCAGGATCTTCAGCTCTCGCTGGATCGGTTCGCAGCTGAGTGTGAAGCTACTGGAATAAGAATCAGCACCTCAAAGTCCGAGTCCATGGTTCTCGCCCGGAAAAGGGTAGAGTGCCATCTCCGGGTTGCGGAGGAGACCCTGCCCCAAGTGGAGGAGTTCAAGTACCTCGGAGTCTTGTTCACGAGTGAGGGAAGAGTGGATCGTGAGATTAACAGGCGGATCGGTGCGGCGTCTTCAGTAATGCGGACGCTGTATCGATCCGTTGTGGTGAAGAAGGAGCTGAGCCGGAAGGCAAAGCTCTCAATTTATCGGTCGATCTACGTTCCCATCCTCACCTATGGTCATGAGCTTTGGGTTATGACCGAAAGGACAAGATCACGGGTACAAGCGATCGAAATGAGTTTCCTCCACCAGGTGGCGGGTCTCTCCCTTAAGAGATAGGGTGAAAAGCTCTGTCATCCGAGGGGAGCTCAAAGTAAAGCCGCTGCTCCTCCACATCGAGAGGAGCCAGATGAGGTGGTTCGGGCATCTGGTCAGGATGCCACCCGATCGCCTCCCTAGGGAGGTGTTTAGAGCACGTCCGACCGGTAGGAGGCCACGGGGAAGACCCAGGACACGTTGGGAAGACTATGTCTCCCGGCTGGCCTGGGAACGCCTCGGGATCACCCGGGAAGAGCTGGACAAAGTGGCTGGGGAGAGGGAAGTCTGGGCTTCCCTGTTTAGGCTGCTGTCCCCGCAACCGGACATCGGATAAGCGGAAGAAGATGGATGGATGGATGGAGGAAACATTTATTTTTGATTTATTGCCAAGTATTGTTTGTACACACTCCCGTTGTCCACTTAAGTATTTCTAAGATATTTCTTTATTCTTAGAAAAGGGATTCCCTTCCGTGATTGGTCATTTCTATGGACACAGAAATTACGTCACCTAAAATTCCGTTTACGGCACATAGTAATGTCGTAATTCAGCTCTGAGTGTGACACTTAAGATTCAGTCCTACACTTCGCTGAAAGTGTGAGTAAGACGCTTGATAACTAACTTTTAAGTGCAGCTTTCAGCAAAGAATTTCTTTACTCACAAGTCAACTCTTAGCAGACTTCTTACGAGTAATTCTAAGACGCTTGATAAATACGGCCCCAGGTCCACAGTTCCACGACCAGGACGAAAACCACACTGTTCCTCCTGAATCCGAGGTTCGACTATCCGGCGTAGCCTCCTCTCCAGTACACCTGAATAGACCTTACCGGGAAGGCTGAGATTTATTTGAAATGTATTCAAGTCACACAAAAATCCTGAAAGCCTTCAAGCTATTGTCAATAGTGAATTAGTTAAAGTAGACAATTGGTTCAAATGTAATAAATTATCTTTAAACATAAATGAAACAAACTATTATATTTCGTTCAAATAGAAGCCGTAAAAGCTTTGATAGGGTACTGATTAAAATAAGTGATAAAGCAATTGAGAGAGTTGAGAGCACCAAATTCCTTGGAGTATACATAGATGGATTTACCGTATTTTTCGGACTATAAGTCGCAATTTTTTTCATAGTTTGGCCAGGGATGTGACTTATACTCAGGAGCGACTTATGTGTGAAATTATTAACACATTACCGTAAAATATCAAATAATATTATTTAGCTCATTCACGTAAGAGACTAGACGTATAAGATTTCATGGGATTTAGCGATTAGGAGTGACAGATTGTTTGGTAAATGTATAGCATGTTCTATATGTTATAGTTATTTGAATGACTCTTACCATAATATGTTACGTTAACATACCAGGCACGTTCTCAGTTGGTTGTTTATGCCTCATATAACGTACACTTATTCAGCCTGTTGGTCACTATTCTTTATTTATTTTAAATTGCCTTTCAAATGTCTATTCTTGGTGTTGGCTTTTATCAAATACATTTCCCCCAAAAATGCGACTTATACTCCAGTGCGACTTATATATGTTTTTTTCTTCTTTATTATGCATTTTCGGCAGGTGCGACTTATACTCCGGTGCGACTTATACTCCGAAAAATACGGTATACATTTTAAAAGCCATATTGAATATTTAATGAATAAATTATCTAAATATGTCGGTCTACTCTCAAAATTGAGACACTTTCTTCCTCTTAACGCTCTCTTAATTCTGATCCTTCAGAAGAAAGTCATACGTGTTATATCATGGGCACACTTTAATGCTCCCTCAAATCCTCTTTTTTATGGGTACAATCTTCTGAAGCTTACGGAGGGCAACAGATTCCACAGTGCTTGTATTATGTATAGCGTAGTATATGGATTCAATTCTAGACTTTGCCAGCTCAATCCAGTGACCACTACTTCTCATTGATATAACATTAGAAGTAAACCTTTATTAAAAGACCTACTGAAATGCGATTTTCTTATTTAAACGGGGATAGCAGGTCCATTCTATGTGTCATACTTGATCATTTCGCGATATTGCCATTAGGGATGTCCCGATCCGATATTTGGATCGGAGGCTGCCGATATTTGCCAAAAATTGCGTATCGGCAAGGCATGGGAAAATGCCGATCCAGATCCAGTTTAAAAAAAAACTCAGGTTCGTGTTTTCCAACGCACCGATTTAAATAATACATTCCACTTTTCTGCTGCTCTGTCATTTCCGTTCCGCATTTTCCAGCACACTTTCAACACATCCACAGGTCTGTGAATTCTCACGCAGTTGCTTTTAGCTGCTGGCATTACACGACAGGCTCTTCTCACTCTTTCCTGTGTCTCCCTCTCACAGACAGCAAGTGCACCTTCTTACACACGTCACATACTGTCACGTCATACGTCACATACTGTCACGTCATACGTCACATACGTATACGTCCTCCCCGAGCAGAGAGGTAGCAGCATGGCTAACGTTAGCTGTGATGCTAGCGCAGCCGTGCGAGCAACGCTCCCTCTAAGGTGCTCGCCTGTGCAATTGCGCACTATTTAAGCGTCCTCTGCGCATAGCAAATCTATGCCACGCACAAAATCAAATAAAAAAATAAGCGCATAACAATTTTCGACACACGGACACGACAGAGAAAACAGTTTTCGTCATCATTGTTCAAATATTGTGACGTCTGTCGAGACGCTTATCTCCATTCGGTGCCACACGTCCACACCATCACAATGCCGAGGCAAAAATTTCCACATCAACACCGTATGAAAAAATTTGTGATTTTTTTAGTTGTGATTTCCTTCTCTGCATGAAAGTTTAAAAGTAGCATATATTAATGCAGTATGAAGAAGAATGTTTTAATGTAGACATGCAAGCCTTGAAAGAACATTTTGAAAATCAAGACTACATTTCCTGCAAATGGGTGCATTTCTACCCTATATTTTAACTTTAGATTTATTTATATATATATATCAAACTCTTTTGGCTGTCTTTTTGACACTTACATCCGACGCCCGCCTCCACACCCTGGATTATAAATAATGTAAATAATTCAATGTGATTATCTTGTGTGATGACTGTATTATGATGATAGTATATATCTGATAGTATATATCTGTATCATGAATCAATTTAAGTGGACCCCGACTTAAACAAGTTGAAAAACTTATTGGGGTGTTACCATTTAGTGGTCAATTGTACGGAATATGTACTGTACTGTGCAATCTACTAATAAAAGTCTCAATCAATCAATCAAAACACATAGAATCATCATACTGCTGTGATTATATGCATCAAGTGTTCATTCAAGGCTAAGGCAGAATATCGAGATATATATTGTGTATCGCAATATGGCCTTAAAATATCGCAATATTAAAAAAAGGCCATATCGCCCAGCCCTAGTTCAATGATGCCATTTCTGTTTGTCATGTATAATTTTGTCTATTTTGTGTTTATCCTTGAATAAACAGGTCAGTTTCTTGTTACCAACCATTGTGTATTATTCAAACTCCCCTAATTCAGCTGGCTTGTTGTTATCAAGAATACTAAAACCCTTTTCAACATGATTCTGACAACTAAGTACCGTAAGCTAAATAACTTTAAACTTTAATACATGCTCGGATAGGCCAGTATCGGTATCGGTCAGTATCGGTATCGGATCGGAAATGCAAAAACAATATCGGTATCGGATCTGAAGTGCAAAAACCTGGATCGGGACATCCCTAATTGCCATATTTTTGCTGAAAGGATTTAGTAGAGAACATCGACGATAAAGTTTGCAACTTTTGGTCGCTGATAAAAAAGCCTTGCCTGTACCGAAAGTAGCAGACGAGTAGCGTGACGTCACAGGTTGTGGAGCTCCTCACATCTGCACATTGTTTACAATCATGGCCACCAGCAGCGAGAGCGATTCGGACCGAGAAAGCGACGATTTCCCCATTAATTTGAGCGAGGATGAAAGATTTGTGGATGAGGAAAGTGAGAGTGAAGGACTAGAGGGCAGTGGGAGCGATTCAGATAGGGAACACAAGACACAAGACATATATATACTCTATTAGCCACAACCCAACCAAGCTTATATTTAATATGCCACAAATTAATCCCGCATAACAAACACCTCCCCCCTCCCGTCCATATAACCCGCCAATACAACTCAAACACCTGCACAACACACTCAATCCCACAGCCCAAAGTGGCTTGCATTTCAGACGCACCTGGAGTTGCTATGTTGGGCTGCATCTCGGGGCTGTCAGATGGAGCTGCTACACTTGACGATGGGACTTCACTAACCCTGGCTGGCCGAGCTCTAACCCTCTTGAGGATCTCTGGGGTCACCTGGTGTCCTAGCAAAAAAATCAAACACAAGTTGTTTTATATAATCTGTTAAAATTAAACTAGGATCACATACTAATTATTGTCTTTGAATCACCTAATTTATCTGTCTACTCTACTCTGCACGGGCAGCTGTGCAATGTGTACTGTGATGTGCAGAATCATGTTCATCACCGAAATAGACATACCCTTTGATCTATGGTGTATTTTCCTTGTTGGGGTGCTCTTGCTACTAGTCATTGCCGTTGGTGCTGTCCCAATCGGTACCCAGTCCATCTGGCATCCTTGTTCTCTTGTATTTCCCTGGAAATGGAGAAACAGCTACATGTAATATGGATACCTCATTTACATAAATGATGAATACTTTCTCTATTGGGCTTGAACTGTAATCCATTTGAACATTGATTTGGAAAACAAATCAAACCTGATCTTGATCGCCCTCCTCATCAGGCAAATCTAGTGCCATTGCCATTGGTTCATCCGCCACTGATGCCGTAGTCGTACTGGCCATGATCTGATCTATTGTCTGTAAATGTACAAATGTACAATACTTTATATTATTGTCTACTGTAATCTATTGACAGTATTGACACTATTGACAGTAATGTCAGTAAATGTACGATACTTTATACTGCAGAAGAACTTGACTAGAACTTAAAGGGGAACATTATCACAATTTCAGAAGGGTTAAAACCATTAAAAATCAGTTCCCAGTGGCTTATTTTAGTTTTCGAAGTTTTTTTTCAAAATGTTACTCATCACGCAATATCCCTAAAAAAAGCTTCAAAGTGCCTGATTTTAACCATCGTTATATACACACGTCCATTTTCCTGTGACGTCACACAGTGATGCCAATACAAACAAACATGGCGGTTAGAACAGCAAGCTATAGCGACATTAGCTCGGATTCAGACTCGGATTTCAGCGGCTTAAGCGATTCAACAGATTACGCATGTATTGAAACGGATGGTTGTAGTGTGGAGGCAGGTAGCGAAAACAAAATTGAAGAAGAAACTGAAGCTATTGAGCCATATCGGTTTGAACCGTATGCAAGCGAAACCGACGAAAACGACACGACAGCCAGCGACACGGGAGAAAGCGAGGACGAATTCGGCGATCGCCTTCTAACCAACGATTGGTATGTGTTTGTTTGGCATTAAAGTAAACTAACAACTATGAACTAGGTTTACAACATATGAAATACATTTGGCAACAACATGCACTTTGAGAGTGCAGACAGCCCAGTTTTCATCAATTAATATATTCTGTAGACATACCCTCATCCGCTCTCTTTTCCTGAAAGCTAATCTGTCCAGTCCAGTTGGAAATGCATCTGCTTTGAGTGTCGCAAGATATCCACACATTCTTGCCATCTCTGTCGTAGCATAGCTTTCGTCGGTTAAGTGTGCGGAACAAACGTCCAATTTCTTGACACTTTCGCATCTTTGGGCCACTGGTGCAACTTGAATCCGTCCCTGTTCGTGTTGTTACACCCTCCGACAACACACCGACGAGGCATGATGTCTCCAAGGTACGGAAAACAGTCGAAAAAACGGAAAATAACAGAGCTGATTTGACTCGGTGTTTGTAATGTGTTTGAGAAAATGGCGGATTCCTACCCGATGCTCCGAGAGCGAATAATAGAAAGGCGTTTATTCGCCAAAATTCACCCATTCAGAGTTCGAAAATCGGTTAGAAAAATATATGGTCTTTTTTCTGCAACATCAAGGTATATATTGACGCTTACATAGGTCTGGTGATAATGTTCCCCTTTAAAGCAATAATTATATGTAGACTATTTTATTTTTAATTTATTTCATTGTTCATGGAGTCTGTGAGTATGACTATGGAAACTGGAAATCAAGATCCTTACCCTCTTCCTTCCCCTTTTGGCAAATGCAGACCTCATGTGCACGGTCTGTCCACTTGTGGAGGGGGTGGGGTTGTCTGAACTTGTCGAAGCACTGCCACTGATGCCTGGCCGTGGTCTGATGAAAATAGTTGGCCCCGCACCTTTCTTCAGCACCAGTCGACGAGCGGTGGCGATGCCCATCTCTATCCTTCGCAAGGGACCCTCTTCGAAACACGATCTTTCGAAATGATCGCTGCATAATACACTGTACTTTGTGTGTGTGGTCCAATCCAACCGTGTTCGCTTGACTTCTCTGTTCCATAGTAAAGCTTGACTGTCATCTTTCGGGAATGTAAACAACGAAACACCGGCTGTGTTTGTGTTGCTGCAGCCGGCCGCAATACACCGCTTCCCACCTACAGCTTTCTTCTTTGCTGTCTCCATTGTTCATTGAACAAATTGCAAAAGATTCACCAACGCAGATGTCCAGAATACTGTGGAATTTTGCAATGAAAACAGACGACTTAATAGCTGGCCACCATGCTGTCCCAAAATGTCCTCTACAATCCGTGACGTCACGCGCAGGCGTCATCATACCGAAACGTTTTCAGCAGGATATTTCGGCGCAAAATGTAAAATTGCACTTTAGTAAGCTAACTGTTGCAATGTTAAGATTTCATCATTGATATATAAACTGTCAGACTGCGTGGTCGGTAGTAGTGGGTTTCAGTAGGCCTTTAAGAGGGAAAAATCGTCATCTAAAGTGTACAAGCTTTAGTACAGCCTGTAGAGGCCCGATGATCTGCAATAAGATTGATAGCTCTATAAAAGAATCAAATTATTTAAACATTTTTGAAAAGCGTTTTAAGCTAAATTTATTGGGATGTTATGCTTAGTACTTTTAACACCCCCCTTATGGTTAAAGAATTAACATCAGTTGCATAATTTTGGTCTTGACCACTGTATGTATGATGAGATTATCGCAGATCTTCAAGATGCAACCTTTTAATCAAATTTGAATAATAGGATATTGAGACTGATTTGGTGGATTTAAAGATTCCTTTTTTTTTAATCTATAAATTAAATTGTAAATGGGTATTTGGTGGGTAGATTTTGAAATGAGTTCCTTAAGGCTCTGGATGCTGTGGGGCTGTCTTGGTTGACAAGACTCTGCAGCATCGCGTGGACATCGGGGGCGGTACCTCTGGATTGGCAGACCGGGGTGGTGGTTCCTCTCTTTAAGAAGGGGAACCGGAGGGTGTGTTCCAACTATCGTGGGATCACACTCCTCAGCCTTCCCGGTAAGGTCTATTCAGGTGTACTGGAGAGGAGGCTACGCCGGATAGTCGAACCTCGGATTTAGGAGGAACAGTGTGGTTTTCGTCCTGGTCGTGGAACTGTGGACCAGCTCTATACTCTCGGCAAGGTCTTTGAGGGTGCATGGGAGTTTGCCCAACCAGTCTACATGTGCTTTGTGGACTTGGAGAAGGCATTCGACCGTGTCCCTCGGGAAGTCCTGTGGGGAGTGCTCAGAGAGTATGGGGTATCGGACTGTCTGATTTTGGCGGTCCGCTCCCTGTATGATCAGTGTCAGAGCTTGGTCCGCATTGCCGGCAGTAAGTCGGACACGTTTCCAGTGAGGGTTGGACTCCGCCAAGGCTGCCCTTTGTCACCCATTCTGTTCATAACTTTTATGGACAGAATTTCTAGGCGCAGTCAAGGCGTTGAGGGGATCCGGTTTGGTGGCTGCAGGATTAGGTCTCTGCTTTTTGCAGATGATGTGGTCCTGATGGCTTCATCTGGCCAGGATCTTCAGCTCTCGCTGGATCGGTTCGCAGCCGAGTGTGAAGCGACTGGGATGAGAATCAGCACCTCCAAGTCCGAGTACATGGTTCTCGCCCGGAAAAGGGTGGAGTGCCATCTCCGGGTTGGGGAGGAGACTCTGCCCCAAGTGGAGGAGTTCAAGTACCTCGGAGTCTTGTTCACGAGTGAGGGAAGAGTGGATCGTGAGATCGACAGGCGGATCGGTGCGGCATCTTCAGTAATGCGGACGCTGTATCGATCCGTTGTGGTGAAGATGGAGCTGAACCGGAAGGCAAAGCTCTCAATTTACCGGTCGATCTACGTTCCCATCCTCACCTATGGTCATGAGCTTTGGGTTATGACCGAAAGGACAAGATCACGGGTACAAGCGGCCAAAATGAGTTTCCTCCGCCGGGTGGCAGGGCTCTCCCTTAGAGATAGGGTGAGAAGCTCTGTCATCCGTGAGGAGCTCAAAGTAAAGTCAGGATGCCACCCGATCGCCTCCTTCGGGAGGTGTTTAGGGCACGTCCGACCGGTAGGAGGCCACGGGGAAGACCCAGGACACGTTGGGAAGACTATGTCTCCCGGCTGGCCTGGGAACGCCTCGGGATCCCCCGGGAAGAGCTGGACGAAGTGGCTGGGGAGAGGGAAGTCTGGGCTTCCCTGCTTAGGCTGCTGCCCCCGCGACCCGACCTCGGATAAGCAAAAGAAGATGGATGGATGGATGGATGGATTTTGAAATGTATTGTATTGCCTTTTGTATGATGATGTATACTTCTAGGGATGACCTTTTTGCAGAGCGGACACTGATATTAACAAAAGAAACAATAATGAACTACAAAACTATGTCTGTCTATAAATATATATATATATATATTTTTTTTTTTTTTAAAGCTCCGCTCTTTGGTCGGAAGGACGAGGCCGTCGATTAGTTACAACTTGGTCACTTTATTTATTATTTCCACAGGGCACAACCGGACATCCACCATGCTATTAACACTCCTGCACATGCTACCACTACCTCTCCTTACTTGCCGAATCACTTACTCACCCCACATACTGCCACTCTTAAAGGTGCACACACACATACGCTACTCTCACAACAGCTGCTTTAAAACACGCCTTGCCAAATGTGGTGATTAGTATTACCACCTTTGCTTCAGACTTAGGTCAACATTTAAATAATAAGCATTCAGATCTGCACAAGGAGTTTAAATAGTGACAGGTATAATGTAGTTGTTACACCTGTCCTGCTGCTCTCTCTTTACTCGCCCGCTCACTCACTGACGTCACTCAGACAACACGTTGACATTCTCACAAACACACATACTACTCTCATAAGTTAACCAGCTCCCCTGCCGTGCACATGTACGGTAGCTACGTAGACGCGCACACAGCTGCTTAGTTTGATGCCAAATATTAGCGCAGTTAAAACTGCCCAATTAGCAGTCAACTAATGCAAGTGAAATGACTACATTTTGTAACAAATTCCTACAATTTGTGTTTTGTCTTTAATAAATGTGTTTTACCTGTTACATGGCTTATCTGTGTACATGTATCCATAGTTTTAGTACTTCAGTGTTTCCCACACATTCATTTATTTGTGGCGGCCCGCCACGAAAGAATTACGTCCGCCACAAATGGATTTTTCGGCTTTTGACTCGCTCGACCGCTCATAAAAGCAATGGGACTCTGTCTGTGAATGTTGCTTGTAGTTACACCTCCGGTGCAGTAGGTGGCAGTAGCCTACTATGCATTGTAACTCCGCCAATAGCACTTAATTCACCTGGTGGGCCAGAAGAAGAAGAAGAAGAAGACGACGAAGTAAAAGAACGGACCGACTGGATCAAAATACGAGGGTAATATAGGTTATAGGTAGATAGGTTATAGCTGCATCGCTCGCGGCTCGTCATATATTTAACGTTAATTTCACCGAGCGTTTCACTGACGGTGAGCAGCCTGACGCTGCTTCATTAACACCGGGGGCCGGGGCAGATGCACGTAGTAACAGTCACCTGTTTTCATAACGACGAGCTAACGTGTCCAGGTTATAACCCTGTTGTCAATAAACACACATGGACTGAAGCTAAATAGTCCACTGTCCACTGCAGCATGTGAATGCAATGAAAAGAATAAAATCTGAGCCAACCAGTTGTTAAAATGTTGTCCAGGTTAATGTTTTGGCCATTAAAGGCCCTTCATTTCAAGATTTCAAATGTGATCGGGCTTTAAACAGGTGGCTGATCTGTTCAGATGAGTGTAACTGCTACTGGTCAAATAATGTGAAATAGCATTTAATTTTACATGTATGCAATGCCATTTAAATGTAATTATAGATAATAATAATAATAATAAATACTGTGTAGTGTTGTAAATAGTCAATGGGAAGGATTTTAGTAAGATATAAGCCATGAGCACTACACAGCCAGAAAAAAACCTAGGTAGGACAAGTAAAAATATTGGGGCAAGTAGATTTGAGAAGTAGAAAAAAACCTTAACGTTGAACCCTGCATGTGTTGAGCTGCTGCCGCTTAAGGTTAGACGGCACTGTACATAGAGCGGTTCTGCTCGTTAGTAATAAATTCTAATGTTGGATGTTCACTCCTTCACACAGATGAGTATAGAAAAATATTTTCAACGGTCGAAAAGGGCTCGACTTGGAGAGGAGGTAGGCCTACAGTCCGGACCACAGGTGCGACCTGTTCAGCAGCAGCAGCAGGAGGAGGAGGAGGAGGAGGAGGAGGAGGAGGTTGACTGACTGTGGCAGGACACCTCTGCCTCTGTTTCACTTCATGTTGCTGGTAAATAATATGGTTGTAGTAGTAGGCTAAAGTTAAATTATTTAGTATTCACTAATTAAAGGGGCAGAGCTTTAAGAGACATTTTAGCTTTTATATTTTATAAGATATATTTTTTGTAAGAACCACAATTAATAAATATATTTCAGTGAATAACTAATTGTTCAAATCTGTATATAAATATGTACATAAAGCGTTGTAATTATATTCCAACTCCGCGTTCTTCTTGGTCATCGCCGCTGCCGCCGCCACCCCCCGCCCCTCGACCACACCACCACAAATAGATGCCTGTCCTGTGGGAAACACTGTACTTAATTAATAATTGTATTTTTCTTAAATCACAGACTAGGAGTGGCAACCATAAATCATGAATAATTTAATATGTCAGTAAAATGTTGTTCTATTCTAATCTAATCCTTGATTATAGCAGACTATATGTAATATGGAAATGGAAATTGTTCTTTGAGTGCAACAAGAAAAGCCCAATGTGTTTAATGCATTTTAATTTATATTTTAACCTTGTAAAATTCTTCTTTTACTGTAAGTGTTTAATGTAGTGTAAGATTTTCTGTTAAAATAAAGCCAATATTGACATTTTTCGTAGTTCCCTTTAATTGGTAAAGCATCTATACATTTAGTACCGGTACTAAAATATTGGTATCAGGACAACCCTAGTGTGTAGTGTTTCTTCTTTTTCATATTTATGATCGTGACAAGTCTTAATTGATATTGAGATTTAAATGGGATTAATTGTCCAGCACTAACTCAACTCTACTAAGAACTCGGAAATACAATTCAAAAATGCTCGAGGACTCGATGAATAGCTTAATTTAGTAATGCTAACTAAATATTTTATTTGTGGCATTTGCTAAAAATAGGAAGCGGTTGTTTTGCTCTTGCAGTTTCTAAATGTGACTTTTGCATTCTTTCATCTCCTCTGATGTGAACTCCACTGCCTTCTTCAAGCTAACAATCATGGCGGCTCTTTCTTTACATTCTTCAACAAGGTCGGCTCATTTACACTTTAAGGGCTTGAAATGGTTTTCAAATGACAAAACTTCAACTCACTCACCTTCATCTTTCGTCTTTATCTCCGTTGGTGATTTGCTGGAAGTTGATTCTCTTTCATGTTCTCTTTTAGCGGACGTCGCCATCTTAGCATAGCAGTAGTCGTCCATCTTCTATCACGTCTTCAATCTTCACTTCAGATATCGCTCCAAACTCAATGCACGTTTCGTGGCTTTGGGAAATACCAATTGAGATATTTGTTGCTATATTTGCTGTGAATCATATGACTTTAAGATCGCGAATTCGAAGAATCTCCGAACAACCATAGCATGCGGTCTTCGTCTTTTTGCTTCGCTTAAAGTACATTTGCGCATGCACCAGAAATCAGCTACTTCCGTTTCCTACTCGACATCAGTTGTTTTTCAAAATAAAGGCATTTTAATCTTGTTTTAAAACAATGGTTGGCAAACGTATCTATCATCAAATAATCGACAACTACTATTTGAAAATAATATATATATATATATATATATATATATAGATTTTTTTTTTTAGACCAGTTGATCTGCCGTTTCTTTTGTTTTCTCCTCTGCTCCCCCCTACCCCTTGTGGAAGGGGAGACACACAGGTTCGGTGGCCATGGATGGGGTGCTGGCTGTCCGGGGTCGGGACCCGGGGTGGACCGCTCGCCTGTATATCGGTTGGGAACATCTCTGCGCTGCTGACCCGTCTCCGCTCGGGATGGTTTCCTGCTGACCCCACTGTGGACTGGACTCTTACTGTTATGCTGGATCCACTATGGACTGTACTCTCACAATATTATGTTAGACCCACTAGACCCACTCGACATCCATTGCATTCGGTCTCCCTATAGGGGGGGGTTACCCACATATGCGGTCCTCTCCAAGGTTTCTCATAGTCATTCACATCGACGTCCCACTGGGGTGAGTTTTTCCTTGCCCTTATGTGGGCTCTGTACCGAGGATGTCGTTGTGGCTTGTGCAGCCCTTTGAGACACTTGTGATTTAGGGCTATATAAATAAACATTGATTGATTGATGATTGATATATATATATATATATATATATATATATATATATATATATATATATATATATATATATATATACATATACATATACAAGCACGATGGCTGTTGTTCAAACCAAAAAAAAATGCTATATTTAAGTAAAAGTTAAAGTACCAATGATTGTCACACAAATAAAATGATTCTCTGCATCTGACCCATCACCCTTGATCACCCCCTGGGAGGTGAGGGGAGTAGTGAGCAGCAGTGGTGCCCGCGCCCGGGAATAATTTTTGGTGATTTAACCCCCAATTCCAACCCTTGATGCTGAGTGCCAAGCAGGGAGGTAATGGCTCCCTTTTTTATAGTCTTTGGTATATATTTTAAATACTACATATAGCGGTATAGCTCGGTTGGTAGAGCAGCCGTGCCAGCAACTTGAGGGTTGCAGGTTCGATCCCCGCTTCCGCCATCCTAGTCACTGCCGTTGTGTCCTTGGGCAAGACACTTTACCCACATGCTCCTAGGGCCACCCACACTGGTTTAAATGTAACTTAGATATTGGGTTTCACTATGTAAAGCGCTTTGAGTCACTTGAGAAAAAGCGCTATATAAATGTAGTTCACTTCACTTCACTTCACACAGAATATTTTTCAAGCTACTTAGTTGTCAAACATACATGTCATGCATTTTAAATACGACACGAACCACAGAAATATTTTCAATCAATCAATCAATCATTGATTGAATATTTGATTGAATAAAGGTTTTTAGTTAAAAACCTTTAGAAAGTCAAATGATTACTCTGAATAAAGAAGAAAAGCACTAAGAGTGTAGATCTCCACCAGGACCAATCCTATTGTTCACGTGCTACTAAATTGTGTGCCATCTCATGTGTATCGTGTGCTGGTATGACAATAAACTTCCATGAATCCTGTAAAACACCAGACAGTTAGTAATATGGTTTCACATAAAAATGTTGGTGAAACTGCTCATTTCTACCTAGCGATAGGTGGCTCTAACTGTAGTGCTAATCACTCACCAGCAGAAAGCCCTCATCACACTGCTAATCAATAACTACCATCTTAGGCACTTAACATCACTAATAGCCAGTTAACAGCTATCATGCTAAATGTCAACTATCTTAAATGCAAACATGAAAACAAAACACATTAACGTCTTTCCCCATTACAAACATCTTAACCCAACCAGGGGTGTCAAACTCATTTTAGCTCAGGGGCCGCATGGAGGAAAATCTATTTCCACGTGGGCGGGACGGGTAAAATCATGGCATGATAACTTAAAAATACGACTATGACAACTTGAGATTGTTTTCTTTAGTTTACTTCGGCCCAAAATAGAACAAGCACATTCTGAAAATGTACATATCACAAATAATCCTCTTGACTAAACACTTCCAGTTAGTTGAACATTTAGAGGGGAAAAAATGGTGCATTTTCAAAAACACCTTGAAGAACACAATGAACTTAGACTTAATCTCAGTGTTTCTACAAAGCAATTCAATCTAAGTCACAACCCATCTAGGGTTGAACAAAAAACAAAATAAAGCATGAATAAAAACTATTCTATGTGTCAACTACCTCATTTGTCATTTCCACATATTAATCCTGTGCTAACTCAACAAACCATACAAACTGAGGTAGAAACTATTCAAGAGTGTTGAGTTACTTCCTGTCTTCTAGACATAATGTGTATTGATAGAAAAATAAAAGCTGTGCAATGTGTGAACAATTTCAACAAAGCACAAATAAAAAGTTCAAAGACTGACAGTATTGCAGTAAATCACACACTGTTCACTTTCTTTACATTTGCACAGAAGACAATCATTTTCACAGAACTATATCAGTGTGCAGTGTCTCATGCTGCATTTTAAGTGGGGTTACTGATTGCTTATTTTACTCCTGTTTTACGTTGGGTGGAGGAGGAAGAGTCACAGCCCCGCTTTACCGTGTACCTCTTGCTTGGTATACTTGCTCGCCCCGGTATAAACTATTTGCTTGCCTAACAGAATTGCTATTGCGACATCCAGTGGACACAATTAGAACAGCAGTTTCTTTCATTAAAAAATGCAGCTGAATTTTACACTTCGCAAACTCATCTCGCGGGCCGGATTGAACCTGTTATGCCCGAATGTCGAGGCAGGTGGGGGTTGGGTTGTGGGTGTTGGGGGTTAATTGTTCATATGTCTCTGATTTGCATATCAATCAGTCTGAGGAGTATAAGTTGGAATTTGGTTATGTAAACAGTTACCCAGCATCACAACATCAGCTTTGATATCAACAAAAAGGGCGTAGTGCAGGTTTTTGGGCGTGCGCTAACTTGACACATGAGGCCCCAGGTCCCTGGACTGAAGAAGGAGTAACCAAGCACTTGAAGCATCATCTATCTTACTGTTCAGGAAGGTTTCAGATACAGAGAAGACATGGGGTCATGAGTAGATAAGATTATGCTCCAAATAATCCAAGTTTGTATGAATACCTCAGATATTTGTGAAAGAAGCAGTGAGGAGGTCCTGGGTAGGGTGGATGTCGCCACATATGAGCAACATACCACATACTAAACAGCAAATCGGTTGTTTGTTTTTATGTGGGAACCTTTTACAGCACACTGAACAACTAAATGGTCTTAGTCCAGTGTGTTGTTTCATGTGTCGAGTCAATTTCCACTCAACAGAAAAGCTTTTGCCACAAACTGAACACTCAAATGATTGTTCACCTGTGTGTGTTCTCATGTGTTGAGTCAAATTACTCTTACCAGTAAAGCGTTTGTCACAAACTGAACAATGAAATGTTTTTTCTCCTGTGTGTGTGTTCTTATGTGTTCAATCAAAATGCTATATCGAGAAGCGCTTTTGCCACAAACTGAACAGTTATATGTTTTTTCACCTGGGTGTGTTCTCATGTGTTCAGTCAAAGAGCTATTTCGAGAAAAGCTTTTACTACAAGCTGAACAATTAAATGGTTTTTCTCCTGTGTGTGTTCTCATGTGTTGAGTCAAATGGCTATTTTGAGAAAAGCTTTTGCCACAAACTAAACAATTAAATGGTTTTACTCCTGTGTGTGTTCTCATGTGTCGAGTCAAAGAGCTATTTTGAGAAAAGCTGTTGCCACAAACTGAACAATTAAATGGTTTTTTTCCTGTGTGTGTTCTCAAGTGTTGAGTCAAATAGCTATTTCGAGAAAATCTTTTGCCACAAACTGAGCAGCTCAAACATGTTTTGCCTCTCTTCTTTGAAGAGCATTCAGAGTGTTTGTTGTCAGTGTGAGTCCTCAAATCACCTTCACAGTCTTTATCGCTGCTCAAAGGTTCTTCAACCTCGTCTTCTGCCTCACTATCTGATAGTGGAGCTAAGAGGTTGTCAACTTGTGGTTTCTCTTCATCATCTTCAGTCTTCACAGAGAGAATACTCAGTGGAACCTTGGTGTAATCAGCTTCCTCTCGTCCTAGAAGACACTCTCCCTCCTGAGTGATGCAGAGTTCCTCCTCTTCCTTTTTAATGCAGGGTGGTTGTGGAGTCTCCTGCTTCAAAGTGGAGCTCCCCCCTAACTGAGGGGAAACTTCTTCTGGATTACCGATCAGCTGCTGGACGTCTGCAAGACACAAACAACAAAAACACACTTTCTTCTATGTACTGTATGTGTGTGTAGTAGGGTTGTACAGTATAATGCTACTAATAAAGTATTGTGGTACTAATCAGTTGAAATCGGTACTATAGAACCTTTGAAAAGTACCGGTACCGTTCTTTCATCTGAATGCCGCAGTGCGGCGGTGACTACAGAGCTGAGGCGCATGATGTTGAGTGTGTCAAAACGCACACACAAAGTGCATACAAGCAATAACATGGTGGAGAGGAAGAAAGGCAACAAAGGACAATTCTACTGGTTAATAAAGAGGGTGCGTGAAGTGCAATATGGAGGTATTTGGGCTTCTAAACTAACAATAAAGGTGACACTTTAAACAGGGAGCCGCCGCTCTGCAAGGGTTGCTTTACACATTTCCTGTTTGTGGGCTCCCAGACCGTGGTCGAGGAGCGCAGGGGAGACGTTCCCTCCAGGGCCCATGTTTTGTCGGGGGTAACACTGGGTCCATAAAGCTCCGCTCTTTGGTCGGAAGGACGAGGCCGTCGATTAGTTACAACTTGCTCACTTTATTTATTATTTCCACAGGGCACAACCAGACATCCCCCATGCTATTAACACTCCTCACGACTACGACAAACAGTGAATGCATTTGGACTGGCAAAGCAGACTACCAGTTATTATCTGCGATGTATGTCGAGCGATAACTCAACGAGTAGTTTTGTAATCCATAACCATTGTGAAGCCATGAAGTGGTTGCGGCCGTCAAGTACGACCGCCAAGTTGAGCCTACAAGCAGTGTCCTGACCAGATATCTAGATCTCTAGATTGATTGTTGTAAAATGTTCGTTATCACATTGTTTACTTTCACACGTCCATTAAAGATATGATTAATGTATGATGGCTCAGGTGTGATTCACTTCAATAGTCTAACAGCTGCTGATGGTGAGGCAAGCAAGGTTTACTGTTCAAAGAAATGTGGCAATAGTCTACATTGAAACACAGGGTAAGAATACACTTCCAGGTCAGAGGTGACTATGACGCGCGCATTTTTTTCCACGCATGCGTACTACGCTGTGTTGCGCCGGCGGACGGAGGGGGGAGGGGGTCTTAAACGACCATTGTGTGTGTGTGGACAAGGATAAGGTTAGGTGGGATATACCCTGGATAACCTTAGTGTAGAAGGGGCCTTAGAGATAGTGTGTGTTATGTCCACTCAAAAATCAATCGAATAACTTGATGGACTCGATGAATAACTTAGCTTAGTAATAATGCTCGCTAAATTTTTTATTAGTGGCATTTGCCAAAATTTGCAAAGAGGAACTCTTCTGTTTTGATTTAAAAAATTCAGACATCGACCAAACAACTGTAGGCTAGTCTTCAAAACACGCTGCTAACGAGTCGTTGCTCGCGACTTGAACACGTCCATTCTTTTCTGTTACTTGACGACACGACAAACTGTACAGAGACTTTGTTAAATGTGACTAAATACTCACCTTACCTTAAAACCACGAAAAAAAATAAGTCCATCTACCTTACCCCTCAAAACAGTTACATTTTCTCCAGCTGTGGTACATTAAATCTTCGTTCAATGAATGTTCTGCAATTTCTCATCCCTAAAGTAAGAAGTGAACTGGGCAAGAAAGCATTTAGGTTTTCAGCACCGAAGGCTTGGAATAACCTACAATCGAATATTGAACTTCAAACCCTAGTTACGTTGAATGAGTTTAAAGGTTCTGTGAAAGGACTGCAGTCTACCTTGTCTGAATGCACATGTGTCATGTGAGCAAGTTTTAATGTTGTAAATGTGATGTTTTATGTATTTGTTTACTGTTTTTAATGTAACCTTGCTGCTGCCCTCTTGGCCAGGTCTCCCTTGGAAAAGAGATCTTTGATCTCAATGGGATTTTACCTGGTTAAATACAGGCTAATAAATTATCACAAACACTTTTCACATGACAATTTCATGGACTGCAACATTTGCACTACTCTCAACAAAACAGGCACATCGATTGTGTTTCAACCCTTGTGTAATGTTCATATTGTTGTTACTCAGCCAGCAGATGTTTACCTTATCCCAATAAACCTCTGTTCAGTATTTTAATACAAAAGTGTTTGATAGTGAGGCATTAAAAGCCACAAAATGCAACGGGTCCATCAGACCCACAAACACTGGCTGAGTAACAACAATATGAACGTTGTACGGAAAATTTCTCTGCCAGTTTCTGCATCCCACAGGGATTCTTCTTTTGTGTTTCTGCATCTGCGGTTCCTACACAAGGTTGCAACATTGTCTGCTCTCATTTTCTCGCACATTTGACCCTCTGATGTTCTGTGTACCTACACTCTGTCCTCCTCCTGTCTAGGCCTGCTGTGTGTGTGTGTGTGTGTGTGTGTGTGTGTGTGTGTGTGTGTGTGTGTGTGTGTGTGTGTGTGTGTGTGTGTGTGTGTGTGTGGTACACAGAACATCAATTTCCACACTTCTATTAGCCCCGGGTCCAGTGGACCCGGACATCTTATATGTAATAGAAATGTGTAGGGGGGGTGTATGGTGTGTGGTCATTAAATATGTATTCTGATATATGTTCTTCACAGAAAATGAGCCAAAGTCAGTGAGTCTCCGTTTGAAAAATTCAATTAATTGTATCATTTTTCTTTTACCGTAATAACAAATTAAAACGGATCCCACAGACTCGAACACCACACAAGGGTGTGGTGTTGAATATTTTGTTTATGTTAAAATCAGCTATTTAATTGATATTGTTTGGTACTTGTTTATTTTATTGTTCATTTATTTAGGTGTTATTTATGTTGTTACAAAATGCTATTTCATTTGAATATTCGTGTCACACCCTCGTGAAAGTTGTCTTTTCAATTTTGGGGTTTTGTCTAATTTCAGACACATTTTTAACATAAACTATCTGTTATTAAAACATATCATACCATACCACCACCAAAGGAATTCAATCCTTTTTTTTTTAGAAAAACAAGAAAATAAGAACTAGAAAGAAATACAAATATTTAAAGGGGAACATTATCACAATTTCAGAATGGTTAAAACCATTAAAAATCAGTTCCCAGTGGCTTATTATATTTTTCGAAGTTTTTTTCAAAATTTTACCCATCACGCAATATCCCTAAAAAAAGCTTCAAAGTGCCTGATTTTAACCATCGTTATATACACCCGTCCATTTTCCTGTGACGTCACATAGTGAAGCCAACACAAACAAACATGGCGGAAAGAACAGCAAGCTATAGTGACATTAGCTCGGATTCAGACTCGGATTTCAGCGGCTTAAGCGATTCAACAGATTGCGCATGTATTGAAACGGATGGTTGTAGTGTGGAGGCAAGTAGCGAAAACGAAATTGAAGTAGAAACTGAAGCTATTGGGCCATATCGGTTTGAACCGTATGCAAGCGAAACCGACGAAAACAACACGACAGCCAGCGACACGGGAGAAAGCGAGGACGAATCCGGCGATCGCCTTCTAACCAACGATTGGTATGTGTTTGTTTGGCATTAAAGGAAACTAACAACTATGAACTAGGTTTACAGCATATGAAATACATTTGGCAACAACATGCACTTTGAGAGTGCAGACAGCCCAATTTTCATCAATTAATATATTCTGTAGACATACCCTCATGTCAGCAGGCCAGGGAAGCTAGGGTTGATATTCTTCTCTTGATCATCTTCGGTGGCATAAGGGACGGTGTGAGCCAAGACATCCAGGGGGTTTAGCTCGCTCGTCTGCGGGAACAAACTGCCGCCATTGCTTGCCGTGCTACCGAGGCCCTTTGTCCCTGAATTGCTCACACACTCCGGCAGATTCAATGGGGGTCTGGCGGCAGATTTCTTTGACTTTATCGATGGAAATGCATCTGCTTTGAGTGTCGCAGGATATCCACACATTCTTGCCATCTCTGTCTGCATAGCTTTCGTCGGTAAAGTGTGCGGAACAAACGTCCAATTTCTTGCCACTTTCGCATCTTTGGGCCACTGGTGCAACTTGAATCCGTCCCTGTTCGTGTTGTTACACCCTCCGACAACACACCGACGAGGCATGATGTCTCCAAGGTACGGAAAACAGTCGAAAAAACGGAAAATAACAGAGCTGATTTGACTCGATGTTTGAGAAAATGGTGGATTGCTTCCCGATGTGACGCCACGCTGTGACGTCATCGCTCCGAGAGCGAATATTAG
This sequence comes from Nerophis lumbriciformis, assembly GCF_033978685.3. Lineage (NCBI taxonomy): Eukaryota > Metazoa > Chordata > Actinopteri > Syngnathiformes > Syngnathidae > Nerophis > Nerophis lumbriciformis. The sequence continues at coordinate 6,951,379 of NC_084567.2, read as the reverse complement.
AAAGGAGTTTAATTCGCCAAAATTCACCCATTTAGAGTTCGGAAATCGGTTAAAAAAATATATGGTCTTTTTTCTGCAACATCAAGGTATATATTGACGCTTACATAGGTCTGGTGATAATGTTCCCCTTTAAAGAGGCTCAGATGTTTGTAACTTGTTCTCAATTACATTTTTCAAACCACAAATACAACAAAAACACTACCAGCTCTCTTATTTTACCATTAGTGTTTGAACACAGCATACTTTTGTTATTTTCTTGTTCTTTATTACCTCCAATCCTCTGCACGTTGATGTAGACATGTGGTCCAGTCTTCTCTTCACATCTCTTACTCTTCCCCAACATCTCTTCCTTCACATCATTATTTTCTTTACACAAGCGCTTGTTTTGCTCTTCCACTTTCTTCATTTGACTTTTGCATTCTTTCATCTCCTCTGATGTGAACTCCACTGCCTTCTTCAAGCTAACAATCATGGCGGCTCTTTCTTTACATTCTTCAACAAAGTCGGCTCATTTACACTTTAAGTAACTTGAAATAGTTTTCAAACGACAAAACTTCAACTCACTCACCTTCATCTTTCGTCTTTATCTCCGTTGGTGATTTGCTGGAAGTTGATTCTCTTTCATGTTCTCTTTTAGCGGACGTCGCCATCTTAGCATAGCAGTAGTCGCCCATCTTCTATCACGTCTTCTATCTTCACTTCAGCTCTCGCTCCAAACTCAATGCACGTTTCGTGGCTTTGGAAAATACGAATTGAGATATTTGTTGTGAATCATATGACTTTAAGATCGTGAATTCCAACATTCTCCGAACAATCATGCGGTCTTCGTCTTTTTGCTTGGCTGCAAGTACATTTGCGCATGCGCTAGAAGTCAGCAACTTCCGTTTCCTACTCCACGGCGGTGGTTTTTCCAAAATAAAGGCATTTTAATCTTGTTTTAAAACACTGGTTTGCAAAAGTATCTAGCAGCAAATAATGGACAACTACTCTTTGAAAATAACAAATACATATATACAAGCACATGCACAGACTTTTTCCATGGCTGTCAAATCATAAAAAGGGCATACATCTAAGAAAAAAAATCAGACATTTTAAACACTACAAGAAACACAGAAATATTTTTCAACCTACTTAGTTGTTTTAGTTAAAAACCTTTAGAAACTCAAATAATTACTTTGAATAAACAAGAAAAGCACTAAGAGTGTAGATCCAATTTAAATCTAGGCTAAAAACACAGTTGTACTTCCTGGCATTCAAATCCAGTTAGACAGGATATCTTGGTTGTTTTTGTTTCTTGTTTTATCCTTTTTATTTATATATTACATGCTGCTGACCCGTCTCCACTCGGGATGATTTCCTGCTGGCCCCACTATGGACTGGACTCTTACTATTATGTTGGATCCACTATGGACTGGACTTTCACTATTATGTTGGATCCACTATGGACTGGACTCTTACTATTATGTTGGATCCACTATGGACTGGACTCTTACTATTATGTTGGATCCACTATGGACTGGACTCTCACTATTATGTTGGATCCACTATGGACTGGACTCTTACTATTATGTTGGATCCACTATGGACTGGACTCTTACTATTATGTTGGATCCACTATGGACTGGACTCTCACTATTATGTTAGATCCACTATGGACTGGACTCTCACTATTATGTTGGATCCACTATGGACTGGACTCTGACAATATTATGTCGGACCCAGTCGACATCCATTGCATTCGGTCTCCCCTAGAGGGGAAGGGAGGGGGGGGGGGGGGGGGGGTCACCCACATATGCGGTCCTCTCCAAGGTTTCTCATAGTCATTCTCATTGACATCCCACTGCGTTGTAAGTTTTTCCTTGCCCTTATGTGGGCTCTGTACCGAGGATGTCGTTGTGGCTTGTGCAGCCCTTTGAGACACTTGTGATTTAGGGCTATATGAATAAACATTGATTGATTGATTGATGTTAGTATTTTAGGTGATATATTCTGCACTCCTTTTAAGGTATATTTTTTTTACTGTTGTGTTTTATGTAAATGGGACACTATGTGACCCTTTTCTTATGTCTCTACAGCACTTTGGCCAACTGGGGTTGTTTTCAAATGTTCGACTAACGCCTTCATTGTTTCATCAATCAACAGCTGTCAAGATCGGTTTCAGACTACAACAGACAGGAGGGTGGGGACCCCCACACCCTCCATTGTAGAACTTTGATAACAGGTCATCTTTATCTCAATTCACTGAAAAACTTATAAAACAGACCCCCAATTTTCCTGTTAGAAAAAAGCCCTTACAAAGGATACGGGACCCCCTTCAAGTCTACACACAGTGACAAAAAAATCATATTAAATATAGTAAAAATATAGATTATTGTTTTTTTAATCTTTCGAAGACATGCCAAATTAAATACATTAAATATATATCAATCATAGCCAGATGCCAGAAGGCGGGACTTATACACAGAATTTAGGGGGCAGGACTTTAGTTTTTGTGTATTATTTTTTCATATTAAATTTATATGACGCCATCCCTTTTTGACAGAAAGTATATCCTATATTCTGTCACAGTGATGCCTAGAATGCAGGAAGTAACTCAACCCACTTGAATAGTTTCTACCTCAGTTTGTATGGTTTGTTGAGTTAGCACAGGATTAATATGTGGAAATGACAAATGAGGTAGTTGATACATAGAATAGTTTTTTATTCATGCTTTATTTTGTTTTTGTTAAATTATAGACGGGTTGTGACTTAAAGTTGAATTGCTTTGTACTCATTGTGTTCTTCAAGGTGTTTTTAAAATTCTGCAATTTTTTTCCTCAGAATTTGTAACTAACTTGAAATGTTTTGTCAGGAAAATTATTTGTGATATGTACAATTTCAGAATGTGCTTGTTCTATTTTGGCCCGAAGTATAATAAAGAAAACAATCTGAAGTTGCTGTAGTCGTATTTTTAAGTTATCATGCCATGATTTTACCCGTCCCGCCCACGTGGAAATAGTTTTTCCTCCATGTGGCCCCTGAGCTAAAATGAGTTTGACACCCCTGCTGTAATGTGACTCATGTGAGCAGGTTACTGTATAAACACATTTTGTTATAAGTTATACAAATGTGTTCAGTTCTCAGAGACACATCAATGTCAGGCTGACAATCGCTCTTCCGCTTTCTCCAAACACGAGAACAAAGCAGCTCCTACTGACTTGTGATTGGTCAGACCGTGCCCATCTTAATCACATGGCTAATTTCAATATAATAAATTGTGATGGAACACAATTGAATATCTTATATGCTCAGACAGTAATGTGTTTATATAAGTTTAGATAGTAATATTATGTTTGTAATGGGGAAAGACGTTAATGTGTCTTGTTTTCATGTTTGCATTTAAGATAGTTGACATTTAGCATGATAACTGTTAACTGGCGATTAGTGATGTTAAGTGCCTAAGATGGTAGTTATTGATTAGCAGTGTGATGAGGGCTTTCTGCTGGTGAGTGATTAGCACTACAGTTAGAGCCACCTACCACTAGGTAGAAATGAGCAGTTTCACCAACATTTTTATGTGAAACCATATTACTAACTGTCTGGTGTTTGACAGGATTCATGGAAGTTTATTGTCATACCAGCACACGATACACATGAGATGGCACACAATTTAGTAGCACGTGAACAATAGGATTGGTCCTGGTGGAGATCTACACTCTTAGTGCTTTTCTTCTTTATTCAGAGTAATCATTTGACTTTCTAAAGGTTTTTAACTAAAACAACTCAGTAGGTTGAAAATATTCAATCAATGATTGATTGATTGATTGAAAATATTTCTGTGGTTCATGTCGTATTTAAAATGTATGATTTTTTTTTCTTAAATGTATGCCCTTTTTCTGGTTTGAACAACAGCCATCAAACATGTCTGTCCATGTGCTTTTATATATATTTTTTATTTTTTTATTTTCAAAGAGTAGTTGTCCATTATTTAATCTTAGATACTAAAGGGACAAGCGGTAGAAAATGGATGGATGGATGCTTTAAAGGGGAACATTATCACCAGACCTATGTAAGCGTCAATATATACCTTGATGTTGCAGAAAAAATACCTTCTTTTTTTTTTAACCGATTCCCAAACTCTAAATGGGTGAATTTTGGCGAATTAAACGCCTTTCTATTATTCGCTCTCGGAGCGATGACGTCACAAGGTGGCATCACATCGGGAAGCAATCCGCCATTTTCTCAAACACCGAGTCAAATCAGCTCTGTTATTTTCCGTTTTTTCGACTGTTTTCCGTACCTTGGAGACATCATGCCTCGTCGGTGTGTTGTCGGAGGGTGTAACAACACGAACAGGGACGGATTCAAGTTGCACCAGTGGCCCAAAGATGCCAAAGTGGCAAGAAATTGGACGTTTGTTCCGCACACTTTACCGACGAAAGCTATGCTACGACAGAGATGGCAAGAATGTGTGGATATCCTGCGACACTCAAAGCAGATGCATTTCCAACGATAAAGTCAAAGAAATCTGCCGCCAGACCCCCATTGAATCTGCCGGAGTGTGTGAGCAATTCAGGGACAAAGGACCTCGGTAGCACGGCAAGCAATGGCGGCAGTTTGTTCCCGCAGACGAGCGAGCTAAACCCCCTGGATGTCTTCGCTCACACCGTCCCTTATGCCACCGAAGATGATCAAGAGAAGAATATCGACCCTAGCTTCCCTGGCCTGCTGACATGAGGGTATATCTACAGAATATATTAATTGATGAAAATTGGGCTGTCTGCACTCTCAAAGTGCATGTTGTTGCCAAATGTATTTCATATGCTGTAAACCTAGTTCATAGTTGTTAGTTTCCTTTAATGCCAAACAAACACATACCAATCGTTGGTTAGAAGGCGATCACCGAATTCGTCCTCGCTTTCTCCCGTGTCGCTGGCTGTCGTGTCGTTTTCCTCGGTTTCGCTTGCATACGGTTCAAACCGATATGGCTCAATAGCTTCAGTTTCTTCTTCAATTTCGTTTTCGCTACCTGCCTCCACACTACAACCATCCGTTTCAATACATACGTAATCTGTTGAATTGCATAAGCCGCTGAAATCCGAGTCTGAATCCGAGCTAATGTCGCTATAGCTTGCTGTTCTATGTGCCATGTTTGTTTGTGTTGGCATCACTATGTGACGTCACAGGAAAATGGACGGGTGTATATAACGATGGTTAAAATCAGGCACTTTGAAGCTTTTTTTAGGGATATTGTGTGATGGGTAAAATTTTGAAAAAAACTTAAAAAAAATAAAATAAGCCACTGGGAACTGATTTGTAATGGTTTTAACCCTTCTGAAATTGTGATAATGTTCCCCTTTAAAAGAAGATTAAAATACCTTTATTTTGAAAAACAACTGCTGTGGAGTAGAAAACGGAAGTTGCTGAATTCTGGCGCATGCGCAAATGTACTTGAAGCAAAGCAAAAAAAAAAAAAAAAAAAAAAAAAAAAAAAAAAGGGGCGAAGACCGCAGTCTATGGTCTTTCAGAGAATCTTCGAATTCAGGATCTTAAAATCATATGATTCACAGCAAATATAGCAACACATATCTCAATTCGTATTTTCCAAAGCCATGAAACGTGCATTGAGTTTGGAGCGATATCTGAAGTGAAGATTGAAGACGTGATAGAAGATGGACGACTACTGCTATGCTAAGATGGCGACGTCCGCTAAAAGAGAACATGAAAGAGAATCAGCGCCACCAACGGAGAACAATCTGAAAAGCGAAGATGAAGGTGAGTGTGTTGCGTTCCCTCATTTGAAAGCTATTTGAATTCCAAGCCCTAAAAACAGAAATTAGCCGACGTTGTTGAACAATGTAAACATACCAGTGACGTGCGGTGAGGTTCATGACTGGTGAGGCACTGATTTCATCACAGTCAGATTTACAAACATATGAACCCTAAAGAGTATCTTATTCACCATTTGATTGGCAGCAGTTAACGGGTTATGTTTAAAAGCTCATACCAGCATTCTTCCCTGCTTGGCATTCAGCATCAAGGGTTGGAATTGGGGGTTAAATCACCAAAAATTATTCCCGGGCGCGGCCACCGCTGCTGCCCACTGCTCCCCTCACCTCCCAGGGGGTGAGCAAGGGGATGGGTCAAATGCAGAGGACAAATTTCACCACACCTAGTGTGTGTGTGACAATCATTGGTACTTTAACTTAACTTTATCTTTACACATACAAACTGTAGCACACAAAAAAGCACATTTAATAAAAAAAAATGTTATTATGGTCTTACCTTTACTTATAAATGAAGTCCATGCGCCGCTTCTTCTGAACAAAAGCATCGATAACTTGTTTATAGAAGTCTTCCTTATCTTTCTTCAGTTTTAAAAGTCTCTCTGTCTCGATGGAGATCTTCCTTTAATTATTACCTCCTGCTTCGATTGAAAGTCCAGTTTAGAAAACTGTTTTATTTTACATATGTAATCCTCCATGTTAAAAGTCCAGGCGAGAGGAAATGTGTTATTATGAATGTGCCTGTTATTACAGTACATATATACTTACAGCGTGTATATGAAAAGTTGATGGAAGCTTTTAGATATTTTTTAGAGTTTTTTTATAGGCATCATGCGCCTCGGCTCTGTAGTCACCGCCGCACAGCGGCATTCAGATGAAAGAACGGTACCGGTACTTTTCAAAGGTGCAATATTACCGATTTCAATTTATTTGTACCACGATACTTTATTAGTAGCAGTATACTGTACAACACTACTACACACACATACAGTACATAGAAGAAAGTGTGTTTGTGTCTTGCAGACGTCCAGCAGCTGATCGGTAATCCAGCGAAGGTTTCCCCTCAGTTAGGGGGGAGCTCCACTTTGAAGCAGGACACTCCACAGTCACCCCACATTAAAGAGGAAGAGGAGGAACTCTGCATCACTCAGGAGGGAGAGTGTCTTCTAGGACGAGAGGAAGCTGATTACACCAAGTTTCCACTGAGTATTCTCTCTGTGAAGACTGAAGATGATGAAGAGGAACCACAAGTAGACAACCTCTTAGCTCCACTATCAGATAGTGAGGCTGAAGACGAGGTTGAAGAACCTTCGAGCAGCGATACAGACTGTGAAGGTGATATGAGGACTCACACTGACAACAAACACTCTGAACGCTCTACAAAGAAGAGAGGTAAAAAATGTTTCAGCTGCCCAGTTTGTGCTAAAAGCTTTTCTGTAAATGGCATGTTGACTCGACACATGAGAACACACACAGGTGAAAAACCATTCAAGTGTTCAGTTTGTGGCAAAAGCTTTTCTCGAAATTACCGTTTGACTCGACACATGAGTACACATGCAGGTAAAAAAACAATTCATTGTTCAGTTTGTGGCAAAAGCTTTTCTCGAAATAACCATATGACTCAACACATGAGAACACATACAGGTAAAAAAACAATTAATTGTTCAGTTTGTGGCAAAATCTTTTCTCAAAATTGCCGTTTGACTCAACACATGAGAACACACACAGGTGAAAACCCATTTAACTGTTCAATTTGTGGTAAAAACTTTTCTTTAAAGAGCCGTTTGACTCAACACATGAGAACACACACAGGTGAAAAACCATTTAACTGTTCAATTTGTGGTAAAACCTGTTCTTTAAAGAACCGTTTGAATAAACACATGAGAACACACACAGGTGAAAAACCATTTAGTTGTTCAGTTTGTGGCAAAAGCTTTTCTGTTAACAGCCAAGTGACTAAACACATGAAAACACACACTGGAGAAAAAACATTTAGTTGTTCAGTTTGTGGTAAAAGGTTCGCATATAATTCAGCCGCAGTAAAACACATGAGAACACACAAGGAAAGTAACCAATTAGCTGTTTAGTTTGTGGTATGTTGCTCATATGTGGCGACATCCACCCTACCCAGGACCTCCTCACTGATATTTCACAAATATCTGAGGTATTCATACAAACTTGGATTATTTGGAGCATAATCTTATCCACTCATGACCCCATGTCTTCTCTGTATCTGAAACCTTCCTGAACAGTAAGATAGATGATGCTTCAAGTGCTTGGTTACTCCTTCTTCAGTCCAGGGACCTGGGGCCTCATGTGTCAAGTTTGTGCACGCTCAAAAACCTGCACTACGCCCTTTTTCACTGCAAAGTTCAATCAATCAATCAATCAATCAATCAATGTTTATTTATATAGCCCTAAATCACAAGTGTCTCAAAGGGCTGCACAAGCCACAACGACATCCTCGGTACAAAGCCCACATAAGGGCAAGGAAAAATTCACCCCAGTGGGACGTCGATGTGAATGACTATGAAAAACCTTGGAGAGGACCGCATATGTGGGTAACCCCCCCCCCCCCCCCCCCTCTAGGGGAGACCGAATGCAATGAATGTCGAGTGGGTCTGACATAATATTGTGAGAGTCTAGTCCATAGTGGATCCAACATAATAGTAAGAGTCCAGTCCATAGTTGGGCCAGCAGGACACCATCCCGAGCGGAGACGGGTCAGCAGCGCAGAGATGTTCCCAGCCGATGCACAGGCGAGCGGTCCACCCCGGGTCCCGACTCTGGACAGCCAGCACTTCATCCATGGCCACCGGACCTGTGCCCCCGTAGATGTATCAAAACTGACGTTGATGCATAAGTGATGCTGGGTAACTGTTTGCATAACAAACTGCCAACTTTTACTCCTCAGACTGATTGATGTGCAAATCAGAGACATATGAACAATTAACCCCCAACACCCACTACCCAACCCCCACCTCCCTCGACATTCGGGCATAACAGGTTCAATCCAGCCCGAGAGATGAGTTTGCGAAGTGTAAAATTCAGCTGCATTTTTTAATGAAAGAAACTGCTGTTCTAAATGTGTCCACTGGATGTATAGCAATTCTGTTAGGCAAGCAAATAGTTTATACCGGGGCAAGCAAGTATACCAAGCAAGAGGTACACGGTAAAGCGGGGCTGTGACTCCTCCCCCTCCACCCAACATAAAACAGTAGTAAAGTAAGCAATCAGTAACCCCACTTAAAATGCAGCATGAGACACTGCACACTGATATAGTTCTGTGAAAATGATTGTCTTCTGTGCAAATGTAAAGAAAGTGAACAGTGTGTGATTTACTGCAATACTGTCAGTCTTTGAACTTTTTATTTGTACTTTGTTGAAATTGTTCACACATTGCACAGCTTTTATTTTTCTATCAATACACATTATGTCTAGAAGACAGGAAGTAACTCAACACTCTTGAATAGTTTCTACCTCAGTTTGTATGGTTTGTTGAGTTAGCACAGAATTGATATGTGGAAATGACAAATGAGGTAGTTGAGATATGCTTTATTTGATTTTTGTTATTCAATCCTAGATGGTCTGTGACGTGAAGGTTAATCGCTTTGTAGAAACACTGAGATTAAGTCTTAAGTTCATTGTGTTCAAGGTGTTTTTGAAACCGCACCATTTTTGTCCTCAGAATTTTCAACTAACTTGAAGTGTTTTGTCAAGATGATTATTTGTCATATGTACATTTTCAGAATGTGCTTGTTCTATTTTGGGCCGAAGTAAAACAAAGAAAACAATCTGAAGTTGTCTTACTTGTATTTTTAAGTTATCATGCCACGATTTTACCCGTCCATATACTGCATCCATCAGTGTTGTTCAAGCCAAAGCGGATGCCAAACAAGCCGCGCATCTCAGCGATGGAACGGATGCATGCGATGGAAAAGGAGGCGCAGTCATTGCGCAAAAGGATGGAGAAAATGCAACTTGAAACACAGATTGACGCTTCAGATGCCGAAATATCCGTGTTAAGAGCATACTCAGAGCAAGATGGAATGGAGTCTTATTTTGAAAAAGCGAAAGGACTCAACTTCCTGATGAAAGGCAAGCATCTGTCATACTTGTGAAACCTGAACACTTACCTGCAAAAAGGAGGGAGAGTTCAGATGCACAACGTAATGGCACCAACGCACCAGCACAAATTGAAACTACACCCGTTACAAAGGAATGCAACTGTCATACATGCACATGCAACCAACAATAATTCTACTTCTCACAAATATTTTAACTGTTAATAAAACAACAAAATGCAAGTCAACTTCCACCAAGAGAAGCACCCGTTTTTGATGGTGATCCTTTGAAATTCAATCTTTTCACGCATGCATTCAAACATTGTGTGGAGCATGGGTGTCAAACTCTGGCCCGCGGGCCGTGTAATTTCACTTGGCCCTTGAAGCGATATCAAATTAACACTAGAGCTGGCCCGCCGATTATATACAGCGGCGGTGCCGCGGTAACACCGCATTCACCGCTAATTCTCATACCTGCCAACCCTCCCGGGAGACTCCCAAATTTCAGTGCCCCTCCTGAAAATCGTCACGTCCGCTTTTCATCCAGTCCAACGAGTGCTGGCCCAGTCACAAGATATCTGCGGCTTCTGCACGCACACACACGTGAATGCAACGCCATACAGGTTACACTGAGGGTGGCCGTATAAACAACTTTAACACTGTTAGAAATATACGCCACACTGTGGTCCGGGTGGACTACGAGATATAATGACTGATGAACACCTTCGTTCGATAATGAAGGTTGCCTCAGCTCCAAGCCTGAGCCCCGACATTAATGAACTAGCATCCAAGAAAATATGCCAGGTATATGGCTTGGGCACATCAGATTAGATCAGTGTGTTGTAAACTGAGCAGTTTAAAGTCCTGAATGGTTGGTTTATTCATTGTTATTTTATTTTAAAATTTATTAGCCTGTGGAAAAAGTTAATGTTGATATTTACCTCAGAAGGCTGCAAATAGAAAAGAGGCATTCCATTTTTATTTAAATTGTATTTGATATGCCATTGATATTTTTTTTAATTATTATTAGGGACCGCAATGTCCCTTTGGGACAGAGGACCCTATTGTATTTGTAAGGTTTTATTATTATTATTCCGCCGCCTCTTTGAGCTGTAATTTGACCCCCTTAACATGCTTCAAAACTCACCATATTTGACACACACATCAGGACTGGCGAGGACTGGCGAAAATTGCCATCTAATCAAAAAACCAAACCCCAAAACTCAAAATTGCGCTCTAGCACCCCCTAGGAAAAAACACAGACAAAACTGCTTGTAACTTCCGGTAGGAATGTCGTAGAGACATGAAATAAAAACCTCTATGTAGGTCTGCCTTAGACCTAGATAGCAAAAATCAACAGGAAGTTGGCAATTCCCCCTTCAAAACAAAAAGTTAGTAAAAACAGTCACTTTTGCCTCTTTGAGCTGTAATTTGACCCCCCTTAACATGCTTCAAAACCCACCAAACTGGACACACACATCAGGACTGGCAGAAATTGCGATCTTATAAAAACCCAACCCCAAAACTAAAAATTGCGCTCTAGCGCCCCCTAGGAAGAAAACACAGACACAACTGATCCTAGGAAGAAAACTCAGACAAAACTGCCTGTAACTTCCAGTAGGAATGTCTTGGAGACATGAACAAAAACCTTTATGTAGGTCTCACTTAGACCTACATTTCATGTATTGGCAACCCCCAGCGAAAACCAACAGGAAGTTTGCAATTCCCCCTTCAAAACAAAAATGTTGTAAAAATCGGTCACCTCTTTTCAAACATTATCTCCTCTGAGCGCGTTTGTCGTGTCGGCTTCAAATTAGCGCAGGAGAGAGATTGAACCCTTGTGATTAAAAGTTGACCAAAGAGTTTTAATTATTGCTCCGGTTTGGATTTTATGTGCCGTCAAAGTTGGTCCCGTCCATCGCTGCTTGCAGCTTTAATTATTATTTGAAACTCGATTTTGCATGTCACTATAAAGTTATAAAAGCCTTGCTTGTTCAATATCCAATGCAAAACTTGTTTGGGTCCCTATTAAAAGGTTAATTTGTTCAACCTTGGCCCGCGGCTTTGTTCAGTTTTCAAATTTGGCCCACTCTGTATTTGAGTTTGACACCTCTGGTGTGGAGGATAAAAGTGCCTGTACTATCTAGAAAGATACACCAGGGGGCGTCCAAGAGATCTTGTCCAAAGTTGCTTACACATGACTGCAGAAAGAGGGTTTGAGAGAGAGCTAAAGCTCTTCTGAAGGAACATTTTGGAGATGACACAACGATTACAGCAGCCTACGTGGAAAAGTTTCATCACTGGCCTGTTGTTAAAGCAGAAAATGTTTCTTCCCTCCAGGATTATGCCTTGTTCCTCTGTGGTTGCAACAACGCCATGATTGACATGAGAGAGCTGGACATGTCTGCCAGTCTCACTCATTCTGTTAAAACTTCCCTTTTAAATTAAGAGAACAATTTAGAAGTGTTGCACATGACATTCGTGAGAATCAACAACGCAGACCATGCTTTGATGATGTTGCTTGCTTTCTGGAACATCAGGTCAAACTGTAGGCTAATCCATTATGTGGAGATATTCAACAACCAGAAAAGGTTATTCATGCCAAGAGGGATGTGTACGCAATTAAACCTCAAGTAAGGAGAGGGAACTTCGCGACTAATGTCAGTGCTATTATTGACAAACAAGAACAACATGTGGTCAAATAAAAAACTCCTTCATTCCGCACTCCATCCAGCTGTATAATCACTCGCCATACAGCAATAGATGATATCTGTCTATTACCTGACACCTTCTATGTCAGCTATCTCTCTTTGTTTATAATGTCTATTTTCTGCTGAATCTACTCTCTATTTTATGCTGCAGCTGTTACATATACTGTATATCCTGTAATATTGTACATGGTCATTGTTATATATTGTATGTATGACATACTTGCAAACCTTGAGACCTCCGATTTTGGGGGGTGGCGGGGGGCGTGGTCGGGGGCGTGGTTAAGAGGGGAGGAGTATATTTACAGCTAGAATTCACCAAGTCAAGTATTTCATATATATATATATATATATATATATATATATATATATATATATATATATATATATATATATAAATAAAAGAAATACTTGAATTTCAGTGTTCATTTATTTACACATATACACACACATAGCACTCAACTACTCATTGTTGAGTTAAGGGTTGAATTGTCCATCCTTGTTCTATTCTCTGTCACTATTTTTCTAACCATGCTGAACACCCTCTCTGATGATGCATTCTGCTTCGTCTCCTTGTTGTGTGCGCAGTTGTGCACTGCACTCTCTAAAAGACCTAGATGTTAATGTCACATATGCATGTACAGTAGATGGCAGTATTGTCCTGTTTAAGAGTGTCACAACATTGCTGTTTACAGCAGACAAACTGCTTTACGGTAGACGAAAACGTGACTGCTGTTGTTGTGTGTTGTTGCCGTGCTGGGAGGACGTTAATGAAACTGCCTAACAATAAACCTGGAGGGGGCGTGGCCTCCAGCTCCGCCTGAATTTCGGGAGATTTTCGGAAGAAAATTTGTCCCGGGAGGTTTTCGGGAGAGGCGCTGAATTTCGGGAGTCTCCTGGAAAATCCGGAAGGGTTGGCAAGTATGATATATGATATAAACATAGAATATAATATATCAGTATATATTATATACTGTACATATATTATGTAAATATTACATATATGTTATATGTTATATTGCTACTACAGTAATTTTTTGTCTATTTTATACTTGCATTGTCCTTTCCATCCTTACACTTTTCATCCTTTGTAACTGAGCTACTGTGTGGAACAATTTCCCTTGTGGATCTTTAGCGTTTGTCTAAGTCTGATGTGATGGGACACAAGTAGGGGATTTTATTTTTTATGTGTCATTGCCATGCATGTTTTTAGAGTGTTTTTATTGTTGTGGGTTGTAATTGCATGTTTTTATTGCTGTGGAATTTGATTGTATTTTTAGTTGCATGTTTTTACACTTTGTGGATTTTGATTGTATTTTTAATTGCATGTTTTTACCCCTCGTGGACTTTGCTGGCATTTTAAGACTTGACCCTTTTAGTTTGTTGCCCCTGACAACCAAAGTGCCCAATCAAACGGCACCTGAGATCAGACGCACCTGTGCAGCACTAGGACTGCACACATTTAAAAGGGAAGCATCCAACAGACCGAGGGAAGCGCGACAGAAGGAGGAGGAAGCGACCGGAGAGTATCGACAGGCTGGGAAGGAATCCAGGACTACACAGCAGACCCCGCAAGCTATCGGAGTGAACCCCAAGAAACCCACAACACGCAGGGGCAGAGGAAACTCTGCCTCCGAAGTAAGTGTCGTGGATTGTGGATATGTGGGGGTGATCAAACTGCCTTTGGCTGTGGGCTTGCGGGCTCGTGCGTTGTACGCTGGCTGTGTGGTCCTGTGGGCAGGAGCGATCGGGACCCAGAGACCTGCGGTGACTCCCGGGAGCGACCAAGAGGTGGAGCGAGACAGACCCCGCAAGCTACCGGAGTGAACCCCAAGAAGCCCACAACACGCAGGGGCAGAGGAAACTCTGCCTCCGAAGTAAGTGTCGTGGATTGTGGATATGTGGGGGTGATCAAACTGCCTTTGGCTGTGGGCTTGCGGGCTCGTGCGTTGTACGCTGGCTGTGTGGTCCTGTGGGCAGGAGCGATCGGGACCTGGAGACCTGCGGTGACTCCCGGGAGCGACCAAGAGGTGGAGCGAGACAGACCCCGCAAGCTACCGGAGTGTACCCCAAGAAGCCCACAACACGCAGGGGCAGAGGAAGCTCTGCCTCCGAAGTAAGTGTCGTGGATTGTGGATATGTGGGGGTGATCAAACTGCCTTTGGCTGTGGGCTTGCGGGCTCGTGCGTTGTACGCTGGCTGTGTGGTCCTGTGGGCAGGAGCGATCGGGACCCAGAGACCTGCGGTGACTCCCGGGAGCGACCAAGAGGTGGAGCGAGACAGACCCCGCAAGCTACCGGAGTGTACCCCAAGAAGCCCACAACACGCAGGGGCAGAGGAAGCTCTGCCTCCGAAGTAAGTGTCGTGGATTGTGGATATGTGGGGGTGATCAAACTGCCTTTGGCTGTGGGCTTGCGGGCTCGTGCGTTGTACGCTGGCTGTGTGGTCCTGTGGGCAGGAGCGATCGGGACCCAGAGACCTGCGGTGACTCCCGGGAGCGACCAAGAGGTGGAGCGAGACAGACCCCGCAAGCTACCGGAGTGAACCCCAAGAAGCCCACAACACGCAGGGGCAGAGGAAACTCTGCCTCCGAAGTAAGTGTCGTGGATTGTGGATATGTGGGGGTGATCAAACTGCCTTTGGCTGTGGGATTGCGGGCTCGTGCGTTGTACGCTGGCTGTGTGGTCCTGTGGGCAGGAGCGATCGGGACCCAGAGACCTGCGGTGACTCCCGGGAGCGACCAAGAGGCGGAGCGAACGGGACGGGTACGGCCACGTAGGTCCCGCGAGTGACCGGCAACTGACGAGGAGAGTGGGCGTACCCAATACTTTGACGCGGAACTACAGCAGGGGCAGGGGAAACCCTGCCTTGCGTGTAAGTGTGGCGTCAGCCCGGAGAGCGTCTCTGTAGTTTTAGAAGATTTTATCCCCGTGGCCTGCCTCCGTTTTAATTCTGTGTGCAGGAGGACGCCGTGGAAGTGGGTGGAGCCAGGACGCTGACCCACTACGCCTGTCGCAGCTGTACCCTCACCATAGTCAAATCAAATCAAATCAACTTTATAGTATTGGTTACCAATTGGTATTTTTAGTATTGACAACTGGATGGTTTTAATATATATTGTAATAAATTGTAAATCAGCATCATTATCTTTCCTTATTTTGGGACGGTTGCTCTCACTGCATTGGGTTCTTAATATTTATATTGGTTTTTAACAAAAATTTATTAGATTTTAATATCCCACCACTCGGGTCCATCACACTAACCAGTGTTTCCCACACATTCATTTATTTGTGGCGGCCCGCCACGAAAGAATTACGTCCGCCACAAATGGATTTTTCGGCTTTTGACTCGCTCGACCGCTCATAAAAGCAATGAGACTCTGTCTGTGAATGTTGCTTGTAGTTACAACTACGGTGCAGTAGGTGGCGTTAGCCTACTATGCATTGTAACTCCGCCAATTGCACTTAATTCACCTGGTGGGCCAGAAGAAGAAAAAGAAGAAGAAGAAGAAGAGGGACGGACGGACGGGATCAAAATACGAGGGTAATATAGGTTATAGGTAGATAGATTATAGCTGCATCGCTCGCGGCTTGTCATATATTTAACGTTAATCCGTGATTTCACCGAGCGTTTCACTGACGGTGAGCAGCCTGACGCTGCTTCATTAACACCGCCGCTGTTTGACTCGGGGGCCGGGGCAGACGCACGTAATAACAGTCACCTGTTTTCATACCGACGAGCTAACGTGTCCAGGTTATAACCCTGTTGTCAATAAACACACATGGACTGAAGCTAAATTGTCCACTGTCCACTGCAGCATGTGAATGCAATGAAAATAATAAAATCTGAGCCAACCAGCTGTTAAAATGTTGTCCAGGTTAATGTTTTGGCCATTAAAGGCCCTTCATTTTAAGATTTCAACTGTGATCGGGCTTTAAACAGGTGGCTGACCTGTTCAGATGGGTGTAACTGCTACTGGTCAAATAATGTGAAATAGCATTTAATTTTACATGTATGCAATGTCATTTAAATGTAATTATAGATGATAATAATAATAATAATAATAATAATAAATACTGTGTAGTGTTGTAAATAGTCAACGGGAAGAATTTTACTAAGATATAAGCCATGAGCACTACACAGCCAGAAAAAAATCTAGGCAGGACAAGTAAAAATATTGGGGCAAGTAGATTTGAGAAGTCGGGCAAGTAGAAAAACACCTTAACGTTGAACCCTGCATGTGTTGAGCTGCTGCCGCTTAAGGTTAGACGGCACTGTACATAGAGCGCTTCTGCTCGTTAGTAATAAATTCTAATGTTGGATGTTCACTCCTTCATACAGATGAGTATAGAAAAATATTTTCAACGGCCGAAAAGGGCTCGACTTGGAGAGGATGTAGGCCTACAGTCCGGACCACAGGTGCGACCTGTTCAGCAGCAGCAGGAGGAGGAGGAGGAGGAGGAGGTTGACTGACTGTGGCAGGACACCTCTGCCTCTGTTTCACTTCATGTTGCTGGTAAATAATATGGTTGTAGTAGTAGGCTAAAGTTAAATTATTTAGTATTCACTAATTAAAGGGGCAGAGCTTTAAGAGACATTTTAGCTTTTATATTTTATAAGATATATTTTTTGTAAGAACCACAATTAATAAATATATTTTCAGTGAATCACTAATTGTATATAATCAAATCTGTATATAAATATGTACATAAAATGTTGTAATTATATTCCAACTCCGCGTTCTTCTTGGTCATCGCCGCCGCCACCCCCCACCCCCCGACCACACCACCACAAATAGATGCCTGTCCTGTGGGAAACACTGCTAACATAACAAAGCAATGGAAATCAGTCCAAGGAAAAGCAGTTATTTATTTTGTTCACAACATCATCCTGTGAATGACTGTCCAAGGTTCATAAAAATCAAACATCGTGACAAGAGCAACTTCTTAAAGGAAAAAGGAGCTTGTTTTAGGTGTCTTAAGACTGGACATTGGAGCAGCAGTTGTGATAAATGCATAACCTGTGAAAAATGCAAACTAAATCAAAAAATGCAAACTAAATCATCCAACAGTTATATATATTCAAGTTAACAAGGTGGACAAGGCAGTGAGCACCAGTGACAGCAGTGGACCTGAACCAAGGGTAAGTAACACTCTTGTAACGGCTAAAACCTTTGGAAGTCAAACAGGGGCCAGGAGCAATGGAACGCTGTCAATCATTCTAGTCCAGGTAAAAGCAAGAGAAGGCAACAAAAGCATTAAAACCTATGCATTTCTGGACAATGGATCAACATCTACATTTTGTACTGAAGGTCTCATGAGAAAGCTGAACCTCAATGGAAAAAGATCAAAAATATGCCTGTTAATAATGGTGCCCAAAACATCTGTGTCAACCTATATTGTAAGTGGCCTGGAAGTGTCAAACCTTAATGGAGAACAGTAGTACAGTCTTCCTGAGGCTTACACTCAAAAAGCAATGCCAGTGAATGCAACAAATAAAATCCAAACAGACTTTTTCAGAAAGTGGTCTTACCTTGATCACATTGACATCCCAGAGATTCCTGCTCAGGTGGAGTTGTTAATTGGAACTAACACTTCTCAACTGTTGGAACCCTGGGAGGTTGTTAATAGTCACCAAAACCCTACCGGGTTGGGTTGTTAGTGGCACTGATAAACTCTGTGAAGGTAACAATGATTCTGTCTCCGTGAACTGAGTGTCTGTGGAGTCATTGGAGCTGATACTGAGGAGGCAGTACGAGCATGACTTCAATGAAAAGGATACAGAGGACAAAATGGAAATGTCCAGAGAGGAGGCCAGATTGCACAGTTGCTACAAACATTTTTGAACGGCGTGGACAACACTACCAGGTGCTAGTGGATTCCGGAAAGAGTTGTCAGGAGTGCCAAGCAATTGATGGAGAAATCCCACCAGGACAAAACTGATGACTTCCTAAACCTCCTTAACCTCAGAAACATGGGGCGTGGTTAAGAGGGGAGGAGTACGTATATTGACAGCTAGAACTCACCAAGTCAAGTATTTCATACATATACAGTATATATATATATATATATATATATATATATATATATATATATATATATATATACATCCTGAAAATATGCAAACAAAACTGTTTAGATAATTGATACTTCAAACTTTCATAAATAAATATTAAGGAATATAACATAACTTGGCTTCTGAGAGCTTCAAAATGTAATGAATAAAATGCTAAAGTTGTTGATAAACAAGCAATTATTTTAATAATTAAATATGGTCAATTTAAGTGAATTATTAAGATAATTTAAAATTAATTATTTCATATATGTTTATTTTAATGCATAATTCTATGGCTGGATGTAATAAGGAGTCAGAAAAAATACAAATAAAAATGCAATTAATTTTGATGTTTTTAGCAAAATACAGTAAAAATGTATTTAGTTTTTTTTGTTTTGTTTAATTAATAAATATATTTATTTTTAGGTAAGATAAACATAATAATACAATGTATCTCCAGTCTGGATGATTTAGTTCTTGTCACCCTGTTGTCCTCCCGTCATGAAAAAAGGCCATCCTCACTCAGGTCCGCATGGAATCGGGAGATTTTCGGGAGAATATTTGTCCCGGTAGGCTTTCGGGAGAGGCGCTGAATTTCGGGAGTCTCCCGGAAAATTCGGGAGGGTTGGAAAGTATGGGTTGCTTTCCTCTTCCAGTTTCTTCGTTTGACTATTTTGACTGCTCATTTCTACCAAGAGATAGGTGGCTCTAACTGTAGTACTAATCACTCACTCACGAGCAGAAAGCCCTCATCACACTGCTAATCAATAACTACCATCTTAGGCACTTAACATCACTAATCGCCAGTTAACAGCTATCATGCTAAATGTCAACTATCTTAAATGCAAACATGAAAACAAGACACATTAACATCTTTCCCCGTTACAAACAGTATAACCCAATCTAAACTTATACAAACACATTACTGTCTGAGTATATAAGATATTAAATTGTGTTACATCGCAATTTATTATATTGAAATTAGCCATGTGATTAAGATGGGCACGGTCTGACCAATCACAAGTCAGTAGGAGCTGCTTTGTTCTCGTGTTTGGAGAAAGCGGAAGAGCGATTGTCAGCCTGACATTGATGTGTCTCTGAGAACTGAACACATTTTTATAACTTATAACAAAATGTGTTTATACAGTAACCTGCTCACATGAGTCAGATTACAGCAGGGGTGTCAAACTCATTTTAGCTCAGGGGCCGCATGGAGGAAAATCTGTTTCTACATGGACCGGACGGGTAAAATCATGGCATGATAACTTAAAACTACGACTACGACAACTTCAGATTGTTTTCTTTATTTTACTTTGGCCCAAAATAGAACAAGAACATTCTGAAAATTTACATATCACAAATAATCATCTTGACAAAACACTTCAAGTTAGTTGAAAATTTAAAAGAAACAAATGGTACATTTTCAAACACACCTTGAAGAACACAATGAACTTAGACTTAATCTCAGTGTTTCTACAAAGCAATTAAACTTTAAGTCACAACCCATCTAGGATTGAACAAAAAACAAAATAAAGCATGAATAAAAACTATTCTAAGTATCAACTACCTCATTTGTCATTTCCACATATTAATCCTGTGCTAACTCAACAAACCATACAAACTGAGGTAGAAACTATTCAAGAGTGTTGAGTTACTTCTTGTCTTCTAGACATAATGGGTATTGATAGAAAAATAAAAGCTGTGCAATGTGTGAACAATTTCAACAAAGCACAAATAAAAAGTTCAAAGACTGACAGTATTGCAGTAAATCACACACTGTTCACTTTCTTTACATTTGCACAGAAGACAATCATTTTCACAGAACTATATCAGTGTGCAGTGTCTCATGCTGCATTTTAAGTGGGGTTACTGATTGCTTATTTTACTCCTGTTTTATGTTGGGTGGAGGGGGAGGAGTCACAGCCCCGCTTTACTGAGTACCTCTTGCTTGGTATACTTGCTTGCCCCCGTATAAACTATTTGCTTGCCTAACAGAATTGCTATTGCGACATCCAGTGGACACACTTAGAACAGCAGTTTTTTTCAATTAAAAATGTAGCTGAATTTTACACTTCGCAAACTCATCTAGCGGACCGGATTGAACCTGTTATGCCCGGAAGTCGAAGGAGGTGGGGGTTGAATTGTGGGTGTTGGGGGTTAATTGTTCATATGTCTCTGATTTGCACATCAATCAGTCTGAGGAGTAAAAGTTGGCAGTTTGTTATGCAAACAGTTACCCAGCCTAACTTATGTGTCAACGTCAGTTTTGATACATCTCAACTTTGCGTGAAAAAGGGTGTAGTGCAGGTTTTTGAGCGTGCGCTAACTTGACACATGAGGCCCCAGGTCCCTGGACTGAAGAAGGAGTAACCAAGCACTTGAAGCATCATCTATCTTACTGTTCAGGAAGGTTTCAGATACAGAGAAGACATGGGGTCATGAGTAGATAAGATTATGCGTCAAATAATCCAAGTTTGTATGAATACCTCAGATATTTGTGAAAGAAGCAGTGAGGAGGTCCTGGGTAGGGTGGATGTCGCCACATATGAGCAACATACCACAAACTAAACAGCTAATTTGTTATTTTCCCTTGTGTGTTCTTATGTGTTTTACTGCGTCTGCCTTATGTGTGAACCTTTTACAGCACACTGAACAACTAAATGTTTTTTTCTCCAGCGTGTGTTCTCATGTGTCGACACAAAGAACTGTTTTGAGGAAAGCTTTTACCACAAACTGAACAATTAAAGGGTTTTTCACCTGTGTGTGTTCTCATGTGTTGAGTCAAATGGCTCTTAACAGAAAAGCTTTTGCCACAAACTGAACACTTATATGGTTTTTCATCTGTGTGTGTTCTCATGTGTCGACACAATGAGCTGTTATGAGGAAAGCTTTTACCACAAACTGAACAATTAAATGGTTTTTCACCTGTGTGTGTTGTCATGTGTTGAGTCAAAGAGGTATTTCGAGAAAAGATTTTGCCACAAACTGAACAATTACATGTTTTTTCACCTGTGTGTGTTCTTATGTGTTGAGTCAAAGTGCTCTGAAAAGAATAGTTTTTACCACAAATCGAACAGTTAAATGGTTTTTCACCTGTGTGTGTTCTCATGTGTTGAGTCAAGTGGCTATTTCGTGAAAGGTTTTTGCCACAAACTGAGCAATTAAATGTTTTTTCTCCTGTGTGTGTTCTCATGTGTTGAGTCAAAGTGCTATTTTGAGAAAAGCTTTTGCCACAAACTGAACAATTACATGTTTTTTCACCTGTGTGTATTCTCATATGTCGAGTCAAAGAGCTATTTTGAGAAAAGCTTTTGCCACAAACTGAACAATTAAACGGTTTTTCACCTGTGTGTGTTCTCATGTGTTCAGTCAAAAAGCTATTTCGAGAAAAGCGTTTGCCACAAACTGAGCAGCTCAAACATTTTTTACCTTTTTTCTTTGTAGAGCACTCAGAGTGTTTGTTGTCAGTGTGAGTCCTCATATCACCTTCACAGTCTTTATCGCTGCTCAAAGGCTCTTCAACCTCGTCTTCAGCCTCACTATCTGATAGTGGAGCTAAGAGGTTGTCAACTTGTGGTTTCTCTTCATCATCTTCAGTCTTCACAGAGAGAATACTCAGTGGAAACTTGGTGTAATCAGCTTCCTCTCGTCCTAGAAGACACTCTCCCTCCTGAGTGATGCAGAGTTCCTCCTCTTCCTTTTTAATGCAGGGTGGTTGTGAAGTCTCCTGCTTCAAAGTGGAGCTCCCCCCTAACTGAGGGGAAACTTCTTCTGGATTACCGATCAGCTGCTGGACGTCTGCAAGACACAAACAACAAAAACACATTTTCTTCTATGTACTGTATGTGTGTGTAGTAGGGTTGTACAGTATACCGCTACCAATAAAGTATCGCGGTACTAATCAATTGACCAGAGCCGAGGCGCATGATGTTGAGTGTGTCAAAACGCACACAAAGTGCATACAAGCAATAACATGGTGGAGATGAAGAAAGGCAACAAACAACAATTATATTGGTTAATAAAGAGGGTGAAGTGCAATATGGAGGTATTTGGGCTTCTAAACTAACAATAAAGGTGACACTTTACACCTTTTCTGTTTGTGGGCTCTCAGACCGTGGTCGAGGAGCGCAGTGGAGACGTTCCCTCCAGAGCCCATGTTTTGTCGGGGGTAACACTGGGTCCATAAAGCTCAGCTCTCTGGCTGGAAGGACGAGGCCGTCGATTAGTTACAACTTGCTCACTTTCCGAAAGCCTATCGTGTGCAGTTAACTAGTTCTGTAATGTTCCTGTGCCTTTAATTTGGTAATTCTATTTGTGACGTCATTATTCCTGATGTTCAAACAGCTGCTCTACAGGAGCAAATTAAAGGTTTGGAGCTCGCTGACCTACAGCAAGTGATAGAGGAGGAAAGGAAAGATGATTTGGAGGCGAAGAGATTGAATGCACAAGCTAAAGAAGGACAAAGACTACAAGAGGATGCTCACCTCGCCAAGGAGAATATGGCAAGGGAAATGGAACGGCGCAGACGCTTAAAGAAACTGGAGAAAGACATACACATTGCCTATATTGTTAAGTCCTTCCTGTCAGAGTCCGAAGATGATACAATGTCAACAATGTCAGCTCCGCCCTCTGCTGACATGCTTCAGCCCCCATCAATAGCTACAATGAAATCTGCTGCCGGTATCCCGATGACACAGCCATCGACAACGATTCCCATTCCTGTCCAAGGTGCACAAACTTGTGTCCCAACATTAGTAGTCCCCACTACAGCTCCTGTCTCTGTCACCTTGCCTGCAAGTGTGTCTTTCACAAGTCAACATATGCCAGTCTTTCCCACATCAAGTTATGCATCAACAATGACACATGCAGCCGCAGTGCCACAAACCATGCAAACTTCTGTACCACGACCACCAGTTCCAGCTGGTGCACCTCCTCCAGCTGGGCACTATGTTCAATACACCTTACCATCTGCGACTCCAGCCCCGGCAGCGCCACCCTGGTTCTACCCGGGAATCAAGACCCTGATCGCTACATCCTATGGCATTCCTAAACCAGTACTTCCGAGGTTTGAGAGTGGCCGGGAAAGTGATTTCACTCTACTCAAGATGGCGCTAGAGAACTTGATGAATAGTCATCCTCACCTCAGCGAGCAATATACCGTATTTTCCGCACCATTAGCCGCACCTAAAAACCACAAATTTACTCAAAAGCTGACAGTGCGGCTTTTAACCCGGTGCGCTTTATATATGGATAAATATTAAGATTCATTTTCATAAAGTTTAGGTCTCGCAACTTCGGTAAACAGCCGCGATCTTTTTTCCCGGTAGAACAGGAAGCGCTTCTTCTTCTACGCAAGCAACCGCCAAGGTAAGCACCCGCCCCCATAGAACAGGAAGCGCTTCTTCTTCTACTGTAAGCAACCACCCGCCCCCGGAAGAAGAAGAAGCGCGCGGATTTTCGTTTCATTTCCTTTGTGTGTTTACATCTGTAAAGACCAGACCACAAAATGGCTCCTACTAAGCGACACGCGTATAACGCAGAATTTAAACTTAAGGCAATAAGTCATGCCGAAGAACACGGAAATAGAGCAGCAGCAAGAGAATACAACATAAATGAATCAATGGTGCGTAGGTGGAGGAAGCAAGAAGATGACCTGCGCCAGGTAAAGAAGACAAAACAGAGTTTCCGAGGGAACAAAGCAAGATGGCAACTGTTGGAGGACAAACTCGAACAGTGGGTTGTTGAGCAGAGAGCAGCAAGCAGAAGTGTCAGCACCATCACTATTCGAATGAAGGCAACAGCGCTAGCAAGCGAACTTCACCTGGATGATTTTAAAGGTGGTGCTTCTTGGTGTTTCCGGTTCATGAAAAGACGCAATCTCTCCATCCGCACACGGACCACTATTTCACAGCAACTGCTGGACAACAGTGACGCTGACTCCGATGACTTCGACGAGACGGAACCGGCCATTTTGGATCCCACATTTGCCCAACTTTTCAATTCGGACACCGAAGACGAAGAATTCGAAGGATTTACGAATGAAGAATAACTTCAGAAGGTGAGCGCTATGTTTATTTTGTGTGTTGTGACATTAACGTTCGAGCAACATTATGTTGCTATTGCTCTGCACTATTTTGAATTTTACTATGTTTGTGATTGCACATTTGCGTACATTTTGGGACAGAGTTGTTAGAACGCTGGTTTTTAATATATTATTAAAGTTTGTCTGACCTATCTGACTGTTTTTTTGACATTCCCTTTAGCGCAGCGTAGGCGCGGCTTATAGTCCGGGGCGGCTTATAGGTGGACAAAGTTTTGAAATATGCCATTCATTGAAGGTGCGGCTAATAACCCGGGGCGGCTTATAGTGCGGAAAATACGGTAATTATCAAGTTCTACTAAATCAGCTCAAACTTCCTAACGCTATGCAATTAGCCAAGTCCTTCATGTATGACCCAAAACCGACAAATATGGCCAGCCTAGACAACTAGTACAGAGTGAAGTAGGAGCTATCCTTAAAGGGGAACATTATCACCAGACCTATGTAAGCGTCAATATATACCTTGATGTTGCAGAAAAAAGACCATATATTTTTTTAACCGATTTCCGAACTCTAAATGGGTGAAATTTGGCGAATTAAATGCCTTTCTATTATTCGCTCTCGGAGCGATGACGTCACAACGTGACGTCACATCGGGAAGCAATCCGCCATTTTCCCAAACACCGAGTCAAATCAGCTCTGTTATTTTCCGTTTTTTCGACTGTTTTCCGTACCTTGGAGACATCATGCCTCGTCGGTGTGTTGTCGGAGGGTGTAACAACACGAACAGGGACGGATTCAAGTTGCACCAGTGGCCCAAAGATGCGAAAGTGGCAAGAAATTGGACGTTTGTTCCGCACACTTTACCGACGAAAGCTATGCTACGACAGAGATGGCAAGAATGTGTGGATATCCTGCGACACTCAAAGCAGATGCATTTCCAACGATAAAGTCAAAGAAATCTTCCGCCAGACCCCCATTGAATCTGCCGGAGTGTGTGAGCAATTCACGGACAAAGGACCTCGGTAGCACGGCAAGCAATGGCGGCAGTTTGTTCCCGCAGACGAGCGAGCTAAACCCCCTGGATGTCTTGGCTCACACCGTCCCTTATGCCACCGAAGATGATCAAGAGAAGAATATCGACCCTAGCTTCCCTGGCCTGCTGACATGAACTCCAAAACTGGACAGATCAGCTTTCAGGAAAAGAGAGCGGATGAGGGTATGTCTACAGAATATATTAATTGATGAAAATTGGGCTGTCTGCACTCTCAAAGTGCATGTTGTTGCCAAATGTATTTCATATGCTGTAAACCTAGTTCATAGTTGTTAGTTTCCTTTAATGCCAAACAAACACATACCAATCGTTGGTTAGAAGGCGATCGCCGAATTGGTCCTCGCTTTCTCCCGTGTCGTTTTTGCTTGCATACGGTTCAAACCGATATGGCTCAATAGCTTCAGTTTCTTCTTCAATTTCGTTTTCGCTACTTGCCTCCACACTACAACCATCCGTTTCAATACATGCGTAATCTGTTGAATCGCTTAAGCCGCTGAAATCCGAGTCTGAATCCGAGCTAATGTTGCTATAGCTTGCTGTTCTATGCGCCATGTTTGTTTGTGTTGGCATCACTGTGTGACGTCACAGGAAAATGGACGGGTGTATATAACGATGGTTAAAATCAGGCACTTTGAAGCTTTTTTTAGGGATATTGCGTGATGGGTAAAATTTTGAAAAAAACTTCGAAAAATAAAATAAGCCACTGGGAACTGATTTTTAATGGTTTTAACCCTTCTGAAATTGTGATAATGTTCCCCTTTAACTCGACAGCCATCAATGTGGGGGATGCAGAAGCTTTAGACACCTTCGCTCTCTCAGTTCAGACCTTAGTTGGTATGCTGCGAAATTTAGAGGGACCCCTTGGATACGAGTTCAAATGTGGTTCTCACGTTGACCTCCGCATAAGTAAAATGCCTCCTGCTCACCGAGACGGATTTGTGGAATACTGTCTTTGTCAAGGTTTCCAACAGCCAGGTACCGACCAAACTTACACCCTGCCCGACCTGGCATCCTGGCTCCAAGTTAAAGCTCAAGCCTGGCCAGCTGAGCCACTCACCTCTACAACTCGGTGCCTCCTCCTGCCAAGAGGGAGCATAATGGTCCATGGCCCAAACAAAAGACAGGGTCAGTTCCCCTATGTTCTGGTGAGGCCGGTAGCAGCCAGAGCACCAATCTGACAAAGTCACAACCCTTTAAACGGAGTCCTTATTGTCCATTTTGCAACAGTAAGGAGCATTATCTCAACTCATGCCTGGACTTCAAGAAACTGAATACCAGTGAGATCAATAAGTGGATCCAAGAAGGTGACAGATGTTGGAAGTGTGGTCGTGGCCACAAAGCTGCAGCATGTACACTTAAATGCCCTTGTAAATTATGCAAAAAGACGCACCTCACTGTACTGCATAACAGGATCCAAGAGTCATCTCAACAAGTCCTGATGATGAGTAACCAAAAACCCACAGTCTACCTGGAACAGCCTCAAAGCCCTCAAATAGTTTTGCTGAAAGTTGTTAAAGTGCTCATACAAAATGGGGACCGCACTCTATAGAGACATTTGCTGTGCTCGATGATGGTTCTGAGAGAACACTCATCCTCCCCTATGCAGTAGAGCAGCTACAACTTGCTAAGCACCCTGAAACCCTTCACCTGAGAACTGTTCAACAAGAAGTGAAGGTGCTCAATGGTTCGTCAGTCAGTCTTCACGTCTCCCCCATCTTCAAGCCAAGCAAGAAGTATTGGATTGAAAATGCCTTCACAGCTGAGAATCTTAGCCTCAGCACACATATCCAGTAGCACACATATCTAGTAGCACGCAAATCCAGTAGCGGCCCTCCAAAAACGCTACGAGCACCTCAAGGGACTCCCTTTGCTGCCTATCCATCGAGCGCAACCGCTACTCCTCATCGGTTCTGATATGTCTCAGCTCCTTGCTCTGACAGAGCCGGTGCGAGCAGGCCCATCTGGCGGTCCCATAGCAGTCCGTACCAACCTAGGCTGGTCCCTACAAGGTCCGTCTGTGATCTCCGTCTCTTCCCATCAGCCTTCCTGTCTGCACATTACGACTGAATCCCCATATATTGAACTTCTCAAGAATGTGGACCGTCTCTGGCAGATCGATACTCTCTCTTACGCCAGCGAGAAGATTGCATCTCGTTCCAAGCAGGACCAACAAGGTCTCTCCCGTTCTGTGGGAATGATGATCTTAGATCATCATGGCGCTGATCCTGGCTGCCTCGGTGCTATCGTGCGTTCTGTTTTGTTTGTTTCTGAGCGTAAATTGTGTGTCCGCATGCTCTTACACCCGCGAAGAGCTACTAAACATATTTTCACCAAGAAAAATTCCTAGTTTGTGAACCTGTTCTCAAATAATGGCAATAAAAACTATTCTGATTCTGAACCTTTTACAGCACACTGAACAACTAAAGGTTTTTCTGCAGTGTGTTTGTTCTCATGTGTCGACACAAAGAGCTGTTTTGAGGACAGCTTTTACCACAAACTGAACTTAGTGCATTGTGTGTTCTCACGTGTTCAGTCAAATTCCTCTTATCAGAAAAGCTTTTGCCACAAATTAAACAATTAAATGTTTTTTATCCTGTGTGTGTTCTCATCTGTTCAGTCAAACTCCTCTTAATAGAATGGCTTTTGCCACAAACTGAACAATTAAATGTTTTTTCTCCTGTGTGTTGTCATTTGTTCAGTCAAATTCCTCTTAACAGAATAGTTTCGACCACAAATCGAACACTTAAATGTTTTTTCTCCTGTGTGTGTTCTCCTGTGTTGAGTCAAGAGACTCCTTTTAGTAAAACTTTCAGCACAGACTGAGCAACTCAAACATTTTTTACCTCTCTTCTTTGAAGAGCATTGAGAGTGTTTGTTGTCAGTGTGAGTCCTCATATCACCTTCACAGTCTTTATCGCTGCTCAAAGGTTCTTCAACCTCGTCTTCAGCTTCACTATCTGATAGTGGAGCGAAGAGGTTGTCTACTTGTGGTTTCTCTTCATCATCTTCAGTCTTCACAGAGAGAATACTCAGTGGAAACTTGGTGTAATCAGCTTCCTCTCGTCCTAGAAGACACTCTCCCTCCTGAGTGATGCAGAGTTCCTCCTCTTCCTTTTTAATGCAGGGTGGTTGTGGAGTCTCCTGCTTCAAAGTGGAGCTCCCCCCTAACTGAGGGGAAACTTCTTCTGGATTACCGATCAGCTGCTGGACATCTGCAAGACACAAACAACAAAAACACACTTTATTCTATGTACTGTATGTGTGTGTAGTGTGTCATGGCCATTCATTTAGTGCCTTGCCAGAATGATGGATCAATGTTTACATGACTTGTCATAGACTCAGAAAAGTTCAGCTAGAATCACAGAAAGTAGAAAACTTCTGCTTCGATGGACATTAGGATACTACAAACTAACAGTGGGGAAAAGTCAATATTGAAATACTTCGCAAAACTAAAAAAGATAATATCTATCTCAAAGAAGTCTGTAGTTAAGAAGTAGAGGACATTTTTTAGATATTAAATGCAAGAAATTTGATCCACTTTCTGTACAAATGCAATGATAATTTTATTTACTTTGTTTTTGACACAGTTTGTCCAATAAATTATTACTGGCATCTAGTTTACTTATATAATTTTATTTTAAAGGGGAACATCATCACCAGACCTATGTACGCGTCAATATATACCTTGATATTGCAGAAAAAAGACCATGTATTTTTATAACCGATTTTCGAACTCTAAATGGGTGAATTTTGGCGAATTAAACGCCTTTCTAATATTCACGTTGTGACGTCACATCGGGAAGCAATCCGCCATTTTCTCAAACACAGAGTCAAATCAGCTCTGTTATTTTCCGTTTTTTCGACTGTTTTCCGTACCTTGGAGACATCATGCCTCGTCGGTGTGTTGTCGGAGGGTGTAACAACACGAACAGGGACTGATTCAAGTTGAACCAGTGGCCCAAAGATGCGAAAGTGGCAAGAAATTGGACGTTTGTTCCGCACACTTTACGGACGAAAGCTATGCTACGACAGAGATGGCAAGAATGTGTGGATATCCTGCGACACTCAAAGCAGATGCATTTCCAACGATAAAGTCAAAGAAATCTGCCGCCAGACCCCCATTGAATCTGCCGGAGTGTGTGAGCAATTCAGGGACAAAGGACCTCGCTAGCACGGCAAGCAATGGCGGCAGTTTGTTCCCGCAGACGAGCGAGCTAAACCCCCTGGATGTCTTGGCTCACACCGTCAAGAGAAGAATATCGACCCTAGCTTCCCTGGCCTGTTGACATGAGGGTATGTCTACAGAATATATTAATTGATGAAAACTGGGCTGTCTGCACTCTCAAAGTGCATGTTGTTGCCAAATGTATTTCATATGCTGTAAACCTAGTTCATAGTTGTTAGTTTCCTTTAATGCCAAACAAACACATACAAATCGTTGGTTAGAAGGCGATCGCCGAATTCGTCCTCACTTTCTCCCGTGTCGCTGGCTGTCGTGTCGTTTTCGTCGGTTTCGCTTGCATACGGTTCAAACCGATATGGCTCAATAGCTTCAGTTTCTTCTTCAATTTCGTTTTCGCTACCTGCCTCCACACTACAACCATCCGTTTCAATACATGCGTAATCTGTTGAATCGCTTAAGCCGCTGAAATCCGAGTCTGAATCCGAGCTAATGTCGCTATAAACTTGCTGTTCTATCCGCCATGTTTGTTAGTGTTGGCTTCACTATGTGAAGTCACAGGAAAATGGACGGGTGTATATAACGATGGTTAAAATCAGGCACTTTGAAGCTTTTTTTAGGGATATTGCGTGATGGGTAAAATTTTGAAAAAAACTTCGAAAATCGCTGGATCGGTTCGCAAAAAATATAATAAGCCACTGGGAACTGATTTTTAATGGTTTTAACCATTCTGAAATTGTGATAATGTTCCCCTTTAAGTAGTTTTTTTTATTTTTCAGTGACTTTGTAAAAATCGCAGTAAAACTCCATGTCACAATATTACAATAGACTATTGTATCGTGACTCAAGAACCGTGATACATAGTTTATCATGAAGTCCTTGCCAATACCTCGTCTAGGGCTGGACAATTATGGCAAAACATAATAATCACAATTTTTTTTGAGTGATTTTGGAATTACGATAAATAACACCATTATTTATTCATTTGAAAACGTAAAAACAGTACCACCAAAACTCAATTTTAAATATAATCTGAAAGAACAACCAGATATACATTAGTAACAAATAAATAACACGTAAACTAACAATCATAGTAACAATAAATTAAGATGAAAATAGCAATATTTTTTTCCCAGCCCTTGATTAGCAGTCTATTTTCTCTCTTTGCAGTGTTTGACGGACTCTACGTCACTACATGGGTCGAAAAATAGCTAAGCTACAGGAATCACTACGGGTTCAAAAAGAAGTGAGGCTAACGCCACGCTACTGGGAAATGTAGTTAAGCTACATAGCGTCGCTACTTGTTGTGCACTACTGCCCATCACTGATTCTAACTCGTAAATAAACACTAGCAAAAGTCAACTAACAATGCAGGTAATGGGGATGCACTCTATTTCGCCTATAAAAAAAATATCCAAAACCTTCCAACAACTTTTCATATACACGCTGTAAGTATATATGTAATGTAATAACAGGCACATTCATAATAACATGTACTATTTACGTATTTTCATCATTTTTTATAATTTTAGGCAAAGGGTGGCGCATTATTTTCACAGACGCATCACAACGTTCGCTATTTCCTTCAACACCACCACCAACTATTACTAATAAAGGCAGACTTCATGAGTGCCATCAAAGAATACTTTGGGACAAATTATGATCCAGAAACGTACAGTATA
Source organism: Nerophis lumbriciformis (assembly GCF_033978685.3). NCBI lineage: Eukaryota > Metazoa > Chordata > Actinopteri > Syngnathiformes > Syngnathidae > Nerophis > Nerophis lumbriciformis. The sequence goes on along the minus strand of NC_084567.2, from coordinate 6,919,832 downwards.
TTTTTGAGCCTGAATATAAGGAGGATGAGCTACAAGTTTTAGAAGCTGAGTGATAAGCAGATCAAGCAATTAGCACTATTGCTAAGTGCTAAACAAAAAATACAAAGTATGAACATAACTCATTTCTATAGAAACTGCCCAAATGCTGAAACTGAACTGAAATGCTGATGGAATAGGGCTGGGCAATACAATTATATATACACGATTATTTTTTGCATACCATCCGATCTCTATTAACATCACTTTTTTTTTAAATTAAAGGCAGGATTGTCCCGTGCAGGATAATAGCGAGTACAGTTGCATCCCTACTATTTACTAGCACAGTATCTTGTAACAGACATTTCCACCATGTTTGATGGAGGTAATATATGCTCACAGCTGACAACTGTCATTTTGTTCAAATCTATAATTGTGTTTACTAGAGGTGTAACGGTACAGGTAACCCACACTTCGGTCCGTACTTGGTTTTAAGACCACAGTTTTGCTTCTTTTCTGTACATTTTGTGAGGGTAAAGAGAACAACCTTTTTTCCTTTTTTTTTGCTTGTCATCACAAACATTCTGCAGGAAACAAAGCATCAGTGGTGTACTGAATACTGTAGGTTCTTTGTTCAAGTTAACATTTACTAAACAATATTTTCAAATAATAAATTATTTATGTTCTTTAAAGGGGAACATTATCACAATTTCAGAAGGGTTAAAACCATTAAAAATCAGTTCCCAGTGTCTTATTTTATTTGTCGAAGTTTTTTTCAAAATTTTACCCATCATGCAATATCCCTAAAAAAAGCTTCAAAGTGCCTGATTTTAACCATCGTTATATACACCCGTCCATTTTCCTGTGACGTCACATAGTGATGCCGATACAAACAAACATGGCGGATAGAACAGCAAGCTATAGCGACATTAGCTCGGATTCAGACTCGGATTTCAGCGGCTTAAGCGATTCAACAGATTACGCATGTATTGAAACGGATGGTTGTAGTGTGGAGGCAGGTAGCGAAAACGAAATTGAAGAAGAAACTGAAGCTACTGAGCCATATCGGTTTGAACCGTATGCAAGCGAAACCGACGAAAACGACACGACAGCCAGCGACACGGGAGAAAGCGAGGACGAATTTGGCGATCGCCTTCTAACCAACGATTGGTATGTGTTTGTTTGGCATTAAAGGAAACTAACAACTATGAACTACCTATAACTACCTACTCAGTGGCCTAGTGGTTAGAGTGTCCGCCCTGAGATCGGTAGGTTGTGAGTTCAAACCCCGGCTGAGTCATACCTAAGACTATAAAAAAATGGGACCCATTACCTCCCTGCTTGGCACTCAGCATCAAGGGTTGGAATTGGGGGTTAAATCACCAAAATGATTCCCGGGCACGGCCACCGCTGCTGCCCACTGCTCCCCTCACCTCCCAGGGGGTGATCAAGGGTGATGGGTCAAATGCAGAGAATAATCTCGCCACACCTAGTGTGTGTGTGTGACAATCATTGGTACTTTAACTTTTAACTTTAACTTTAACTAGGTTTACAGCATATGAAATACATTTGGCAACAACATGCACTTTGAGAGTGCAGACAGCCCAGTTTTCATCAATTAATATATTCTGTAGACATACCCTCATCCGCTCTCTTTTCCTGGGGGTCTGGCGGCAGATTTCTTTGACTTTATCGTTGGAAATGCATCTGCTTTGAGTGTCGCAGGATATCCACACATTCTTGCCATCTCTGTCGTAGCATAGCTTTCGTCGGTAAAGTGTGCGGAACAAACGTCCAATTTCTTGCCACTTTGGCATCTTTGGGCCACTGGTGCAACTTGAATCCGTCCCTGTTCGTGTTGTTACACCCTCCGACAACACACCGACGAGGCATGATGTCTCCAAGGTACGGAAAACAGTCGAAAAAACGGAAAATAACAGAGCTGATTTGACTCGGTGTTTGAGAAAATGGCGGATTGCTTCTTGAGAGCGAATAATAGAAAGGCGTTTAATTCGCCAAAATTCACCCATTTAGAGTTCGGAAATTGGTTAAAAAAATATATGGTCTTTTTTCTGCAACATCAAGGTATATATTGACGCTTACATAGGTCTGGTGATAATGTTCCCCTTTAATTACTTGAAAACGTCAGTACTTTTTTACCAGTGCTTGGAAAAAGGCGGAAAAAGTGGAGTTTTATATTTAATAAAAGTACATTAAAGTACAGTTTGAATTTGAGGTGCTGTAAAATAATGTGTACCAACACATTAAACAAGTTGAACGATTATTTCAGGGACAAAATGTTTTTATCCACAAACTCAAACATGATTTCAACAAAAAGTGTCTGCAGAGTTTTTTAGCACATGTTGTATCAGAGGATGAGAAACTTTGCAGACACAAACAAAAAGGCTGATTGAAGAATATTTACATGTAAAAATGCCTTTTTCTGATTAAATTAGTGGGTGTGTTTAATCTCCCAGTTAGGACGAATACAGTAGTTCACTCACACACACAGGATGACGGTCAATAAAGGCGGATTCACGCAGGATTATACCAAGTATCGTTGCTTGCCTACTGTTTACTACTGCTACTAACTCAGACATTTCAGACATTTTGGATCGAGGTAAAAATGCTAACAGCTTCTTTGTTTACATTGTTCAACAAACTCGGCTAATTTCTCATCCACGCTCGTTTCAAGGCTTCAACTCACTCACCTTCATCTTTCGTCTTTATCTCCGTTGGTGATTTGCTGGAAGTTGATTCTCTTTCATGTTCTCTTTTAGCGGACGTCGCCATCTTAGCATAGCAGTAGTCGTCCATCTTCTATCACGTCTTCAATCTTCACTTCACATAACACGCCATCGCTCCACACTCAAAGTCCGTTTGGTGGGCTTAAGAAAAGGCGAATAGTTGAGGTATTTGATGCTATTTTTGAATCTAGAAGATCGTAAATGTGAAACTTCTCCGGGAAGCCACGTCGCTTAGTCCGCCATCTTGGACTTTCCGCTTTACCACTGTTTTTTATTTATTTATTATTATTTTTTTATTTATTTTTTTTGTCCTGTCCAGCTTCTCAGGCAAATCATATAGTTGATGTCGATGCCCATACCAACTGAACAAATTTACTTTACAAAAGAGAAGTGTAAGATACTTCCATACTTGCCAACCTTGAGACCTCCGATTTCGGGAGGTGGGGGGGCGAGGGGCGTGGTCAGGGGTGGGGCGGGGCGTGGTTGGGGGCGTGGTTAAGAGGGGAGGAGTATATTGACAGCTAGAATTGACCAAGTCATACATATACAGTATATATATATATATATATATATATATATATATATATATATATATATATATATATATATATATATATATATATACTAAAAATATGCAAACAAAACTGTGTTTAGATAATTGATACTTCAAACTTGCATAAATAAATATTAAGGAATATAACATAACTTGGCTTCTGAGAGTTTCAAAATGTAATGAATAAAATGCTAAAGTTGTTGATAAACAAGCAATTATTTTAATAATTAAATATGGTCATTTTAAATGAATTATGATCATTTAAAATTAATTATTTCAAATATGTTTATTTTAATGTATAATTCTATGGCTGGATGTAATAAGGAGTCAGAAAAAATACAAATAAAAATACAATTAATTTTGATGTTTTTAGCAAAATATAGTAAAAATGTATTTCGTTTTTGTTTTTTTTAATTAGTAAATATATTTATTTTTAGGTAAGATAAACATAATAATACAATTTATCTCTAGTATGGATGATTTAGGTCTTGTCACCCTGTTGTCTTCCCGTCTGAAAAAAGGCTGTCCTCACTCAGGTCCGCATGGAGCTGGAGGGGGCGTGGCCTCCAGCTCCGGCTGAAAATCGGGAGATTTTTGGGAGAATATTTGTCCCGGGAGGTTTTCGGGAGAGGCGCTGAATTTCGGGAGTCTCTCGGAAAATTCGGGAGGGTTGGCAAGTCTGGATACTTCTCTTGTTGCCTTATTTGTATTTGACTTTATTAAATGTATTTATATTATCATTTGGTGCAGCCGGGCCGGAGCAGGAGGGGATAGAAAGAGAAAAAAATAAAAGACAGAGGGGGCAAATGTGGGGACAAGAGGGGGATTAGACAGAGAGATAAAAACAACAACAACAATAGAGCAACATCATCAAATACGACATGTACAAATATGATGGTTAAAGTGATAGCAAATAAGCAGTTAGTGAAAATAAAAAATAATACAGAAATGATAATGAGCATTATTACACTACAAATGGAGCAATACAAATACCAATAGAAATATCACTATTGATAATGAATAATAACAATAATTACCTCTATTATCAACAAAACAGTTGTTCAAATGCAACAATACATATATGTAACGCATACTTGCCAACCTTGAGACCTCCGATTTCTGGGGGTGGGGCGGGGGGCGTGGTTGGGGGCGTGGTTAAGATATATATATATAAGAAATACTTGACTTTCAGTGAATTCTAGCTATATTTTTTTTTTTTTATTACATATATATATATATATATATATATATATATATATATAAATAAATGAAAGAAATACTTGAATTTCAGTGTTCATTTATTTCCACATATAGACACACACAACACTCATCTACTCATTGTTGAGTTAAGGGTTGAATTGTCCATCCTTGTTCTATTCTCTGTCACTATTTCAGAACACACACATTATACAAATATACATTATAAAATCAATAAGAAAACGGGAGCTCTAATTTGGGAGTCTGAATTAGGATCAGAAGTTCCTATATAAACATTGCGCACTCATGTCGCCTTTTTGTATTGATTACTGCAGCTGTGCACTGGATTCATTCACAAATACAAACTGCAACTCACAAACACTTTAGAGTTAGGCTCCACCATCATAATGTGTACTTAAACTTATAAAGATCACATGGATATTATTCAGTGAGTTGATTCACCAAAACTAACCTGTTATACAGGAGGAAAAAGCACACAGGACGTTTCAATTGTTCACAGACTGGCCGCTCTCATCAGAATGACAAGACACGTCCGGTCTGCAGGTGATAGCATTCAATTGGGAAGAAACGCCCTACTGCCCCCTACTGACCAATGTGAATACTGATAAATGTGTAATGACAGCTTCAAAAATGAATTCAAACCACAAAATAAAATAAATAAATCAACACAAAAATGTGACACATTATGGGTGGGTCACATATGCATGTACAGTAGATGGCAGTATTGTCCTGTTTAAAAGTGTCACAACATTGCTGTTTACGGCAGACGAACTGCTTTACGGTAGACGAAAACTTGACTGCTGTTGTTGGGTGTTGTTACCGCGCTGGGAGGACGTTAATGAAACTGCCTAATAATAAACCCACATAAGAAACCAAGAACTCGCCCTCGATCATTAGCTGTTTATATTGGGAAAAATCGGACGTGTGAACAGGCTGTCAACACGTCACTCAGGTCCGCATGGAGCTGGAGGGGGCGTGGCCTCCAGCTCCGCCTGAATTTCGGGAGATTTTCGGGAGAAAATTTGTCCCGGGAGGTTTTTGGGAGAGGTGCTGAATTTCGGGAGTCTCCCGGAAAATCCGGGAGGGTTGGCAAGTATGATGTAACGATAACTTGAGATACGAAAGAATGCAGAAAAATGTAGGGGAAGAAAGAGAAGCAACCTCGAGAGTTTGGCGCCGCCCTAGTGGCTCTCTGGAGCTTTTTAAAAAATTTATGAAAAATGGAAAAGAATGAGGTGGAAAAAAGATATTTTTTGTGTTAATATGGTTTCTGTAGGAGGAGAAACATGACACAAACCTTCCTAATTGTTATAAAGCACACTCTTTATATTAAACATGCTTCACTGATTCGAGTATTTGGCGAGCGCCGTTTTGTCCTACTAATTTTGGCGGTCCTTGAACTCACCTTAGTTTGTTTACATGTACAACTTTCTCCGACTTTCTAGGAAGTGTTTTATGCCACTTTTTTTTCTGTCTCATTTTGTATACCAAACGTGTGTGTGAATGCACAAAGGTGAGTTTTGTCGATGTTATTGACATGTGTGGAGTGCTAATCAGGCATATTTGGTCACTGCATGACTGCAAGCTAATCGATGCTAACATGCTATTTATGCTAGCTGTATGTACATATCGCATCATTATGCCTCATTTGTAGGTATATTTGAGCTCATTTAGTTTCCTTTAAGTCCTCTTAATTAAATTTATATCTCATGACACACTATATGTATGTAATATGGATTTAATTTTTTGCGGCTCCAGACAGATTTGTTTTTGTATTTTTGGTCCAATATGGCTCTTTCAACATTTTGGGTTGCCGACCCCTGCCCTAGGGCAACAACGTTAATTTATGTTTGATGAAACGTGATTATGTGCATGAGTGTATGTATGTATATGTACTTGTATATGTACAGAATGTGTTAATGTGTTTGTACAGTGAATGTATATGTACAGTATGTGCATATGTATGTTTGTACAGTGAATGTATATGTATGTGTATATGTGTAAGGAAGAGATAGTAGTTATTTTAGAGTTGGGACACGATGGACAGATTCTGGCCAGAGAATCCCTTAATCATCTTTATTGCTGAAAGGTAGATGTGAATGTGTGTGTGGTCTAAACAAATAAGAGAAAAGAGGAAAAATTACAATCAATCATATACGCATTAAAGGCCTACTGAAACCCACTACTACCGACCACGCAGTCTGATGAAATCTTAACATTGCAACACATGCCAATACGGCCGGGTTAGCTTACTAAAGTGCAATTTTAAATTCCGCGCGAAATATCCTGCTGAAAACGTCTCGGTATGATGACGTCAGCGCGTGACGTCACGGATTGTAGAGGACATTTTGGGACAGCATGGTGGCCAGCTATTAAGTCGTCTGTTTTCATCGCAAAATTCCACAGTATTCTGGACATCTGTGTTGGTGAATCTTTTTGCAATTTGTTCAATGAACAATGGAGACAGCAAAGAAGAAAGCTGTAGGTGGGAAGCGGTGTATTGCGGCCGACTGCAGCAACACAAACACAGCCGGTGTTTCATTGTTTACATTCCCGGAAGATGACAGTCATGCTTTACCATTGGCCTGTGGAGAACTGGGACAACAGAGACTCTTACCAGGAGGACTTTGAGTTGGATGCGCAGACACGGTACCGTGAGTACGCATGCAGCTGCGGCTTCCAAACATTTGATCGCTTGCCCGTACGTGTGTGCCGCTATGTGCATGTCACGTACGGTAACTTTGGGGACTTTGGGGAAATATATGTGCTGTATGAACTTTGGGGAGGTGAACGGTACTTTGGGCTGTGGGATTGAGTGTGTTGTGCAGGTGTTTGAGTTGTATTGGCGGGTTATATGGACGGGAGGGGGGAGGTGTTTGTTATGCGGGATTAATTTGTGGCATATTAAATATAAGCCTGGTTGTGTTGTGGCTAATATAATATATATATGTCTTGTGTTTATTAACTGTTTTAGTCATTCCCAGCTGAATATCAGGTCCCACCCGCCTCTCACAGCATCTTCCCTATCTGAATCGCTCCCACTGCCCTCTAGTCCTTCCCTCTCACTTTCCTCATCCACGAATCTTTCATCCTCGCTCAAATTAATGGGGAAATCGTCGCTTTCTCGGTCCGAATCGCTCTCGCTGCTGGTGGCCATGATTGTAAACAATGTGCAGATGTGAGGAGCTCCACAACCTGTGACGTCACGCTACTCGTCTGCTACTTCCGGTACAGGCAAGGCTTTTTTTATCAGCGACCAAAAGTTGCGAACTTTATTGTCGATGTTCTCTACTAAATCCTTTCAGCAAAAATATGGCAATATTGCGAAATGATCAAGTATGATACATAGAATGGACCTGCTATCCCCGTTTACATAAGAAAATCGCATTTCAGTAGGCCTTTAATAGGCAGTAATATACGTGTATATGCATACATAATATAATATAAAGGTGTGGATAATAACAACATATATACTGCACTTAACTATGCATGAACTTCAACAATTTTCTAAGCTTCAGAGCCATAAATGGCGATTATGTGGTCTCTGTCGCCATCTAGAGGCCAAACTACGCCATCGCAGTTGCAATGATGTTAAATAACCTACGCGTGAATGGAAACGCCGTCAACGAGACTAATTATCTCTCAATTGACCCAAGAACATCTGAACTTAGCATATGATACATATACATACATATACATTTTTAAATTTCCTGAGGGAACTCTCCTGAAGGAATCAATAAAGTACTATCTATCAATGATGCACCAAACATGTGCAGGAGTCAACGCACACAAGGCTGGCTGCCACCATTTACCGAAACCAGCTATTCTGACAAAGACTTGCTTTAAAGGGGAAATTACGTCACATATTGACCTATCACCTTAAAGGCACAGGAACATTATAAAACTGGTTAACGGCACACAATAGGCTTTCATTCAATATATATGTTTGTACAGTAAATGTAACTGCTCATGCTCAGGGTGTTTGTGGAGATTCGGGGTTTTGCACAAATGTGATGCACCATGTTAGATGTCCTGTAGACGTAAACAGCGTCGCAGCTCTTGCAAATCACGTAGCCAGCATTACTATCATCCTGATTTACAACCTCATAAAAACGAGTCCACGCTGAACTTTTCTGGCCTTTTTTTCCCCTGGTCTTTAGTATTCCCTTTTTTAGTTTGTCGCGTACCACGTTTGCTGCCGGCGTTGCCATCTCTTTTTTTTCTTCTTCTGTTGTGGCATGCTGCAGGTGCCTGCTCGTTTTTCGTATGTGGGTAACAACATTTAACTATGTATATATATTTCCGAATTGGTTTAACTGCCACCCGCCTGAATCTATTTAAAATCTAATTTTTTTTTATTTCAACCGCCCAACCCGACCCGCGGATAAAATCTAATTTTTTTTTATTTCAACCGCCCGACCCGTGGATAATCCGCGGACTCCGCGGTTGTGTCCGCAAACCGCGCATCTCTAATGTACATGTATGCGTATATGTATGTTTGTACAGTGAATGTGCATGTGGATGTACAAACTTTGAGTATGTAGGTATGTACTGATTGATTGAGACTTTTATTAGTAGATTGCACAGTACAGTACATATTCCGTACAATTGACCACTAAATGGTAACACCCGAAAAAGTTTTTCAACTTGTTTAAGTCGGGGTCCTCGTTCATCAATTTATGGTATTGTTCATGGTATCACTGTATTTGTGTATGTATGTGGGAGCGTAGGTACCTATGCATGTACGTATGTATGAATAACGGTGTGTATGTGAGTATATGTGTATTTGTATGTACAATATATTTGACTCCCAGTGTGTGTGGGAGCCAGAGTACTGCACCAGCCACCCAGAGGGCCCAACCCACAAACAGCAGGTGTGGCGCCCAGGGAACCAGGGACCACCGGCCTCACGCAGCCAGGCCGGCCAGCGACAGGAACCCCAGAGCCCGGCCCACCGTGCCCGTCCGTAAGAGCCAGCAGCAGGCCACAGACAGACGAGGACAAGGCACGGGAGAAGCAGGGGACAGCCAGCCCTCAACCCAGCGAGAGACCACACCCCACACGGGCAGAGAGGCGGGACGCCCCGCCCGGGGGGCCCAGAGACTCCTCGCAACCGGACGGGAAGACCGCCCACCCCAACCAGCAACCACGAGCCCACCCCCTCACCCCCGGAGAGCACGGCGTGGCCTGCCCCAAGCCACCCGGCACGGGTCCACCCCACCCAAGGGGACCCCAACGATGAAGATGGAACAACCAGCAACTGCCTTGTCGAATTTCCCCCCTGAGGGAGGGGAAAAATAAAAAAATAATAATAATGAAATATATTTAAAAAAATAAATACAAATAAGATAAAACCTTACAAATTCAATAGGTCCTTATGTCCCATTTCATAAGGACTCCCTTTGGGAGTCCTTTTACAATGGGCCATGCGGGCCCTAATAATAATAATAATAGCCGCCAGTCAGCCCAAACGCCAACATGCAAACAAGAGACATTAACACCTCCCCCACCCAAACCCGAACAAACACACCACCGCCCAAACAACCGAGACACAGCATCCACACCAGACAAGGGGGCCGCACCGCCACCGCATCAAGTCACCAACACAGACCCCACAGCGCAAGATCGGGCCACACAGGCACGGACCCACCCAACAGGAAGCGAGACCCGCACAATGCCACTCACAAATAAATAATTACATTTAAAAAAATAATAATAGTCCATCCATCCATCCATTTTCTACCGCTTATTCCCTTCGGGGTCGCGGGGGGCGCTGGAGCCTATCTCAGCTACAATCGGGCGGGAATAATAATAAATACATAAATAAAAATAATAAATGAATAAAAGCCTCACACCCTCAGCGAGGTCTCTGCCCAGGAATGGCAGGCCACCAGACCGCAGCCCCCGCTTTACCACTGTTCCATGTGTTTGCGCATGCGCTGGAAGTTTGCAACTTCCGATCGACAACTGCACTTTAAAAAATAAAATACCTTTTAAATAACTAGCGGCTCTTTTCATCTTTTCTTACATTTCTGGCTCATAATTGAAGTGCTCCTTATCGCGAAAACATTTTTGATATCAAAATACTTTGGAGATAGAAATGAAACAAAAATCGACAATGTTGTATTCTGTCTTTTAGTGGGTTCAAGCAAACGGCAAGTTGTTTCACAAAGAATAGAAGCATTTAAGTCCCATCTTAAAACTCATTTGTATACTCTAGCCTTTAAATAGACCCCCTTTTTAGACCAGTTGATCTGCTGTTTCTTTTCTTTTCTCCTCTGTTCCCCTCTCCCTTGTAGAGGGGGGGGGGGGGGGGGGGGCACAGGTCCGGTGGCCATGGATGAAGTGCTGGCTGTCTAAGAGTCGGGACCCGGGGTGGACCGCTCGCCTGTGCATCGGTTGGGAACATCTCTGCGCTGCTGACTCGTCTCCGCTCGGGATGGTCTCCTGCTGGCCCCACTATGGACTGGACTCTTACTATTATGTTGGATCCACTATGGACTGGACTCTCACAATATTATGTCAGACCCACTCGACATCCATTGCATTCGGTCTCCCCTAGAGGGGGGGAGTTACCCACATATGCGGTCCTCTCCAAGGTTTCTCATAGTCATTCACATCGACGTCCCACTGGGGTGAGTTTTTCCTTGCCCTTATGTGGGCTCTGTACCGAGGATGTCGTTGTGGCTTGTGCAGCCCTTTGAGACACTTGTGATTTAGAGCTATATAGATAAACATTGATTGATGATTGATTGAAAGTAAGTCTTGTGAAAGTGTGAAACTCACACTACCCCAGTATACATTTTCAACATTATAGCAATTCACCCTTTTGACGTTTTTTCCTCTTGAGGATACTCGACCTCGGACCAACTGCACTCAGTGAGGAAACAAACACGCTCACATAAATATTGCTCTTATTGCAAGCATAGACAGCAGAACACTTCTATTTTCACTTTTGTACACTGACTTTAGTTATCTGCTGCACTGACAAGATGCCTGCTCGGTGCGTGTTGGCGACTGGAGCCAAACTGCTGTGTCAAAACTGGCGTGTGACGTCACCATTGACCTTTTTCTTTTACACCAACCCGGGAACATGAAAACAAAATAATGGGCTCTGTTGGCCACTTACTTAATAAACATACAGGACAAAGTTCGTCCTGATTCTTTGATTCTATTTTAAACTTGATGTGTGCCGATGATAAGAAAGTTTGTCGCTGCATTACTGACTAATAACCTCAGTTTTATCTGAAGTTCCATCGAGGTTTGTTTTGAAGCGAAAGTGGGCGCAGAGCACATCCCTCTACCACTGCTGTGTGACGTCATCGCTGCCTGTGCAATGCGCACTGCCTTCCTGCGCCGGTCAAAACCAACACTGTGATTAATCATCATTCATTTATGGTAACGCGATATATTCTTTTTAATAATCACATGCGTTAACATTGACAGCCTTAGTTGAAACCCATACTTTAAAAAAAAACAAAAAACTCATCAAATCACTGATCTGCAAAATTGTGGCCCATTATCAGAGTTACTCCCTCCGAGGTCTTAATCAAGGCTCAAGTCGTTCGTTTTTCTCACAGACATTTATTTCAGCCACGTCTTCTTCACGTTACCAACTATGCCAAATATAATGCCATTAGAAGTAATAAAATAAGTAAACAGAACTTACAATTAGTCTGACATCCAAAAAAAGAAAACACAGATTTCACAAACATATCAGAAGTAATCATACCTCGTTGGCCTCATAAACTCCAAGGGAATAAAGTTTATTTTCAATCCGAGACTCCATTAACGTCTTCCACATCAAACACTTGTCGTCTCATGCTGCTTCCTTAATTCCCTCACATATTAATTGTCCCCACAACAACGTGAACAAATTATATTCCCCACTCAATTGACATGGGTTTGTAACAAAAATAAAGTTAAAATAAACTTTCATGAATTAACCCAAGGAAATATCCTTTTAATCACATTATGTGTACAATATGAATTTATCTTTATGCATTGTATTTATTTATTCTCACCAACTATGACATTATATATCAAATATACATGTTGCTTCTGTCAGCAGCTACACTGACATTGATGTGTCTCTGAGAACTGAACACATTTTTATAACTTATAACAAAATGTGTTTAATAAGATTATGCTTCAAATAATCCAAGTTTGTATGAATACCTCAGACATTTGTGAAAGAAGCAGTGAGGAGGTCCTAGGTAGGGTGGATGTCGCCACATATGAGCAACATACCACAAACTAAACAGCTAATTGGTTATTTTCCCTTGTGTGTTCTTATGTGTTTTACTGCGTCTGCATTATGTGGGAACCTTTTACTAAATGTTTTTTCTCCAGTGTGTGTTCTCATGTGTCGACACAAAGAGCTGAATTGAGGAAAGCTATTGCCACAAACTGAACAATTAAATGGTTTTTCACCTGTGTGTGTTCTCATGTGTTGAGTCAAATTCCTCTTAACAGAAAATCCTTTGCCACAAACTGAACAATTAAATGGTTTTTCACCTGTGTGTGTTCTTATGTGTTCAGTCAAAGAGGTATTTTTATAAAAAAATTTGCCACAAACTGAACAACTAAATGGTTTTTCGCCTGTGTGTGTTCTCATGTGTTCAGTCAAAGTGCTCTTAACAGTAAAGCTTTTGCCACAAACTGAACAGATAAATGGTTTTTCACCAGTGTGTGTTCTCATGTGTTCAGTCAAATACCTCTTAATAGAAAAGCTTTTGCCACAAACTGAACAATTAAATGTATTTTCGCCTGTGTGTGTTCTAATGTGTTGAGTCAAAGAGCTATGTTGAGAAAAGCTTTTGCCGCAAAAGGAACAACAAAATGGTTTTTCACCTGTGTGTGTTCTCATGTGTTGAGTCAAATGACTATTTTGAGAAAAGCTCTCTCCACAAACTGAACAATTAAATGGTTTTTCTCCTGTGTGTGTTCTCATGTGTCGATTCAAATGGCTGTTTTGAGAAAAGCTTTCGCTACAAACTGAACAATTAAATGGTTTTTCTCCTGTGTGTGTTCTAATGTGTCGCGTCAAACGGCTATTTTGAGAAAAGCTTTTGCCACAAACTGTACACTTAAATACTTTTTCTCCTGTGTGTGTTCTCATGTGTTGAGTCAAATGGCTCTTTTTAGTAAAACTTTCAGCACAAATTGAACAGCTCAAACATTTTTTACCTCTCTTCTTTGAAGAGCATTCAGAGTGTTTGTTGTCAGTGTGAGTCCTCATATCACCTTCACAGTCTTTATTGCTGCTCAAAGGTTCTTCAACCTCGTCTTCAGTCTCACTATCTGGTAGAGAGAGAATACTCAGTGGAAACTTGGTGTAATCAGCTTCCTCTCGTCCTAGAAGACACTCTCCCTCCTGAGTGATGCAGAGTTCCTCCTCTTCCTTTTTAATGCAGGGTGGTTGTGGAGTCTCCTGCTTCAAAGTGGAGCTCCCCCCTAACTGAGGGGAAACTTCTTCTGGATTACCAATCAGCTGCTGGACGTCTGCTAGACACAAACAACAAAAACACACTTTATTCTATGTACTGTATGTGTGTGTTGTAGGGTTGTACAGTATACTGCTACTAATAAAGTATCGCGGTACTAATCAATTGAAATCCGTACTATACCACCTTTGAAAAGTACCGGTACCGTTCTTTCATCTGAATGCCGCTGTGCAGCGGTGACTACAGAGCCGAGACGCATGATGTTGAGTGTGTCAAAACGCACACACAAAGTGCATACAAGCAATAACATGGTGGAGAGGAAGAAAGGCAACAAAGGACAATTCTACTGGTTAATAAAGAGGGTGCGTGAAGTGCAATATGGAGGTATTTGGGCTTCTAAACTAACAATAAAGGTGACACGTCAAGGGTTGCTTTACACCTTTCCTGTTTGTGGGCTCCCAGACCGTGGTCGAGGGGCGCAGGGGAGACGTTCCCTCCAGGGCCCATGTTTTGTCGGGGGTAACACTGGGTCCATAAAGCTCCGCTCTTTGGTCGGAAGGACGAGGCCGTCGATTAGTTACAACTTGCTCACTTTATTTATTATTTCCACAGGGCACAACCGGACATCCGCCATGCTATTCACACCCCTGATCATGCTCGCTCTCTCTCTCCTAACTTGCCCACTCACTCCACATACTGCCACTTTTAAAGGTGCACACACACACACACACACACACTACTCTCACAACAGCTGCTTAAAAACACGCTTTGCCAAATGTGGTGATTAGTATTACCACCTTTGCTTCAGACTTAGGTCAACATTTAAATAATAAGCATTCAGATCTGCACAAGGAGTTTAAATAGTGACAGGTATAATGTAGTTGTTACACCTGTCCTGCTGCTCTCTCTTTACTCGCCCGCTCACTCACTGACGTCACTCAGACAACATGTTGACATTCTCACAAACACACATACTACTCTCATAAGTTAACCAGCTCCCCTGCTGTGCACATGTAGATACGTAGACGCGCACACAGCTGCTTGGCTTGATGCCAAATATTAGCGCAGTTAAAACTGCCCAATTAGCAGTCAACTAATGCAAGTGAAATGACTACATTTTGTAACACATTTCTACAATTTGTGTTTTGTCTTTAATAAATGTGTTTTACCTGCTACATGGCTTATCTGTGTACATTTATCCATAGTTTTGTTTTTAGTACTTAATTAATAATTAAAAATGTGAATTTTCTTCAAGCACAGACCAGGAGTGGCAACCACAAATCATGAATAATTTAATATAATGTCAGTAAAACTTTATGTTCTATTCTAATCTAATCCTTGATTATAGCAGACTATATGTAATATGGAAATTTTTCTTTCAGTGCAACAAGAAAATCCCAATGTGTTTAATGTCTTTTAATTTATATTTTAACCTTGTAAAATTGTTCTTTGACTGTGAGTGTTTAATGTAGTAAGATTTTCTGTTAAAATAAAGCCAGTATTGACATGTTTCGCAGTTTCCTTTATCTACTAAGAACAAGGAAATACAATTCATAAATGAGGAACTCTTCTGTTTTGATTAAAAATTCAGACATCGACCAAACAACTGTAGGCTAGTCTTCAAAACACGCTGCTAACGAGTCGTTGCTCGCGACTTGAACACGTCCATTCTTTTCTGTTACTTGACGACACGACAAACTGTACAGAGACTTTGTTAAAGGGGAACATTATCACAATTTCAGAAGGATTAAAACCATTAAATATCAGTTCCCAGTGGCTTATTTTATTTTTCGAAGTTTTTTTCAAAATTTTACCCATCACGCAATATCCCTAAAAAAAGCTTCAAAGTGCCTGATTTTAACCATCGTTATATACACCCGTCCATTTTCCTGTGACGTCACATAGTGAAGCCAACACAAACAAACATGGCGGAAAGAACAGCAAGCTATAGCGACATTAGCTCGGATTCAGACTCGGATTTCAGCGGCTTAAGCGATTCAACAGATTACGCATGTATTGAAACGGTTTGAACCGTATGCAAGTGAAACCGACGAAAACGACACGACAGCCAGCGACACGGGAGAAAGCGAGGACGAATTCGGCGATCGCCTTCTAACCAACGATTGGTATGTGTTTGTTTGGCATTAAAGGAAACTAACAACTAGGAACTAGGTTTACTGCATATGAAATACATTTGGCAACAACATGCACTTTGAGAGTGCAGACAGCCCATTTCAGGCGCGCTAGGAACATATATTTTTCCACGATTTCAGCATTTTAAATGTGCTATTTTTGTCCAGTAAGATACATACTAGCCTACAGCTGAAGTCCATCCATCCATCCATTTTCTACCGCTTGTCCCTTTCAGGGTCGCGGGGGGTGCTGGAGCCTATCTCAGCTGCACATGGGCGGAAGGCGGGGTACACCCTGGACAAGTCGCCACCTCATCGCAGGGCCAATACAGATAGACAGACAACATTCACACTCACATTCACACACTAGGGACCATTTTAGTGTTGCCAATCAACCTATCCCCAGGTGCATGTCTTTGGAGGTGAGAGGAAGCCAGAGTACCCGGAGGGAACCCACGCAGTCACGGGGAGAACATGCAAACTCCACACAGAAAGGTCCGGAGCCCGGGATTGAGCTCAGGACCTTCGTATTGTGAAGCACATGCACTAAGCCCTGTTCCACCGTGCTGCCCGCAGATTTAATTTGTGATGCACTAAAATCTATTATCATTCAGTTAGTCAGTCACTCATTCATTCTTCAGCCATTCATTCAGTCACCCATTAATTCAGTTAGCTGAAGTGACCGATTAAAAAGATTTTAACTATTTTTTGTCATTTTTCCATGTGCAATCAATCTTCACTGGAAAAAATGGCATCCCTTCATCACTGAAACTAACTATCTGTTTTTCTGGCTTCACTGGCACCATTATTAAATCTGTGGGTGATTGCTTTTGGGTGATTTATTAATTGCAAGTACTGGCTCAATCTGGACATTTGAACAGCCTTCGCATATCCGTTCCTTTCTGCCTCGATTGTGGTTAATAAATAATAAATAAATAAGGTGGTCCTTTGTCCCTGAATTGTTCACACACTCCGGCAGATTCAATGGGGGTCTGGCGGCAGATTTCTTTGACTTTATCGTTGGAAATGCATCTGCTTTGAGTGTCGCAGGATATCCACACATTCTTGCCATCTCTGTCGTAGCATAGCTCATACTTGCCAACCCTCCCGAATTTTCCGGGAGACACCCGAAATTCAGCACCTCTCCCAAAAACCTCCCGGGACAAATATTCTCCCGAAAATCTCCCGATTTTCAGCCGGAGCTGGAAGCCACGCCCACTCCAGCTCCTGGCGGGCCTGAGTGAGGACAACTGGGTGACAAGAACTAAATAATCCAGACTAGAGATAAATTGTATTATTATGTTTATTTTACCTAAAAATAAATATCTTTATTAATTTGAGGGAAAAAAAACTAAATACATTTTCACTATATTTTGCTAAAAACATCAAAATTAATTGTATTTTTATTTGTATTTTTTCCTGACTCCTTATTACATCCAGCCATAGAATTATACATTAAAATAAACATATTTGAAATAATTGATTTTAAATTATCATAATAATTCATTTAAAATGACCATATTTAATTAAAATAATTGCTTGTTTATCAATCAATCAATCAATGTTTATTTATATAGCCCTAAATCACAAGTGTCTCAAAGGGCTGCACAAGCCACAACGACATCCTCGGTACAAAGCCCACATAAGGGCAAGGAAAAACTCACCCCAGTGGGATGTCGATGTGAATGATTATGAGAAACCTTGGAGAGGACCGCATATGTGGGTAACCCCCCCTCTAGGGGAGACCGAATGCAATGAATGTCGAGTGGGTCTGACATAATATTGTGAGAGTCTAGTCCATAGTGGATCCAACATAATAGTAAGAGTCCAGTCCATAGTGGGGCCAGCAGGACACCATCCCGAGCGGAGACGGGTCAGCAGCGCAGAGATGTTCCCAGCCGATGCACAGGCGAGCGGTCCACCCTGGGTCCCGACTCTGGACAGCCAGCACTTCATCCATGGCCACCGGACCTGTGCCCCCCGCCCTCCACAAGGAAGAGGGGAGCAGAGGAGAAAAGAAAAGAAACGGCAGATCAACTGGTCTAAAGGGGGGTCTATTTAAAGGCTAGAGTATACAAATGAGTTTTAAGATGGGACTTAAATGCTTCTACTGAGGTAGCATCTCTAATTGTTACCGGGAGGGCATTCCATAGTACTGGAGCCCGAATAGAAAACGCTCTATAGTCCGCAGACTTTTTTTGGGCTCTGGGAATCACTAATAAGCCGGAGTTCTTTGAACGCAGATTTCTTGCCGGGACATATGGTACAATACAATCGACAAGATAGGACGGAGCTAGACCGTGTAGTATTTTATACGTAAGTAGTAAAACCTTAAAGTCGCATCTTAAGTGCACAGGAAGCCAGTGCAGGTGAGCCAGTATAGGCGTAATATGATCAAACTTTCTTGTTCTTGTCAAAAGTCTAGCAGCCGCATTTTGTACCAACTGTAATCTTTTAATGCTAGACATAGCATTAAAAACTTTAGCATTTTATTCATTACATTTTGAAACTCTCAGAAGCCAAGTTATGTTATATTCCTTAATATTTATTTATGCAAGTTTGAAGTATCAATTATCTAAACACAGTTTTGTTTGCATATTTTCAGGATATATATATATATATATATATATATATATATATATATATATATATATATATATATATATATATATATATATATATATATATATATGTATATAAATATATATATATGTATGAAATACTTGACTTGGTGAATTCTAGCTGTCAATATACTCCTCCCCTCTTAACCACGCCCCCAACCACGCCCCGCCCCCGACCATGCCCCCACCCCCCACCTCCCGAAATCGGAGGTCTCAAGGTTGGCAAGTATGGCATAGCTTTCGTCGGTAAAGTGTGCGGAAGAAACGACTGACCATTTCGTCTGCTTTCCCCACAGCCTCGTATTTTGAACAAATTTCGTCCAATTTCTTGCCACTTTCGCATCTTTGGGCCACTGGTGCAACTTGAATCCGTCCCTGTTCGTGTTGTTACACCCTCCGACAACACACCGACGAGGCATGATGTCTCCAGGGTACGGAAAACAGTCGAAAAAACGGAAAATAACAGAGCTGATTTGACTCGGTGTTTGTAATGTGTTTGAGAAAATGGCGGATTGCTTCCCGATGTGACGTCACGTTGTGACGTCATCGCTCCGAGAGCGAATAATAGAAAGGCGTTTAATTCGCCAAAATTCAACCATTTAGAGTTCGGAAATCGGTTAAAAAAATATATGGTCTTTTTTCTGCAACATCAAGGTATATATTGACGTTTACATAGCTCTGGTGATAATGTTCCCCTTTAAATTATTGTAACGTCTGTGGAGACACTTAACGGAGGACAGGAATTCCATTGATCCCTTTATTTAGCAAAATTGTTTGTTGGCCATAACCACACCAAAACAATGTGTAAAATACTTTTATCAAGCAAAACTGGTCGTTGTCTACCGTACAAACCAAGCCAAAAGCAACTCTTTGTCATCTGTTATATCAACAGCAGCCGCTTGCTCTCTCTCACCTGCACCAACACATACACTATGGCAATAAGCCACTGGTGCGCTTATGGCCACACAAAAAGTTGGACAACTCCAACACTACACGTAAAGTGTAAATTTCAGGTCGTTTTACTATGACTCCTCAATCAGTGTGCTTATTCTACTGTCATTTGTTAAAGGGGAACATTATCACCAGACCTATGTAAGCGTCAATATATACCTTGATGTTGCAGAAAAAAAGACCATATATTTTTGTAACCGATTTCCGAACTCTAAATGGGTGAATTTTGGCGAATTAAACGCCTTTCTATTATTCGCTCTCACAACGTGACGTCACATCGGGAAGCAATCCGCCATTTTCTCAAACACATTACAAACACCGAGTCAAATCATCTCTGTTATTTTCTGTTTTTTCGACTGTTTTCCGTACCTTGGAGACACCATGCCTCGTCGGTGTGTTGTCGGAGGGTGTAACAACACGAACAGGGACGGATTCAAGTTGCACCAGTGGCCCAAAGATGCGAAAGTGGCAAGAAATTGGACGTTTGTTCCGCACACTTTACCGACGAAAGCTATGCTACGACAGAGATGGCAAGAATGTGTGGATATCCTGCGACACTCAAAGCAGATGCATTTCCAACGATAAAGTCAAAGAAATCTGCCGCCAGACCCCCATTGAATCTGCCGGAGTGTGTGAGCAATTCAGGGACAAAGGACCTCGGTAGCACGGCAAGCAATGGCGGCAGTTTGTTCCCGCAGACGAGCAAGCTAAACCCCCTGGATGTCTTGGCTCACACCGTCAAGAGAAGAATATCGACCCTAGCTTCCCTGGCCTGCTGACATGAGGGTATGTCTACAGAATATATTAATTGATGAAAATTGGGCTGTCTGCACTCTCAAAGTGCATGTTGTTGCCAAATGTATTTAATATGCTGTAAACCTAGTTCATAGTTGTTAGTTTCCTTTAATGCCAAACAAACACATACCAATCGTTGGTTAGAAGGCGATCGCCAAATTCGTCCTCGCTTTCTCCCGTGTCGCTGGCTGTCGTGTCGTTTTCGTCGGTTTCGCTTGCATACGGTTCAAACCGATATGGCTCAATAGCTTCAGTTTCTTCTTCAATTTCGTTTTCGCTACCTGCCTCCACACTACAACCATCCGTTTCAATACATGCGTAATCTGTTGAATCGCTTAAGCCGCTGAAATCCGAGTCTGAATCCGAGCTAATGTCGCTATACCTTGCTGTTCTACCCGCCATGTTTGTTTGTATTGGCATCACTATGTGACGTCACAGGAAAATGGACGGGTGTATATAACGATGGTTAAAATCAGGCACTTTGAAGCTTTTTTTAGGGATATTGCGTGATGGGTAAAATTTAAAAAAAAACTTCGAAAAAATAAAATAAGCCACCGGGAACTGATTTTTAATGGTTTTAACCCTTCTGAAATTGTGATAATGTTCCCCTTTAAGAATGTTATTTTTTGGATATTAATCATGAAATGATGTTACAGGAGTACAGAATTGCTAATAGAAATATTTATTTTCCGGACAGAAAGTTAATAAACACTTCATCTCATGCAACATGTGAATGTTTTAAGGGGAACTAAATGTGATCTCTGAAAGGGGTACACAATCTTTCCAAAGCAGGACCCCCACCCAGGCATAAAATACTATAATGCATAGCTGATTGAAAAAAAAACAATATCTAAGTGGGCCAAATCACATATATTAGAAAATAATCTCTTGAAAAAGACTACTGTCACTTGATTATAATAATAGGACATTTAAATTGTTATGTCAGGTTTGAGACAAATGTGCTGCTGGTATGACCACAGTGTGCATGTCTGTATTCCACTGAATGCTCAGGGTGTTTGTGCGTTTGCTCACACACGTGAAAAATTAAAGGGAACATTGACTGCAACGCACTTCTTGTCGGGATCCCCAGAAAGAACATCCAGAAGCTGCTGTACTGACAGAATAGTGCTGCTAGGATCCTGATGAGAGTGCGGAAATATGACCATATCACACCAATTCTTAAATCCCTTCACTGGCTTCCTGTTCCACTCAGGATTGAATTCAAAGTCTCCCTGCTAACCCACCAGTGCCTCCAAGGAAATGCCCCCCTCTACCTCAAAGAACTACTCACCCCCAAATCCTCCACACGACACCTCCGCTCCGGACAGGCTAACCTCCTCCAACCTCCGAGGACAAAACTACGAACAATGGAAGACCGGGCTTTCTGCTCCGCCGCTCCCAGTTTGTGGAACGCTCTCCCTGACCACCTGAGGGCACCACAGACTGTGGATGCTTTTAAAAAAGGCTTAAAAACCCTTCTTTTTAGATATATGCATACTAGTTATAGCTATTTGGATGTTTTAGTTTTTATTTATATTTATTTCTATATTATCTTTTAATTTAAAAAAAAATTTTTTTAATATACTGTAGCACTTTGAGATTGTTTACTCAATATAAAGTGCTTTTTACAAATAAAATATATTATTATTAATATTATTATTTGCTTGCCTAACAGAATTGCTATTGCGACATCCAGTGGACACAATTAGAACAGCAGTTTCTTTCATTAAAAAATGCGGCTGAATTTTACACTTTGCAAACTCATCTCGCGGGCCGGATTGAACCTGTTATGGCCGAATGTCGAGGGAGGTGGGGGTTGGGTTGTGGGGGTTAATTGTTCATAAGTCTCTGATTTGCACATCAATCAGTCTGAGGAGTAAAAATTGGCAGTTTGTAATGCCGTGAAAAAGGGTGTCGTGCAGGTTTTTGAGCGTGTACGAAGTTGACACATGATGCCCCAGGTCCCTGGACTGAAGGAGGAGTAACCAAGCACTTGAAGCATCATCTATCTTACTGTTCAGGAAGGTTTCAGATACAGAGAAGACATGGGGTCATGAGTAGATAAGATTATGCTCCAAATAATCCAAGTTTGTATGAATACTTCAGATATTTGTGAAAGAAGCAGTGAGGAGGTCCTGGGTAGGGTGGATGTCGCCACATTTGAGCAACTTACCACAAACTAAACAGCTAATTGGGTATTTTCCCTTGTGTGTTCTTATGTGTTTTACTGCGTCTGCATTATGTGGGAACCTTTTACAACACACTGAACAACTAAATGTTTTTTTCTCCAGGGTGTGTTCTAATGTGTCAACACAAAGAGCTGTTATAAGGAAAGCTTTTGCCGCAAACTGAACACTTATATGGTTTGTCACCTGTGTGCGTTCTCATGTGTTCAATCAAAGTGCTCTTAACAGAAAAGCTTTTGCCACAAACTGAACAACTAAATGGTTTTTCACCTGTGTGCGTTCTCATGTGTTCAGTCAAATTCCTCTTAACAGAAAAGCTTTTGCCACAAACCGTACAACTACATGTTTTTTCTCCTGTGTGTGTTCTCATGTGTTCAGTCAAATTCCTCTTAACAGAAAAGCGTTTGCCACAAACTAAACAAATAAATGTTTTTTCTCCTGTGTGTGTTCTCATGTGTTGAGTCAAATTGCTCTTACCAAAAAAACTTTTGCCACAAACTGAACAACTAAATGTTTTTTCTTCATTGTGTCTTCTCATGTGTTCAGTCAAATTCCTCTTAACAGAAAAGCTTTTGCCACAAACTGAACAATTACATGTTTTTTCTCCTGTGTGTGTTGTCATGTGTTCAGTCAAATTCCTCTTAACAGAATAGCTATTGCTACAAAAGGAACAATGAAATGGTTTTTCTCCTGTGTGTGTTCTCATGTGTCGAGTCAAATGGCTATTTTGAGAAAAGCTTACGCCACAGACTGAACATTTAAATGTTTTTTCTCCTGTGTGTGCTCTCATGTGTCGAGTCAATTGGCTATTTTTAGAAAAACTTTTGCCACAAACTGAACAACTAAATGTTTTTTCTCCTGTGTGTGTTCTCATGTGTTTAGTCAAATTCCTCTTAACAGAACAACTTTTGCCACAAACTGAACAACTAAATGTTTTTTCTCCTGTGTGTCTTCTCATGTGTTTAGTCAAATTCTTCTTAACAGAAAAGCTTTTGCCACAAACTGAACAGTTAAATGGTTTTTCTCCTGTGTGTGTTCTCATGTGTGCAGTCAAATGGCTATTTTGAGAAAAGCTTACGCCACAAACTGAACAATTAAATGGTTTTTCTCCTGTGTGTGTTCTCATGTGTCGAGTCAAATGGCTATTTTGAGAAAAGCTTACGCCACAAACTGAACAATTAAATGGTTTTTCACCTGTATGTGTTCTCATGTGTTGAGTCAAATGGCACTTTTTAGTAAAACTTTCAGCACAAACTGAGCATGTTTTACCTCTCTTCGTTGAAGAGCATTCAGAGTGTTTGTTGTCAGTGTGAGTCCTCATATCACCTTCACAGTCTTTATCGCTGCTCAAAGGTTCTTCAACCTCGTCTTCAGCCTCATTATCTGATAGTGGAGCTAAGAGGTTGTCTCCTTGTGGTTTCTCTTCATCATCTTCAGTCTTCACAGAGAGAATACTCAGTGGAAACTTGGTGTAATCAGCTTCCTCTCGTCCTAGAAGACACTCTCCCTCCTGAGTGATGCAGAGTTCCTCCTCTTCCTTTTTAATGCAGGGTGGTTGTGGAGTCTCCTGCTTCAAAGTGGAGCTCCCCCCTAACTGAGGGGAAACTTCTTCTGGATTACCGATCAGCTGCTGGACGTCTGCAAAACAACAACAAAAACACACTTTCTTCTATGTACTGTATGTGTGTGTAGTAGGGTTGTACAGTATACTGCTACTAATAAAGTATCGTGGTACTAATCAATTGAAATCGTTACTATACCACCTTTGAAAAGTACCGGTACCGTTCTTTCATCTGAATGCCGCTGTGCGGCGTTGACTACAGAGCCGAGGCACATGATTTTGAGTGTGTCAAAACGCACACACAAAGTGCATACAAGCAATAACATGGTGGAGAGGAAGAAAGGCAACAAAGGACAATTCTACTGGTTAATAAAGAGGGTGTGTGAAGTGCAATATGGAGGTATTTGGGCTTCTAAACTAACAATAAAGGTGACACTTTAAACAGGGAGCTGCCGCTCTGCAAGGGTTGCTTTACACCTTTCCTGTTTGTAGGCTCCCAGACCGTGGTCGAGGAGCACAGGGGAGACGTTCCCTCCAGGGCCCATGTTTTGTCGGGGGTAACACTGGGTCCATAAAGCTCCACTCTTTGGTCGGAAGGACGAGGCCGTCGATTAGTTACAACTTGGTCATTTTATTTATTATTTCCACAGGGCACAACCAGACATCCACCATGCTATTAACACTCTTGCACATGCTACCACTACCTCTCCTTACTTGCCCACTCACTTACTCACTTACTCAGCCCACATACTGCCACTCTTTAAGGTGCACACACACATACGCTACTCTCACAACAGCTGCTTTAAAACACGCCCTGCCAAATGTGGTGATTAGTATTACCACCTTTGCTTCAGACTTAGGTCAACATTTAAATAATAAGCATTCAGATCTGCACAAGGAGTTTAAATAGTGACAGGTATAATGTAGTTGTTACACCTGTCCTGCTGCTCTCTCTTTACTCGCCCGCTCACTCACTGACGTCACTCAGACAACACGTTGACATTCTCACAAACACACATACTACTCTCATAAGTTAACCAGCTCCCCTGCTGTGCACATGTAGATACGTAGACGCGCACACAGCTGCTTGGCTTGATGCCAAATATTAGCGCAGTTAAAACTGCCCAATTAGCAGTCAACTAATGCAAGTGAAATGACTACATTTTGTAACACATTTCTACAATTTGTGTTTTGTCTTTAATAAATGTGTTTTACCTGCTACATGGCTTATCTGTGTACATTTATTTGGAAAAGTATCTATACATTTAGTACCAGTACTAAATTATTGGTATGGGGACAACCCTAGTGTGTAGTGTTTCATAGCCATTCATTTAGTGCCTTGCCAGAATGATGGATCAATGTTTACAAGACTTAGACTCCGAAAAGCTCAGCTAGAATCACAGAAAGTAGAAAACATTTGCTTCGACAATATTGAAATACACTATATTGTAAAAAAAAGTATTTGGCCACCTGCCTTTACTCACATATGAACTTGAAGTGCCATCCCATGGAATTGTCCAAAATGTTTTGCTATCATGGATCATTCAAAGTTCCTTTCACTAAGGGGCCAAGCACCAACCCCTGAAAACCCAACCCCACACCATAATTCCTCCTCCACCAAATTTCACATTCGGCACAATGCAGTCCGAAATGTAGCGTTCTCCTGGCAACCTCCAAACCCAGACTGGTCCATCACATTCCCAGATGGAAACGCGTGATTCATCAGTCCAGAGAAGGCGTCTCCACTGCTCTAGATACCAGTGGTAATGTGCTTTACACCACTGCATCCAACACTTTGCATTGGACTTGGTGATGTATGGCTTAGATGCAGCTGCTCGGCCATGGAAACCCAGCCCATGAAGCTCTCTGCGTACTGTACGTGGGCTAATTGGAAGGTCACATGAAGTTTGGAGCTCTGTAGCAACTGACTGTGCAGAAAGTCTTTGCACTATGCACTTCAGCTTCCGCCGACCCCTCTCTGTCAGTTTACATGGCCTACCACTTGGTGGCTGACTTGCTGTTGTTCCCAAACTCTTAGTTTAGTTTAGTTTATTATTTCTTCGGTCAGTGGTCAACAAAATAAACAAACAGTTTTACAAAAACAAACAGTTGTACATTCATAAATTGAAAATGTTGCAGACCGAAAGGGTTTAGGCTGAAGTTGAACACTTATTGCGCCTAACCCTATAAACTATGTAAAGTACAAAAATTATGAAATTTCCTTTGCACAGCATATTATAAATACAACTTGTACACAACATAAACACTGTTCAATTATATACACAGTAAAGACATGAAATATCCTTGTACACGTGTTAGTTAAACCTTTGTACCAATTATATACTATATACAAACAATTATACTTCCATTATTATTTATATCCCACATTTAGTTTGTAATTAACATTGATCACAGTATTAAATACCAGAGGTGTGGACTCGAGTCACATGACTTGGACTCGAGTCAGACTCGAGTCATGAATTTGATGACTTTAGACTCGACTTGACAAAATGTAAAAAGACTTGCAACTCGACTTAGACTTTAACATCAATGACTTGTGACTTCACTTGGACTTGAGCCTTTTGAATTGACATGACTTGACATGACTTGCTACTTTCCCCAAAACCCAAAGATGAAAAAGTTATTCGGGAGCGCTCCGTATTTTTCATTGTGTACTTGTCTATCAGCGTTGCGTGTGTTAGCTGGTGTGCTCTCAGTACAACAGCCAATCAAATTAGATCTACTTTGTTTTCATCACACAGCATTCATCCAATCAAATTGTAGGACAACCAACGAAGAAGACATGTCCAAACCACACGCCAGTGAACAAAAAATGATACCTAAAATAATTTTGTTTGGGTATAAAAATTACGAGGTGGTCAACACAAAACGGTTTGCAGTATGCAACACATGCGGTTCGAAAATTACTGATGGAGAGGCAACAACTTCCAACTTCGTCCGGCATTTGAAGTTGCACAAAGAACGGTAAGTTTTGAATGTAAGATGACGTTTATTGGCTAAGTAACGTGACTTTTATTTGCTGTGTAGTTAAATCAGTGAGGCTGTAAACTCACTGCTAACGTTATAACGTTATTGCAAACACGGGAATCTGTTGCAGTTCACTACCTTATTCATACTTTTTGTTCAGTGATTTTTTTTAAGCAGGGTTACGTTAGTCAACATATCACACGTAACTTTAGACGGCGGTCAGCAGCACCGCGTATTTTAGCCACCTAAAAAAAGACAAAAATAGTAAAATAAAGGTCAGTTAAAATGTATACTATATTATGAATATGTGTACCGTTTTAGCTAGCTTTCTGACATACTGTTGGTTGTTTACCTCAGTGGTCCCCAACCACCGGGCCACGGCCCGGTACTGGTCCGTGGATCGATTGGTATCGGGCCGCACAAGAAATATATTTTTTTTCTTTTCTTTTTTTAATTAAATCAACATAAAAAACACAAGATACACTTACAAGTAGTGCACCAACCCAAAACAACTCTCTCCCCCCTTTTGTTCTGGGCATTGAACATGAAGACTCTTCCTTCACTGTTCCGAGTGGCCATGAGAGTCTTGGCAGTGCCTGCCTCCAGTGCTCCAGTGGAGCGAGTTTTCAGCCATGGTGGCATCATACTACGCCCCCATCGTGCACAAATGACTGACAGAGTCTTGGCTAATTTGGTCT
Source organism: Nerophis lumbriciformis (assembly GCF_033978685.3). Taxonomy (NCBI): domain Eukaryota; kingdom Metazoa; phylum Chordata; class Actinopteri; order Syngnathiformes; family Syngnathidae; genus Nerophis; species Nerophis lumbriciformis. Next base: position 6,891,960 of record NC_084567.2, on the reverse strand, counting down.
TTTGCAAATGCAATGCAGCATAGGGCCCTGACATATAAAAAGTACAACTTTTTTGTTATGTTCACGTATATGTCATGTTTTTTCAATGTTAACACTTTTGTACAAATAAGTACATTTGCACTTTATTTTTCAATGTGTTTGTTCTGTAAAGGAATGAGTTAATGTTAAAAATGACTGGTTAATAGTGCTATTATAAAGTGCAATGTCAGCACAATTTTCTTTCCTGCAATTTAAAATGCACTTGTTTTAATAAATAAATACAGCGTTTGAAAAGCATACACAATCTGTGTTAATATATTAGTCTGTGGTTAAAAGGACTTGAAAGGACTCGAAACTCAAAATGCAGGACTTAGGACTTGACTTGAGACTTTCCAGTCTTGACTTTGGACTTGACTCGGGGCTTGCCTGTCTTGACTCGGGACTTGACTCGGACTTGAGGGCAAAGACTTGAGACTTACTTGGGACTTGCAAAACAATGACTTGGTCCCACCTCTGTTAAATACTGTGTTGATTCAAGAGTGATATATTTTTCCAAGACATTGGTCTTAAAGTGTTTTTGAAATGTGTGAATGGAACTGGAACATTTTAAGGAATCATCCAAGCTGTTCCACAGTTGAACCCCCCTGACAGAAACACATCTACTTTTTAAGCTCCTTCTTATGTTTGCTTTCTGAAAGACAGCTGAACCTCTGAGGTCATAGGGACTCTCCCAAGGTTTGAACCTCTCCTGTAGATACCCAGGCAGCATGTGGTTATGAGCTTTATACGTCACAATAGCAGTGTTGAGGTCAACAAGATTGTGCAGTTTTAATGTAATGAAAAGAGCATTGGTATGGTCATGATAATCCTCATAATTTACAATTCTAATGGATTTCTTTTGAAGTAAGAACATAGAGTTGATGTTTGATTTGTAATTGTTACCCCAGATTTCAACACAATAATTAAGATATGGGAGTACAAAATAATGATATAACATGTTAAGAGCCTTTTGATTTACAGAGCTTTTAATTTTATGTAACATAGCAATAATTTTTGCCATCTTTGTCTTGGGAATATTTATGTACAGTTTCCAATTTAATTTATCATCTTTATAGATTCCCAAAAATGTTGTTGAATACACCCTTTCTATCTCCATAGCATCAATTCTTATGTGACACTGTATGCTATTTTTTTTTCTTTTCCAAAAATTATATATTTTGTTTTATTTAGGTTGATTGACAGTTTATTGGCATCAAACCATTGCTTTAGTATGTGGAGTTCATTCTCTACAGTCTCTAGGAGCTGGCCAAGGTCTTGCCCAGAACACTACAGGCTTGTATCATCAGCAAAGAGAATACGGTTGAGTTTTTTAAAGGGGAACATTATCACCAAACCTATGTAAGCGTCAATATATACCTTGATGTTGCAGAAAAAAGACCATATATTTTTTAAACCGATATCCGAACTCTAAATGGGTGAATTTTGGCGAATTAAACGCCTTTCTAATATTCGCTCTCGGAGCGATGACGTCACATCAGGAAGCAATCCGCCATTTTCTCAAACACCGGGTCAAAACAGCTCTGTTATTTTACGTTTTTTTCGACTGTTTTCCGTACCTTGGAGACATCATGCCTCGTCGGTGTGTTGTCGGAGGGTGTAACAACACGAACAGGGACGGATTCAAGTTGCACCAGTGGCCCAAAGATGTGAAAGTGGCAAGAAATTGGACGTTTGTTCCGCACACTTTACCGAAGAAAGCTATGCTACGACAGAGATGGCAAGAATGTGTGGATATCCTGCGACACTCAAAGCAGATGCATTTCCAACGATAAAGTCAAAGAAATCTGCCGCCAGACCCCCATTGAATCTGCCGGAGTGTGTGAGCAATTCAGGGACAAAGGGCCTCGGTAGCACGGCAAGCAATGGCGGCAGTTTGTTCCCGCAGACGAGCGAGCTATCGACCCTAGCTTCCCTGGCCTGCTGACATCAATTCCAAAACTGGACAGATCAGCTTTCAGGAAAAGAGCGCGGATGAGGGTATGTCTACAGAATATATTAATTGATGAAAATTGGGCTGTCTGCACTCTCAAAGTGCATGTTGTTGCCAAATGTATTTCATATGCTGTAAACCTAGTTCATAGTTGTTAGTTTCCTTTAATGCCAAACAAACACATACCAATCGTTGGTTAGAAGGCGATCGCCGAATTCATCCTCGCTTTCTCCCGTGTCGCTAGCTGTCGTGTCGTTTTCGTCGGTTTCGCTTGCATACGGTTCAAACCGATATGGCTCAATGGCTTCAGTTTCTTCTTCAATTTCGTTTTCGCTACCTGCCTCCACACTACAACCATCCGTTTCAATACATGCGTAATCTGTTGAATCGCTTAAGCCGCTGAAATCCGAGTCTGAATCCGAGCTAATGTCGCTATAGCTTGCAGTTCTTTCCGCCATGTTTGTTTGTGTTGGCTTCACTATGTGACGTCACAGGAAAATGGACAGGTGGTTAAAATCAGGCACTTTGAAGCTTTTTTTAGGGATATTGCGTGATGGATAAAATTTTGAAAAAAACTTCGAAAAATATAATAAGCCACCGGGAACTGATTTTTAATGGTTTTAACAATTCTGAAATTGTGATAATGTTCCCCTTTAAAGACTTTACAGATATCATTAATATACAATAAAAACTATTTTGGTCCCAGTACAGAACCTTGGGGTACTCCATGTGTTATAATCTTTTTATCTGAATCTACATTGTTCATATGCACACTCTTCTCTGCCACCAAGATAACTTTTCAATTAATCATGAGCAAGACCTCTGACCATACTTGCCAACCTTGAGACCTCCGATTTCGGGAGGTGGGGGGGCGTGGTCGGGGTGGGGCGGTGGGCGTGGCTGGGGCAGGGACGTGGTTGGGGGCGTGGTTAAGAGGGGAGGAGTATATTTACAGCTAGAATTCACCAAGTCAAGTATTTCATATATATATATATATATATATATATATATATATAAGAAATACTTGACTTTCAGTGAATTCTAGCTATATATATATATATATATATATATATATATATATATACACACATATATATATAAATAATATAAATATATATTTTAATTTTCCTGAGGGAACTCTCCTGAAGAAATCAATAAATTACTATCTATCTATATATATAAATAAAAGAAATACTTGAATTTCAGTGTTAATTTATTTACACATATACACACACATAACACTAATCTACTTATTGTTGAGTTAAGGGTTGAATTGTCCATCCTTGTTCTATTCTCTGTCACTATTTTTCTAACTTTGCTGAACACCCTCTCTGATGATGCATTCTGCTTCGCCTCCTTGCTGTGTGCGCAGTTGTGCACTGCACTCTCTAAAAGACCTAGATGTTATTGTCACATATGCATGTACAGTAGATGGCAGTATTGTCCTGTTTAAGAGTGTCACAACATTGCTGTTTACGGCAGACGAACTGCTTTACGGTAGACGAAAACGTGACTGCTGTTGTTGTGTGTTGTTACCGCGCTGGGAGGACGTTAATGAAACTGCCTAACAATAAACCCACATAAAAAACCAAGAACTCGCCCTCGATCATTCTACAGTTATAACGTCATTGGGCAGGCACGCTGTTTATATTGTGGGAAAGCAGACGTAAAAACAGGCTGTCGACAGGTCCGCATGGAGCTGGAGGGGGCGTGGCCTCCAGCTCCGGCCGAATTTCGGGAGATTTTCGGGAGAAAATTTGTCCGGGAGAGCCGCTGAATTTCGGGAGTCTCCCGGAAAATCCGGGAGGGTTGGCAAGTATGCCTCTGACACCATACTCTTCACTTTTCTTATAATAAAGTTGACTTTGGAATATTTAGGAGCAAGGAAATTTCACGATTGGATTTGTTGCACAGGTGGCATCCTACGACAGTTCCACGCTGGAAATCACTGAGAGCGGCCCATTCTTTCACAAATGTTTGTAGAAACAGTCTCCATGCCTAAGTGCTTGATTTCATACACCGGGCCAAGTGATTAGGACACCTGATTCTCATCTTTTTGATGGGTGGCCAAATACTTTTGGCAATACAGCTTACATCACAAAACTAAAAAAGATAATATCTATCTCAAAGAAGTCTGTAGTTAAGAAGTAGAGGACTTTTTTAGATATTAAATGCAAGAAATTTGATCCACTTTCTCTATAATTGCGATGATCATTTTATTTACTTTGGTTTTGACACAATTTGTACAATGTATTACAACTGGCATCTAGTGTACATATTTACAACATTTATTTTAAGCTCTTTAAATTTACATTTTTCAGTGACTTTGTAAAAATCGTAGTACAACTCCATGTCACAATATTACAATAGACTATTGTATCGTGACTCAAGTACCGTGATACATAGTTTATCATGAAGTCCTTGCCAATACCTCGTCTAGGGCTGGACAATTTTGGCAAAACATAATAATCACAATGATTTTGAGTGATTTTGGAATCACGATAAATAACAAAATTATTTATTAATTTGAAAACGTAAAAACAATACCACCAAAACTAAATTTTAAAAATAATCTATAAGAACAACTGTTTTTTTCCCCCCACCCCTTTATTAGCAGTTTATTTTCTCTCTTTGTAGCGTTTGATGGACGCTACGTCACTACATGGGTCGAAAAATAGCTAAGCCACAGGAATCATTACGGGTTCAAAAAGAAGTGAGGCTAACGCCACGCTACTGGGAACTGTAGTTAAGCTACATAGCGTCGCTACTTGTTGTGCACTACTGCCCATCACTGATTCTAACTCGTAAATAAACGCTAGCAAAAGTCAGCTAACAATGCAGGTAATGGGGATGCACTCTATTTCGCCTATAAAAAACTCTAAAAAATATCCAACAGCTTCCAGCAACTTTTTATATACACGCTGTAAGTATATATGTACTGTAATAACAGGCACATTCATAATAACATGTACTATTTACGTATTTTCATCATCTTAAGCAAACGGCGGCAGCATTATTTTCACAGACGCATCACAACGTTCGCCATTTCCTTCAGCAACACCACCAACTATTACTAATAAAGGCAGACTTCATGAGTGCCATCAAAGAATACTTTGGGACAAATTATGATCCAGAACCTTATATTTTTGAGCCTGAATATAAGGAGGATGAGCTACAAGTTTAGAAGCTGAGTGATAAGCAGATCTAGCAATTAGCACTATTGCTAAGTGCTAAACAAAAAATCCAAAGTACGAACATAACTCATTTCTGTAGAAACTGCCCAAATGCTGAAACTGAACTGAAATGCTGATGGAATAGGACTGGGCTATATGGCAAAAAAATTATCAAGATTATGTTTTGCATACCATCCGATTTCAATTAATATATAATATATTTAAAGGTGGATTGTCCCGTGCAGGATAATAGCGAGTACAGTTGCATCCCTACTATTTACTAGCACAGTATCTTGTAACAGACATTTCCGCCATGTTTGATGGAGGTAATATATGCTCACAGCTGACAATTGTCATTTTGTTCATATCTATAATTGTGTTTACAAGAGGTAACCCACCATACCTGGTTTTAGGACCACAGTTTTGCTTCTTTTCTGTACATTTTGTAGGGGTAAAGAGAACAACTTGTTTCCCTTTTTTTTGCTTGTCATCACAAACATTCTGCAGGAAATAAAGTATCACTGATGTACTGAATACTTTTATACTTTTTGTCAGCTAATACTCTAATATTGTTCAAATCAGTGACCAGTAGTAAAACTCCTGCTTTTCTCATGGCCCAAATAGTTAAGAGTAGCACTATGCATAATTATAATACCAGGGCGTCTAGTGAGGGTCATTTTGTACTCCCTCATCCCAGGAAGAGTGCATAGCGGAAATCTTTTATTTATAGATCTGTATCGCTCTGGAATAACCTGCCTCGAATTCTCACCGGCATTGAAAGTAAACAGGTTTTTAAAAGGAAACAAATATTTTATCTGAGTCTGTAAATTAATTTGCTTGTTGATTATTTTTGTTTGGTTTTGTATTGTGTAGTTTGCTTGTTGATGCTTTTATTTGTTTCTGTAGTGTGTAGTTATAATTATATGCTTTTACTTGTAATTGTATTGAGTTTGGGTACCCCAGGAAGACTAGTGGGTTTTTGTGGCAACCAGCTAATGGCGATCCTTAATAAAAAATACAATTTCACGTTAACATTTACTAAACAATATTTTCAAATAATAGGTATAAAATACTACACGGTCTAGCTCCAGCCTATCTTGCTGATTGTATTGTACCATATGTCCCGGCAAGAAATCTGCGTTCAAATAACTCCGGCTTATTAGTGATTCCCAGAGCCCAAAAAAAGTCTGCGGGCTATAGAGCGTTTTCTATTGGGGCTCCAGTACTATGGAATGCCCTCCCGGTAACAGTTAGAGATGCGGTCCTCTCCAAGGTTTCTCATAGTCATTCACATCGACGTCCCACTGGGGTGAGTTTTTCCTTGCCCTTATGTGGGCTCTGTACCGAGGATGTCGTTGTGGCTTGTGCAGCCCTTTGAGACACTTGTGATTCAAGGCTATGTAAATAAACATTGATTGATAGATATTTATATTCTTTAATTACTTGAAAACGTCAGTACTTTTTACCAGTGCTTGGAAAAAGGCCCCGATTGTGGAGTTTTATATTTAATAAAAGTACATTAAAGTGCAGTTTGAATTTGAGGTGCTGTAAAATAATGTGTACCAACACATTAAACAAGTTTAATGATTATTTCAGGGACAAAATATTTTTATCCACAAACTCAAAAATGATTTAAAAAAAAGAGTGTCTGCAGAGTTTTTAAGTACAACAATATTTACATGTAAAAATGCCTTTTTCTGATTAAATTAGTGGGTGTGTTTAATCTCCCAGTTAGGACGAATACAGTAGTTCAGTCACACACACATTCTCTCACACACAGGATGACGGTCAATAAAGCCGGATTCACGCAGGATTATACCAAGTATCGTTGCTTGCCTACTGTTTACTACTGCTACTAACTTCTAACAGACATTTCAGACATTTTGGATCGAGGTTCTTTGTTTACATTGTTCAACAAAGTCGGCTAATTTTTGTTTTTAGGGCTTGGAATTCAAACAGCTTTCAAATGAGGGAACGCAACACACTCACCTTCATCTTCGCTTTTCAGATTGTTCTCCGTTGGTGGCGCTGATTCTCTTTCATCTTCTCTTTTAGCGGACGTCGCCATCTTAGCATAGCAGTAGTCGTCCATCTTCTATCACGTCTTCAATCTTCACTTCACATAACACGCCATCGCTCCACACTCAAAGTCCGTTTCGTGGCGATTAGTTGAGGTATTTGATGCTATTTTTGAATCTATAAGATCGTAAATGTGAAACTTCTCCGGAAAGCCACGCCGCTTAGTCCGCCATCTTGGACTTTCCGCTTGACCACTGTTTTATGTTTGCGCATGCGCCAGAAGTGTGCAACTTCCGGTCATTAACAATCGGAAACTGCGCTTTAAAAAATAAAATACCTTTTAAATAACTAGCGACACTTTTCATCTTTTATTATATTTATGGCTCATAACTGAAGTGCTCCTTATCGCGAAAAATGTTTTGGTATCAAAATAATTTGGAGATAGAAATTAAAGAAAAATCGACAATGTTGTTGCCACATATGCATGTACAGTAGATGGCAGTATTGTCCTGTTTAAAAGTGTCACAACATTGCTGTTTTATCAGATTGATTGATTGAGACTTTTATTAGTAGGTTGCACAGTGAAGTACTGTACATATTCCGTACAATTGACCACGAAATGGTCAGATCCCTGTACGATCTATCAGAGCACTGTGAGTTCGGTGCCTGCCGGGATGAAAATATCCGCGACCGTATTGTCGTCGGTATAATTGACAATAAGGAGCTCTCACACAGGCTACAGCTTTGATTGATTGAGACTTTTATTAGTAGATTGCACAGTACAGTACTTATGCCGTACAATTGACCACTAAATGGTAACACCCCAATACGTTTTTCAACTTGTTTAAGTCGGGGTCCACTTAAAGGGGAACATTATCACAATTTCAGAATGGTTAAAACCATTAAAAATCAGTTCCCATTGGCTTATTTTATTTTTCGAAGTTTTTTTTCAAAATTGTACTCATCACGCAATATCCCTAAAAAAAAGCTTCAAAGTGCCTGATTTTAACCATCGTAATAAACACCCGTCAATTTTCCTGTGACGTCACATAGTGAAGCCAACACAAACAAACATGGCGGAAAGAACAGCAAGCTATAGCGACATTAGCTCGGATTCAGACTCGGATTTCAGCGGCTTAAGCGATTCAACAGATTACGAATGTATTGAAACGGATGGTTGTAGTGTGGAGGCAGGTAGCGAAAACGAAATTGAAGAAGAAACTGAAGCTATTGAGCCATATCGGTTTGAACCGTATGCAAGTGAAACCGACGAAAACGACACGACAGCCAGCGACACGGGAGAAAGCGAGGACGAATTCGGCGATCGCCTTCTAACCAACGATTGGTATGTGTTTGTTTGGCATTAAAGGAAACTAACAACTATGAACTAGGTTTACAGCATATGAAATACATTTGGCAACAACATGCACTTTGAGAGTGCAGACAGCCCAATTTTCATCAATTAATATATTCTGTAGACATACCCTCATCCGCGCTCTTTTCCTGAAAGCTGATCTGTCCAGTTTTGGAATTGATGTCAGCAGGCCAGGGAAGCTAGGGTCGATAGCTCGCTCGTCTGCGGGAACAAACTGCCGCCATTGCTTGCCGTGCTACCGAGGTCCTTTGTCCCTGAATTGCTCACACACTCCGGCAGATTCAATGGGGGTCTGGCGGCAGATTTCTTTGACTTTATCGTTGGAAATGCATCTGCTTTGAGTGTCGCAGGATATCCACACATTCTTGCCATCTCTGTCGTAGCATAGCTTTCGTCGGTAAAGTGTGCGGAACAAACGTCCAATTTCTTGCCACTTTGGCATCTTTGGGCCACTGGTGCAACTTGAATCCGTCCCTGTTGGTGTTGTTACACCCTCCGACAACACACCGACGAGGCATGATGTCTCCAAGGTACGGAAAACAGTCGAAAAAACGGAAAATAACAGAGCTGATTTGACTCGGTGTTTGAGAAAATGGCGGATTGCTTCCCGATCCGAGAGCGAATATTAGACAGGCGTTTAATTCGCCAAAATTCACCCATTTAGAGTTCGGGAATCGGTTAAAAAAATATATGGTCTTTTTTTCTGCAACATCAAGGTATATTTTGGCGCTTACATAGGTCTGGTGATAATGTTCCCCTTTAAATCAATTCATGGTAGCTACTGGCGATCCTAACGCTCGCACTGACAATACAGACCGTCAGGCAGTCAGAGGAGGTTGCGGCACAAGTAAACCTGCAGGGAGACAAGATGGGATCAGTACAGGAGGTGCGGTACAAACAATCAATCAATCAATCAATGTTTATTTATATAGCCCTAAATCACAAGTGTCTCAAAGGGCTGCACAAGCCAAAACGACATCCTCGGTACAGAGCCCACAAACAACAAAATCATTACATTACAAAATCATACAAAGGGAAGGATTACCCCTTCAAAGCATAAGTGGTGCGCGGCAGTAGTGTCAACAATCTACTCAGCCGGTCCCTGTCAGTCAGAATGAACTTGGTGCGACGAGTTGACAAAGTGACACACACCACCACAGGACATCAGCAAGCTGGCACACTAAACACAGAACCAGTTAGAATACAGCTGAAAGATGGTGCCCAACCGTATTCTGTTCATTCCGCACGACGTGTGCCCTTCCCAATATTACAAAAAGTCAAAGACGAACTACACAGTTGTTGGCCACTTACTTAATAAACATACAGGACAAAGTGCGTCCTGATTCTTTGATTCTATTTTAAACTTGATGTGTGCCGATGATAAGAAAGTTTGTCGCTGCATTACTGACTAATAACCTCAGTTTTATCTGAAGTTCCATCGAGGTTTGTTTTGAAGCGAAAGTGGGCGCAGAGCACATCCCTCTACCACTGCTGTGTGACGTCATCGCTGCCTGTGCAATGCGCACTGCCTTCCTGCGCCGGTCAAAACCAACACTGTGATTAATCATCATTCATACATGGTAATGCATTAACATTGACAGCCTTAGTTGAAACCCACACTTTATTTTTTTTAACTCAGCAAATCTGTAAATTTTAGTCGAACCTCGGATTTAGGAGGAACAGTGTGGTTTTCGTCCTGGTCGTGGAACTGTGGACCAGCTCTATACTCTCGGCAGGGTCCTTGAGGGTGCATGGGAGTTTGCCCAACCAGTCTACATGTGCTTTGTGGACTTGGAGAAGGCATTTGACCGTGTCCCTCGGGAGGTCCTGTGGGGAGTGCTCAGAGAGTATGGGGTATCGGACTGTCTGATTTTGGCGGTCCGCTCCCTGTATGATCAGTGTCAGAGATTGGTCCGCATTGCCGGCAGTAAGTCGGACACCTTTCCAGTGAGGGTTGGACTCCGCCAAGGCTGCCCTTTGTCACCCATTCTGTTCATAACTTTTATGGACAGAATTTCTAGGCGCAGTCAAGGCGTTGAGGGGATCCGGTTTGGTGGCTGCAGGATTAGGTCTCTGCTTTTTGCAGATGATGTGGTCCTGATGGCTTCATCTGGCCAGGATCTTCAGCTCTCACTGGATCAGTTCGCAGCCGAGTGTGAAGCGACTGGGATGAGAATCGGCACCTCCAAGTCCGAGTCCATGGTTCTCGCCCGGAAAAGGGTGGAGTGCCATCTCCGAGTTGGGGAGGAGACCCTGCCCCAAGTGGAGGAGTTCAAGTACCTAGGAGTCTTGTTCACGAGTGAGGGAAAAGTGGATCGTGAGATCGACAGGCGGATCGGTGCGGCATCTTCAGTAATGCGGACGCTGTATCGATCCGTTGTGGTGAAGAAGGAGCTGAGCCGGAAGGCAAAGCTCTCAATTTACCGGTCGATCTACGTTCCCATCCTCACCTATGGTCATGAGCTTTGGGTTATGACCGAAAGGACAAGATCACGGGTACAGGCGGCCGAAATGAGTTTCCTCTGCCGGGTGGCGGGTCTCTCCCTTAGAGATAGGGTGAGAAGCTCTGTCATCCGGGGGGAGCTCAAAGTAAAGCCGCTGCTCCTCCACATCCAGAGGAGCCAGATGAGGTGGTTCGGGCATCTGGTCAGGATGCCACCCGAATGCCTCCCTCGGGAGGTGTTTAGGGCACGTCCGACCGGTAGGAGGCCACGGGGAAGACCCAGGACACGTTGGGAAGACTATGTCTCCCGGCTGGCCTGGGAACGCCTCGGGATCCCCCGGGAGGAGCTGGACGAAGTGGCTGGGGAGAGGAAAGTCTGGGCTTCCTTGCTTAGGCTGCTGCCCCCGCGACCCGACCTCGGATAAGCGGAAGAAGATGGATGGATGGATGGAAATCTGTAAATTGTGGCCCTTTATTATGGAAGTAGAATTGTCTCACATCAACTTATATATATCAATATGATATTAATATATATGCATATATTAATAAATATACAAATACAAATGTGATATATAAATAAATAATTTGTATAAATAAACGCGTATTTGTAAATATATTTTTGAGATTTGAAAATATATACAAATGAAATGTATAAATATAAAAATGTGACATACAAATAAATCAAGAATTTCTATAAATAAACATGTATTTGTAAATATATTTTTTGGAATATAAATATGCTTGATTTTGTATTTGTATTGAATTTGCATATGTGGATCGCTTTTTTGCTTTTGTGACGAGACATTTCTACCACAAATCAGATGCACAAATGTGACCTACACACTCCCCTGAACAACCAGCAGAGGGCACTGCTGCCAGAGCCACACATTGCACTGATAAGAGATCAGTTTATACATTGATTGATTGATTGAGACTTTTATTAGTAGATTGCATATTCCATACAATTGACCACTAAATGGTAACACCCGATTTACGTTTTTCAACTTGTTTAAGTCGGGGTCCACAATCAGTTTTATAACTTATAACAAAATGTGTTTATACAGTAACCTGCTCACATGAGTCAGATTACAGCAGGGGTGTCAAACTCATTTTAGCTCAGGGACCACATGGAGGAAAATCTATTTCCACGTGGACGAGACGGGTAAAATCAAGGCATGATAACTTAAAAATACTACTATGACAACTTCAGATTGTTTTCTTTATTTTACTTCGGCCCAAAATAGAACAAGCACATTCTGAAAATGTACATATCACAAATAATCCTCTTGACAAAACACTTCAAGTTAGTTAAACATTTAGAGGAAAAAAATGGTGCATTTTCAAAAACACCTCAGTGTTTCTACAAAGCAATTAAACTTTAAATCACAACCATCTAGGATTGAACAAAAAACTAAATAAAGCATGAATAAAAACTATTTTATGTATCAACTACCTCACTTGTCATTTCCACATATTAATCCTGTGCTAACTCAACAAACCATACAAACTGAGGTAGAAACTATTCAAGAGTGTTGAGTTACTTCCTGTCTTCTAGACATAATGTGTATTGATAGAAAAATAAAAGCTGTGCAATGTGTGAACAATTTCAACAAAGCACAAATAAAAAGTTCAAAGACTGACAGTATTGCAGTAAATCACACACTGTTCACTTTCTTTACATTTGCACAGAAGACAATCATTTTCACAGAACTATATCAGTGTGCAGTGTCTCATGCTGCATTTTAAGTGGGGTTACTGATTGCTTATTTTACTCCTGTTTTACGTTGGGTGGAGGGGGAGGAGTCACAGCCCCGCTTTACCGTGTACCTCTTGCTTGGTATACTTGCTCGCCCCGGTATAAAATATTTGCTTGCCTAACAGAATTGCTCTTGCAACATCCAGTGGACACATTTAGAACAGCAGTTTCTTTCATTAAAAAATGCAGCTGAATTTTACACTTTGCAAACTCATCTCGCGGGCCGGATTGAACCTGTTATGCCCGAATGTCGAGGGAGGTGGGGGTTGGGTTGTGGGTGTTGGGGGTTAATTGTTCATATGTCTCTGATTTGCACATCAATCAGTCTGAGGAAAGTTGGCAGTTTGTTATGCAAACAGTTACCCAGCATCACTTATGCATCAAAGTCAGTTTTGATACATCTCAACTTTGCAGTGAAAAGGGGTGTAGTGCAGGTTTTTGAGCGTGCGCAAACTTGACACATGAGGCCCCAGGTCCCTGGACTGAAGAAGGAGTAACCAAGCACTTGAAGCATCATCTATCTTACTGTTCAGGAAGGTTTCAGATACAGAGAAGACATGGGGTCATGAGTAGATAAGATTATGCTCCAAATAATCCAAGTTTGTATGAATACCTCAGATATTTGTGAAAGAAGCAGTGAGGAGGTCCTGGGTAGGGTGGATGTCGCCACATATGAGCAACATACCACAAACTAAACAGCTAATTAGTTATTTTCATCTGTGTGTTCTTATGTGTTTTACTGCGGCTGCTTTGTTTGCAAACCTTTTACAGCACACTGAACAACTAAATGGTTTTTCTGCAGTGTGTGTTCTCATGTGTCGAGTCAAATGGCTCTTAACAGAAAAGCTTTTGCAACAAACTGAACACTTATATGGTTTTTCACCTGTGTGTGTTCTCATGTGTTCAGTCAAAGAGGTATTTCGATAAAAGATTTTGCCACAAACTGAACAATTACAAGTTTGTACACCTGTGTGTGTTCTCATGTGTCGAGTCAAACGGCTCTTTAAAGAATAATTTTCACCACAAATTGAACAGTTAAATGGTTTTTCACCTGTGTGTGTTCTCATGTGTTGAGTCAAACGACAATTTTGAGAAAAGCTGTTGCCACAAACTGAACAATTAAATGGTTTTGCCCCTGTGTGTGTTCTTATGTGTTGAGTCAAATACCTCTTAACAGAAAAGCTTTTGCCACAAATTGAGCAGCTCAAACATGTTTTACCTCTCTTCTTTGTAGAGCATTCAGAGTGTTTGTTGTCAGTGTGAGTCCTCATATCACCTTCACAGTCTTTATCGCTGCTCAAAGTTTCTTCAACCTCGTCTTCAGCCTCACTATCTGATAGTGGAGCTAAGAGGTTGTCTACTTGTGGTTTCTCTTCATCATCTTCAGTCTTCACAGAGAGAATACTCAGTGGAAACTTGGTGTAATCAGCTTCCTCTCGTCCTAGAAGACACTCTCCCTCCTGAGTGATGCAGAGTTCCTCCTCTTCCTTTTTAATGCAGGGTGGTTGTGGAGTCTCCTGCTTCAAAGTGGAGCTCCCCCCTAACTGAGGGGAAACTTCTTCTGGATTACCGATCAGCTGCTGGACGTCTGCAAGACACAAACAACAAAAACTCACTTTCTTCTATGTACTGTATGTGTGTGTAGTAGGGTTGTACAGTATACTGCTACTAATAAAGTATTGCGGTACTAATAAATTGAAATCGGTACTATACCACCTTTGAAAAGTACCGGTACCGTTCTTTCATCTTAATGCTGCTGTGCGGCGGTGACTACAGAGCCGAGGCGCATGATGTTGAGTGTGTCAAAACGCACACACAAAGTGCATACAAGCAATAACATGGTGGAGAGGAAGAAAGGCAACAATGTTTTGTCGGGGGTAACACTGGGTCCATAAAGCTCCACTCTTTGGTCAGAAGGACGAGGCCGTCGATTAGTTACAACTTGGTCACTTTATTTATTATTTCCACAGGGCACAACCGGACATCCACCATGCTATTAACACTCCTGCACATGCTACCACTACCTCTCCTTACTTGCCCACTCACTTACTCACGTCACTCAGCCCACATACTGCCACTCTTAAAGGTGCACACACACATACGCTACTCTCACAACAGCTGCTTTAAAACACGCCTTGCCAAATGTGGTGATTAGTATTACCACCTTTGCTTCAGACTTAGGTCAACATTTAAATAATAAGCATTCAGATCTGCACAAGGAGTTTAAATAGTGACAGGTATAATGTAGTTGTTACACCTGTCCTGCTGCTCTCTCTTTACTCGCCCGCTCACTCACTGACGTCACTCAGACAACACGTTGACATTCTCACAAACACACATACTACTCTCATAAGTTAACCAGCTCCCCTGCTGTGCACATGTAGATACGTAGAACTTGATGCCAAATATTAGCGCAGTTAAAACTGCCTAATTAGCAGTCAACTAATGCAAGTGAAATGACTACATTTTGTAACAAATTCCTACAATTTGTGTTTTGTCTTTAATAAATGTGTTTTACCTGCTACATGGCCTATCTGTGTACATTTATCCATAGTTTTGTTTTTAGTACTTAATCATTAATTGTATTTTTCTTAAAGCACAGACTAGAAGTGGCAACCATAAATCATGAATAATTTAATATAACCTCAGTAAAACGTTATGTTCTATTCTAATCTAATCCTTGATTATAGCAGACTATATGTAATATGGAAAATTGTAAATTGTTCTTTAAGTGCAACAATAAAAGCCCAATGTGTTTAATGCCTTTTAATTTATATTTTAACCTTGTAAAATTGTTCTTTGACTGTGAGTGTTTCATGTAGTTAAGATTTTCTGTTCAAATAAAGCCAATATTGACATTTTTCTAAGTTCCCTTTATTTGGAAAAGTATCTATACATTTAGTACCGGTACTAAATTATTGTTATGGGGACAACCCTAGTGTGTAGTGTTTCATGGCCATTCATTTAGTGCCTTGCCAGAATGATGGATCAATGTTTACATGACTTGTCATAGACTCAGAAAAGTTCAGCTAGAATCACAGAAAGTAGAAAACATCTGCTTCGATGGACATTAGGATACTACAAACTAACAGTGGGGAAAAGTCAATATTGAAATACATCACAAAACTAAAAAAGATCATATCTATCTCAAAGAAGTCTGCAGTTAAGAAGTAGAGGACTTTTTTTAGAACTTAAATACAAGAAATTTGCACTTTCTGTACAATTGTAATGATCATTGTAATTACTTTGTTTTCGACACAATTTGGCCAATAAATTATTACTGGCATCTAGTGTACATATATTTATATTAAGGTGTTTTTTTTTTTACATTTTTCAGTGACTTTGTAAAAATCGCAGTAAAACGCCATGTCACAATATTGTATCGTGATTTAAGTACCGTGATACATAGTTTATAATGAAGTCCTTGCCAATACCTCGTCTAGGGCTGGACAATTATGGCAAAAAATAATAATCACAATTATTTTGAGTGATTTTGGAACAGTACCACCAAAACTCAATTTTAAATATAATCTAAAAGAACAAATGAATAACACGTAAAATGAATAACACGTAAGATAACAATAAATAAATGATAAATGGGTTATACTTGTATAGAGTTTTTTTACCTTCAAGGTACTCAAAGCGCTTTGACACTACTTCCACATTCACCCATTCACACACACATTCACACACTGATGGCGGGAGCTGCCATGCAAGGCGCTAACCAGCAGCCATCAGGAGCAAGGGTGAAGTGTCTTGCCCAAGAACACAACGGACGTGACTAGGATGGTAGAAGGTGGGGATTGAACCCCAGTAACCAGCAACACTCCGATTGCTGGCACGGCCACTCTACCAACAATCATAGTAAGAATAAGTTAAAATTACTATAGCAATATTTTTTGTTTTTTTCCAGCCCTTGATTAGAAGTCTATTTTCTCTCTTTGTATAACTTCAGCTGAAATACAGGACTCTCTGAAAAATTGTGGTGTGGCTGTTTCAAGATGCACAATAAGGAGGCACTTGAAGAAAAATGGGCTGCATGGTCGAGTCGCCAGAAGAAAGCCATTTCTGCGCAAATGTCACCAAGTATCCCGCTTGCATTACGCCAAACAGCACAGAGACAAGCCTCAAAACTTCTGGAACAAAGTAATTTGGAGTGATGGCTTTCTTCTGGCGACTCGACCATGCAGCTAATTTTTCTTCAAGTGCCTCCTTATTGTGCATCTTGAAACAGCCACACCACAATTTTTCAGAGAGTCCTGTATTTCAGCTGAAGTTATTTGTGGATTTTTCTTTGCATCTCGAACAATTTTCCTGGCAGTTGTGGCTGAAACCTTTGCTGGTCTACCTGAATCCCTTATTTTCCACTTCTTAATCAGCTTTTGAACACTGCTGATTGGCATACTCAATTCCTTGGATATCCTTTTATACCCCTTTCCTGTTTTATGCAGTTCAATTACGTTTTCTCGCAGATCCTTTGACAATTCTTTTGCCTTCCCCATGACTCAGAATCCAGAAACATCTGTGCAGCACTGGATGAAAGATGCAATGGTCTGTCAGAAGCCCAGAAACTCACTGACCTTTTATACACACACACATTAATTACAAACAAACAGGTCACAGGTGAGGATTGGAACCTTGATTAGCCATTCAAATCTGTTTGTGTCAAATTTTGTGCATGTTATCAGAGCAAAGTCACTGGGGTATGTAAACTTTTGATCAGGGTCATTTGGGTACTTTCTTTTGTCATTTTGATTTAAAAAGAGTAAACACAGTTGTTTGCCAATAAATAGCTTCACACAACCATTAAGCATGAGTGAAAGAAAGGTTTTTGTGTTATGATTCATATTCTCTGAAGAATGGCCAAGAAATCATAAATTCTCCCAGGGTATGTAAACTTATGAGCACGACTGTATACCTACGGCAAAGGTAGTGGTTTTTGTTTTATTAGTAGAGTGAAGTTAGTTCCCAAGTTATCTATTACAACGAGTGAAAGCAATGCACGGATGGAGACAACTTTCAAGTTAGCCTGCCAGAAAAGTTTGACTGCGGGGTCCGGAAGCAATGGCCGAGATGGAGCAAAAGATTGGAGAGGTATGGAGTGGCGTCAGGACTGGACAAGCAAAGGGACGCTCATTTTGGATGCTTCTCCACTGACATCGGATCAGAAACAGAACTATGCTGCGGTGATAAAAAGTTTTGGTGATTATTTTGTTGGCAGACACAATGTCATATTCCAGCGCGCAGTTTAATGTACGGAAACAGGAGCCTGGTGAGTCGTCAGATAGCTTTATAACAGCAGTACATAAACTGGCTGAACACTGTAACTTTGGAGTGCTTCGGGAGGAGTTAATACGGTCCGCATAGTCGTAGAGCAAGAGATGCCCCAAGACGGCAAGTGAAGCTTAAAGGCCTACTGAAATGCGATTTTCTTATTTAAACGGGGATAGCAGGTCCATTCTATGTGTCATACTTGATCATTTTGCGATATTGCCATATTTTTGCTGAAAGGATTTAGTAGAGAACATCAACGATAAACTTCGCAACTTTTGGTCGCTGATAAAAAAGCCTAGCAGACGAGTAGCGTGATGTCACAGGTTGTGGAGCTCCTCACATCCGCACATTGTTTACAATCATGGCCACCAGCAGCGAGAGCGATTCGGACCGAGAAAGTGACGATTTCTCAATTAATTTGAGCGAGGATGAAAGATTTGTGGATGAGGAAAGTGAGAGTGAAGGACTAGAGGGCAGTGGGAGCGATTCAGATAGGGAAGATGCTGTGAGAGGCGGGTGGGACCTGATATTCAGCTGGGAATGACTAAAACAGTAAATAAACACAAGACATATATATACTCTATTAGCCACAACACAACCAGGCTTATATTTAATATGCCACAAATTAATCCCGCATAACAAACACCTCCCCCCTCCCGTCCATATAACCCGCCAATACAACTCAAACACCTGCACAACACACTCAATCCCACAGCCCAAAGTACCGTTCACCTCCCCAAAGTTCATACAGCACATATATTTCCCCAAAGTTACGTACGTGACATGCACACAGCGGCACGCACGTACGGGCAAGGGATCAAATGTTTGGAAGCCGCAGCTGCGTACTCACGGTACCGCGTCGTGCGTATCCAACTCAAAGTCCTCCTGGTAAGAGTCTCTGTTGTCCCAGTTCTCCACAGGCAAATGGTAAAGCTTGACTGTCATCTTCCGGGAATGTAAACAATAAAACACCGGCTGTTATCCGGCACACCAGTCAAGGGGTGCATTCTACGGCGGGGGTTCGTTATCCAGCACAACACCTGCCGCAATACACCGCTTCCCACCTACAGCTTTCTTCTTTGCTGTCTCCATTGTTCATTGAACAAATTGCAAAAGATTCACCAACACAGATGTCCAGAATACTGTGGAATTTTGCGATGAAAACAGACGACTTAATAGCTGGCCACCATGCTGTCCCAAAATGTCCTCTACAATCCGTAACGTCACGCGCCGGTGTCATCATACCGAGAAGTTTTCAGCAGGATATTTTGCGCGAAATTTAAAATTGCACTTTAGTAAGGTAACCCGGCCGTATTGGCATGTGTTGCAATGTTAAGATTTCATCATTGATATATAAAGTATCAGACTGCGTGGTCGGTAGTAGTGGGTTTCAGTAGGCCTTTAAAGACTATGTCTTGTGAAAGGACAGGACTTAACAAAACGCACCTTGTTTAATCTTGAAGCCTAAAAGGCAATTACTGTTTGATTCTAAGTTTGCAACACTGTTGTTGTTGTTTTGTTTTTTTGGATGGTAAGGAATTTGTTATGCAATTTTCTTACATAATGCCTTTGTATGGTGTTAGGTTGATTCGTTAAAAATGGTGATGTTTATTTATAAATATATTGCAATGAGGGGCAGCACGGTGGAAGAGGGGTTAGTGCATCTGCCTCACAATACAAAGGTTCTGAGTAGTCTTGGGTTCAATCCCGGGCTCTGGATCTTTCTGTATGGAGTTTGCATGTTCTCCCCGTGACTGCCTGGGTTCCCTCCGGGTACTCCGGCTTCCTCCCACCTCCAAAGACATGCACCTGGGGATAGGTTGATTGGCAACACTAAATTGGCCCTAGTGTGTGAATGTGAGTGTGAATGTTGTCTATCTGTGTTGGCCCTGCGATGAGGTAGCGACTTGTCCAGGGTGTACTCCGCCTTCCGCCTGAGTGCAGCTGAGATAGGCTCCAGCACCCCCCGCGACCCCAAAAAGGAATAAGCGGTAGCAAATGGATGGATATTGCAATGATTGTTCATTCCTTGTTGTCATACTTGCCAACCTTGAGACCTCCGATTTCGGGAGGTGGGGGCGTGGTCGGTGGTGGGGTGGGGCGTGGTTAAGAGGGGAGGAGTATATTTACAGCTAGAATTCACCAACTCGAGTATTTCATATATATATATATATATATATATATATATATATATATATATATATATATATATATATATATATATATATATATATATATATATATATATATGTATATATATGTGTGTGTGTATGAAATACTTGACTTTCAGTGAATTCTAGCTATATATATATTTATTTATTTTATTATATATATATAAATAAAATAAATACTTGAATTTCAGTGTTCATTTATTTACACATATACACACACATAACACTCATCTACTCATTGTTGTACTTGAAAGTACAATGCAATACAATTCCGGGGCAATGGCACCTATCAAATACACAGTAATGAAAACACAGTTGTTCTACTAACTGTACTATGTGTTATGAGAGTAGAGTATGTGTGTGTGTGGCCCTTTAATAGGTAACAGCATGTGAGGTGAGTGACGTCAGTGAGTGTGTGGGCGAGAGAAGAGAGGGAGCGGTAGCGTAAATGCGGGGAAGCACTAGTTGGTTTTGTGTTGGATTGGCTGTGTGCAATCAATCAATAAAGCAAGATTTGCAACTAATCGCTGGACTCATCATTCACCCTAAAGTCGTCCGCTGTGGAGACCCACTGCCGGGTAAGGTGAAGGGTGTTGCCCCGAGCATACATCGGCCCTGGAGAAGTGTTGGCGCAGTTGGTTCTATAAAGTTTACACCATTGAAGTGGACAGTGTGTGTGTGTGTCATTGATTTCTACAGGAATACAATTCAAAAATGCTCAAAATCAAATCCTGGCTCAACAACATCCTTTTAATATTTCACGCGCTGCTACATTGTTTACAAGATGGAGGATGACTCAAAAATCCATCGAATAACTTGATGGACTCGATGAATAATTCAGCTTACTAATGCGAGATACATATTTTATTAGTGGCACTTGCCAAAAATAGGAAGGAGGAACTCTTCTGTTTTGATTAAAAAATTCAGACATCGACCAAACAACTGTAGGCTAGTCTTCAAAACACGCTGCTAACGAGTCGTTGCTCGCGACTTGAACACGTCCATTCTTTTCTGTTACTTGACGACACGACAAACTGTACAGAGACTTTGTTAAATGTGACTAAATACTCACCTTACCTAACATAGTTGTTGTTTTGCTTTTAGTTTCTAAATGTGACTTTTGCATTCTTTCATCTCCTCTGATGTGAACTCCACTGCCTTCTTCAAGCTAACAATCATGGCGGCTCTTTCTTTACATTCTTCAACAAGGTCGGCTCATTTACACTTTAAGGGCTTGAAATAGCTTTCATGTGACAAAACTTCAACTCACTCACCTTCATCTTTCGTCTTTATCTCCGTTGGTGATTTGCTGGAAGTTGATTCTCTTTCATGTTCTCTTTTAGCGGACGTCGCCATCTTAGCATAGCAGTAGTCGTCCATCTTCTATCACGTCTTCAATCTTCACTTCAGATATCGCTCCAAACTCAATGCACGTTTCGTGGCTTTGGAAAATGCGAATTGAGATATTTGTTGCTATATTTGCTGTGAATCATATGACTTTAAGATCGTGAATTCGAAGAATCTCCGAACAACCATAGCCTGCGGTCTTCGTCTTTTTGCTTCGCTTTACGTACATTTGCGCATGCGCTAGAAGCTAGCAACTTCCGTTTCCCACACCACAGCAGTTATTTTTCAAAATAAAAGCATTTTAATCTTGTATCTAACATCAAATAATCGACAAATACTCTTTGAAAATAAAAAATATATATATACAAGTGTAGCCGGGACGGGTCTGCAGGGTCCCGACTACGCTGTTGTGTGTGTAGTACTCTGCGTTCATTCAATGACATGGGACACGGGGCTGGTTCAACTTCTCACATTCACTTTTATTCCTGCATGACGGTGACATGAAACACAAAGTGAGTGCAATGGTCATCTCCTCTCCACATAACTCCTCTCCCAGCGAGGGACAGCAGACTTGCACTCACTACTACATTTCCCCATACAGTAAAGTAACCAAAACTTTTCTAACATGGCGGCCAAACACACACATACCTGCATGACGGTGACATGAAACACAAAGTGAGTGCAATGGTCATCTCCTCTCCACATAACTCCTAACACACACAAGAAATAAAATACATTGAGCATGTAGGCTACAACATGGAGGACCCCCACACACACACACACGCACACACGTGCTCACTCACTCACGCATATACAGAGAAAAGTCTCGGTGAAACAAACTCTCCTTCTCTCGCTCAAAATGGCTCTTTAAAACACGCCACTACACAAAGACCTCCATAAACACATCTCGAAACTTTTGCACATCAACATTCTTCCGTTAATTTTGCATTTAAACTCAAGAAATATAATTTCTTAATCCCAGAGCAAAACGACATACCTCTCCCAGCGAGGGACAGCGCAGATTTGCAGGAAAGGAAGCTACGCACCGTCATATCCTCAAACTTTCAAAATAAAAGCTCAGATTTGTAAATATAAAAGAAATACAAAAATAAATCCACAAAAACTTGAATTATATTACTGATAATCCATATTTAAAGTAAAAAGAAACTTAAACACATCATGTGATGGATTTTGGTGAAATTACTAACAAAAATATAATATAAAAAAATACCAAAATATGCTGTTTCCTTTTTCTATCTGTTACATTAGCACGTGCACAGACTTTTTCGATGGCTGTTGTTCAAACCAGAAAAAGGGCTTACATCGAAGAAAAAAATCATACATATGAAATACTACAAGAAACATAAATATTTTTCAACCCACTTAGTTGTTTTAGTTAAAAACCTTTAGAAAGTCAAATGATTACTCTGAATAAAGAAGAAAAGCACTAAGAGTGTAGATCTCCACCAGGACCAATCCTATTGTTCACGTGCTACTAAATTGTGTGCCATCTCATGTGTATCGTGTGCTGGTATGACAATAAACTTCCATGAATCCTGTAAAACACCAGACAGTTAGTAATATGGTTTCACATAAAAATGTTGGTGAAACTGCTCATTTCTACCTAGCGATAGGTGGCTCTAACTGTAGTGCTAATCACTCACCAGCAGAAAGCCCTCATCACACTGCTAATCAATAACTACCATCTTAGGCACTTAACATCACTAATCGCCAGTTAACAGCTATCATGCTAAATGTCAACTATCTTAAATGCAAACATGAAAACAAGACACATTAACGTCTTTCCATATTACAAACATCTTAACCAAAACCAGGGGAGTCAAACTCATTTTAGCTCAGGGGCCGCATGGAGGAAAATCTATTTCCACGTGGGCGTGACGGGTAAAATCATGGCATGATAACTTAGAAATACGACTACGACAACTTCAGATTGTTTTCTTTATTGTATTCGTCCCAAAATAGAACAAGCACATTCTGAAAATGTACATATCACAAATAATCCTCTTGACAAAACACTTCAAGTTAGTTGAACATTTATAGGAAAAAAAATGGTGAATTTTCAGAAACACCTTGAAGAACACAATTAATTTAGATTTAATCTCAGTGTTTCTATTAAACTTTAAGTCACAACCCATCTAGGATTGAACAAAAACAAAATAAAGCATGAATAAAAACTATTCTAAGTGTCAACTACCTCATTTGTCATTTCCACATATTAATCCTGTGCTAACTCAACAAACCATACAAACTGAGGTAGAAACTATTCAAGTGTTGAGTTACTTCCTGTCTTCTAGACATAATGTGTATTGATAGAAAAATAAAAGCAGTGCAATGTGAACAATTTCAACAAAGCACAAATAAAAAGTTAAAAGACTGACAGTATTGCAGTAAATCACACACTGTTCACTTTCTTTACATTTGCACAGAAGACAATCATTTTCACAGAACTATATCAGTGTGCAGTGTCTCATGCTGCATTTTAAGTGGGGTTACTGATTGCTTATTTTACTCCTGTTTTACGTTGGGTGGAGGGGGAGGAGTCACAGCCCCGCTTTGTGTACCTCTTGCTTGGTATACTTGCTCGCCCCGGTATAAACTATTTGCTTGCCTAACAGAATTGCTGTTGCGACATCAAGTGGACACAATTAGAACAGCAGTTTCTAACATTAAAAAATGCAGCTGAATTTTACACTTCGCAAACTCATCTAGCAGGACGGGTTGAACCTGTTATGCCCGAATGTTGAGGGAGGTGGGGCTTGAATTGTGGGTGTTGGGGGTTAATTGTTCATATGTCTCTGATTTGCACATCAATCAGTCTGAGGAGTAAAAGTTGGCAGTTTGTTATGCAAACAGTTACCCAGCACCACTTATGAATCAACGTCAGTTTTGATACATCTCAATTTTGCAGTGAAAAGGGTGTAGTGCAGGTTTTTGAGCGTGCACAAACTTGACACATGAGGCCCCAGGTCCCTGGACTGAAGAAGGAGTAACCAAGCACTTGAAGCATCATCTATCTTACTGTTCAGGAAGGTTTCAGATACAGAGAAGACATGGGGTCATGAGTAGATAAGATTATGCTCCAAATAATCCAAGTTTGTATGAATACCTCAGATATTTGTGAAAGAAGCAGTGAGGAGGTCCTGGGTAGGGTGGATGTCACCACATATGAGCAACATACCACAAACTAAACAGCTAATTGGTTATTTTCCCTTGAGTGTTCTTATGTGTTTTACTGTGGCTTCATTATGTTGGAACCTTTTACAGCCTGCTGAACAACTAAATGGTTTTTCTCCAGTGTGTGTTTTCATGTGTTCAGTCAAACGGCTCTTAATAGAATAGTTTTCACCACAAATCAAACAGTTAAATGGTTTTTCACCTGTGTGTGTTCTCATGTGTTGACTCAAAGAGGTATTTT
This sequence comes from Nerophis lumbriciformis, assembly GCF_033978685.3. NCBI lineage: Eukaryota > Metazoa > Chordata > Actinopteri > Syngnathiformes > Syngnathidae > Nerophis > Nerophis lumbriciformis. Next base: position 6,866,997 of record NC_084567.2, on the reverse strand, counting down.
GATAAAAGATTTTGCCACAAACAGAACAACTAAATGTTTTTTTCAACTGTGTGTGTTCTCATGTGTTGAGTCAAATTACTATTTTGAGAAAAGTTTTTGCCACAAACTGAACAATTAAATGGTTTTTCACCTGTGTGTGTTCTCATGTGTTGAGTCAAACTGCAATTTAAAGAAAATCTTTTACCACAAACTGAACAATTAAATGGTTTTTCACCTGTGTGTGTTCTCATGTGTTGAGTCAAAATGCTATTTTGAGAAAAGCTTTTGCCACAAACTGAACAATTAAATGGTTTTTCACCTGTGTGTGTTTTCATGTGTTGAGTCAAAGAGGTATTTCGGTAAAAGATTTTGCCACAAACTGAACAATTACATGTTTTTTCACCTGTGTGTGTTTTCATGTGTTGAGTCAAATGGCAATTTTGAGAAAAGCTTTTGCCACAAACTAAGCATTTAAATGGTTTTTCACCTGTGTGTGTTCTCATGTGTCGAGTCAAACGACAATTTTGAGTAAACCTTTCACCACAAACTGAACAATTAAATGGTTTTCCACCTGTGTGTGTTCTCATGTGTTGAGTCAAATTGCTATTTTGAGAAAATCTTTTGCCACAAACTGAACAATTAAATAATTTTTCACCTGTGTGTGTTCTCATGTGTTCAGTCAAACTGCAATTCAGAGAAAAACTTTTACCACAAACTGAACAATTAAATGGTTTTTCACCTGTGTGTGTTCTCATGTGTCGGGTCAAACCGCAATTTTGAGAAAAGCTTTTGCCACAAACTGAACAATAAAATGTTTTTTCACCTGTGTGTGTTCTCATGTGTTCAGTCAAACTGCAATTTCGAGAAAAACTTTTAGCACAAACTGAACAACTAAATGGTTTTTCACCTGTGTGTGTTCTCATGTGTCGACTCGAAAAGCTTTTTTGAGAAAAGCTTTTGCCACAAACTGAACAATTAAATGGTTTTTCACCTGTGTGTGTTCTCATGTGTCGACTCAACAAGCTATTTTGATAAAAACTTTTTCCACAAACTGAACAATTAAAAGGTTTTTCACCTGTGTGTGCTATCATGTGTTGAGTCAAATGGCTCTTTTTAGTAAAACTTTCAGCACAAACTGAGCAGCTCAAACATTTTTTACCTCTCTTCTTTGTAGAGCATTCAGAGCGTTTGTTGTCAGTGTGAGTCCTCATATCACCTTCACAGTCTTTATCGCTGCTCAAAGGTTCTTCAACCTCGTCTTCAGCCTCACTATCTGATAGTGGAGCTAAGAGGTTGTCTACTTGTGGTTTCTCTTCATCATCTTCAGTCTTCACAGAGAGAATACTCAGTGGAAACTTGGTGTAATCAGCTTCCTCTCGTCCTAGAAGACACTCTCCCTCCTGAGTGATGCAGAGTTCCTCCTCTTCCTTTTTAATGCAGGGTGGTTGTGGAGTCTCCTGCTTCAAAGTGGAGCTCCCCCCTAACTGAGGGGAAACTTCTTCTGGATTACCGATCAGCTGCTGGACGTCTGCAAGACACAAACAACAAAAACTCACTTTCTTCTATGTACTGTATGTGTGTGTAGTAGTGTTGTACAGTATACTGCTACCAATAAAGTATCGTAGTACTAATCAATTGAAATCGGTACTATACCACCTTTGAAAAGTACCGGTACCGTTCTTTTATTTGAATGCCGCTGTGCGGCGGTGACTACAGAGCCGAGGCGCATGATGTTGAGTGTGTCAAAACGCACACACAAAGTGCATACAAGCAATAACATGGTGGAGAGGAAGAAAGGCAACAAAGGACAATTCTACTGGTTAATAAAGAGGGTGTGTGAAGTGCAATATGGAGGTATTTGGGCTTCTAAACTAACAATAAAAGTGACACTTTAAACAGGGAACCGCCGCTCTGCAAGGGTTGCTTTACACCTTTCATGTTTGTCAGCTCCCAGACCGTGGTCGAGGAGCGCAGGGGAGACGCCCATGTTTTGTCGGGGGTAACACTGGGTCCATAAAGCTCCGCTCTTTGGTCGGAAGGACGAGGCCGTCGATTAGTTACAACTTGCTCACTTTATTTATTATTTCCACAGGGCACAACCGGACATCCACCATGCTATTCACATCCCTGATCATACTCGCTCTCTCTCTCCTAACTTGCCCACTCACGTCACTCACCCCACATACTGCCACTCTTAAAGGTGCACACACACATACACTACTCACACAACAGCTGCTTTAAAACACGCCTTGCCAAATGTGGTGATTAGTATTACCACCTTTGCTTCAGACTTAGGTCAACATTTAAATAATAAGCATTCAGATCTGCACAAGGAGTTTAAATAGTGACAGGTATAATGTAGTTGTTACACCTGTCCTGCTGCTCTCTCTTTACTCGCCCGCTCACTCACTGACGTCACTCAGACAACACGTTGACATTCTCACAAACACACATACTACTCTCATAAGTTAACCAGCTCCCCTGCTGTGCACATGTAGATACGTAGACGCGCACACAGCTGCTTGGCTTGATGCCAAATATTACCGCAGTTAAAACTGCCCAATTAGCAGTCAACTAATGACTTACAGCATTACTACCTTGAGCACGTCCGATCTCGGAAGTTTAGCAGGGTCGGGACTGGTTAGTACTTGGATGGGAGACCACCTGGGAATACCAGGTGCTGTAAGCTTGAGCGCGGCGACGGTCTGTAGGAACCTGCTGCCACACGTTGCGACCACCGAAGACAGCAAGAACTCGATTTGGTGAAAGAAACAACGCGAGTATGGCTCCCTGCTCTTTGTGCACCGTTCTCATGGATAGGTTGGCCCTACTAGAGGACCTTGTCCGCCAACTAGAGCAGAGTAATTTTGTAACTTTAGACGTGGCGGACACTAGCATTAGCTGTAGCGAGCTGACTAGCCCAGTTTGTAGCAGCCCTAAGCGGCCTACAAGCAAAGGTGAACCGGTTGAGACGCATAATACAGTTAGTCCTTTAGCTAGTCCTACACCCCAGGCTACCGGGCACCCTTAGTCATAGGAGTCTCCATCACCCAAAACAAACAGCTTAGCAAACCAGCCATAATTAAGTGTATTCCCAGGGTCAGAGCACCTGACATTGAAGCTAATCTTAGGGAGCTAACTTTCAGCAGGCCTAGTAAACTTGTACGACAGGCCAATTGCACCACTATAGCTACACAAACATAGTTGTACACGTTGGCTCCAATGACACTAGGATGAGCCAGGGAGAGATTACAAAGAGGAACATAGCTAGGACTTGTAATCTCGCTAGAAAGATGTCCCGGCATCTAGTACTTGTCTCTGGCCTCCTGCCTGCCAGAGGCAATGATGAGATGTGACGCACGCAGATAATATAATTATAATGGGGGATTTTAATATCCATTTGAATACCCCATCAGACCCTCCGTGTGTGGCGCTCCAGACTATAACTGATAGCTGTGGTCTGACACAAATAATAAATCAACCCACGCATCACAACGGTAATACGATAGATAGATCGAGTCCTTGTCCGGGTTGTCACCACCTCCCAAGTTATGATACTCTCGTACACTAAAGAATAGTCCAAACATCCATCCATCCATCCATTTTCTACCGCTTATTCCCTTTGGGGTCGCGGGGGGCGCTGGAGCCTATCTCAGCTACAATCGGGCGGAAGGGGGGTACACCCTGGACAAGTCGCCACCTCATCGCAAGGCCAACACAGACAGACAGACAACATTCACACTCACATCCACACACTAGGGCCAATTTAGTGTTGCCAATCAACTTATCCCCAGGTGCATGTCTTTGGAGGTGGGAGGAAGCCGGAGTACCCGGAGGGAACCCACGCAGTCACGGGGAGGACATGCAAACTCCACACAGAAAGATCCCGAGCCCGGGATTGAACCCAAGACTACTCAGGACCTTCGTATTGTGAGGCAGATGCACTAACCCCTCTGCCACCGTGAAGCCCAATCATTACCTTATAAAATTCGAAGTTCTGACTCATTGTCAACAAGCTACTAATAACCACTGCTTTAGCAGGCGCCAAATTAATGCTGTCACAACTATGACTCTTGCTTGCCTACAGCCTTCGGTAATGGCGACATTCCCAAATTATGTGGACTCTATCGATAACCTCACTAACAACTTTAACGATGCCCTGCGCGACACCATTGATAGTATAGCACCTTTAAAGCTAAAAAAAGGCCCCTTAAAGGCGTACCGCCTAGTTTACAGAAGAAACTAGAGCTCTTAAACTATCATCTAGAAAGCTGGAACGCAAATGGCGTGCGACTAAACTTGAGGTTTTCTATCAAGCATGGAGTGATAGTTTACTAACTTATAAACGCATGCTAAAGCTAATTACTGCTCCAATCTCATCCGCCTCAATAAAAATGATACTAAATATGTGTTCAGTACAGTAGCATCGCTAACCCAACAAAGGACTCCTGCCAGTAGCTCCACCCACTCGGCAGATGATTTTATGAATTTCTTTAATAAGAAAATCGAACTCATTAGAAAGGAGATTAAAGACAACGCATCCTAGCTACAACTGGGTTATATTAACACAGATACGAATGCCTGTACGACAGATTTTGCCCTCCAAAATAGTATCTTTCTTTTTGATGAAATAACATTAGAGGAATTGTTACGGCGTGTAAATGGGATAAAACAAACAACATGTTTACTTGACCCACTTCCTGGGAAACTTATCAAGGAGCTGTTTGTAATATTAGGTCCATCAGTGCTAAATATTATAAACTGATCACTTTCCTCTGGCACTGTTCCCCTAGCATTCAAAAGAGTGGTTATTCATCCTCTGCTCAAAAGACCTAACCTCGATCCTGACCTCATGGTAAACTACCGGCCGGTGTCCCACCTTTCCTTTAACCTCAAAAATCCTCGAAAAATATTTGCACAGCAGCTAAATGAACATGTAGCGTCTAACAATCTCTGTGACCCCTTTCAGTCCGGTTTCAGGGCAAATCACAGCCCTCGCCAAAAATGACTAATGATCTCTTGCTAACTATCGATGTTGATACGTCATCCATGTTCTGCTGCTTCTTGATCTTAGCGCTGCTTTTGATACCGTCGATCATAACATTCTATTAGAACGTATCAAAACACGTATTGGTATGTGAGACTTAGCCTTTTCTTGGTTTAACTCCTATCTTACTGGCAGGATGTAGTGCATTTCCCAAACCTACTCAGTGGCCTAGTGGTTAGCGTGTACGCCCTGAGATCGGTAGGTTGTGAGTTCAAACCCTGGCCGAGTCATACCAAAGACTATAAAAATCGGACCCATTGCCTCCCTGCTTGGCACTCAGCATCAAGGGTTGAAATTGGGGGTTAAATCACCAAAAATTATTCCCGGGCGTGGCCACAGCTGCTGCCCACTGCTCCCCTCACCTCCCAGGGGGTGATCAAGGGTGATGGGTCAAATGCAGAGAATAATTTCGCCACACCTAGTCTGTGTGTGACAATCATAGCTACTTTACTTTATTATTATAACAATGTCACCACGGAGTATGTTAAAGTAACGTGTGGATTTCCACAAGGTTCGGTTCTTGGCCTTGCACTCTTCAGCATGTACATGCTGCCGCTAGGCGACATCATACGCAAATACGGTGTTAGCTTCCACTGTTATGCTGATGACACCCAACTCTACATGCCCCGAAAGATGACCAACACGCCAGATTGTAGTCAGCTGGAGGCGTGTCTTAATGAAATTAAACAATGGATGTCCACTAACTTCTTGCAACTCAACGCCAAGAAAACGGAAATGCTGATTATCGGTCCTGCTAGACACCGACATCTATTTAATAATACCACCTTAACATTTGACAACCAAACAATTACACAAAGCGACCCGGTAACGAATCTCGTTATTATCTTCGACCCAACTCTCTCGTTTGAGTCACACATTAAGAGTGTTACTAAAACGGCCTTCTTTCATCTCCGTAATATCGCTAAATGTGTTCCATTTTGTCCACTAGCGACGCTGAGATCATTATTCATGCGTTCGTTACGTCTCGTCTCCATTACTTTAACGTATTATTTTCAGGTCTCCCTATGTCTAACATTGAAAGATTACAGTTGGTACAAAATGCAGCTGCTAGACTTTTGACAAGAACAAGAAAGTTTGATCATATTACGCCTATACTGTATATACCTTTATATATATATATATACCTATACTGGCTCACCTGCACTGGCTTCCTGTGCACTTAAGATGCAACTTTAAGGTTTTACTACCGGTACTTACGTATAAAATACTACACGGTCTAGCTCCGTCCTATCTTGCTGATTGTATTGTACCATATGTCCCGGCAAGAAATCTGCGTTGTAAGAACTCCGGCTTATTAGTGATTCCCAGAGCCCAAAAACAGTCTGCGGGCTATAGAGCGTTTTCTATTCGCGCTCCAGTACTATGGAATGCCCTCCCGGTAACAGTGAGAGATGCTACCTCAGTAGAAGCATTTAAGTCCCAACTTAAAACTCATTTGTAAACGCTCGCTTTTAAATAGACCCCCCTTTTAGACCAGTTGATCTGCCCTCTCTTTTCTGCTCTGCCCCCCTCTCCTGCGTGGAGAGGTTATTAGGTGACCCCAGATGAGGCACTAGCTGTCCCAAGTCGGGACCCGGGGTGGACCACTCATCTGTGCATCAGTTGGGGACGTCTCTGCGCTGCTGACTTGTCTCCATTCAAGATGATCTCCTGCTGGCCCCACTATGGACTGGACTCTCACACTATTAACTAGATCCACTATGGACTGGACTCTCACGCTATTAACTAGATCCACTATGGACTGGACTCTCACACTATTAACTAGATCCACTATGGACTGGACTCTCACACTATTAACTAGATCCACTATGGACTGGACTCTCACACTATTAACTAGATCCACTATGGACTGGACTCTCACACTATTAACTAGATCCACTATGGACTGGACTCACACTATTAACTAGATCCACTATGGACTGGACTCTCACACTATTAACTAGATCCACTATGGACTGGACTCTCACACTATTAACTAGATCCACTATGGACTGGACTCTCACACTATTAACTAGATCCACTATGGACTGGACTCTCACACTATTAACTAGATCCACTATGGACTGGACTCTCACATTATTAACTAGATCCACTATGGACTGGACTCTCACACTATTAACTAGATCCACTAAGGACTGGACTCTCACACTATTAACTAGATCGACTATGGACTGGACTCTCACATTATTAACTCGATCCACTATGGACTGGACTCTCACACTATTAACTAGATCCACTATGGACTGGACTCTCACACTATTAACTAGATCCACTTTACGTCCATTGCACCGGTCTCAAAGGTTTCTTGTTGTTCCCATTGGGTTGACTTTTTTCTTGCCCTGATGTGGGATCTGAGCCTAGGGTGTCGTTGTGGCTTGTGCAGCCCTTTGAGAGATTTGTGATTAAGGAATATATAAATAAACTTTGATTGATTGAACACTTATATGGTTTTTCATCTGTGTGTGTTCTCATGTGTCGAGTCAAAGAGCTTTATTGAGAAAAGCTTTTGCCACAAACTGAGCAGCTCGAACATTTTTACCTTCACAGTCTTTATCGCTGCTCAAAAGTTCTTCAACCTCGTCTTCGTCTTGTGGTTTCTCTTCATCATCTTCAGTCTTCACAGAGAGAATACTCAGTGGAAACTTGGTGTAATCAGCTTCCTCTCGTCCTAGAAGACACTCTCCCTCCTGAGTGATGCAGAGTTCCTCCTCTTCCTTTTTAATGCAGGGTGGTTGTGGAGTCTCCTGCTTCAAAGTGTAGCTCCCCCCTAACTGAGGGGAAACTTCTTCTGGATTACCGATCAGCTGCTGGACGTCTGCAAGACACAAACAACAAAAACACACTTTCTTCTATGTACTGTATGTGTGTGTAGTAGGGTTGTACGGTATCACTACATGTTCAAAAAAGGATCTCGGCTAACGCCATGCTACTGGGAACTGTAGTTAAGCTACATAGCGTCGCTACTTGTTGTGCACTATTGCCCATCACTGATTCTAACTCGTAAATAAACGCTAGCAAAAGTCAGCTAACAATGCAGGTAATGGGGATGCACTCTATTTCTTCTATAAAAATACATATCCAGCAACTTTTTATATACACGCTGTAAGTATATATGTAATGTAATAACAGGCACATTCATAATAACATGTAATATTTACGTATTTTCATCATTTTTAGCAAAACGGCAGCACATTATTTTCACAGACGCATCACAACGTTCGCTGTTACCTTCAACAACAACACCAACTATTACTAATAAAGGCAGACTTCATGAGTGCTATCAAATAATACTTTTGGGAGAAATTATGATCCAGAACCTTATATTTTTGAGCCTGAATATAAGGAGGATGAGCCACACATTTTAGAAGCTGAGTGATAAGCAGATCAATTAATTAGCACTATTGCTAAGTGCTAAATAAAAAATACAAACTAAATACCATCCAATCTCAATTAATATCACTTTTTATTTAAATTAAAGTAGATTTTCCAATGCAGGATAATACTGCGGTAACTTCTAACAGACATATCCGCCATTTTTTATCGAGGTAAAAATGCTAACAGGCTCTTTGTTTACATTGTTCAACAAAGTCGGCTAATTTCTATTTTTAGGGCTTGGAATTCAAACAGCTTTCAAATGAGGGAACGCAACACACTCACCTTCATCTTCGCTTTTCAGATTGTTCTCCGTTGGTGGCGCTGATTCTCTTTCATCTTCTCTTTTAGCGGACGTCGCCATCTTAGCATAGCAGTAGTCGTCCATCTTCTATCACGTCTTCAATCTTCACTTCACATAACACTCCATCGCTCCACACTCAAAGTCCGTTTGGTGGGCTTAAGAAAAGGCGAATAGTTGAGGTATTTGATGCTATTTTTGAATATATAAGATCGTAAATGTGAAACTTCTCCGGAAAGCCACGCCGCTTAGTCCGCCATCTTTCCCACTGTTCGATGTGTTTGCGCATGCGCCAGAAGGTTGCAAGTTCCGATCATAAAATTAATTTAAAAAAATAAAATACCTTTTAAATAACTAGCGACCCTTTTCATATTTTCTTACATTTTTGGCTCATAATTGAAGTGCTCCTTATCACGAAAACATTTTTGATATCAAAATACTTTGGAGATAGAAATTCAACAAAAATCGACAATGTTGTATTCTGTCTTTTAGTGGGTTCAAGCAAACGGCAAATTGTTTGACAAAGTAAGTCTTGTGAAAGTGTGAAACTCACACTACCCCAGTATACATTTTCAACATTATAGCATTTCACCCTTTTGACGTTTTTTCCTCTTGACTTTTATCAGTAATATCCTCATTGAAGGATGACTTGTACTCGACCTCGGACCAACTGCACTCAGTGAGGAAACAAACACGCTCACATAAATATTGCTCTTATTGCAAGCATAGACAGCAGAACACTTCTATTTTCACTTTTGTACACTGACTTTAGTTATCTGCTGCACTGACAAGATGCCTGCTCGGTGCGTGTTGGCGACTGGAGCCAAACTGCTGTGTCAAAACTGGCGTGTGACGTCACCATTGACCTTTTTCTTTTACACACACCCGGGAACATGAAAACAAAATAATGGGCTCTGTTGGCCACTTACTTAATAAACATACAGGACAAAGTGCGTCCTGATTCTTTGGTTCTATTTTAAAGGCCTACTGAAACCAACAACTACCGACCACGCAGTCTGATAGTTTATATATCAATGATGAAATCTTAACATTGCAACACATGCCAATACGGACGGGTTAGCTTACTAAAGTGCAATTTTAAATTTTGCGCGAAATATCCTGCTGAAAACGTCTCGGTATGATGACGCCGCATGTGACGTCACAGATTGTAGAGGACATTTTGGGACAGCATGGTGGCCAGCTATTGAGTCGTCTGTTTTCATCGCAAAATTCCACAGTATTCTGGACATCTGTGTTGGTGAATCTTTTGCAATTGGTTCAATGAACAATGGAGACAGCAAAGAAGAAAGCTGTAGGTGGGAAGCGGTGTATTGCGGGTGGCTGCAGCAACACAAGCACAGCCGGTGTTTCATTGTTTACATTCCCGAAAGATGACAGTCAAGCTTTACCATTGGCCTGTGGAGAACTGGGACAACAGAGACTCTTACCAGGAGGACTTTGAGTTGGATGCGCAGACGCGGTACCGTGAGTACGCCTGCAGCTGCGGCTTCCAAACATTTGATCGCTTGCCCGTACGTGCGTGCCGCTATGTGCATGTCACGTACGTAACTTTGGGGACTTTGGGGAAATATATGTGCTGTATGAACTTTGGGGAGGTGAACGGTACTTTGGGCTGTGGGATTGAGTGTGTTGTGCAGGTGTTTGAGTTGTATTGGCGGGTTATATGGACGGGAGGGGGGAGGTGTTTGTTATGCGGGATTAATTTGCGGCATATTAAATATAAGCCTGGTTGTGTTGTGGCTAATAGAGTATATATATGTCTTGTGTTTATTTACTGTTTTAGTCATTCCCAACTGAATATCAGGTCCCACCCGCCTCTCACAGCATCTTCCCTATCTGAATCGCTCCCACTGCCCTCTAGTCCTTCACTCTCACTTTCCTCATCCACAAATCTTTCATCTTCGCTCAAATTAATGGGGAAATCGTCGCTTTCTCTGTCCGAATCGCTCTCGCTGCTGGTGGCCATGATTGTAAACAATGTGCGGATGTGAGGAGCTCCAAACCTGTGACGTTACGCGCATATCGTCTGCTACTTCCGGTACAGGCAAGGCTTTTTCATCAGCGACCAAAAGTTGCAAACTTTATCGTCGATGTTCTCTACTAAATCCTTTCAGCAAAAATATGGCAATATCGCAAAATGATCAAGTATGACACATAGAATGGACCTGCTATAACCGTTTGAAAAAGAAAATCTCATTTCAGTAGGCCTTTAAAGGGCCACACACACGCACATACGCTACTCTCATAACACCTAACAAGACATCATGGTGAAGCCAGAAGTCGAGTTTCTTAACATGGAGACATTCTCAATACTTTTCTTTTGTCAAGCACAAAGAAAATAATATTTTAGTTAAATGTAAGTTGTGTCTTGGAGCAAAGATCCTATCTACTTAAAGTTACCGTATTTTCCGCACTATAAGGCGCACCTAAAAACCACAAATTTTCTCAAAAGCTAACAGTGCGCCTTATAACCCGGTGCGCTTTATTACGATTAATTTTCATAAAGTTTCGATCTCGCAACTTCGGTAAACAGCCGCCATCTTTTTTCCCGGTAGAACAGGAAGCGCTTCTTCTTCTACGCAAGCAACCGCCAAGGAAAGCACCCGCCCCCATAGAACAGGAAGCGCTTTAAGCAACCACCCGCCCCCGGAAGAAGAAGAAAAAACGCGCGGATATCACCGTACGTTTCATTTCCTGTTTACATCTGTAAAGACCACAAAATGGCTCCTACAAAGGACAAGGATCCGGTTCATAAAAAGACGCAATCTCTCCATCCGCACACGGATTACTACCGTATTTCACAGCAACTGATATTCCTGTGGAACGGGAGCACGTACGGTGAATATTCGCACCACAGGGAATGAGAAGTCATCCTTCACTGTGGTTCTAGCTTGCCATGCTAACTTCCACCTATGGTGATATTCAAAAGGAAGACCTTGCCAAAAGAGACCTTTCCAGCCGGCGTCATCATAAAAGCTAACTCGAAGGGATGGATGGATGAAGAAAAGATGAGCGAGTGGTTAAGGGAAGTTTACGCGAAGAGGCCGGGTGGCTTTTTTCACACAGCTCCGAAGGCGAACACACCTTCACTAAGACGGGCAGACAGCGCCGGTCGACATACGCCAACATCTGCCAGTGGATCGTAAATGCCTGGGCAGATAGTTTCGGTCACAACTGTGGTCCGAGCTTTCCGGAAGGCAGGATTCACAGAACTGCTGCACAACAACAGCGACACTGAATCCGATGACTTCGACGAGGCGGAGCCGGCCATTTTTGGATCCCACGCTTGCGCAACTTTTCAATTCGGACACCGAAGACGAAGAATTCGAAGGATTTACGAATGAAGAATAACTTCAGAAGGTGAGCGCTATGTTTATTTTGTGTGTTGTGACATTAACGTTCGAGCAACATTATGTTGCTATTTATTGCTCTACACCATTTTGAATTTTACTATGTTTGTGATTGCACATTTGCGTACATTTTGGGACAGAGTTGTTAGAACGCTGGTTTTCAATATATTATTAAAGTTTGACTGAACTATCTGACTGTTTTTTTGACATTCACTTTAGCGCAGCGTTTTTTTGACATTCACTTTAGCGCAGCGTAGGCGCGGCTTATAGTCCGGGGCGGCTTATTGGTGGACAAAATTATGAAATATGTAATTCATAGAAGGTGCGGCTAATAATCCGGTGCGCCTTATAGTGCGGAAAATACGGTAAAGTTAAAGTTGTCATGATCCGTTACCCGCATCATGGCATGATTTATGTTGGTTATGTTTCTGTTTTAGTCTGTTTCCTGGGTGCACACTCTTTCCCTGTTTACTGTTGGTTTCCATGGTCACTGATTCTCCTCACCTGTCTTAGTTTTGCAATTAGTGTTCCCACCAGGTGTTTTGGTTAATCACTCCCCTTTATAGTTTCCTGTCACCCAGCAGTAGTTGCTGGGTCAATGTTTGCTTTATGCAACATTTACGTTCCCCTGGTTTTCTCCTCGTTCTAGTAAGTTTGTGCACACTAGCATTCCTTGTTTATCACCCTTGGTGACATTTTATGTTTTGTTTAGCTCCACGCTTGCTAGCGTTTTCAGTTTTGTATTTTTTGATCCTGTCCTAAAAATCAAGCGTGGAGCTAAACAAAACATAAAATGTCACCAAGGGTGATAAACAAGGAATGCTAGTGTGCACAAACTTACTACAACGAGGAGAAAACCAGGGGAACGTAAATGTTGCATAAAGCAAACATTGACCCAGCAACTACTGCTGGGTGACAGGAAACTATAAAGGGGAGTGGGCTTTGTACCGAGGATGTCGTTGTGGCTTGTGCAGCCCTTTGAGACACTTGTGATTTAGGGCTATATAAATAAAGATTGATTGATTGATTGATTGAGTGATTAACCAAAACACCTGGTGACTAGTCTGCTTAGCAAAGCTACCTGCAGCCCTTTTATGACATATACCGCTTCCTGAATCACCTGTTCTCCTAAATATTGCTACCAAAAAATAATAAAATCCTAAAATGTTGAACATTATGAATAGGTTTTGAAAAACACACTTGCTAAAACACAGACAAACTGAGTAGTGAAAGAAAAGGAAACAGAAAAATCCTTTGAAAAAAGTAATTGGGTGAGCAGGTTTGAGTCTGGTTTAACATCATTTTAATGAATAAATGAACAAATGTAGTAGGAGTACCCTGCTTATCATGATGTGTACTAATGCACACATGTGCATGGTGTACAATTGTAGTACCAATGATTCAACTTGGAAAAACTTAAATCCACAATACGTATATAAACATGTGAACAGTACAAAAAGAAGAAAACTATTAATATTCCTACAATGTAGTGACAGGCAATTAAAAACATTGTGTTAAATATTTAAAAAAAATATGTGGATTAAACATTAACGGTATTTACACAAGGCATGGATCAAAGATCTTGTATAATGAAAAATAAACTAAATATATTTTCCTGGAAATCTTACAATGATAAAAAGTAGACATTTAAAGGTTAAAAAGTAGTATGGGAAGATTTGAAAAACGTTGGCATTAATAGCTTTGAACATTTACCATTCATGTGAAACTAATTGTTCATCTTTTTTTAACTGCAGGATGTGGCTTAAAACCTAAACTAAACCACACAATCAACAACATGACTTTAATATTATTTGTAGTATTGTTAAAACTACTGTTCAATAGTATATTTTCATGTTGGTAAAAAATATAAAATCAAGATATATTTCAGAAACAAAGATAGACTTATTCATAACTTCTTTAGTTTGACTATGATATAAAGTAAGACTAAATGTAGCATAATAAAACAAAATTTTCTTGAAAATAGTGGACAGCGTTAGGTAGAAACTGAAGGAATGATGAGAAGTCATTGTATGATCAATTGTCTCAGCATCATCCAACGATGGGGAGCGTGGTTACATTCAATCATGAAGGATGTGACTGTTCCCATTCCTACCACCCAGCACATTTGATTTAATTAATGGGATTGCACACATGCTTATATGACTGCTTCTATTTTTCTTTCATTGTTACCTCAATCAACAGCTGTCAAGATCAGTTTTAGACTACATCAGACAGGAGGGTGGGGACCCCCACACCCCCCATTGTAGGGCTTTGATAACAGGTCATCTTTATCTCAATTCACGGAAAATTTGATAAAACAAACCCCCAATTTTCCTGTTAGAAAAAAGCCCTTACTAAGGATACGAGACCCCCTTCAAGTCAACACACAGTGACTATAGCTGCAATAAATTCATATTCAATATAGTAAATATATAGATTATGGATTTCACATCTTTCAAAGGCCTGTCAAATTAAATATATAAAATATAATATTTAGTGGTGAAATAGACACATCTTTCATAGATTGAACTGTCAAATCTTAGCCAGATGTCAGAAGGCAGGACATGTACACCGGAAGTCAGGGGGCGGGACTTACATTCTTTTTAATTTTTTTTCCATATTAAATTTATATGATGTCATCACTTTTTGACAGAAAGTATATCCTATATTCTCTACTATATACACAAATAATTTAAAAGACTGACAGTATTGCAGTAAATCACACACTGTTCACTTTCTTAACATTTGCACAGAAGACAATCATTTTCACAGAACTATATCAGTGTGCAGTGTCTCATGCTGCATTTTAAGTGGGGTTACTGATTGCTTATTTTACTCCTGTTTTATGTTGGGTGGAGGGGGAGGAGTCACAGCCCTGCAATACCGTGTACCTCTTGCTTGGTATACTTGCTCGCCCCGGTATAAACTATTTGCTTGCCTAACAGAATTATTACCGCAACTTCCAGTGGACACATTTAGAACAGAAGTTTCTTTCATTAAAAAAACAGCTGAATTTTACACTTCGCAAACTCATATTGTGGGCCGGATTGAACCTGTTATGCCCGAATGTCGAGGGAGGTGGGGGTTGGGTTGTGGGTGTTGGGGGTTAATTGTTCATATGTCTCTGATTTGCACATCAATCAGTCTGAGGAGTATAAATTGGCATTTGGTTATGTAAACAGTTACCCAGCATCACAACGTCAGTTTTGATACATCTCAACAAAAAGGGTGTAGTGTAGGTTTTTGAGCATGCGCTAACTTGACACATGAGGCCCCAGGTCCCTGGACTGAAGAAGGAGTAACCAAGCACTTGAAGCATCATCTATCTTACTGTTCAGGAAGGTTTCAGATACAGAGAAGACATGGGGTCATGAGTAGATAAGATTATGCTTCAAATAATCCAAGTTTGTATGAATACCTCAGATATTTGTGAAAGAAGCAATGAGGAGGTCCTGGGTATGGTGGAACAAACTAAACAGCTAATTGATTATTTTGTGTGTTCTTATGTGTTTTACTGCGTCTGCATTATGTTGGAACCTTTTACAGCACACTGAACAACTAAATGGTTTTTCTCCAGCGTGTGTTCTCATGTGTCGACACAATGAGCTAATATTAGGAAAGCTTTTGCCACAAACTGAACACTTATATGGTTTTTCGCCCGTGTGTGTTCTCATGTGTCGACACAATGAGCTATTTTGAGAAAAGCTTTTGCCACAAACTGAACAACTAAATGGTTTTTCACCTGTGTGTGTTCTCATGTGATGAGTCACATGGCTATTTAGAGAAAAGCTTTTACCACAAACTGAACATTTAAATGTTTTTTCACCTGTGTGTGTTCGCATGTGTTCAATCAAAGAGCTATTTCGAGAAAAGCTTTTGTCACAAACTGAACAATTAAATGTTTTTTCTCCTGTGTGTGTTCTCATGTGTTGAGTCAAAATGCTATTTTGAGAAAAGCTTTTGCCACAAACTGAACAAATACATGGTTTTTCACCTGTGTGTGTTCTCATGTGTTCAGTCAAAGAGCTATTTCGAGAAAATCTTTTGTCACAAACTGAACAACTAAATTGTTTTTCTCCTGTGTGTGTTCTCATGTGTTCAGTCAAAGTCCTCTTAGCAGAAAAGCTTTTTCCGCAAACTGAACAATTAAATGGTTTTTCTCCTGTGTGTGTTCTCATGTGTCCAGTCAAATTGCTCTTTTGAGAAAAGCTTACGCCACAAACTGAACAAATAAATGTTTTTTCTCCTGTGTGTGTTCTCATGTGTCGAGTCAATTGGCTATTTTTAGAAAAGCTTTTGCCACAAACTGAACAACTAAATGTTTTTTCTCCTGTGTGTGTTCTCATGTGTTCAGTCAAATTGCTATTTTTAGTAAAGCTTCCACCACAAACTGAACAGCTCAAACATGTTTTACCTCTCTTCTTTGAAGAGCATTCAGAGTGTTTGTTGTCAGTGTGAGTCCTCATATCACCTTCACAGTCTTTATCGCTGCTCAAAGGTTCTTCAACCTCGTCTTCAGCCTCACTATCTGATAGTGGAGCTAAGAGGTTGTCTACTTGTGGTTTCTCTTCATCATCTTCAGTCTTCACAGAGAGAATACTCAGTGGAAACTTGGTGTAATCAGCTTCCTCTCGTCCTAGAAGACACTCTCCCTCCTGAGTGATGCAGAGTTCCTCCTCTTCCTTTTTAATGCAGGGTGGTTGTGGAGTCTCCTGCTTCAAAGTGGAGCTCCCCCCTAACTGAGGGGAAACTTCTTCTGCATTACCGATCAGCTGCTGGACGTCTGCAAGACACAAACAACAAAAACACAATTTTTTCTATGTACTGTATGTGTGTGTAGTAGGGTTGTACAATATACAGCTACTAATTAAGTATTGTGGTACTAATCAATTGAAATCGGTACTGTACGTGTTATTTTTTATATTCAGTAACTCAGTTACCGTTACTACATGATGCGTTACTTCATTATTTTATGTTATTTTTTATGTAGTATCGGCTAGAAACAGAAGATCTGAGTGTGTTTTATTGGAGCGCTGTGGTGTCGTCCATCAGTGTCACAAGGAAAAGAAGAGGCACGCTTTATGTGGGTGGGTGGGAGGGGGGGGGGGTGTCTGTGTTTACATCATGGCGAAGCCAGAAGTCGAGTTTCTTAACATGGAGATATTCTCACTACTTTTCTTTTGTCAAGCACAAAGAAAATAACATTTTAGTTAAATGTAAGTTGTGTCTTGGATCAAAGATCCCAGCTACTGCCCAAAACAGCAATTCAAATCTGCTGAAACAGCTACAAAAGCAACATGCTTCGACGAAGCCAGTAAAGAGAGACACACTTCAACTCCACCTCCAATAGCGGCTGGATTTTAACGGGGGGGACTGCTGGCCAGGACAACATTGATAGAGACATTGCAGCGTATGTGCTAGAAGACATGCAGGCTATTTCTACAGTGGAGTCACCCGATTTCAGGCAGCTGGACACAGTGGACAGTGAGTACATAAACATGGAAAGCGAGCTAAAGAACACACTCCAAACTCTGCCTCTGCTCATCATTCAGCACTGAAGGTACACACACCCTGTCAACTCTCTTATATACTCTTTCATTCTAGACTTCTAGAGTGTTTGATTATCACATCACTTTAAATGTATAGACTATAAAGTTCACAAACATAAAGAGGGATCCTAGTGGGCCAGGCCAATCTTTCCTTATCTCTAAACTAAAACTGGGGAAATGCGTAAAGTGTTCTGGGCTTTAGTACAGTGTTGATCGCATGAAGACATGATTTTATTTCCGAATTCCTTGAGAGAGAGAAAATGCCTGGTTAGGCTTTGTGTATGTCATGTGTGCCTTCCTTGGGTGAAGGCAGGTTTACAGCTATGTTGTTATTATGCTGTTTGTTACTTATGTATGTTATGTTGCAGCTGTTTAAAATAGTTTTGTCAATTTGTTCTGGCCCAAAATAAATTTGCCCTTTGAAACATATCTTTGTCTTTGTGTGTTGTATGTAGACCACATTGCTTAGCAGAGTTCAGTGATGCAAATGCATGTCAAGTTGATCAACACATTGTATTATTCTCCAGTGCAATAACAGTACTGAAATGAAGGCCAAAAGGGCATTAATGGGAACCCTAAAAAAAAAAAAGATGAAAAAAAGAAGTAACTAGTTACTTTTACCAGTAACGCATTACTTTTTGGTGTAAGTAGCTGAGTTACTTTTGAAATAAAGTAACAAGTAACTAACTAGTTACTGGTTTTCAGTAACTAACCCAACACTGCTGATTAGACATACTAGCACTGTGTCAAATAAAAAGTAGCACATTCTAGTAGACATGGTCTTTTTTTCAATCATACGCTCACTCATCCCTTTAACCGTTACAGGCTCAAGAATTTGCATGCACGTTCATCTTTCTTTTTTTACAATAACATTTTTATGATCGTGACATGTCTTAATTGAAATTGAGATTAAAATGGGAATACTTGTCCAACCCTAACTCAGCCCTACTAAGAACGATGAAATACAATTTAAAAATACTCAAAATCAAATCCTGGCACAACAACATCATTTAAATCTTTCGCTAGCTGCTACAGTGTTTACAAGATGGAGAATGACTTAGGCTATGTCTACACTAAGCCGGATAATCCCTTAAACGAATAATTATTTAGCCTAAGCATCGTGTCAGCCACACTAAACCATCGTTTAAGGCATACTTGCCAACCCTCCCGGATTTTCCGGGAGACTCCCGAAATTCAGCGCCTCTCCCGAAAACCTCCCGGAACAAATTTTCTCCCGAAAATCTCCCGAAATTCAGGCGCACCTGGAGGCCACGCCCCCTCCAGCTCCATGCGGACCTGGAGGGTCTGCATGGAGCAATGTTGTTGTAATATATTGAGTTGTAGGCAATAACCAGGCGAGGTGATGAAGTACGTCTCTTTACTGTAGACTTCAGAACAGACTCACACACTGAGGTGCGCAACACCACGTAAATCGTTGGCCAACCAAAAAGAAACCCCAGTACACTATAGCCAACATTCACCAGGAGATGGCAACAGACAAACATAGATCACTTTATTAAATTCCTCCCCTTTTAGAATTGTAGAATTTACTCAAAAGAAATAAACAACCCAACCAAAAAATGCAGCAGCTCAATTAAAAAACTGTACTTAAGCCACATTCTTTTTTTTTTTTTAGTACTGAACTCTTAACCCTCATTTGTAAACAATAACATGCTTAATATACAAAGAGTATTTGTACATCTTTAACACAGATTTTTATACTGTCTTCAGAGATTCAGTTTCTTTGGTGGTACTTGAAACCTTTCTGGGTACCTGCGGATCACTGGTGGGGTTTTTGTTGTGGGTGATCTGGGTTCTGATGATGGCAACTCAGCAGCCCTTGAATCTGGTTCAATGATGACACTAGTTTATGTCTGACTCACTGATGGTCCTGGTGATGGAACTGAAACAGCACTGTCCAGTTGTACTGATGGCACATTTTCTGCAACTGGTGGAGACTACATAACTGGCAGTCTCTCCATGTTTTCTCGCCATGGTAACATGTGATCCACATGCACTGTCTCTGTCCCTCTTGATAGATAGATTGATATATATATATATATATATATATATATATATATATATAAGAAAATACTTCACTTTCAGTGAATTCTAGCTATATATATATATTTTTTAATTTTATTATATATATATGAAATACTTGACTTGGTGAATTCTAGCTGTAAATATACTCCTCCCCTCTTAGCCACGCCCCCAACCACGCCTTCGCCCCACCCCGACCATGCCCCCCCACCCCCCACCTCCCGAAATCGGAGGTCTCAAGGTTGGCAAGTATGGTTTAAGGTCCCCCTCCTTGGATAATTTTTTACACAGGGAAGTGCGCCGTGGATTTCTTGAATCTCCGGCTCTTAGCTTTGTATGGACTCATTGATCGATTACAAACTGAAATCAGAGAGGAAGTGACGGCAGAAAGACCACGCCACAGCCAGCTTCATAACAACCTGTTTCCACTCGGAGCTAACCACTGGAAAGATGGAGACGAATCATCCAGACATGCCCGTGTTTCTCCTTCTGCTACATGTACAGACGCTTGTGGAAATCACACATGGATACCTTAAGAGAAAGCGATTGCAGCTATTTGGGATACAACACTTCTCAGATGGCAAGAGAACATTCGAATGTTATGTCAGCTGTGATTCTACTTAGCGAAAAACTTTGTCCATTTGTCGAAGGAGAGACAACGAGAATGCGGGCTCCCGTGGATGTGATAAAAAAGGTAGCGTGTGCTTTGTATTAGCTGGCCGTCGAGGGAAGACAACGGAAAATGGTGAATGCTTTTGGCCTGGCAAAGCAGACTGTATCAGTTATTGTCCGCCATGTATGTCGCGGACTCAACGTCTCGAGTATTTAAAGTCACCAAAAACTAATGGACAATGAAAGTGAAGGCAAAAGAGTGTCCTGACCAGATATCTAGATCCCTAGATTGATTGATGTAAAATGTTCTTTCATGTGTTTATTAAGGTTTGATTAATTCATGATAACTCAGGTGTGATTCACTACAATAAGGCCCCACAGCACACTGGATTCCAGTTCATTGAAATACCACAACACTGGATATTGTTCAGATAAGTTACATTTAAAGGGGAACATAATCACCAGACCTATGTAAGCGTCAATATATACCTTGATGTTGCAGAAAAAAGACCATATATTTTTTTAACCAATTTCCGAACTCTAAATGGGTGAATTTTGGCGAATTAAACGCCTTTCTATTATTCGCTCTCGGAGCGATGACGTCACAAGGTGGCGTCACATCGGGAAGCAATCCGCCATTTTCTCAAACACAGAGTCAAATCAGCTCTGTTATTTTCCGTTTTTTCGACTGTTTTCCGTACCTTGGAGACATCATGCCTCGTCAGTGTGTTGTCGGAGGGTGTAACAACACGAACAGGGACGGATTCAGGTTGCACCAGTGGCCCAAAGTTGCGAAAGTGGCAAGAAATTGGACGTTTGTTCCGCACACTTTACCGACGAAAGCTATGCTACGACAGAGATGGCAAGAATGTGTGGATATCCTGCGACACTCAAAGCAGATGCATTTCCAACGATAAAGTCAAAGAAATCTGCCGCCAGACCCTCATTGAATCTGCCGGAGTGTGTGAGCAATTCAGGGACAAAGGACCTCGGTATCACGGCAAGCAATGGTGGCAGTTTGTTCCCGCAGACGAGCGAGCTAAACCCCCCTGGATGTCTTGGCTCACACCGTCCCGAAGATGATCAAGAGAAGAATATTGACCCTAGCTTCCCTGGCCTGCTGACATGAGGGTATGTCTACAGAATATATTAATTGATGAAAATTGGGCTGTCTGCACTCTCAAAGTGCATGTTGTTGCCAAATGTATTTCATATGCTGTAAACCTAGTTCATAGTTGTTAGTTTCCTTTAATGCCAAACAAACACATACCAATCGTTGGTTAGAAGGCGATCGCCGAATTCGTCCTCGTTTTCTCCCGTGTCGCTGGCTGTCGTGTCGTTTTCGTCGGTTTCGCTTGCATACGGTTCAAACCGATATGGCTCAATAGCTTCAGTTTCTTCTTCAATTTCGTTTTCGTTACCTGCCTCCACACTACAACCATCCGTTTCAATACATTCGTAATCTGTTGAATCGCTTAAGCCGCTGAAATCCGAGTCTGAATCCGAGCTAATGTCGCTATAGCTTGCTGTTCTATGCGCCATGTTTGTTTGTGTTGGCATCACTGTGTGACGTCACAGGAAAATGGACGGGTGTATATAACGATGGTTAAAATCAGGCACTTTGAAGCTTTTTTTAGGGATATTGCGTGATGGGTAAAATTTTGAAAAAAACTTCGAAAATTAAAATAAGCCACTGGGAACTGATTTTTAATGGTTTTAACCCTTCTGAAATTGTGATAATGTTCCCCTTTAAGAACTTGCATACAAAGCAATGCTGGAGATTGCTATGGCGTGCACATTTTCCGCGCATGCGTACTAGGTCGCGTTGTGCCGGCGGACGGAGGGGGTCTTAAACGACCATTGTGTGTGTGTGGACAAGGATAAAGTTAGGTGGGATATATCCTGGATAACCTTAGTTAGTGTAGAAGGGGCCTTAGAGATAGTGGCTGTTATGTCCTCCATGTATAACTTAGCTTAGTAATAATGCTCGCTAAATATTTTATTAGTGGCATTTGCCTAAAACAGTAAAGAGGAACTCTTCTGTTTTGATTAAAAAATTCAGACAGCGACCAAACAACTGTAGGCTAGTCTTCAAAACACGCTGCTAACGAGTCGTTGCTCGCGACTTGAACACGTCCATTCTTTTCTGTTACTTGACGACACGACAAACTGTACAGAGACTTTGTTAAATGTGACTAAATACTCACCTTACCTCAAAACCACAACACGATGAATATAAAAACACACCAAACGAGCCTAATAGAGTTGTTGTTTTGCTTTTGGTTTCTAAATGTGACTTTTGCATTCTTTCATCTCCTCTGATGTGAACTCCACTGCCTTCTTCAAGCTAACAATCATGGCGGCTCTTTCTTTACATTCTTCAACAAGGTCGGCTCATTTACACTTTAAGGGCTTGAAATTCAAATAGTTTTCAAATGACAAAACTTCAACTCACTCACCTTCATCTTTCGTCTTTATCTCCGTTGGTGATTTGCTGGAAGTTGATTCTCTTTCATGTTCTCTTTTAGCGGACGTCGCCATCTTAGCATAGCAGTAGTCGTCCATCTTCTATCACGTCTTCAATCTTCACTTCACATATCGCTCCAAACCCAATGCACGTTTCGTTATTTGGGAAAATACCAATTGAGATATTTGTTGCTATATTTGCTGTGAATCATATGACTTTAAGATCGTGAATTCGAAAAATCTCCGAACAACCATAGCATGCGGTCTTCGTCTTTTTCGTTTGCTTCAAGTACATTTGCGCATGCGCTGGAAGTCAGCAACTTCCGTTTCCTACTCCACATCAGTTGTTTTTCAAAATAAAGGCATTTTAATCTTGTTTTAAAATAATGGTTGGCAAAAGTATCTAACATCAAATAATGGACAACTACTCTTTGAAAATAAAATATATATATATATATATATACAAGCACGTGCACATACTTTTTCAATGGCTGTTGTTCAAACCAGAAAAAGGGCATACATCGAAAATAATCATAAAGTTTAAACACTACAAGAAACACACATATTTTTCAACTTACTTAGTTGTTTTAGTTAAAAACCTTTAGAAAGTCAAATGATTACTCTGAATAAAGAAGAAAAGCACTAAGAGTGTAGATCTCCACCAGGACCAATCCTATTGTTCACGTGCTACTAAATTGTGTGCCATCTCATGTGTATCTTGTGCTGGTATGACAATAAACTTCCATGATTCCTGTCAAACACCAGACAGTTAGTAATATGGTTTCACATAAAAATGTTGGTGAAACTGCTCATTTCTACCTAGCGATAGGTGGCTCTAACTGTAGTGCTAATCACTCACCAGCAGAAAGCCCTCATCGCACTGCTAATCAATAACTACCATCTTAGGCACTTAACATCACTAATCGCCAGTTAACAGCTATCATGCTAAATGTCAACTATCTTAAATGCAAACATGAAAACAAGACACATTAACGTCTTTCCCCATTACAAACATCATAACCCAATCTAAACTTATACAAACACATTACTGTCTGAGCATATAAGATATTCAATTGTGTTACATCGCAATTTATTATATTGAAATTAGCCATGTGATTAAGATGGGCACGGTCTGACCAATCACAAGTCAGTAGGAGCTGCTTTGTTCTTGTGTTTGGAGAAAGCGGAAGAGTGATTGTCAGTCTGACATTGATGTGTCTCTGAGAACTAAACACATTTTTATAACTTATAACAAAATGTGTTTATACAGTAACCTGCTCACATGAGTCACATTACAGCAGGGGTGTCAAACTCATTTTAGCTCAGGGGTCACATGGAGGAAAATCTATTTCCACGTGGGCGGGACGGGTAAAATCATGGCATGATAACTTAAAAATACGACTGCGACAACTTCAGATTGTTTTCTTTATTTTATTTCGGCCCAAAATAGAACAAGCACATTCTGAAAATGTACATACCACAAATAATCCTCTTGACAAAACACTTCAAGTTAGTTGAAAATTTAGAGGGAAAAAAATGGTGCATTTTCAAAAACACCTTAAAGAACACAATTAATTTAGATTTAGTCACAACCCATCTAAGATTGAACAACAAACAAAATAAAGCATGCATAAAAACTATTCTATGTATCAACTACTTCATTTGTCATTTCCACATATTAATCCTGTGCTAACTCAACAAACCATACAAACTGAGGTAGAAACTATTCAAGAGTGTTGAGTTACTTCCTGTCTTCTAGACATAATGTGTATTGATAGAAAAATAAAAGCTGTGCAATGTGTGAACAATTTCAACAAAGCACAAATAAAAACGTACAAGACTGACAGTATTGCAGTAAATCACACACTGTTCACTTTCTTTACATTTCAGGATGGATTCAGGATTCTTAATTATTGTCCATTTTTTAACATGTACAAGACACATAAGAACTGAAATTACATTTTGGGCACAGTCCCACTAAGAGCAGACATACGTTACTGGGAGACAAGACAGGACCGCCAACGGATCAGCCACTTACGGCGCTCCTTAAAAAGGTGGGAAAAAGGTGATATTGGGAAAGGGGGGAAGAGTAAAAAATATCAGTCAAATGCTGGACCCTCGGGAGGGGGTCCAGACTGAGTCCAAGGGGGCCCTGGAGGCCAGCATGCTGCTATAAAGCGCTACTCAGCCGTCCATCACCCCGAAGGGTAATCAAGCGGTGGTGAAGGCATGGGGTGGGGAGTGTGTTTGTGTATATGCCCATTGTCTTTGGGTGTAGTGGTGTTGTGTTCATAGGCCCATGGTCGTTCTGCATGCACTGCAAGCAAAGTTAGACTTCCAGGTGTCGTTGAGGAGGAAGGGAGGTCAAAAGCGTCCATCTTTGAAATTCCTCAGGGGATGTTTACAGAACAGCCTGTTCTTGTCCTCAAGGTCATTCAGGGGAGTGAAATTGTAGATAAAGATTTTTGTTTTTCTTCGAACAGACATAACAATGGCTGTTCTATTCGTTCATGTTGGCCCTCATATCCAATTTTTCCTTTTCAGCCAGCTTGTCCATGATGTGATCCATCTTGCGATTCAGTTCAGAAATCGCCCCAGTCTGTGATCCCACAGCCCGACCCAAACCTTCCATTGCGATGAACAGCCTTTGGGCTCCTTGAGTGGCGGCCATCGTCCTACGAATTTTAAGATACACCAGAGCAATGCCCAGCCCAATCAGCAGGTGCCCCACGATCATGGTTCCAAATATGTAGAGGTCTTCCACGTCCTCAATGGAAAGGACTGAGAGGCACAGGATTTTCCATTTATCCCTGGAATCTCTCACGTACCCCGCAGCAATGGTTCCATCAGGGCAGCCAAGCACCCCAGAACCTCTTTTCCTCGTCGAAAAGATTTTGTCAATTGAGTCGGGAATCCAACTAATATATTCCATGTCTGATGTTTAGATTTAGAGGACAGCGCAAAGAAAGAGGCTTCAAACAAAAGTTTACACAGAAAAGACAAAGGGAGCAAGCAGGGAGAAGACGGGAGGAGAAAAAAATGCGACCGCCCTCACTAGAGGCAAGACAGAAAGAGGCACAGAAGACAATCATTTTCACAGAACTATATCAGTGTGCAGTGTCTCATGCTGCATTTTAAGTGGGGTTACTGATTGCTTATTTTACTCTTGTTTTACATTGGGTGGAGGGGGAGGAGTCAAAGCCCCGCTTTACCATGTACCTCTTGCTTGGTATACTTGCTCACCCCGGTATAAACTATTTGCTTGCCTAACAGAATTGCTATTGCGACATCCAGTGGACACAATTAGAACAACAGTTTCTTTCATTAAAAAATGCAGCTGAATTTTACACCTCGCAAACTCATCTCGCAGGCCGGATTGAACCTGTTATGCCCGAATGTCGAGGGAGGTGGGGGTTGGGTTGTGAGTGTTGGGGGTTAATTGTTCATATGTCTCTGATTTGCACATCAATCAGTCTGAGGAGTAAAAGTTGGCAGTTTGTTATGCAAGCAGTTACCCAGCATCACTTATGCGTCAACGTCAGTTTTGATACATCTCAACTTTGCAGTGAAAAAGGGTGTAGTGCAGGTTTTTGAGCATGCACAAACTTGACACATGAGGCCCCAGGTCCCTGGACTGAAGAAGGAGTAACCAAGCACTTGAAGCATCATCTATCTTACTGTTCAGGAAGGTTTCAGATACAGAGAAGACATGGGGTCATGAGTAGATAAGATTATGCTTCAAATAATCCAAGTTTGTATGAATACCTCAGATATTTGTGAAAGAAGCAGTGAGGAGGTCCTGGGTAGGGTGGATGTCGCCACATATGAGCAACATACCACAAACTAAACAGCTAACTGGTTATTTTCCCTTGTGTGTTCTTATGTGTTTTACTGCGTCTGCATTATGTGGGAACCTTTTACAGCACACTGAACAACTAAATGTTTTTTCTCAGCGTGTGTTCTCATGTGTTGAGTCATTTGTCTATTTTTACTTTTATGGTTTTTCACCTATGTGCGTTCTCATGTGGTTAGTCAAATTGCTCCTAAAAGAAAAGCTTTTGCCACAAACTGTACAACTAAATGGTTTTTCACCTGTGTGTGTTCTTATGTGTTCAATCAAACTGCTCTTAAAAGAAACGCTTTTGCCACAAACTGAACAGCTAAATGGTTTTTCACCTGTGTGCGTTCTCATGTGTTCAGTCAACCTGCTCTTACCAAAAAAGCGTTTGCCACAAACTGAACAACTAAATGTTTTTTCTCCTGTGTGTCTTCTCATGTGTAGAGTCAATAAGCTATTTTTAGAAAAGCTTTTGCCACAAACTGTACAACTAAATGGTTTTTCACCTGTGTGTGTTCTCATGTGTTGGGTCAAATGGCTTTTAACAGAAAAGCTTTTGCCACAAATTGAACAACTAAATGGTTTTTCACCTGTGTGTGTTCTCATGTGTTCAGTCAAATTGCTCTTACAAAAAAGGCTTTTGCCACAAACTGAACAACTAAATGGTTTTTCACCTGTGTGCCTTCTCATGTGTTCAGTCAAATTGTTCTTACCAAAAAAGCTTTTGCCACAAACTGAACAACTAAATGTTTTTTCTCCTGTGTGTCTTCTCATGTGTTCAGTCAAATATCTATTTTGAGAAAAGCCTTTGCCACAAACTGAACAGTTAATAATTTTTTTTTTCCCTGTGTGTGTTGTCATGTGTCGAGTCAAAGAGCTATTTTGAGAATAGCTTACGCCACAAACTGAACATTTAAATGGTTTTTCTCCTGTGTGTGTTCTCATGTGTTGAGTCAAAGTGCTATTTAGAGAAAAACTTTTGCCACAAACTGAACACTTAAATGGTTTTTCACCTGTGTGTGTTCTCATGTGTCGAGTCAATTGGCTGCTTTTAGTACAACTTTGACCACAAATTGAACAGTTAAAACATGTTTTACCCCTCTTCTTTGAAGAGCATTCAGAGTGTTTGTTGTCAGTGTGAGTCCTCATATCACCTTCACAGTCTTTATTGCTGCTCAAAGGTTCTTCAACCTCGTCTTCAGCCTCACTATCTGATAGTGGAGCTAAGAGGTTGTCAACTTGTGGTTTCTCTTCATCATCTTCAGTCTTCACAAAGATAATATTCAGTGGAAACTTGGTGTAATCAGCTTCCTCTCGTCCTAGAAGACACTCTCCCTCCTGAGTGATGCAGAGTTCCTCCTCTTCCTTTTTAATGCAGGGTGGTTGTGGAGTCTCCTGCTTCAAAGTGGAGCTCCCCCCTAACTGAGGGGAAACTTCTTCTGGATTACCGATCAGCTGCTGGACGTCTGCAAGACACAAACAACAAAAACACACTTTATTCTATGTACTGTAAATGTGTGTAGTAGGGTTGTACAGTATACTGCTACTAATAAAGTATTGCGGTACTAATCAATAGAATTCGGTACTATACCACCTTTGAAAAGTACCGGTACCATTCTTTCATCTGAATGCCGCTGTACGGCGGTGACTACAGAACCGAGGCGCATGATGTTGAGTGTGTCAAAACGCACACACAAAGTGCATACAAGCAATAACATGGTGGAGAGGAAGAAAGGTAACAAAGGACAATTCTACTGGTTAATAAAGAGAGTGCGTGAAGTGCAATATGGAGGTATTTGGGCTTCTAAACTAACAAAGGTGACACTTTAAACAGGGAGCCGCCGCTCTGCAAGGGTTGCTTTACACCTTTCCTGTTTGTCGGCTCCCAGACTGTGGTCGAGGAGTGCAGGGGAGACGTTCCCTCCGGGGGTAACACTGGGTCCATAAAGCTTCGCTCTTTGGTCGGAAGGACGAGGTTGTCGATTAGTTACAACTTGGTCACTAGGGCTACAACAACTAATCGACTAAATCAATTAAAAATTGGCGTTTACTCTAGTCATCGGTTCGTTGGATCTATGCAATGCGCATGCGCTGCGCTTATGTCTCATGAGGTGGCAGTAAGCCAGCCAATGATGTGTCATGTGCAGCTCACGTGACGACGCCGTCACCTTTAAAGTACCAATGATTGTCACACACACACTAGGTGTGGCGAAATTAATCTCTGCATTTGACCCATCACCCTTGATCACCCCCTGGGAGGTGAGGGGAGCAGTGAGCAGCAGCAGTGGTCGAGCCCGGGAATCATTTTTGGTAATTTAACACCCAATTCCAACCCTTGATGCTGAGTGCCAAACAGGGAAGTAGTGGGTCCCATTTTTTTAGTCTTTGTGCCTGGAAACATTCGAAAAATGGCGGAGGAAAACAGTACCGATAGTTCAGCGGAGAAACATCTTGAGGTTATTGCTTCAGTGGAGAAAAGTGTACGACCTAAGTCGTCAAAAGTGTGGGAACACTTTACTTGAAAGACTTCAAAGAAGACCGTTTCCTGCAAAGTTTGTGTTTACAAGAAGGGCATGAGCAGACTCTTTTTCCTGAGGAAGCTTAGGTCCTTTAAAGGGGAACATTATCACCAGACCTATGTAATAATATATACCTTGATGTTGCAGAAAAAAGACCATATATTTTTTAACCGATTTCCGAACTCTAAATGGGTGAATTTTTGCGAATTAAATGCCTTTCTATTATTCGCTCTCGGAGCGATGACGTCACAACGTGACGTCACATCGGGAAGCAATCCGCCATTTTCTCAAACACCGAGTCAAATCAGCTCTGTTATTTTCCGTTTTTTTCGACTGTTTTCCGTACCTTGGAGACATCATGCCTCGTCGGTGTGTTGTCGGAGGGTGTAACAACACGAACAGGGACGGATTCAAGTTGCACCAGTGGCCCAAAGATGCGAAAGTGGCAAGAAATTGGATGTTTGTTCCGCACACTTTACCGACGAAAGCTATGCTACGACAGAGATGGCAAGAATGTGTGGATATCCTGCGACACTCAAAGCAGATGCATTTCCAACGATAAAGTCAAAGAAATCTGCCGCCAGACCCCCATTGAATCTGCCGGAGTGTGTGAGCAATTCAGGGACAAAGGACCTCGGTAGCACGGCAAGCAATGGCGGCAGTTTGTTCCCGCAGACGAGCGAGCTAAACCTCCTGGATGTCTTGGCTCACATCGACCCTAGCTTCCCTGGCCTGCTGACATTAACTCCAAAACTGGACAGATCAGCTTTCAGGAAAAGAGAGCGGATGAGGGTATGTCTACAGAATATATTAATTGATGAAAATTGGGCTGTCTGCACTCTCAAAGTGCATGTTGCTGCCAAATGTATTTCATATGCTGTAAACCTAGTTCATAGTTGTTAGTTTCCTTTAATGCCAAACAAACACATACCAATCGTTGGTTAGAAGGCGATCGCCGAATTCGTCCTCGCTTTCTCCCGTGTCGCTGGCTGTCGTGTCGTTTTCGTCGGTTTCGCTTGCATACGGTTCAAACCGATATGGCTCAATAGCTTCAGTTTCTTCTTCAATTTCATTTTCGCTACCTGCCTCCACACTACAACCATCCGTTTCAATACATGCGTAATCTGTTGAATCGCTTAAGCCGCTGAAATCCGAGTCTGAATCCGAGCTAATGTCGCTATAGCTTGCTGTTCTTTCCGCCATGTTTGTTTGTGTTGGCTTCACTATGTGACGTCACAGGAAAATGGACGGGTGTATATAACGATGGTTAAAATCAGGCACTTTGAAGCTTTTTTTAGTGATATTGCGTGATGGGTAAAATTTTGAAAAAAAATTCAAAAAATAAAATAAGCCACTGGGAACTGATTTTTAATGGTTTTAACTCTTCTGAAATTGTGATAATGTTCCCCTTTAATGTGTGCAGCAAGCTGTTGGAGATATTTGATCAGTCTGTTGTGGCCAGTGCCCTGTACTTTGCAGTGGTTTGTTGGGGGAGCAGCACCAGCAAAAGGGACTCAAACCGGATTGACAAACTGATCCGGAAAGCCGGACAAACTATTGGCACGCAGTTGGAGTCGTTTGTGTCAGTGAGGGACAGGAGGACACTGGACAAACTGCTGGCCATCATGGACAATCCTGCCCACCCACTCCACCTGACAATTGAGGGACAGCGGAGTTCATACTCCAACAGGCTCCTTCAGCTTCGTTCCCACACTGTGCGATTCAAGAACTCCTTCATTCCGCACTCCATCCAGCTGTATAATCACTCGCCAAACCGCAATAGATGATATCTGTCTATTACCTGACCGCTTCTATGTTAGCTACTTCTCTTTGTTTTTAATGTCTATTTTCTATTTTTTCTGGGATCTACTCTCTATTTTATGCAGCAGCTGTCACATATACTGTCATATTGTACATAGTAATTGTTTTATATTGTATATGTCAGGCTTGTCCCTGACAGTTTGGTTATGTTTTAGTTTTTCCTCTGTGTTTGTCTTTATTTCCTGTCAGCGCTTTTATTTTGGTTGTTTCCTGCTTGTCTCCCTGAGCGCTGTTTCCCCTCAGCTGCGGCTGATTGGCACCTGTCCACACCTGGTGTCAATCAGCCAGCTGCTATTTAAACCTGCTTTGCCATCCAGTCTGTGCTGGAGTATTACTGATTGTCGTTGTAGCTACTACCAGTCGTGCTAATACTTGCCGATGTCTTTGTTTGCGGTAAGCTGTTCCTATTTGCTAGTTCCTAATAGCTATTTACAGTTTGCTGTCTCCTAGCTCCTTGTTTCGTGTTATTCTGTTAGCCGTTAGCTGTTTCCAGTTTTTGTGTTTTCTGGTTCCTGGTTTGTGTTTTACATTTATTTTGGACATTAGATTATGTTTTCCTGCACCAATCCTGCCGTCTCTGCATCTTGGGGTTCGTCACCAACACTTTGTGACAGTATACAGTATATGATATAGACATAATATAATATAATATATCAGTATCTATAATATACTGCACATATATTATGTAAATATTACGTATATATGTTATACTTTATATCGCTATATTTAGTCTAATTATACCTGCAATGTTCTTTCCATGTGTGGAACAATTTCCTTCGTGGATCATTAAAGGGGAACATTATCACCAGACCTATGTAAGCGTCAATATATACCTTGATGTTGCAGAAAAAAAGACCATATATTTTTTTAACCGATTTTCCGAACTCTAAATGGGAGAATTTTGGCGAATTAAACGCCTTTCTATTATTCGCTCTCGGCCCGCCACGAAAGAATTACGTCCGCCACAAATGGATTTTTCGGCTTTTGACTCGCTCGACCGCTCATAAAAGCAATGGGACTCTGTCTGTGAATGTTGCTTGTAGTTACAACTCCGGTGCAGTAGGTGGCGGTAGCCTACTATGCATTGTAACTCCGCCAATAGCACTTAATTCACCTGGTGGGCCAGAAGAAGAAGACGAAGACGACGAAGTAAAATAAGAACGGACCGACCGGATCAAAATACGAGGGTAATATAGGTTATAGGTAGATAGTTTATAGCTGCATCGCTCGCGGCTCGTCATATATCAGTGTTTCCCACAGGACAGGCATCTATTTGTGGTGGTGTGGTCGGCGGGCGGGCGGGAGGGGGTGGCGGCGTCAGCGGCGATGACCAAGAAGAACGCGGAGTTGGAATATAATTACAACATTTTATGTACATATTTATATACAGATTTGAACAATTAGTGATTCACTGAAATATATTTATTAATTGTGGTTCTTACAAAAAATATGTCTTATAAAATATAAAAGCTAAAATGTCTCTTAAAGCTCTGCCCCTTTAATTAGTGAATACTAAATAATTTAACTTTAGCCTACTACTACAACCATATTATTTACCAGCAACATGAAGTGAAACAGAGGCAGAGGTGTCCTGCCACAGTCAGTCAACCTCCTCCTCCTCCTCCTCCTGCTGCTGCTGCTGCTGAACAGGTCGCACCTGTGGTCCGGACTGTAGGCCTACCTCTTCTCCAAGTCGAGCCCTTTTCAGCCGTTGAAAATATTTTTCTATACTCATCTGTGTGAATGAAGGAGTGAACATCCAACATTAGAATGTATTACTAACGAGCAGAAGCGCTCTATGTACAGTGCCGTCTAACCTTAAGCGGCAGCAGCTCAACACATGCAGGGTTCAACGTTAAGGTTTTTTTCTACTTGCCTGACTTCTCAAATCTCCTTGCCCCAATATTTGTACTTGTCCTGCCTAGGTTTTTTTCTGGCTGTGTAGTGCTCATGGCTTATATCTTAATAGAATCCTTCCCGTTGACTATTTACAACACTACACAGTATTTATTATTATTATTATTATTATTATCCATAATTGCAACCTACTCAGTGGCCTAGTGGTTAGAGTGTCCGCCCTGAGATCGGTAGGTTGTGAGTTCAAACCCCGGCCGAGTCATACCAAAGACTATAAAAATGGGAACCATTACCTCCCTGCTTGGCACTCAGCATCAAAGGTTGGAATTGGGGGTTAAATCACCAAAATGATTCCCGGGCGCGGCCACCGCTGCTGCCCACTGCTCCCCTCACCTCCCAGGGGGTGATCAAGGGTGATGGGTCAAATGCAGAGAATAATCTCGCCACACCTAGTGTGTGTGTGACAATCATTGGTACTTTAACTTTAACTTTAAATGGCATTGCATACTTGTAAAATTAAATGCTATTTCACATTATTTGACCAGTAGCAGTTACACTCATCTGAACAGGTCAGCCACCTGTTTAAAGCCTGATCACAGTTGAAATCTTGAAATGAACGGTCTTTAATGGCCAAAACATTAACCTGGACAACATTTTAACAGCTGGTTGGCTCAGATTTTATTCTTTTCATTGCATTCACATGCTGCAGTGGACAGTGGACAATTTAGCTTCAGTCCATGTGTGTTTATTGACAACATGGTTATAACCTGGACACGTTAGCTCGTCGGTATTGTAACACGTGACTGTTACTACGAGCGTCTGCCCCGGGCCACGAGTCAAACAGCGGCGGTGTTAATGAAGCAGCGTCAGGCTGCTCACCGTCAGTGAAACGCTCGGTGAAATCACGGATTAACGTTAAATATATGACAGGCCGCGAGCGATGCAGCTATAACCTATCTACTAGTGATGGGTTGATGAGGCGTCATGAAGCGTTTTGACACATTGCAAAATTGTATTGATACTGTGTCGATACTGTGTCACTAAATAATGACATCTGCTGGACATTAAAAATCCCTACAGGCAACCTATGGACCGACTCAACTGACACTGATTTTATGACCTAGTACAGTGGTTCTCAAATGGGGGTACGCGAACCCCCGGGGGTACTTGAAGGTATGCCAAGGGGTACGTGAGATTTTAAAAAAATATTCTAAAAATAGCAACAATTCAAAAATCCTTTATATATTTATTGAATAATACTTCAACAAAATATGAATGTAAGTTCATAAACTCAGTGAAGCACAAGCTCAGGTTTGTCACTAAAATGTCTGTCAAAAAGAACTGTGAAAAGAAATGTAACTATGCAATATTCAGTGTTGACAGCTAGATTTTTTGTGAACATGTTCCATAAATATTGATGTTAAAAGATTTATTTTTTTTGTGAAGAAATGTTTAGAATTAAGTTCATGAATCCAGATGGATCTCTAATACAATCCCCAAAGAGGGCACTTTAAGTTGATTATTACTTCTAGGTGTAGAAATCTTTATTTATAATTGAATCACTTGTTTATTTTTCAACAAGTTTTTAGTTATTTTTATATCTTTTTTTTCCAAATAGTTCAAGAAAGACCACTACAAATGAGCAATATCTTGCACTGTTATACAATTTAATAAATCAGAAAATGATGACATAGTGCTGTATTTTACTTCTTTATCTTTTTTTTTTCAACCAAAAATGCTTTGCTCTGATTAGGGGGTACTTGAATTTAAAAAAAAATCACAGGGGGTACATTGCTGAAAAAAGGTTGAGAACCACTGACCTAGTATATACAATAATATAAACCAAGTCATTGTATTTCATTTAGGATTATTTCATAACTTCATTTAAATAAAAATATATTTTTTGTCTTTTTTAGATACAGTCAAATAATGTGAACATGTATCATAACATGGAAATCTAAGAGAACGTGTTGTGAATGAGGATGCTTGTGGACCTGGAAATTATTATTATTATTTTTTTACACATTTTTATTTAAAAAAAAAACAGTTTTTCCAACGTATTCAATTTTAGACGCTTTCTCTTCTTAGTTATTATTTCTCCGGCTGTAGAAAAGAGCCGCTCACAGGGCACAGAGGAGGCGTCAGTGCGACACAGTTCGCGTATCGGTCACGTGACCAAAACAGCTCATGATCGGTCACGTGACTTTCTAAAAGCGGTACGCGCAACGACACAGGGTTTCGCTCTATGAGCTCGACGCATGCGCCGATGCATCGGTGTTGCCGGACCCATCACTACTATCTACCTATAACACCTGTAAAAATGAAGCAATGCTCCCACGCTAGCAAGCGTTTGCTAGCCAGCTATGAGCCACCAAGCTGCTAACTGTCGCCAAAAGGCACCATTTAAGTTTTTTTCCCCATGGCATCCTGGATCAAGGCTTTCAGCAGCTTTTGGACGTTTGAGGTAGAAACGTAGGAAGCGCCATCATTATGAAAAGTAGCCGGCGAGTATTTTGATTCCGTCCGTCCGTCCCTCTTCTTCTTCTTCTTCTTCTTCTGGCCCACCAGGTGAATTAAGTGCTATTGCATAGTGCATGGTAGGCTACCGCCACCTACTGCACCTGAGGTGTAACTACAAGCAACATTCACAGACAGTCCCATTGCTTTTATGAGCGGTCGACCGAGTCAAAAGCCGAAAAATCCATTTGTGGCGGACGTAATTCTTTCGTGGCGGGCCGCCACAAATAAATGAATGTGTGGGAAACACTGTATATTTAACGTTAATCCGCGATTTCACCGAGCGTTTCACTGACGGTGAGCAGCCTGACGCTGCTTCATTAACACCGCCGCTGTTTGATTCGGGGTCTGGGGCAGACGCACATAGTAACAGTCACGTGTTACAATACCGACGAGCTAACGTGTCCAGGTTATAACCCTGTTGTCAATAAACACACGTGGAGACGGTGCTTCAGATACTGCATTAATACTGACGCTAAATTGTCCACTGTAGCATGTGAATGCAATGAAGATAATAAAATCTGAGCCAACCAGCTGTTAAAATGTTGTCCAGGTTAATGTTTTGGCCATTAAAGGCCCTTCATTTCAAGATTTCAACTGTGATCGGGCTTTAAACAGGTGGCTGACCTGTTCAGATGGGTGGAACTGCTACTGGTCAAATAATGTGAAATAGCATTTAATTTTACATGCATGCAATGCCATTTAAATGTAATTATAGATAATAATAATAATTATAATAATTACTGCGTAGTGTTGTAAAAAGTTAACGGGAAGAATTTTAGTAAGATATAAGCCATGAGCACTACACAGCCAGAAAAAAACCTAGGCAGGACAAGTAAAAATATTGGGGCAAGTAGATTTGAGAAGTCGGGCAAGTAGAAAAAAACCTTAACGTTGAACCCTGCATATGTTGAGCTGCTGCCGCTTAAGGTTAGCCGGCACTGTACATTGAGCGCTTCTGCTCGTTAGTAATAAATTCTAATGTTGGATGTTCACTCCTTCACACAGAAGAGTATAGAAAAATATTTTCAACGGCCGAAAAGGGCTGGACTTGGAGAGGAGGTAGGCCTACAGTCCGGACCACAGGAGGTATTATCAAAACGGTGTAGACACTTAGAAATCTCATAAGGAAAGTGAACAGACGTCCATCAGTGTGAAAATTAATTTGCTTCCAATATTTCCAGGCTTCAACTAGTGCCGCAGCTGTGGCAGCTGAGGCAGTAAGAGAGGGTGAGGAGGAAGGGATAGTAAGTACGCAGGAAGATGTTGTAGGAGAGGAGGAAGACAGGCAGCATGTAGAGCCAGCTAGGGCGGAGGCAACAGGTGAGACTCAGCAAACACTGAAAAATAAAGCAGGGTCAGATCAGAAATGCACTTTTCTCATAAAAAGGGTCCTATTTTATATTCTTATGTGCCTTATAGAGAGGACCACGACAAAACATAGAGCGACTGGGTTCGATCCAGAATGGCTAAAAATGCCACAATTTAAGTCATGGCTGTATAACACCCAGCACGATAAGCTCCAGTGTCTCCCTCTTCTCTGGAGGAGGGTCTGGCGAGCGAGACTATAGCTCCAGTGCGAACTGTTCAGCAGCAGCAGGAGGAGGTTGACTGACTGTGGCAGGACACCTCTGCCTCTGTTTCACTTTATGTTGCTGGTAAATAATATGGTTGTAGTAGTAGGCTAAAGTTAAATTATTTAGTATGCACTAATTAAAGGGGCAGAGCTTTAAGAGACATTTTAGCTTTTATATTTTATAAGATATATTTTTTGTAAGAACCACAATTAATAAATATATTTCAGTGAATCACTAATTGTTCAAATCTGTATATAAATATGTACATAAAATGTTGTAATTATATTCCAACTCCGCGTTCTTCTTGGTCATCGCCGCTGCCGCCGCCACCCCCCGACCACACCACCACAAATAGATGCCTGTCCTGTGGGAAACACTGTAATGCAAGTGAAATGGCTACATTTTGTAACAAATTCCTACAATTTGTGTTTTGTCTTTAATAAATGTGTTTTACCTGCTACATGGCTTATCTGTGTATTTATCCATAGTTTTGTTTTTAGTACTTAATAATTGTATCTTTCTTAAATCACAGACCAGGAGTGGCAACCATGAATCATGAATAATTGAATATAACGTCAGTAAAAATTTGTTCTATTCTAATCTAATCCTTGATTATAGCAGACTATATGTAATATGGAAAATTGTAAATTGTTCTTTGAGTGCAACAAGAGAAGCCCAATGTGTTTAATGCTTTTTAAATTTATATTTTAACCTTGTAAAATGCTTCTTTGACTGTGAGTGTTTAATGTCGTGTAAGATTTTCTGTTAAAATAAAGCCAATATTGACATTTTTCATAGTTCCCTTTATTTAGAAAAGTATCTATACATTTAGTACCGGAACTAAATTATTGATATGGGGACAACCCTAGTGTGTAGTGTTTCATGGCCATTCATTTAGTGCCTTGCCAGAATGATGGATCAATGTTTACATGACTTGTCATAGACTCAGAAAAGCTCAGCTAGAATCACAGAAAGTAGAAAACATCTGCTGCGATGGACATTAGGATACTACAAACTAACAGTGGGGAAAAAGTCAATACTGAAATTAGGGCTGCAACTAACGATTAATTTGATAATTGATTAATCTGTCGATTATTACTTCAATTGATCGATTAACAATCGGATAAAAGAGACAAACTACATTTCTATCCTTTCCAGTATTTTATTGGGGGGAAAAAACAGCATACTGGCACCATGTTCTGGACATTAGGGGTGCAGCATACACCAATAATAACACAGAAATGTAACTCATCAGATCAGAAGTGAATCAGATATTGTACACGTTTCTGTTGTGAATAATAAGGGATTCATTTTAGGCTGCCTCTGAATAATAGCATGAAATATTCCAGCACCTTCATAACGTTTAGTTATACTAAAGTGTCACTCAAATCTAAATATATTTATATAGCTTTATCGGGCCCAGCTACATTGATCCATTATGAAACCAACCTGAGATATTTCTGTCCGTTACGTTTATTTCGAAATTGGTAACCGTGCGTTTTCTCTCTCAAAACGGAGTCAAATGTGCCTGGAGACACATTATTAGCCCCGCGTTGCAACAAAGGCATAACGTTAACGTTACTCACAAAAAAGCTGAACTCACGAATGCCCGTTGCCACTATGGACTTAAAAAGTTACATACTGTGAGTTCTTCCCTTCATCCATGGCTCCAACATGTTTCCTTTTCAGGTGCTCCTGAAGCAATGTTGTACTTCCGTGCCATTTTGCAGGAAACGGTCTTCTTTGAAGTTTTTAAAGGGGAACATTATCACAATTTCAGAAGGTTTAAAACCATTAAAAATCAGTTCCCAGTGGCTTATTTTATTTTTCGAAGTTTTTTTCAAAATTTTACCCATCACGCAATATCCCTAAAAAAAGCTTCAAAGTGCCTGATTTTAACCATCGTTATATACACCCGTCCATTTTCCCGTGACGTCACATAGTGATGCCAACACAAACAAACATGGCGCATAGAACAGCAAGCTATAGCGACATTAGCTCGGATTCAGACTCGGATTTCAGCGACTTGAGCGATTCAACAGATTACGCATGTATTGAAACGGATGGTTGTAGTGTGGAGGCAGGTAGCGAAAACGAAATTGAAGAAGAAACTGAAGCTATTGAGCCATATCGTTTTGAACCGTATGCAAGCGAAACCGACGAAAACGACACGACAGCCAGCGACACGGGAGAAAGCGAGGACGAATTCGGCGATCGCCTTCTAACCAACGATTGGTATGTGTTTGTTTGGCATTAAAGGAAACGAACAACTATGAACTAAGTTTACAGCATATGAAATACATTTGGCAACAACATGCACTTTGAGAGTGCAGACAGCCCAATTTTCATCAATTAATATATTCTGTAGACATACCCTCATCCGCTAACTTTTCCTGAAAGCTGATCCGTCCAGTTTTGGAGTTGATGTCAGCAGGCCAGGGAAGCTAGGGTCGATATTCTTCTCTTGATCATCTTCGGTGGCATAAGGGACGGTGTGAGCCAAGACATCCAGGGGGTTTAGCTCGCTCGTCTGCGGGAACAAACTGCCGCCATTGCTTGCCGTGCTACCGAGGTCCTTTGTCCCTGAATTGCTCACACACTCCGGCAGATTCAATGGGGGTCTGGCTGCAGATTTCTTTGACTTTATCGTTGGAAATGCATCTGCTTTGAGTGTCGCAGGATATCCACACATTCTTGCCATCTCTGTCGTAGCATAGCTTTCGTCAGTAAAGTGTGCGGAACAAACGTCCAATTTCTTGCCACTTTTGCATCTTTGGGCCACTGGTGCAACTTGAATCCCTGTTCGTGTTGTTACACCCTCCGACAACACACCGACGAAAGTGAGAAAATGGCGGATTGCTTCCCGATGTGACGTCACCGCTCCGAGAGCGAATATTAGAAAGGCGTTTAATTCGCCAAAATTCACCCATTTAGAGTTCGGAAATCGGTTAAAAAAATATATGGTCTTTTTTCTGCAACATCAAGGTATATATTGACGCTTACCGTATTTTCCGCACCATAAGGCGCCCTGGGTTAAAAGCCGCGCCTTCAATGAACGGCATATTTCAAAACTTTTGTCCACCAATAAGCCGCCCCATGTTGTAAGCCGCATCTAACTGCGCTAAAGGAATGTCAAAAAAACAGTCAGATAGGTCAGTCAAACTTTAATAATATATTAAAAACCAGCGTTCTAACAACTCTGTTCACTCCCAAAATGTACGCAAATGTGCAATCACAAACATACGTATATCAACATGGACAGAGCTGCGTGAAAAAAGCCACCCGGCCTCTTCGCGTAAACTTAAACTTACCTTAACCACTTGCTCATCTTTTCTTCATCCATCCCTTCGAGTTAGCTTTTATGATGACGCCGGCTGGAAAGGTCTCTTTTGGCAAGGTCTTC
Source organism: Nerophis lumbriciformis (assembly GCF_033978685.3). Classification (NCBI taxonomy): domain Eukaryota; kingdom Metazoa; phylum Chordata; class Actinopteri; order Syngnathiformes; family Syngnathidae; genus Nerophis; species Nerophis lumbriciformis. The sequence goes on along the minus strand of NC_084567.2, from coordinate 6,826,704 downwards.
CTTTTGAATATCACCATGGGTGGAAGTTTCTGGCCATTAGCATGGCAAGCTAGAACCACAGTGAAGGATGACTTCTCATTCCCTGTGGTGCGAATATTCACCGTACGTGCTCCCGTTGTATCCACAGTGCGGTTCACAGGAATATCAGTTGCTGTGAAATAGTAATCCGTGTGCGGATGGAGAGATTGCGTCTTTTCATGAACCGGATACCTGTCGCTTAGTAGGAGCCATTTTGTGGTCTTTACAGATGTAAACACACAAAGGCAATGAAACGTACGGTGACATCCGCGCGCTTTTTCTTCTTCTACGCGGGCGGGTGGTTGCTTACAGTAGAAGAAGAAGCGCTTCCTGTTCTATGGGGGCGGGTGCTTACCTTGGCGGTTGCTTGCGTAGAAGAAGAAGCGCTTCCTGTTCTACCGGGAAAAAAGATGGCGGCTGTTTACCGAAGTTGCGAGACCGAAACTTTATGAAAATGAATCTTAATATTTATCCATATATAAAGCGCACCGGGTTATAAGGCGCACTGTCAGCTTTTGAGAAAATTTGTGGTTTTTAGGTGCGCCTTATAGTGCGGAAAATACGGTACATCTATTTTAATTTGTTTTTTAAATGTTTCAGTGACTTTGTAAAAATCGCAGTAAAACTCCATGTCACAATATCGCAATAGACTATTGTATCGTGACTTAAGTACCGTGATACATAGTTTATCATAAAGTCCTTTCCAATACCTTGTCTAGGGCTGGACAATTATGGCCAAACATAATAATCACAATTATTTCGAGTGATCTTGGAATCACAATAAATAACACAATTTTAAATTTTAAAACTGCCATAAAATCATGGCTCAGCTCAACCTCTACCTGATCTGAACCAAAATTGATCCCCAGCAACTTTCCGAAAGCATCAAACAGGTTTATATGTGGTTATAGATGGATGTTTTGCACACTCTTGGAGTCAACATGTGCATAGTCATGTACATAGTGTCATGTACATAGTGTATATACCCCCATCCTTTGTATATATTGTTTTTCAAATCACCTGATATGTTGACTGTGTATATGTACATAATTTATCTATTTTAACGTAATTGTTTATATACATGTTACAGGTTATATATCTTTTATTATTCAATGTATCAAATGTGATGAATATTTAATGGCCCACGGTGGAAACAAGCCTTTTGGCTTTTTGTGCCATCCATTTGCCTTTTTAAAGCATTACATGGATTCAATTCTTTAAAAGGTCAATAAACTTCTCAATCAATCAAACAATTATTTATTCATTAGAAAACCTAAAAACAGTACCACCAAAACGCAATTTTAAATATAATCTAAAAGAACAACCAAGTATACATTAGTAACAAATAACTAACAATTATATTAACAATAAAATAAAATAATTATAGCAATATATATTTTATTTTCCAGTCTTTGATTAGCAGTCTATTTTCTCTCTTTGAAGCATTTGAGGGACGCTACGTCACTACATGGGTGGAAAAATAGCTAAGTTAACGCCACGCTACTGCCCATCACTGATTCTAACTCGTAAATAAACGCTAGAAAAGTCAGCTAACAATGCAGGTAATGGGGATGCACTCTATTTCGCCTATAAAAAACTCTAAAAAATATCCAAAAGCTTCCAGCAACTTTGTATATACACGCTGTAAGTATATATGGACTGTAATAACAGGCACATTCATGATAGCATGTAATATTTACATATTTTCATCATTTGTTATCATTTTTAACAAACGGCGGCAAATTATTTTCACAGACGCATCACAACGTTCGCTATTTCCTTCAACGACACCACCGACTATTACTAATAAAGGCAGACTTCATGAGTGCCATCAAATAATACTTTTGGACAAATTATGATCCAGAACCTTATATTTTTGAGCCTGAATATAAGGAGGATGAGCTACAACTTTTAGAAGCTGAGTGATAAGCAGATCAAGCAATTAGCACTATTGCTAAGTGCGAAACAAAAATACAAAGTATGAACATAACTCATTTCTGTAGAAACTGCCCAAAAGCTGAAACTGAACTGAAATGCTGATGGAATAGGGCTGGGCTATATGGCAAAAAAAATGATCACGATTATTTTTTGCATACCAGCCGATCTCGACAACACCACTTTTTTTAATTAAAGGGGAACATTATCACAATTTCAGAATGGTTAATTAAAAATCAGTTCCCAGTGGCTTATTATATTTTTCGAAGTTTTTTAAAAATGTTTACCCATCACGCAATATCCCTAAAAAAAGCTTCAAAGTGCCTGATTTTAACCATCGTTATATACACCCGTCCATTTTCCTGTGACGTCACATAGTGAAGCAAACACAAACAAACATGGCGGAAAGAACAGCAAGCTATAGCGACATTAGCTCGGATTCAGACTCGGATTTCAGCGGCTTGAACCATATGCAAGCGAAACCGACGAAAACGACACGACAGCCAGCGACACGGGAGAAAGCGAGGACGAATTCGGCGATCGCCTTCTAACCAACGATTGGTATGTGTTTGTTTGGCATTAAAGGAAACTAACAACTATTAACTAGGTTTACAGCATATGAAATACATTTGGCAACAACATGCACTTTGAGAGTGCAGACAGCCCAATTTGCATCAATTAATATATTCTGTAGACATACCCTCATCCGCGCTCTTTTCCTGAAAGCTGATCTGTCCAGTTTTGGAGTTGATGTCAGCAGGCCAGGGAAGCTAGGGTCGATATTCTTATCTTGATCATCTTCGGTGGCATAAGGGACGGTGTGAGCCAAGACATCCAGGGGGTTTAGCTCGCTCGTCTGCGGGAACAAACTGCCGCCATTGCTTGCCGTGCTAGCGAGGTCCTTTGTCCCTGAATTGCTCACACACTCCGGCAGATTCAATGGGGGTCTGGCGGCAGATTTCTTTGACTTTATCGTTGGAAATGCATCTGCTTTGAGTGTCGCAGGATATCCACACATTCTTGCCATCTCTGTCGTAGCATAGTTTTCGTCGGTAAAGTGTGCGGAACAAACGTCCAATTTCTTGCCACTTTCGCATTTTTGGGCCACTGGTGCAACTTGAATCCGTCCCTGTTGGTGTTGTTACACCCTCCGACAACACACCGACGAGGCATGATGTCTCCAAGGTACGGTAAACAGTCGAAAAAATGGAAAATAACAGAGCTGATTTGACTCGGTGTTTGAGAAAATGGCTGAAACTGAACTGAAATGCTGATGGAATAGGGCTGGGCAATAAGGTAAAAAAATGTATCAAGATTATGTTTTGCATACCATCTCGATTAATATATAATATATTTAAAGGCGGATTGTCCCGTGCAGGATAATAGCGAGTACAGTTGCATCCCTACTATTTACTAGCACAGTATCTTGTAACAGACATTTCCACCATGTTTGATGGAGGTAATATATGCTCACAGCTGACAACTGTCATTTTGTTCATATCTATAATTGTGTTTACTAGAGGTGTAACGGTACAGGTAACCCACGCTTCGGTCCGTACCTGCTTTTAGGACCACAGTTCTGCTTATTTTTCCGTACATTTTGTGGGGGTAAAGAGAACAACCTTTTTTTCCTTTTTTTTTTGCTTGTCATCACAAACATTCTGCAGGAAACAAAGTATCAGTGGTGTACTGAATACTATAAGATCTTTATTTAAAGTTTACATTTACTAAACAATATTTTAAAAGTTTAATAATTATTTCAGGGACAAAATGTTTTTATCCACAAACTCAAAAATGATAAAAAAAAAAGTGTATGCAGAGTTAATTAGTACATGTTGTATCAGAGGATGAGAAATTTTGCAGACACAAACAAAAAGTCTGATTGAAAAATATTAAAACACAGGATGACGGTCAATAAAGGCGGATTCACGCAGGATTATACCAAGTATCGTTGCTTGCCTACTGTTTACTACTGCTACTAACTTCTAACAGACATTTCAGACATTTTGGAGCGAGGTTCTTTGTTTACATTGTTCTACAAAGTCGGCTAATTTCTATTTTTAGGGCTTGGAATTCAAACAGTTTTCAAATGAGGGAACGCAACTCACTCACCTTCATCTTTCGTCTTTATCTCCGTTGGTGATTTGCTGGAAGTTGATTCTCTTTCATCTTCTCTTTTAGCGGACGTCGCCATCTTAGCATAGCAGTAGTCGTCCATCTTCTATCACGTCTTCAATCTTCACTTCACATAACACGCCATCGCTCCACACTCAAAGTCCGTTTGGTGGGCTTAAGAAAAGGCGAATAGTTGAGGTATTTGATGCTATTTTTGAATCTATAAAATCGTAAATGTGAAACTTCTCCGGAAAGCCACGTCGCTTAGTCCGCCATCTTGGACTTTCCGCTTTGCCACTGTTCGATGTGTTTACGCATGCGCCAGAAGGTTGCCACTTCCGATCGACAACTGCACTTTAAAAAATAAAATACCTTTTAAATAACTAGCGACCCTTTTCATCTTTTCTTACATTTCTGCTCATAATTGAAGTGCTCCTTATCGCAAAAACATTTTTGATATCAAAATACTTTGGAGATAGAAATTAAACAAAAATCGACAATGTTGTATTCTGTCTTTTAGTGCAGTGGTCCCCAACGTTTTTGTAGCTGCGGACCGGTCAACGCTTGACGAGGGGGGGGTATATATTGTGTTTTTTATGTTGATTTAACAAAAAAAACACAAATATTGTGCACAAGAAGTTAAAAAAAATAAATTAAAAAAAATATTTGTATTTTACCAATCGGTCCACGGACCGGTACCGGGCCGCGGCGCGGTGGTTGGGGACCACTGTTTTAGTGGGTTCAAGCAAACTGCAAGTTGTTTGCCAAAGTAAGTCTTGTGAAAGTGTGAAACTCACACTACCCCAGTATACGTTTTCAACATTATAGCATTTCAGCCTTAATTGACGTTTTTTCCTCTTGACTTGTATCAGTAATATCCTCATTGAAGGATGACTTGTACTCGACCTCGGACCAACTGCACTCAGTGAGGAAACAAACACGCTCACATAAATATTGCTCTTATTGCAAGCATAGACAGCAGAACACTTCTATTTTCACTTTTGTACACTGACTTTAGTTATCTGCTGCACTGACAAGATGCCTGCTCGGTGCATGTTGGCGACTGGAGCCAAACTGCTGTGTCAAAACTGGCGTGTGACGTCACCATTGACCTTTTTCTCTTACACCAACCCGGGAACATGAAAACAAAATAATGGGCTCTGTTGGCCACTTACTTAATAAACATACAGGACAAAGTGCGTCCTGATTCTTTGATTCTATTTGAAACTTGATGTGTGCCGATGATAAGAAAGTTTGTCGCTGCATTACTGACTAATAACCTCAGTTTTATCTGAAGTTCCATCGAGGTTTGTTTTGAAGCGAAAGTGGGCGCAGAGCACATCCCTCTACCACTGCTGTGTGACGTCATCGCTGCCTGTGCAATGCGCACTGCCTTCCTGCGCCGGTCAAAACCAACACTGTGATTAATCATCATTCATTTATGGTAACACGATATATTCTTTTTAATAATCACATGCGTTAACGCGTTAACATTGACAGCCTTAGTTGAAACCCATACTTTTTTCTGAAAACTCATCAAATCACTGACCTGTAAATAGTGGCCCATTATCAGTGTTACTCCCTCCGAGGTCTTAATCAAGGCTCAAGTCGTTCGTTTTTCTCACAGACATTTATTTCAGCCACGTCTTCTTCACGTTACCAACGATGCCAAATATAATGCCGTCAGAAGTAATAAAATAAGCAAACAGAACTTACAATTAGTCTGACATCCAAAAAAAGAAAACACATAGATGTCACAAACATATCAGAAGTAATCATACCTCGTTGGCCTCATAAACTCCAAGGGAATAAAGTTTATTTTCAATCCGAGACTCCATTAACGTCTTCCACATCAAACACTTGTCGTCACATGCTGCTTCCTTAATTCCCTCACATATTAATTGTCCCAACAACGTGACCAAACCGGAACAATACATATTCCCCACTCAATTGACATGGGTTTGTAACAAAAATAAAGTTAACATAAACTTAACCTAAGGAAATCAATCAATCAATGTTTATTTATATAGCCCTAAATCCCAAGTGTCTCAAAGGGCTGCACAAGCCACAACGACATCCGCGGTTCAGCGCCAACATCAGGGCAAGGAAAAACTCACAACCCAGTGGGACGTCGATGAGAATGACTATGAGAAACCTTGGAGAGGACCGCAAATGTGGGTGAAGCCCCCAACCCCCTATAGGGGAGACCGGATGCAATGGACGTCGAGTGGGTCTGACATAATATTGTGAAAGTCCAGTCCATAGTGGATCTAACATAGTAGTGAGAGTCCAGTCCATAGTGGATCTAACATAATAGTGAGAGTCCAGTCCATAGTGGATCCAATATAATAATGAGAGTCCAGTCCATTGTCACACCGCGGTGAGGGAAGTCTTGTCTTGGTTTTTTCTGTCTTGTGATTTACATGTTTTATTTTGAAAAGCAACTCCTCTTGTTTCAGATCACGGGTCCTTCCTCTTGTGTCTTGTGCTAATTATATCGTCCTTATTTTTGTATTCCTCCTTTTTTTTTGGAGTGATTTTCGGTTTTTCCCTTTTGGAACATTTTGTCGATTGTATTTTTGTATTTCATAGTAATTGAATTTACTCGGCTCTGGAGGCTTAAAGAGTATTTCAAAATAAAAGCTTTATTTGGAATCACCTCTCTGCATCTGAGTCCCTTCCTCCGTCCAAGCCTGACATCCATAGTGGATCTAACATAATAGTGAGAGTCCAGTCCATAGTGGATCTAACATAATAGTGAGAGTCCAGTCCATAGTGGATCTAACATAATAGTGAGAGTCCAGTCCATAGTGGATCAAAGATAATAATGAGAGTCCAGTCCATAGTGGATCTAACATAATAGTGAGAGTCCAGTTCATAGTGGATCTAACATAATATTGTGAGAGTCCAGTCCATAGTGGGGCCAGCAGGAGACCATCCCCAGCGGAGACGGGTCAGCAGCGCAGAGATGTCCCCAACCGATGCACAGGCGAGCGGTCCACTTCGGGTCCCAACTCTGGACAGCCAGCGCTTCATCCATGGCCACCGGACCTGTGTCCAACCCCCTCCACAAGAGAGAGGGGGGCAGAGGAGAAAAGAAAAGAAACGGCAGATCAACTGATCTAAAAAGGGGGGTCTATTTAAAGGCTAGAGTATACAAATGAGTTTTAAGATGGGACTTAAATGCTTCTGCTGAGGTAGCATCTCTAACTGTTACCGGGAGGGCATTCCAGAGTACTGGAGCGCAAATAGAAAAATGTTCTATAGCCCGCAGACTTTTTTGGGCTCTGAGAATCACTATTAAGCCGGAGTTCTTTGAACGCAGATTTCTTGCTGGGACATATGGTACAATACAATCAGCAAGAGAGGCTGGAGCCAGACCGTGTAGTATTTTATACGTAAGTAGTAAAACCTTAAAGTCACATCTTAAGTGCACAGGAAGCCAGTGCAGGTGAGCCAGTATAGGTATATATATATATATATATATATATATACATATATATATATATATATATATATATATATGTATATAAAGTTACATACAGTACAGGCGTAATATGATCAAACTTTCTTGTTCTTGTCAAAAGTCTAGCAGCCTCATTTTGTACCAACTGTAATCTTTTAATGCTAGACATAGGGAGACCCGAAAATAATACCTTACAGTTATCGAGACGAGACGTAACAAATGATCTCAGCGTCGCTAGTGGATAAAATGGAACGAATTTTAGCGATATTACGGAGATGAAAGAAGGCTGTTTTAGTAACACTCTTAATGTGTGATTCAAACGAGAGAGTTGGGTGGAAGATAATACCCAGATTTTTTATTGAGTCGCCTTGTGTAATTGTTTGGTTGTCAAATGTTAAAGGGGAACATTATCACCAGACCTATGTAAGCGTCAATATATACCTTGATGTTGCAGAAAAAAAGACCATATATTTTTTTAACCGATTTCCGAACTCTAAATGGGTGAATTTTGGTGAATTAAACGCCTTTCTATTATTCGCTCTCGAAGCGATGACGTCACAACATGACGTCACATCGGGAAGCAATCCGCCATTTTCTCAAACACATTACAAACACCGAGTCAAATCAGCTCTGTTATTTTCCGTTTTTTCGACTGTTTTCCGTACCTTGGAGACATCATGCCTCGTCGGTGTGTTGTCGGAGGGTGTAACAACACCAACAGGGACGGATTCAAGTTGCACCAGTGGCCCAAAGATGCGAAAGTGGCAAGAAATTGGACGTTTGTTCCGCACACTTTACCGACGAAAGCTATGCTACGACAGAGATGGCAAGAATGTGTGGATATCCTGCGACACTCAAAGCAGATGCATTTCCAACTGGACTGGACAGATCAGCTTTCAGGAAAAGAGAGCGGATGAGGGTATGTCCACAGAATATATTAATTGATAAAAACTGGGCTGTCTGCACTCTCAAAGTGCATGTTGTTGCCAAATGTATTTCATATGCTGTAAACCTAGTTCATAGTTGTTAGTTTCCTTTAATGCCAAACAAACACATACCAATCGTTGGTTAGAAGGCGATCGCCGAATTCGTCCTCGCTTTCTCCCGTGTCGTTTTCGTCGGTTTCGCTTGCATACGGTTCAAACCGATATGGCTCAATAGCTTCAGTTTCTTCTTCAATTTCGTTTTCGCTACCTGCCTCCACACTACAACCATCCGTTTCAATACATGCGTAATCTGTTGAATCGCTTAAGCCGCTGAAATCCGAGTCTGAATCCGAGCTAATGTCGCTATACCTTGCTGTTCTATCTGCCATGTTTGTTTGTATTGGCATCACTGTGTGACATCACAGGAAAATGGACGGGTGTATATAACGATGGTTAAAATCAGGCACTTTGAAGCTTTTTTTAGGGATATTGCGTGATGGGTAAACATTTTTTTTAAAACTTCGAAAAATAAAACAAGCCACTGGGAACTGATTTGTAATGGTTTTAACCCTTCTGACATTGTGATAATGTTCCCCTTTAAGGTGGTATTATTAAATAAATGTTGGTGTCTCGCAGGACCGATAATCAGCATTTCCGTTTTCTTGGCGTTGAGTTGCAAGAAGTTAGCGGACATCCATTTTTTAATTTCATTAAGACACGCCTCCAGCTGACTACAATCTGGCGTGTTGGTCAGCTTTAGGGGCATGTTGAGTTGGGTGTCATCAGCATAACAGTGGAAGCTAACACTGTATTTGTGTATGATGTCACCTAGCAGCAGCATGCAGATGCTGAAGAGTGCAGGGCCAAGAACCGAACCCTGGGGAACTCCACACGTTACCTTTACATAGTCCGATGTCACATTATTATGGGAGACACACTGCATCCTGTCAGTAAGATAAGAGTTAAACCAAGACAAGGCTAAGTCTGACATACCAATACGTGTTTTGATACACTCTAATAAAATATTATGATCGACGGTATCGAAAGCAGCGCTAAGATCAAGAAGCAGCAACATAGATGACGCATCAGAATCCATCGTTAGCAGTAGATCATTATTCACTGTTGCGAGGGCTGTCTCCGTAGAGTGATTTGCCCTGAAACCGGACTGAAAGGGTTCACAGAGATTTTTAGACGCTAAGTGTTCATTTAGCTGCTGTGCGACAATTTTTTCAAGGATTTTCGGAATAAAGGCAAGATGCGACACCGGTCGGTGGTTTACCATGAGGTCAGGATCTAAGTTAGGTCTTTTGAGCAGAGGATGAATACCGTATTTTCCGCACTATTAGCCGCACCTAAAAACCACAAATTTACTCAAAAGCTGACAGTGCGGCTTATAACCCGGTGCGCTTTATATATGGATTAATATTAAGATTCATTTTCATAAAGTTTAGGTCTCGCAACTACGGTAAACAGCCGCCATCTTTTTTCCCCTTAGAAGAGGAAGCGCTTCTTCTTCTACGCCAAGCAACCGCCAAGGTAAGCACCCTCCCCCATAGAAGAGGAAGCGCTTCTTCTTCTACTGTAAGCAACCACCCGCCCCCGTAGAAGAAGAAGAAGCGCGCGGATATTACGTTTCATTTCCTTTGTGTGTTTACATCTGTAAAGACCACAAAATGGCTCCTACTAAGCGACAAGTTTCCGGTTCATGAAAAGACGCAATCTCTCCATCCGCACACGGACTACTATTTCACAGCAACTGCCTAAAGACTTTCAAGAAAAGCTGGCTACTTTCCGTGCATATTGTAAAAACAAGATAGCTGAAAAAAAGATCCGGCCAGAGAACATTATCAACATGGACGAGGTTCCACTGACTTTTGATATTCCTGTGAACCGCACTGTGGATACAACGGGAGCACGTACGGTGAATATTCGCACCACAGGGAATGAGAAGTCATCCTTCACTGTGGTTCTAGCTTGCCATGCTAATGGCCAGAAACTTCCACCCATGGTGATATTCAAAAGGAAGACCTTGCCAAAAGAGACCTTTCCAGCCGGCGTCATCATAAAAGCTAACTCGAAGGGATGGATGGATGAAGAAAAGATGAGCGAGTGGTTAAGGGAAGTTTACGCGAAGAGGCCGGGTGGCTTTTTTCACACAGCTCCGTCCATGTTGATATACGACTCCATGCGCGCCCACATCACGCTGGTTTTTAATATATTATTAAAGTTTGACTGACCTATCTGACTGTTTTTTTGACATTCCCTTTAGCGCAGTTAGATGCGGCTTATAACACGGGGCGGCTTATAGGTGGACAAAGTTTTGAAATATGCCGTTCATTGAAGGCGCGGCTTATAACCCAGGGCGGTTTATGGTGCGGAAAATACGGTAACCGCTTTTCTGAATGCTAGGGGAACAGTGCCTGAGGAAAGTGATAAGTTTATAATATTTAGCACTGATGGACCTAATAATACAAATGTGTTTATACAGTAACCTGCTCACATGAGTCAGATTACAGCAGGGGTGTCAAACTCATTTTAGCTCAGGGGCCGCATGGAGGAAAATCTATTTCCACGTGGGCGGGACGGGTAAAATCATGGCATGACAACTGAAAAATACAACTATGACAACTTCAGATTGTCTTCTTTATTTAACTTTGGCCCAAAATAGAACAAGTCCATTCTGAAAATGTACATATCACAAATAATCCTCTTGACAAAACACTTCAAGTTAGTCGAACATTTAGAGAGAATAAAATGGTGCATTTTCAAAAACACCTTGAAGAACACAATGAACTTAGACTTAATCTCAGTGTTTCTACAAAGCAATTAAACTTTAAGTCACAACCCATCTAGGATTAAACAAAAAACAAAATAAAGCATGAAAAAAACTATTCTATGTATCAACTACCTCATTTGTCATTTCCACATATTAATCCTGTGCTAACTCAACAAACCATACAAACTGACGTAGAAACTATTCAAGAGTGTTGAGTTACTTCCTGTCTTCTAGACATAATGTGTATTGATAGAAAAAGAAAAGCTGTGCAATGTGTGAACAATTTCAACAAAGCACAAATAAAAAGTTCAAAGACTGACAGTATTGCAGTAAATCACACACTGTTCACTTTCTTTACATTTGCACAGAAGACAATCATTTTCACAGAACTATATCAGTGTGCAGTGTCTCATGCTGCATTTTAAGTGGGGTTACTGATTGCTTATTTTACTACTGTTTTACGTGGAGGGGGAGGAGTCAAAGCCCCGCTTTACCGTGTACCTCTTGCTTGGTATACTTGCTCGCCCCGGTATAAACTATTTGCTTGCCTAACAGAATTGCTATTGCGACATCCAGTGGACACAATTAGAACAGCAGTTTCTTTCATTAAAAAATGCAGCTGAATTTTACACTTCGCAAACTCATCTCGCGCGCTGGATTGAACCCGCTATGCCCGAATGTCGAGGGAGGTGGGGGTTGGGTTGTGAGTGTTGGGGGTTAATTGTTCATATGTCTCTGATTTGCACACCAATCAGTCTGAGAAGTAAAAGTTGGCAGTTTGTTATGCAAACAGTTACCCAGCATCACTTATGCGTCAACGTCAGTTTTGATACATCTCAACTTTGCAGTGAAAAAGGGCGTAGTGCAGGTTTTTGAGCGTGCGCAAACTTGACACATGAGGCCCCAGGTCCCTGGACTGAAGAAGGAGTAACCAAGCACTTGAAGCATCATCTATCTTACTGTTCAGGAAGGTTTCAGATACAGAGAAGACATGGGGTCATGAGTAGATAAGATTATGCTTCAAATAATCCAAGTTTGTATGAATACCTCAGATATTTGTGAAAGAAGCAGTGAGGAGGTCCTGGGTAGGGTGGATGTCGCCACATATGAGCAACATACCACAAACTAAACAGCTAATTGGTTATTTTCCCTTGTGTGTTCTTATGTGTTTTACTGCGTCTGCATTATGTGGGAACCTTTTACAGCACACTGAACAACTAAATGTTTTTTCTCCAGTGTGTGTTCTCATGTGTTGAGTCATTTGGCTATTTTTAGAAAAGCTTTTGCCACAAACTGAACACTTTTATGGTGTTTCACCTGTGTGTGTTCTCATGTGGTTAGTCAAATTCCTCTTAAGAGAAAAACTTTTGCCACAAACTGAACAACTAAATGGTTTTTTTACCTGTGTGCGTTCTCATGTGGTTAGTCAAATTGCTCCTTATAGAAAAGCTTTTGCCACAAACTGTACAACTAAATGGTTTTTCACCTGTGTGTGTTCTTATGTGTTCAATCATACTGCTCTTAAAAGAAACACTTTTGCCACAAACTGAACAGCTAAATGGTTGTTCACCTGTGTGCGTTCTCATGTGTTCAGTCAAAGTGCTCTTAACAAAAAAGCGTTTGCCACAAACTGAACAACTAAATGTTTTTTCTCCTGTGTGTCTTCTCATGTGTAGAGTCAATTGGCTATTATTAGAAAAACTTTTGCCACAAACTGTACAACTAAATGGTTTTTCACCTGTGTGTGTTCTCATGTGTTGGGTCAAATGGCTTTTGATAGAAAAGCTTTTGCCACAAACTGAACAACTAAATGGTTTTTCACCTGTGTGTGTTCTCATGTGTTGGGTCAAATGGCTTTTAACAGAAAAGCTTTTGCCACAAACTGAACAACTAAATGGTTTTTCACCTGTGTGCCTTCTCATGTGTTTAGTCAAATTGCTCTTACAAAAAAAGCTTTTGCCACAAACTGAACAACTAAATGTTTTTTCTCCTGTGTGTCTTCTCATGTGGTTAGTCAAATTCTGCTTAGCAGAAAAGCTTTTGCCACAAACTGAACAGTTAAATGGTTTTTCTCCTGTGTGTGTTCTCATGTGTTGAGTCAAAGTGCTATTTAGAGAAAAACTTTTGCCACAAACTGAACACTTAAATGGTTTTTCACCTGTGTGTGTTCTCATGTGTCGAGTCAATTGGCTGCTTTTAGTACAACTTTGACCACAAATTGAACAGTTAAAACATGTTTTACCCCTCTTCTTTGAAGAGCATTCAGAGTGTTTGTTGTCAGTGTGAGTCCTCATATCACCTTCACAGTCTTTATCGCTGCTCAAAGGTTCTTCAACCTCGTCTTCAGCCTCACTATCTGATAGTGGAGCTAAGAGGTTGTCTCCTTGTGGTTTCTCTTCATCATCTTCAGTCTTCACAGAGAGAATACTCAGTGGAAACTTGGTGTAATCAGCTTCCTCTCGTCCTAGAAGACACTCTCCCTCCTGAGTGATGCAGAGTTCCTCCTCTTCCTTTTTAATGCAGGGTGGTTGTGGAGTCTCCTGCTTCAAAGTGGAGCTCCCCCCTAACTGAGGGTGAACTTCTTCTGGATTACCGATCAGCTGCTGGACGTCTGCAAGACACAAACAACAAAAACACACTTTCTTCTATGTACTGTATGTGTGTGTAGTAGGGTTGTACAGTATACTGCTACTAATAAAGTATCGCGGTACTAATCAATAGAAATCGGTACTATACCACCTTTGAAAAGTACCGGTACCGTTCTTTCATCTGAATGCCGCTGTACGGCGGTGACTACAGAACCGAGGCGCATGATGTTGAGTGTGTCAAAACGCACACACAAAGTGTATATAAGCAATAACATGGTGGAGAGGAAGAAAGGCAACAAAGAACAATTTTAATTGGTTAATAAAGAGGGTGCGTGAAGTGCAATATGGAGGTATTTGGGCTTCTAAACTAACAATAAAGGTGACACTTTAAACAGGGAGCCGCCGCTCTGCAAGTGTTGCTTTACACCTTTCCTGTTTGTCGGCTCCCAGACCGTGGTCGAGGAGTGCAGAGGAGACGTTCCCTCCGGGGGTAACACTGGGTCCATAAAGCTTCGCTCTTTGGTCGGAAGGACGAGGTTGTCGATTAGTTACAACTTGGTCACTAGGGCTACAACAACTAATCGACTAAATCGATTAAAAATTGGCGTTTACTTTAGTCATCGGTTCGTTGAATCTATGCGATGCGCATGCCCTGCGGTTATGTCTCATGAGGTGGCAGTAAGCCAGCCAATGATGTGTCATGTGCAGCTCACGTGACGACGCCGTCACCTTTAAAGTACCAATGATTGTCACACACACACTAGGTGTGGCGAAATTAATCCCTGCATTTGACCCATCACCCTTGATCACCCCCTGGGAGGTGAGGGGAGCAGTGAGCAGCAGCGGTGGCCGAGCCCGGGAATCATTTTTGGTAATTTAACACCCAATTCCAACCCTTGATGCTGAGTGCCAAACAGGGAAGTAGTGGGTCCCATTTTTTTAGTCTTTGTGCCTGGAAACATTCGAAAAATGGCGGAGGAAAACAGTACCGATAGTTCAGCGGAGAAACATCTTGAGGTTTTTGCTTCAGTGGAGAAAAGTGTACGACCTAAGTCATCAAAAGTGTGGGAACACTTTACTTGAAAGACTTCAAAGAAGACCGTTTCCTGCAAAGTTTGTGTTTCCAAGAAGGGCATGAGCAGACTCTTTTTCCTGAGGAAGCTTAGGTCATTTAAAGGGGAACATTATCACAATTTCAGAAGGGTTAAAACCATTAAAAATCAGTTCCCAGTGGCTTATTTTATTTTTCAAAGTTTTTTTCAAAATTTTACCCATCACGCAATATCCCTAAAAAAAGCTTCAAAGTGCCTGATTTTAACCATCGTTATATACACCCGTCCATTTTCCTGTGACGTCACATAGTGATGCCAATACAAACAAACATGGCGCATAGAACAGCAAGCTATAGTGACATTAGCTCGGATTCAGACTCGGATTTCAGCGGCTTAAGCGATTCAACAGATTACGCATGTATTGAAACGGATGGTTGTAGTGTGGAGGCAGGTAGCGAAAACGAAATTGAAGAAGAAACTGAAGCTATTGAGCCATATCGGTTTGAACCGTATGCAAGCGAAACCGACGAAAACGACACGACAGCCAGCGACACGGGAGAAAGCGAGGACGAATTCGGCGATCGCCTTCTAACCAACGATTGGTATGTGTTTGTTTGGCATTAAAGGAAACTAACAACTATGAACTAGGTTTACAGCATATGAAATACATTTGGCAACAACATGCACTTTGAGAGTGCAGACAGCCCAATTTTCATCAATTAATATATTCTGTAGACATACCCTCATCCGCTCTCTTTTCCTGAAAGCTGATCTGTCCAGTCCAGTTGGAAATGCATCTGCTTTGAGTGTCGCAGGATATCCACACATTCTTGCCATCTCTGTCGTAGCATAGCTTTCGTTGGTAAAGTGTGCGGAACAAACGTCCAATTTCTTGCCACTTTCACATCTTTGGGCCACTGGTGCAACTTGAATCCGTCCCTGTTCGTGTTGTTACACCCTCCGACAACACACCGACGAGGCATGATGTCTCCAAGGTACGGAAAACAGTCGAAAAAACGGAAAATAACAGAGCTGATTCGACTCGGTGTTTGTAATGTGTTTGAGAAAATGGCGGATTGCTTCCCGATGTGACGTCACGTTGTGACGCCATCGCTCCGAGAGCAAATAATAGAAAGGCGTTTAATTCGCCAAAATTCACCCATTTAGAGTTCGGAAATCGTTGGAAATGCATCTGCTTTGAGTGTCGCAGGAAATCCACACATTCTTGCCATCTCTGTCGTAGCATAGCTTTCGTCGGTAAAGTGTGCAGAACAAACGACTGACCATTTCGTCGGCTTTCCCCACAGCCTCGTATTTTGAACAAACTTCATCCAATTTCTTGCCACTTTGGCATCTTTGGGCCACTGGTGCAACTTGAATCCGTCCCTGTTCGTGTTGTTACACCCTCCGACAACACACCGACGAAAGTGAGAAAATGGCGGATTGCTTCCCGATGTGACAACGTGACGTCATCGCTCCGAGAGCGAATAATAGAAAGGCGTTTAATTCGCCAAAATTCACCCATTTAGAGTTCGGAAATCAGTTAAAAAAATATATGGTCTTTTTTCTGCAACATCAAGGTATATATTGACGCTTACATAGGTCTGGTGATAATGTTCCCCTTTAAGCTACATGTAAATGATGCTACTATGTACGTTCATTACATGGTTTCTCTCATTTCAGAAAGAAACAACCCAGCATTAGCGACTTGGTCCAAAGGAAGGTGTGCACACCACAGCAAGCGGCTGCATTGACTGATGCTATCCTGAATATGTTGCTAACTGACATGAGGCCACAATCAATGGTGGCAGATGAAGGTTTTAGACAAATGATTCACGTCCTCAACCCTGGTTACACTTTTCCCTCGAGGACCCATTTGACCAAAGTGATGGAGAGGAAGTATGAGCAGACATTCCAAGCAGAGTAGACTGACATAAAAGCCACCCAGAGCAAAATTTCTCTCACTACTGATGTGTGGACAAGTGTAGCCACCTTGGCAATCAATACATGCCATTACATTGGAGAGGAATGGAACATGAAGTCAATCTGCCTTACGACCAGGCCACTAGAGCAGACCTGGGCACATGCACATCTGGCCCTTTGTGCGTCCCTGTCCGGCCCGCGTGAGGCCACTCCTAAATTACAACACACATTTTAAAAAGTATCTATGTCGAGTGTGCAATACAACGGTGCTGCTTTTGTTTTGAAAAGCGTTATTTGTATTACTTCCGTGTGGACGCATGCGCGTGTGTGATTGAGAGTGATTGTGAACAGCGGCAATCACAAATTACAAAATAAAGTTTAAAAAACATCTATGTCGTGCGTGCAATACAACTGTGCTGCTTTTATTTTGTAAAGTGTTATTTATGGGCGTATGTCCGGGTGTAACCTGTGAGTGAAGGTGCACAGCGACAAGTGATGAGACGCTAAAAAGAGAAAAGCTGATGACGAATGGCGTGTTTCCAACAAGACATGGACTGCCAAGTATTTCTTTACAGAAATGAAAGGTAAAGTCGTGTGTTTAATTTGTGGTACACAGGTTGCTGTGTTTAAAGAATATCATTTGAATCGCCACTACACGATGAAGCACGAGGAAAAATACCGGAATCTGTCTGATGAAGCGCGCGCAAGGGAGGCTGATGCGTTGATGGTAAAACTGCAAACCCAACCAGGACTTTTTGCCAAATTTCAAACCCCACAGAGATGCAGCTGTCAGGACAAGTTTCGTCATTTCTCACAAAATCGCCAGAAAAAGTAAGGCGTTTTCTGACGGAGAGTTTATTAAGGAGTGCTTATTGGACTCTGTTGCACTGATAAGACTGGAGACTTTGACTGTTTTTCGCTGGCTTTGGATGAGAGCTGTGATGTACGTGACACCACCCAGCTGCTCATCTTCTTACGTGGGATAACTACAGACTTTCAAATCACGAAGGAACTGGCAGCCATGCAGTTAATTAAAGAGACAACCACAGGTAATGACTTGTTCACATAGGTAAAGGCGTGTTTGGACATGTTAGGACTGAAATGGGACAAGCTGGCATTTTCTACCGCTTATTCCCTTCGGGGTTGCTGGAGCCTATCTCAGCTACAATCCAATCCACTTTATTTATATAGCACATTTAAACAACAAAATGTTTCCACAGTGCTGCACAACAATATTAAAAACAATATTCAAATATTATCCTTAGCTCCACCAATGACTGAATAAAAACAAAAAATAATTACATATAAAACCAATATAAAAAAACAATATAAAATAAAGATGATTAAAAACGATTTTCAACAACGGATAGTTGTCCAAATGTGACGGGGAAAAATGTTGGATAATGCAGGATAAAGTGACAGAAATAAACCCTGTGCAGAAATGGACATTTTTGCATTGTATTATACATCAGGAAGTGTTGTGTAAGACAGTGTTAAAAATAAAATCATCAAAAGCAATCTGCTTTTGTATAAAGTTAAGTTAGGTTAAATGAAATTATTATTATTATTATTAATTATTATTATTATTATGTATCTTACGGTATATCAAAAATAATATTGAGCAAAATATAATTGAAATATTGTCGTGTGGCCCCCCAGCAGTGCTCGGGTTGCTTATGCGGCCCCCGGTAAAAATGAATTGCCCACCCCTGCACTAAAGGAAAGACATTCAGCATCCAACATTGCAGAATGGTTGGAATAGGTAGAAGCCAGGTTTAAAATTCCCCCAAGCAAAATGATTGCTATTGTGCATTACAATGGTGAACTGTAGTTAAGCTACATAACGTCGCTACTTGTTGTGCACTACTGCCCATCACTGACTCCAACTCGTAAATAAACGCTAGCAAAAGTCAGCTAACAATGCAGGTAATGGGGATGCACTCTATTTCGCCTGTAAAACAACTCTAAAAAATATCCAAAAGCTTCCATCAACTTTGTATATACACGCTGTAAGTATATATGTAAAGTAATAACAGGCACATTCATAATAACATGTGATATTTACGTATTTTCATCATTTGTTATCATTTTAAACAAACGGCGGCAAATTATTTTCACAGACGCATCACAACGTTCGCTATTTCCTTCAACTACACCACCAACTATTACTAATAAAGGCAGACTTCATGAGTGCCATCAAAGAATACTTTTGGACAAATTATGATCCAGAACCTTATATTTTTGAGCCTGAATATAAGGAGGATGAGCTACAAGTTTTAGAAGCTGAGTGATAAGCAGATCAAGCAATTAGCACTGTTGCTAAGTGCTAAACAAAAAATACAAATTATGAACATAACTCATTTCTGTAGAAACTGCCCAAATGCTGAAACTGAACTGAAATGTTGATGGAATAGGGCTGGGCAATATGGCAAAAAAATGATCACGATTATTTTTTGCATACCATCCGATCTCAACAACATCACTTTTTTTAATTAAAGGCAGATTGTCACCGTGCAGGATAATAGCGAGTACAGTTGCATCCCTACTATTTACTAGCACAGTATCTTGTAACAGACATTTCCACCATGTTTGATGGAGGTAATATATGCTCACAGCTGACAACTGTCATTTTGTTCATATCTATAATTGTGTTTACTAGAGGTGTAACGGTACAGGTAACCCACGCTTCGGTCCGTACCTGGTTTTAGGGCCACAGTTTTGCTTATTTTTCCGTACATTTTGTGAGGGTAAAGAGAACAACCTTTTTTTCCTTTTTTTTTGTGCTTGTCATCACAAACATTCTGCAGGAAACAAAGTATCAGTGGTGTACTGAATACTATAAGATCTTTATTTAAAGTTTACATTTACTAAACAATATTTTAAAAGTTTAATAATTATTTCAGGGACAAAATGTTTTTATCCACAAACTCAAAAATGATTTAAAAAAAAGTGTATGCAGAGTTAATTAGTACATGTTGTATCAGAGGATGAGAAACTTTGCAGACACAAACAAAAAGTCTGATTGAAAAATATTAAAACACAGGATGACGGTCAATAAAGGCGGATTCACGCAGGATTATACCAAGTATCGTTGCTTGCCTACTGTTTACTACTGCTACTAACTTCTAACAGACATTTCAGACATTTTGGATCGAGGTTCTTTGTTTACATTGTTCAACAAAGTCGGCTAATTTCTATTTTTAGGGCTTGGAATCCAAATAGCTTTCAAATGAGGGAACGCAACTCACTCACCTTCATCTTTCGTCTTTATCTCCGTTGGTGATTTGCTGGAAGTTGATTCTCTTTCATGTTCTCTTTTAGCGGACGTCGCCATCTTAGCATAGCAGTAGTCGTCCATCTTCTATCACGTCTTCAATCTTCACTTCACATAACACGCCATCGCTCCACACTCAAAGTCCGTTTCCTGGGCTTAAGAAAAGGTGAATAGTTGAGGTATTTGATGCTATTTTTGAATCTATAAGATCGTAAATGTGAAACTTCTCCGGAAAGCCACGTCGCTTAGTCCGCCATCTTGGACTTTCCGCTTTGCCACTGTTCGATGTGTTTGCGCATGCGCCAGAAGGTTGCAACTTCCGATCGACAACTGCACTTTAAAAAATAAAATACCTTTTAAATAACTAGCGACCCTTTTCATCTTTTCTTACATTTCTGCTCATAATTGAAGTGCTCCTTATCGCAAAAACATTTTTTGATATCAAAATACTTTGGCGATAGAAATTAAACAAAAATCAACAATGTTGTATTCTGTCTTTTAGTGCAGTGGTCCCCAACCTTTTTGTAGCTGCGGACCGGGGGGGGGGGGGGGGGGGGGGAGGAATGGTATTTATGTAAAAAAATATTTTTGTCATATTTTTTTTATTTTTTGTCATAAAGAAATACAATCATGTGTGCTTACGGACTGTATCCCTGCAGACTGTATTGATCTATATTGATATATAGTGTACAGGTAAAAGCCAGTAAATTAGAATATTTTGAAAAACTTGATTTATTTCAGTAATTGCATTCAAAAGGTGTAACTTGTACATTATATTTATTCATTGCACACAGACTGATGCATTCAAATGTTTATTTCATTTAATTTTGATGATTTGAAGTGGCAACAAATGAAAATCCAAAATTCCGTGTGTCACAAAATTAGAATATTACTTAAGGCTAATACAAAAAAGAGATTTTTAGAAATGTTGGCCAACTGAAAAGTATGAAAATGAAAAATATGAGCATGTACAATACTCAATACTTGGTTGGAGCTCCTTTTGCCTCAATTACTGCGTTAATGCGGCTTGGCATGGAGTCGATGAGTTTCTGGCACTGCTCAGGTGTTATGAGAGCCCAGGTTGCTCTGATAGTGGCCTTCAACTCTTCTGCGTTTTTGGGTCTGGCATTCTGCATCTTCCTTTTCACAATACCCCACAGATTTTCTATGGGGCTAAGGTCAGGGGAGTTGGCGGGCCAATTTAGAACAGAAATACCATGGTCCGTAAACCAGGCACGGGTAGATTTTGCGCTGTGTGCAGGCGCCAAGTCCTGTTGGAACTTGAAATCTCCATCTCCATAGAGCAGGTCAGCAGCAGGAAGCATGAAGTGCTCTAAAACTTGCTGGTAGACGGCTGCGTTGACCCTGGATCTCAGGAAACAGAGTGGACCGACACCAGCAGATGACATGGCACCCCAAACCATCACTGATGGTGGAAACTTTACACTAGACTTCAGGCAACGTGGATCCTGTGCCTCTCCTGTCTTCCTCCAGACTCTGGGACTTCGATTTCCAAAGGAAATGCAAAATTTGCATGGTTGGGTGATGGTTTGGGGTGCCATGTCATCTGCTGGTGTCGGTCCACTCTGTTTCCTGAGATCCAGGGTCAACGAAGGTGTACCCCGCCTTCCGCCCGATTGTAGCTGAGATAGGCTCCAGCGCCCCCCGCGACCCCAAAGGGAATAAGCGGTAGAAAATGGATGGATGGCAATCGGTCCACGGACCGGTACCGGGCCGCAGCGCGGTGGTTGGGGACCACTGTTTTAGTGGGTTCAAGCAAACGGCAAGTTGTTTGACAAAGTAAGTCTTGTGAAAGTGTGAAACTCACACTACCCCAGTATACATTTTCAACATTATAGCATTTCAGCCTTTTGACGTTTTTTCCTCTTGACTTTTATCAGTAATATCCTCATTGAAGGATGACTTGTACTCGACCTCGGACCAACTGCACTCAGTGAGGAAACAAACACGCTCACATAAATATTGCTCTTATTGCAAGCATAGACAGCAGAACACTTCTATTTTCACTTTTGTACACTGACTTTAGTTATCTGCTGCACTGACAAGATGCCTGCTCGGTGCGTGTTGGCGACTGGAGCCAAACTGCTGTGTCAAAACTGGCGTGTGACGTCACCATTGACCTTTTTCTTTTACACACATCCGGGAACATGAAAACAAAATAATGGGCTCTGTTGGCCACTTACTTAATAAACATACAGGACAACGTGCGTCCTGATTCTTTGATTCTATTTTAAACTTGATGTGTGCCGATGATAAGAAAGTTTGTCGCTGCATTACTGACTAACAACCTCAGTTTTATCTGAAGTTCCATCGAGGTTTGTTTTGAAGCGAAAGTGGGCGCAGAGCACATCCCTCTACCACTGCTGTGTGACGTCATCGCTGCCTGTGCAATGCGCACTGCCTTCCTGCGCCGGTCAAAACCAACACTGTGATTAATCATCATTCATTTATGGTAACGCAATATATTCTTTTTAATAATCACATGCGTTAACGCATTAACATTGACAGCCTTAGTTGAAACCCATACTTTTTTTCTGAAAACTCATCAAATCACTGACTGTAGCGGCCCACTTGGATTAATGACACAAGAAGCAGAGAGCTTCGACTGGTGCAACTTTAATTCTCTCCTCCTTTTCTCCTCACAATTTTGACACCGTGAAAACTATGAAGATGGACAGAAAATACAAATGCCATATTTCCACAAACAATACATAAATCATGTTTACATTTTCAAACTTATAAACAAATCTTTTTAGTAAACTTAAATAATGAATTTTCACATGAATTAAGCTTAATTACAAGTTACAGCTCTTATTTGAATAAAAATAATGACATTTTCCCGTTTGTTTTAAATGAAATGAACCACTTGTTTTACAATAAATAAAACCATTAGTCTCCTCCTACCTCTTTCCGCTTCCAAGGGCGCTAAATTTGCTCCGCTAGTTAGCTTAGCTTCCTCACACAGCTCGGAGTGACTCTCCTTAAATGTGACATATAAACAACACAAACACGAGGCACAATAAAATAACCTCTCACAAATGTTCACACAGAATATGAGAAATATATCTTTGTCAGCATGTTTTACCAGTCCTGGAGTAACGTGAGTATGCTGTTGAAGTCAGACAGAACGGCAGCAGGAAGTCAAGTATCAGCAATAAAGGAAGTAACAGAATAAGAGTGGGCTCTTCAAAATAAAGGCACAAAAATAACGTAACATGACAGAACTGCAATTATCTCCTGAACAAAATTTGTTGCCATTTACACAGACCTGTAAATTGAGGCCCATTATCAGTGTTACTCCCTCCGAGGTCTTAATCAAGGCTCAAGTCGTTAGTTTTTCTCACAGACATTTATTTCAGCCACGTCTTCTTCACGTTACCAACGATGCCAAATATAATGCCGTCGGAAGTAATAAAATAAGCAAACAGAACTTACAATTAGTCTGACATCCAAAAAACAAAACACATAGATTTCACAAACATATCAGAAGTAATCATACCTCGTTGGCCTCATAAACTCCAAGGGAATAAAGTTTATTTTCAATCCGAGACTCCATTAACGTCTTCCACATCAAACACTTGTCGTCTCATGCTGCTTCCTTAATTCCCTCACATATAAATTGTCCCCCCAACAACGTGACCAAATTATATCCCCCACTCAATTGACATGGGTTTGTAACAAAAATAAAGTTAACATAAACTTAACCTAAGGAAATCAATCAATCAATGTTTATTTATATAGCCCTAAATCCCAAGTGTCTCAAAGGGCTGCACAAGCCACAACGACATCCGCGGTTCAGCGCCCACAAAAGGGCAAGGAAAAACTCACAACCCAGTGGGACGTCGATGAGAATGACTATGAGAAACCTTGGAGAGGACCGCAAATGTGGGTCTGACATAATATTGTGAAAGTCCAGTCCATAGTGGATCTAACATAGTAGTGAGAGTCCAGTCCATAGTGGATCTAACATAATAGTGAGAGTCCAGTCCATAGTGGATCTAACATAATAGTGAGAGTCCAGTCCATAGTGGATCTAACATAGTGGTGAGAGTCCAGTCCATAGTGGATCTAACATAATAATGAGAGTCCAGTCCATAGTGGATCTAACATAATAGTGAGAGTCCAGTCCATAGAGGATCTAACATAATAGTGAGAGTCCAGTCCATAGTGGGTCTAACATAATAGTGAGAGTCCAGTCCATAGTGGATCCAACATAATAGTGAGAGTCCAGTCCATAGTGGATCTAACATAATAGTGAGAGTCCAGTCCATTGTGGATCTAACATAATAGTGTGAGAGTCCAGTCCATAGTGGATCTAACAAAATAGTGAGAGTCCAGTCCATAGTCAATCAATCAATCAATCTTTATTTATATAGCCCTAAATCACAAGTGTCTCAAAGGGCTGCACAAGCCACAACGACATCCTCGGTACAAAGCCCACATACGGGCAAGGAAAAACTCACCCCAGTGGGACGTCGATGTGAATGACTATGAGAAACCTTGGAGAGGACCGCATATGTGGGTAACCCCCCCCCTCTAGGGGAGACCGAAAGCAATGGATGTCGAGTGGGTCTGACATAATATTGTGAGAGTCCAGTCCATAGTGGATCCAACATAATAGTAAGAGTCCAGTCCATAGTGGGGCCAGCAGGACACCATCCCGAGCGGAGACGGGTCAGCAGCGTAGAGATGTTCCCAGCCGATGCACAGGCGAGCGGTCCACCCCGGGTCCCGACTCTGGACAGCCAGCACTTCATCCATAGTGGATCTAACATAATAGTGAGAGTCCAGTCCATAGTGGATCTAACATAATAATGAGAGTCCAGTCCATAGTGGATCTAACATAATAGTGAGAGTCCAGTCCATAGAGGATCTAACATAATAGTGAGAGTCCAGTCCATAGTGGATCTAACATAATAGTGAGAGTCCAGTCCATAGTGGATCTAACAAAATAGTGAGAGTCCAGTCCATAGTGGATCTAACATAATAGTGAGAGTCCAGTCCATAGTGGATCTAACATAATAATGAGAGTCCAGTCCATAGTGGATCTAACATAATAGTGAGAGTCCAGTCCATAGTGGATCCAACATAATAGTGAGAGTCCAGTCCATAGTGGGGCCAGCAGGAGACCATCCCGAGCGGAGACAGGTCAGCAGTGCAGAGATGTCCCTAACCGAGCGGTCCACCCCCCCCCCCCCCCCCCTCCACAAGGGAGAGTGGGGCAGAGAAGAAAAGAAAAGAAACAGCAGATCAACTGGTCTAAAAAGGGGGGCTATTTAAAGGCTAGAGTATACAAATGAGTTTTAAGATGGGACTTAAATGCTTCTACTGAGGTAGCATCTCTAACTGTTACCGGGAGGGCATTCCATAGTACTGGAGCCCCAATAGAAAACGCTCTATAGCCCGCAGACTTTTTTTGGGCTCTGGGAATCACTAATAAGCCGGAGTTCTTTGAAGGCAGATTTCTTGCCGGGACATATGGTACAATACAATCGACAAGATAGACTGGAGCTAGACCGTGTAGTATTTTATACGTAAGTAGTAAAACCTTAAAGTCACATCTTAAGTGCACAGGAAGCCAGTGCAGGTGAGCCAGTATAGGTATATATATATATATATATATATATATATATATATATATATATATATATATATATATATATATATATATATATATATATAAATAAAGGTAAATACAGTATAGGCGTAATATGATCAAACTCTCTTGTTCTTGTCAAAAGTCTAGCAGCCACATTTTGTACCAACTGTAATCTTTCAATGTTAGACATAAGGAGACCTGAAAATAACACATTGTAGTAATGGAGATGAGACGTAACGAACGCATGAATAATGATCTCAGCGTCGCTAGTGGACAAAATGGAACGAATTTTAGCGATATTACGGAGATGAAAGAAGGCCGTTTTAGTAACACTCTTAATGTGTGACTCAAACGAGAGAGTTGGGTGGAAGATAATACCCAGATTCTTTACCGAGTCGCCTTGTGTAATTGTTTGGTTGTCAGATGTTAAAGAGGAACATTATCACCAGACCTATGTAAGCGTCAATATATACCTTGATGTTGCAGAAAAAAGACCATATATATTTTTAACCGATTTCCGAACTCTAAATGGGTGAATTTTGGCGAATTAAACGCCTTTCTATTATTCGCTCTTGGAGCGATGACGTCACAACGTGACGTCACATCGGGAAGCAATCCGCCATTTTCTCACTTTCGTCGGTGTGTTGTCGGAGGGTGTAACAACACGAACAGGGACGGACTCAAGTTGCACCAGTGGCCCAAAGATGCGAAAGTGGCAAGAAATTGGACGTTTGTTCCGCACCCTTTACCGACGAAAGCTATGCTACGACAGAGATGGCAAGAATGTGTGGATATCTTGCGACACTCAAAGCAGATGCATTTCCAACTGGACTGGACGGATCAGCTTTCAGGAAAAGAGAGCGGATGAGGGTATGTCTACAGAATATATTAATTGATGAAAACTGGGCTGTCTGCACTCTCAAAGTGCATGTTGTTGCCAAATGTATTTCATATGCTGTAAACCTAGTTCATAGTTGTTAGTTTCCTTTAATGCCAAACAAACACATACCAATCGTTGGTTAGAAGGCGATCGCCAAATTCGTCCTCGCTTTCTCCCGTGTCGCTAGCTGTCGTGTCGTTTTCGTTTGCATACGGTTCAAACCGATATGGCTCAATAGCTTCAGTTTCTTCTTCAATACATGCGTAATCTGTTGAATCGCTTAAGCCGCTGAAATCCGAGTCTGAATCCGAGCTAATGTCGCTATAGCTTGCTGTTCTATCTGCCATGTTTGTTTGTATTGGCATCACTATGTGATGTCACAGGAAAATGGACGGGTGTATATAACGATGGTTAAAATCAGGCACGTTGAAGCTTTTTTTTAGGGATATTGCATGATGGGTAAAATTTTGAAAAAAACTTCGAAAAATAAAATAAGCCACTGGGAACTGATTTGTAATGGTTTTAACCCTTCTGACATTGTGATAATGTTCCCCTTTAAGGTGGTATTATTAAATAAATGTCGGTGTCTCGCAGGACCGATAATCGGCATTTCCGTTTTCTTGGCGTTGAGTTGCAAGAAGTTAGCGGACATCCATTGTTTAATTTCATTATGACACGCCTCCAGCTGACTACAATCTGGCGTGTTGGTCAGCTTTAGGGGCATGTAGAGTTGGGTGTCATCAGCATAACAGTGGAAGCTAACACTGTATTTGTGTATGATGTCACCTAGCAGCAGCATGCAGATGCTGAAGAGTGCCGGGCCAAGAACCGAACCCTGAGGAACTCCACACGTTACCTTAACATAGTCCGAGGTCACATTATTATGGGAGACGCACTGCATCCTGTCAGTAAGATAAGAGTTAAACCAAGACAAGGCTAAGTCTGACATACCAATACGTGTTTTGATACACTCTAATAAAATATTATGATGGACGGTATCGAAAGCAGCGCTAAGATCAAGAAGCAGCAACATAGATGACGCATCAGAATCCATCGTTAGCAGTAGATCATTAGTCACTGTTGCGAGGGCTGTCTCCGTAGAGTGATTTGCCCTGAAACCAGACTGAAAGGGTTCACAGAGATTGTTAGACACTAAGTGTTCATTTAGCTGCTGTGCAACAATTTTTTCAAGGATTTTCGGAATAAAGGCAAGATGGGACACCGGTCGGTGGTTTACCATGAGGTCAGGATCGAAGTTAGGTCTTTTGAGCAGAGGATGAATAACCGCTTTTTTGAATGCTAGTGGAACAGTGCCAGAGGAAAGTGATAAGTTTATAATATTTAGCACTGATGGACCTAATAATACAAATGTGTTTATACAGTAACCTGCTCACATGAGTCAGATTACAGCAGGGGTGTCAAACTCATTTTAGCTCAGGGGCCACATGGAGGAAAATCTATTTCCACGTGGGCGGGACGGGTAAAATCATGGCATGATAACTGAAAAATACAACTATGACAACTTCAGATTGTCTTCTTTATTTAACTTTGGCCCAAAATAGAACAAGTCAATTCTGAAAATGTACATATCACAAATAACACATTTAGAAGAAAAAAAATAGTGCATTTTCAAAAACACCTTGAAGAACACAATGAACTTAGACTTAATCTCAGTGTTTCTACAAAGCAATTAAACTTTAAGTCACAACCCATCTAGGATTAAACAAAAAACAAAATAAAGCATGAAAAAAAGTATTCTATGTATCAACTACCTCATTTGTCATTTCCACATATTAATCCTGTGCTAACTCAACAAACCATACAAACTGAGGTAGAAACTATTCAAGAGTGTTGAGTTACTTCCTGTCTTCTAGACATAATGTGTAGAAAAATAAAAGCTGTGCAATGTGTGAACAATTTCAACAAAGCACAAATAAAAAGTTCAAAGACTGACAGTATTGCAGTAAATCACACACTGTTCACTTTCTTTACATTTGCACAGAAGACAATCATTTTCACAGAACTATATCAGTGTGCAGTGTCTCATGCTGCATTTTAAGTGGGGATACTGATTGCTTATTTTACTACTGTTTTATGTTGGGTGGAGGGGGAGGAGTCACAGCCCCGCATTACCGTGTACCTCTTGCTTGGTATACTTGCTCACCTCAGTATCAACTATTTGCTTGCCTAATAGAATTGCTATTGCGACATCCAGTGGACACAATTAGAACAGCAGTTTCTAACATTAAAAAAATGCAGCTGAATTTTACACTTTGCAAACTCATCTCGCGGGCCGGATTGAACCTGTTATGCCCGAATGTCGAGGGAGGTGGGGGTTGGGTTGTGGGTGTTGGGGGTTAATTGTTCATATGTCTCTGATTTGCACACCAATCAGTCTGAGAAGTAAAAGTTGGCAGTTTGTTATGCAAACAGTTACCCAGCATCACTTATGCGCCAACGTCAGTTTTGATACATCTCAACTTTGCAGTGAAAAAGGGTGTAGTGAAGGTTTTTGAGCGTGCGCAAACTTGACACATGAGGCCCCAGGACCCTGGACTGAAGAAGGAGTAACCAAGCACTTGAAGCATCATCTATCTTACTGTTCAGGAATGTTTTAGATACAGAGAAGACATGGGGTCATGATAATAAGATTATGCTCCAAATAATCCAAGTTTGTATGAATACCTCAGATATTTGTGAAAGAAGCAGTGAGGAGGTCCTGGGTAGGGTGGATGTCACCACATATGAGCAACATACCACAAACTAAACAGCTAATTGACTATTTTCCCTTGTGTGTTCTCATGTGTTTTACTGCATCTGCATTATGTGGGAACTTTTTACAGCACACAGAACAACTAAATGGTTTTTCACCTGTGTGTGTTCTCATGTGTTCAGTCAAAGAGCTATTTCGAGAAAATATTTTGCCACAAACTAAACATTTAAATGGTTTCTCACCTGTGTGTGTTTTCATGTGTTGAGTCAAACGGCAATTTCGATAAAAACTTTTGCCACAAACTGAACAATTAAATGGTTTTTCACCTATGTGTGTTCTCATGTGTAGAGTCAAACTGCAACTGTGATAAAAGCTTTTGCCACAAACTGAACAAATAAATGGTTTTACACCTGTGTGTGTTGTCATGTGTTTAGTCAAAGACCTATTTTGAGAAAAGCTTTTCCCACAAACTGAACAATTGAATGTTTTTTCACCTGTGTGTGTTCTCATGTGTTTAGTCAAAAACCTATTTTGAGAAAAACTTTTGCCACAAACTGAACAATTAAATGGTTTTTCACCTGTGTGTGTTCTCATGTGTAGAATCAAACGGCAATTTTGAGAAAAGCTTTTGCCACAAACTAAACATTTAAATGGTTTCTCACCTGTGTGTGTTTTCATGTGTTGAGTCAAACGGGAATTTCGATAAAAACTTTTGCCACAAACTAAACATTTAAATTGTTTCTCACCTGTGTGTGTTCTCATGTGTTGAGTCAAATTGCGATTGTGAGAAAAGCTTTTTCCACAAACTGAACAATTAAATGTTTTTTCACCTGTGTGTGTTCTCATGTGTTCAGTCAAACGGCAATTTAGATTAAAGCTTTTGCCACAAACTAAACATTTAAATGGTTTCTCACCTGTGTGTGTTCTCATGTGTTGAGTAAAACTGCTATTTTGATTAAAGCTTTTACCACAAACTGAACAATAAAATGTTTTTTCACCTGTGTGTGTTCTCATGTGTTGAGTCAAACGGCTATTAAGAGCAAAGCTGTTGCCACAAACTAAACATTCAAATGGTTTTTCACCTGTGTGTGTTTTCATGTGTGCAGTCAAACTGGAATTTTGAGAAAAACTTTTGCCACAAACTGAACACTTAAATGGTTTTTCACCTGTGTGTGTTCTCATGTGTTGAGTCAAATTGCTCTTTTTAGTAAAACTTTTAGCACAAACTGAGCAGCTCAAACATTGTTTACCTCTCTTCTTTGAAGAGCATTCAGAGTGTTTGTTGTCAGTGTGAGTCCTCATATCACCTTCACAGTCTTTATCGCTGCTCAAAGGTTCTTCAACCTCATCTTCAGCCTCACTATCTGATAGTGGAGCGAAGAGGTTGTCTACTTGTGTTTCCTCTTCATCATCTTCAGTCTTCACAGAGAGAATACTCAGTGGAAACTTGGTGTAATCAGCTTCCTCTCGTCCTAGAAGACACTCTCCCTCCTGAGTGATGCAGAGTTCCCCCTCTTCCTTTTTAATGCAGGGTGGTTGTGGAGTCTCCTGCTTCAAAGTGGAGCTCCCCCCTAACTGAGGGGAAACTTCTTCTGGATGACCAATCAACTGCTGGACGTCTGCAAGACACAAACAACAAAAACACACTTTCTTCTATGTACTGTATGTGTGTGTAGTAGGGTTGTACAGTATACTGCTACTAATAAAGTATCGCGGCACTAATCAATAGAAATCGGTACTATACCACCTTTGAAAAGTACCGGTACCGTTCTTTCATCTGAATGCCGCTGTGCGGCGGTGACTACAGAGCCGAGGCGCATGATGTTGAGTGTGTCAAAACGCACACACAAAGTGCTTACAAGCAATAACATGGTGGAGAGGAAGAAAGGCAACAAAGGACAATTCTACTGGTTAATAAAGAGTGTGTGTGAAGTGCAATATGGAGGTATTTGGGCTTCTAAACTAACAATAAAGATGACACTTTAAACAGGGAGCCGCCGCTCTGCAAGGGTTGCTTGACACTTTTCCTGTTTGTCGGCTCCCAGACCGTGGTCGAGGAGCGCAGGGAAGACGTTCCCTCCAGGGCCCATGTTTTGTCGGGGGTAACACTGGGTCCATAGAGCTCCGCTCTTTGGTCGGAAGGACGAGGCCGTCGATTAGTTACAACTTGGTCACTTTATTTATTATTTCCACAGGGCACAACCGGACATCCACCATGCTATTAACACTCCTGCACATGATACCACTACCTCTCCTTACTTTACTCCTTACCACTCACCCCACATACTGCCACTCTTAAAGGTGCACACACACATACGTCACTCTCACAACAGCTGCTTTAAAACATGCCTTGCCAAATGTGGTGATTAGTTCTACCACCTTTGCTTCAGACTTAGGTCAACATTTAAATAATAAGCATTCAGATCTGCACAAGGAGTTTAAATAGTGACAGGTATAATGTAGTTGTTACACCTGTCCTGCTGCTCTCTCTTTACTCGCCCGCTCACTCACTGACGTCACTCAGACAACACGTTGACATTCTCACAAACACACATACTACTCTCATAAGTTAACCAGCTCCCCTGCTGTGCACATGTAGATACGTAGACGCGCACACAGCTGCTTGGCTTGATGCCAAATATTACCGCAGTTAAAACTGCCCAATTAGCAGTCAACTAATGACTTACAGCATTACTACCTTGAGCACGTCCGATCTCGGAAGTTAAGCAGGGTCGGGCCTGGTTAGTACTTGGATGGGAGACCACCTGGGAATACCAGGTGCTGTAAGCTTGAGCGCGACGACGGTCTGTAGGAACCTGCTGCCACACGTTGCGACCACCGAAGACAGCAAGAACTCGATTCGGTGAAAGAAACAACGTGAGTATGGCTCCCTGCTCTTCGTGCACCGTTCTCATGGATAGGTTGGTCCTACTAGAGGACCTTGTCCGCCAACTAGAGCAGAGTAATTTCGTAACTTTAGACGTGGCGGACACTAGCATTAGCTGTAGCGAGCTGACTAGCTCAGTTTGTAGCAGCCCTAAGCGGCCTACAAGCAAAGGTGAACCGGTTGTGACGCATAATAGATTTAACCCTTTAGAGTCCTACACCCCAGGCTACCGGGCACCCTTAGTCAGAGGGGTCTCCATCACCCGAAACAAACAGCTTAGCAAACCAGCCATAATTAAGTGTATTCCCAGGGTCAGAGCACCTGACATTGAAGCTAATCTTAGGGAGCTAACTCTCAGCAGTCCTGGTAAACTTGTACGACAGGCCAATTGCACCACTATAGCTACACAAACATAGTTGTACACGTTGGCTCCAATGACACTAGGATGAGCCAGTCAGAGATTACAAAGAGGAACATAGCTAGGACTTGTAATCTCGCTAGAAAGATGTCCAGGCATCGAGTACTTGTCTCTGGCCTCCTGCCTGCGAGAGGCGATGATGAGAGGCATAGCAGATTAGTCTCGCTTCAACAGGAGGGTTAAAACTCTTTTGTAAATGCTCGCTTTTAAATAGACCCCCTTTTAGACCAGTTGATCTGCCCTCTCTTTTCTGCTCTGCCCCCCTTCCTGCGTGGAGAGGTTATTAGGTGACCCCAGATGAGGCACTATCTGTTCCAAGTCGGGACCCGGGGTGGACCACTCATCTGTGCATCAGTTGGGGACGTCTCTGCGCTGCTGACTTGTCTCCATTCAAGATGATCTCCTGCTGGCCCCACTATGGACTGGACTCTCACACTATTAACTAGATCCACTATGGACTGGACTCTCACACTATTAACTAGATCCACTATGGACTGGACTCTCACACTATTAACTAGATCCACTATGGACTGGACTCTCACACTATTAACTAGATCCACTATGGACTGGACTCTCACACTACTAACTAGATCCACTATGGACTGGACTCTCACACTATTAACTAGATCCACTATGGACTGGACTCTCACACTATTAACTAGATCCACTATGGACTGGACTCTCACACTATTAACTAGATCCACTATGGACTGGACTCTCACACTATTAACTAGATCCACTATGGACTGGACTCTCACACTATTAACTAGACCCACTATGGACTGGACTCTCACGCTATTAACTAGATCCACTATGGACTGGACTCTCACACTATTAACTAGATCCACTATGGACTGGACTCTCACACTATTAACTAGATCCACTATGGACTGGACTCTCACACTATTAACTAGATCCACTATGGACTGGACTCTCACACTATTACCTAGATCCACTATGGACTGGACTCTCACACTATTAACTAGATCCACTATGGACTGGACTCTCACACTATTAACTAGATCCACTATGGACTGGACTCTCACACTATTAACTAGATCCACTATGGACTGGACTCTCACACTATTAACTAGATCCACTATGGACTGGACTCTCACACTATTAACTAGATCCACTATGGACTGGACTCTCACACTATTAACTAGATCCACTATGGACTGGACTCTCACACTATTAACTAGATCCACTATGGACTGGACTCTCACACTATTAACTAGATCCACTATGGACTGGACTCTCACGCTATTAACTAGATCCACTATGGACTGGACTCTCACACTATTAACTAGATCCACTATGGACTGGACTCTCACACTATTAACTAGATCCACTATGGACTGGACTCTCACACTATTAACTAGATCCACTATGGACTGGACTCTCACACTATTAACTAGATCCACTATGGACTGGACTCTCACACTATTAACTAGATCCACTATGGACTGGACTCTCACACTATTAACTAGATCCAATATGGACTGGACTCTCACACTATTAACTAGATCCACTATGGACTGGACTCTCACACTATTAACTAGATCCACTATGGGCTGGACTCTCACACTATTAACTAGATCCAATATGGACTGGACTCTCACACTATGAACTAGATCCAATATGGACTGGACTCTCACACTATTAACTAGATCCACTTTACGTCCATTGCACCGGTCTCAAAGGTTTCTCGTTGTTCCCATCGGGTTGAGATTTTTCTTGCCCTGATGTGGGATCTGAGCCTAGGATGTCGTTGTGGTTTGTGCAGCCCTTTGAGAGATTTGTGATTAAGGAATATATAAATAAACTTTGATTGATTGAACACTTATATGGTTTTTCATCTCTGTGTGTGTTCTCATGTGTCGAGTCAAAGAGCTTTTTTGAGAAAAGCTTTTGCCACAAACTGAGCAGCTCGAACATTTTTACCTTCACAGTCTTTATCGCTGCTCAAAGGTTCTTCAACCTCGTCTTCGTCTTGTGGTTTCTCTTCATCATCTTCAGTCTTCACAGAGAGAATACTCAGTGGAAACTTGGTGTAATCAGCTTCCTCTCGTCCTAGAAGACACTCTCCCTCCTGAGTGATGCAGAGTTCCTCCTCTTCCTTTTTAATGCAGGGTGGTTGTGGAGTCTCCTGCTTCAAAGTGGAGCTCCCCCCTAACTGAGGGGAAACTTCTTCTGGATTACCGATCAGCTGCTGGACGTCTGCAAGACACAAACAACAAAAACACACTTTCTTCTATGTACTGTATGTGTGTGTAGTAGGGTTGTACGGTATCACTACGGGTTCAAAAAAGGATCTCGGCTAACGCCACGCTACTGGGAACTGTAGTTAAGCTACATAGCCACGCTACTTGTTGTGCACTACTGCCCATCACTGATTATAACTCGTAAATGACTAAGGACTATGTTAAGGTAACGTACGGAGTTCCCCAGGGTTCAGTTCTTGGCCCTGCACTGTTCAGTATATAATGCTGCCGCTAGGCGACATCATACGCAAATACAGTGTTAGCTTTCACTGCTATGCTGATGACACCCAACTCTACATGCCCCTAAAGCTGACCAACACGCCAGATTGTAGTCAGCTGGAGGCGTGTCTTAATGAAATTAAACAATGGATGTCCGCTAACTTCTTGCAACTCAACGCTATGAAAACGGAAATGCTGATTATCGGTCCTGCTAAACACCGACATTTATTTCATAATACCACCTTAACATTTGACAACCAAACAATTACACAAGGCGACTCAGTAAAGAATCTGGGTATTATCTTCCACCCAACGCTCTCCTTTGAGTCCCACATTAAAAGTGTTACTAAAACGACCTTCTTTCATCTCAGTAATATCGCTAAAATGTGTTCCATTTTGTCCACTAGTGACGCTGAGATCATTATTCATGCGTTCATTACGTCTCCATTACTGTAAGGTATTATTTCCGGGTCTCCCTATGTCTAGCATTAAAAGATTACAGTTGGTACAAAATGAGGCTGCTAGACTTTTGACAAGAACAAGAAAGTTTGATCATATTACGCCTATACTGTATTTACCTTTATATACATATATACATATACCTATACTGGCTCACCTGCACTGGCTTCCTGTGCACTTAAGATGTGACTTTAAGGTTTTACTACTTACGTATAAAATACTACACAGTCTAGCTCCAGCCTATCTTGCTGATTGTATTGTACCATATGGCATGGCAAGAAATCTGCGTTCAAAGAACTCCGGCTTATTAGTGATTCCCAGAGCGAGCCCAAAGAAAGTCTGCGGGCTATAGAGCGTTTTCTATTGGGGCTCCAGTACTCTGGAATGCCCTCCCGGTAACAATTAGAGATGCTACCTCAGTAGAAGCATTTAAGTCCCATCTTAAAACTCATTTGTATACTCTAGCCTTTAAATAGACCCCCCTTTTAGAGCAGTTGATCTGCCGTTACTTTCTTTTCTCCTCTGCCCCCCTATCTCTTGTGGAGGGGGGGGACACAGGTCCGGTGGCCATGGATGAAGTGCTGGCTGTCTAGAGTCGGGACCCAGGGTGGACCGCTCGCCTGTGCATCGGTCGGGGACATCTCTGCGCTGCTGACCCGTCTCCGCTCGGGATGGTGTCCTGCTGGCCCCACTATTGACTGGACTCTCACTATTATGTTAGATCCACTATGGACTGGACTCTCACTATTTTGTTAGATCCACTATGGACTGGACTTTCACAATATAATGTCAGACCCACTCGAAATCCAATGCTTTCGGTCTCCTCTAGAGGGGGCGGGGGGGTTACCCACATACACGGTCCTCTCCAAGGTTTCTCATAGTCATTCACATCGACGTCCCACTGGGCTGAGTTTTCCTTGCCCTTATGTGGGCTTTGTACCGCGGATGTCGTTGTGGCTTGTGCAGCCCTTTGAGACACTTGTGATTTAGGGCTATATGAATAAACATTGATTGATTGAAATAAACGCAAGCAAAAGTCATCAAACAATGCAGGTAATGGGCATGCACTCTATTTCTTCTATAAAAAAACTCTAAAAAAATATCCAACAACTTTTATATGCACGCTGTAAGTATATATGTACTGTTATAAACAGGCACATTCATAATAACATGTACTATTTACGTATTCTCATCATTTTAAGCAAACGGCGGCACGTTATTTTCACAGACGCATCACAACATTCCCTATTTCCTTCAACAACAACACCACCAACTATTACTAATAAAGGCAGACTTCATGAGTGCCATCAAAGAATACTTTGAGAGAAATTATGATCCAGAACCTTATATTTTTGAGCCTGAATATAAGGAGGATGAGCTACAAGTTTTAGAAGCTGAGTGATAAGCAGATCAAGCAATTACCGTATTTTCCGCACTATAAGGCGCACCTAAAAACCACAATTTTTCTCAAAAGCTGACAGTGCGCCTTATAACCCGGTGCGCTTTATTACGATTCATTTTCATAAAGTTTCGGTCTCGCAACTTCGGTAAACAGCCGCCATCTTTTTTCCCGGTAGAACAGGAAGCGCTTCTTCTTCTACGCAAGCAACCGCCAAGGAAAGCACCCGCCCCCATAGAACAGGAAGCGCTTCACCCGCCCCCGGAAGAAGAAGAAAAAACGCGCGGATATCACCGTACGTTTCATTTCCTGTTTACATCTGTAAAGACCACAAAATGGCTCCTACTACGCGACAAGGATCCGGTTCATAAAAAGACGCAATCTCTCCATCCGCACACGGATTACTACCGTATTTCACAGCAACTGATATTCCTGTGAACTGCACTGTGGAACGGGAGCACGTACGGTGAATATTCGCACCACAGGGAATGAGAAGTCATCCTTCACTGTGGTTCTAGCTTGCCATGCTAACTTCCACCCAGGGTGATATTCAAAAGGAAGACCTTGCCAAAAGAGACCTTTCCAGCCGGCGTCATCATAAAAGCTAACTCGAAGGGATGGATGGATGAAGAAAAGATGAGCGAGTGGTTAAGGGAAGTTTACGCGAAGAGGCCGGGTGGCTTTTTTCACACAGCTCCGAAGGCGAACACACCTTCACTAAGACGGGCAGACAGCGCCGGACGACATACGCCAACATCTGCCAGTGGATCGTAAATGCCTGGGCAGATAGTTTCGGTCACAACTGTGGTCCGAGCTTTCCGGAAGGCAGGATTCACAGAACTGCTGCACAACAACAGCGACACTGAATCCGATGACTTCGACGAGGCGGAGCCGGCCATTTTTGGATCCCACGCTTGCGCAACTTTTCAATTCGGACACCGAAGACGAAGAATTCGAAGGATTTACGAATGAAGAATAACTTCAGAAGGTGAGCGCTATGTTTATTTTGTGTGTTGTGACATTAACGTTCGAGCAACATTATGTTGCTATTTATTGCTCTACACCATTTTGAATTTTACTATGTTTGTGATTGCACATTTGCGTACATTTTGGGACAGAGTTGTTAGAACGCTGGTTTTCAATATATTATTAAAGTTTGACTGAACTATCTGACTGTTTTTTTGACATTCACTTTAGCGCAGCGTTTTTTTGACATTCACTTTAGCGCAGCGTAGGCGCGGCTTATAGTCCGGGGCGGCTTATTGGTGGACAAAATTATGAAATATGTAATTCATAGAAGGTGCGGCTAATAATCCGGTGCGCCTTATAGTGCGGAAAATACGGTAGCACTATTGCTAAGTGCTAAACAAAAAATACAAACTATATACCATCCAATCTCGATTAATATCACTTTTTATTTAAAGGGGAACATTATCACCAGACCTACGTAAGCGTCAATATATACCTTGATGTTGCAGAAAAAAGACCATATATTTTTTTAACCGATTTCCGAACTCTAAATGGGTGAATTTTGGCTAATTAAACGCCTTTCTATTATTCGCTCTCGGAGCAATGACGTCACAATGTGACGTCACACCGGGAAGCAATCCGCCATTTTCTCAAACACCGAGTCAAATCAGCTCTGTTATTTTCCGTTTTTTCGACTGTTTTCCGTACCTTGGAGACATCATGCCTCGTCAGTGTGTTGTCGGAGGGTGTAACAACACGAACATGGACGGATTCAAGTTGCACCAGTGGCCCAAAGATGTGAAAGTGGCAAGAAATTGGACGTTTGTTCCGCACACTTTACCGACGAAAGCTATGCTACGACAGAGATGGCAAGAATGTGTGGATATCCTGCGACACTCAAAGCAGATGCATTTCCAACGATAAAGTCAAAGAAATCTGCCGCCAGACCCCCATTGAATCTGCCGGAGTGTGTGAGCAATTCAGGGACAAAGGACCTCGGTAGCACGGCAAGCAATGGTGGCAGTTTGTTCCCGCAGACGAGCGAGCTAAACCACCTGGATGTCTTGGCTCACACCGCTTCTACCGTCCCTTATGCCACCGAAGCTGATCAAGAGAAGAATATCGACCCTAGCTTCCCTGGCCTGCTGACATCAACTCCAAAACTGGACAGATCAGCTTTCAGGAAAAGAGCGCTGATGAGGGTATGTCTACAGAATATATTAATTGATGAAAATTGGGCTGTCTGCACTCTCAAAGTGCATGTTGTTGCCAAATGTATTTCATATGCTGTAAACCTAGTTCATAGTTGTTAGTTTCCTTTAATGCCAAACAAACACAAACCAATCGTTGGTTAGAAGGCGATCGGCGAATCCGTCCTCGCTTTCTCCCGTGTCGCTGGCTGTCGTGTCGTTTTCGTCGGTTTCGCTTGCATACGGTTCAAACCGATATGGCTCAATAGCTTCAGTTTCTTCTTCAATTTCGTTTTCGCTACCTGCCTCCACACTACAACCATCCGTTTCAATACATGCGTAATCTGTTGAATCGCTTAAGCCGCTGAAATCCGAGTCTGAATCCGAGCTAATGTCGCTATAGCTTGCTGTTCCATCCGCCATGTTTGTTTGTGTTGACATCACTATGTGAGGTCACAGGAAAATGGACGGGTGTTTATAACGATGGTTAAAATCAGGCACTTTGAAGCTTTTTTTAGGGATATTGCGTGATGGGTAAAATTTTGAAAAAAACTTCGAAAAATAAAATAAGCCACTGGGAACTGATTTTTAATGGTTTTAACCCTTCTGAAATTGTGATAATGTTCCCCTTTAAATTAAGGCAGATTTTCTGATGCAGGATAATAGCGAGTACAGTTGCATCCCTACTATTTACTAGCACAGTATCTTGTAACAGACATTCCTGTCATGTTTGATGGAGGTAATATATGCTCACAGCTGACAACTGTCATTTTGTTCATATCTATAATTGTGTTTACTAGAGGTGTAACGGTAACGGTTTTATATTTAATAAAAGTACATTAAAGTGCAGTTTGAATTTGAGGTACTGTAAAATAATGCGCACCAACACATTAAACAAGTTTAATGATTATTTCAGGGACAAAATGTTTTTATCCACAAACTCAAAAATGATTTTAAAAAAAAGGGTCAGCTGAGTTTTTTTTAGTACATGTTGTATCAGAGGATGAGAAACTTTGCAGACACAAACAAAAAGTCTGATTGAAAAATATTAAAACACACGGTCAATAAAGGCGGATTCACGCACGATTATAGATATTATACACGATTAAACCAAGAAAAATTCCTAGTTTGTGAACCCGTTCTAGAACAATGGCAGTAAAAACTATTCTGATTCTGATTATACTAAGTATCGTTGCTTGCCTACTGTTTACTACTGCTACTAACTTCTAACAGACATTTCAGACATTTTGGATCGAGGTTCTTTGTTTACATTGTTTAACAAAGTCGGCTAATTTCTATTTTTAGCGCTTGGAATTCAAACAGCTTTCATATGAGGGAACGCAACACACTCACCTTCATCTTTCGTCTTTATCTCCGTTGGTGATTTGCTGGAAGTTGATTCTCTTTCATGTTCTCTTTTAGCGGACGTCGCCATCTTAGCATAGCAGTAGTCGTCCATCTTCTATCACGTCTTCAATCTTTACTTCACATAACACGCCATCGCTCCACACTCAAAGTCCGTTCGGTGGGCTTAAGAAAAGGCGAATAGTTGAGGTATTTGATGCTATTTTTGAATATATGAGATCGTAAATGTGAAACTTATCCGGAAATCCACGTCGCTTAATTCGCCATCTTGGACTTGCCGCTTGACCACTGTTCCATGTGTTTGCGCATGCGCCAGAAATGTGCAACTTCCGATCTAAAAAATAAAATACCTTTTAAATAACTAGCGGCCCCTTTCATCTTTTCTTACATTTCTGGCTCATAATTGAAGTGCTCCTTATCGCGAAAACATTTTTGATATCAAAATACTTTGGAGATAGAAATTAAACAAAAATCGACAATGTTGTATTCTGTCTTTTAGTGGGTTCAAGCAAACGGCAAGTTGTTTGTCAAAGTAAGTCTTGTGAAAGTGTGAAACTCACACTACCCCAGTATACATTTTCAACATTATAGCATTTCAGCCTTTTGACGTTTTTTCCTCTTGACTTTTATCAGTAATATCCTCATTGAAGGATGACTTGTACTCGACCTCGGACCAACTGCACTCAGTGAGGAAACAAACACGCTCACATAAATATTGCTCTTATTGCAAGCATAGACAGCAGAAGTGGGAGAGTGGCCGTGCGCAACCCGAGGGTCCCTGGTTCAATCCCCACCTAGTACCAACCTCGTCATGTCCGTTGTGTCCTGAGCAAGACACTTCACCCTTGCTCCTGATGGCTTGCATGGCAGCTCCCTCCATCAGTGTGTGAATGTGTGTGTGAATGGGTAAATGAGGAAGTAGTGTCAAAGCGCTTTGAGTACCTTGAAGGTAGAAAAGCGCTATACAAGTACAACCCATTTATCATTTATCTATTTAACACTTCTATTTTCACTTTTGTACACTGACTTTAGCAAACTTGCCAACCCTCCCGTTTTTTTCCGGGAGACTCCAGAATTTCATTGCCTCTCCCGAAAATCTCCCGGGACAACCATTCTCTCGAATTTCTCCTCATTTTACCGGTATACCGGACCTGAGTGAGGACAGCCTGTCGTCACGTCCACTTTTCCTCCATATAAACAGCGTGCCGGCCCAGTCACGTTATAACATCTACGGCTTTTGGAGCTCAGTGCGCAACTGCACACACAACAAGAAGGAGACTATTATATATGTCTCCGTTATCCATAGATTTATCTATAACCCATAAAGTAGGCAGGCACGGAGCTATTGCTCAGCATGTGTTTATTCCAGCCAGCACGTTAATACACTGACACACAACATCCGGATTCCCATCATGCATTGCTTCAAAACTACGGTAAATAGTAATGTTAAAAAAACATAGCAGAGACGAAGCAGAAGAACGAAAAAGAGACAGTCATGGCGACGACGAGTAAGAAGAAGAAGTACGCTTGTAAGTTCCAAAATGATTGGAAACAAGAATTTCAGTTCATCCAGGACAGCTCGAAGGGGAAGGGGTATGCTAGGGAGAGATGGAAGATTCCAGACTCTGGTGCATTTGATGAAGGCACTTTTGTGCGTGCCACACAGCAATGCATCATCAGAGAGGGTGTTAAGCATGGTTAGAAAGATAGTGACAGAGAATAGAACGAGGATGGTCAATTAAAACCTAAACTCACTCTTTTCCTGCAAATTAAATTTCACAGATGCTGCCCATACCTATGCTCCTTCAAAGGCTGTGCTACTGGCTGCAAAGCATTGCACTTTCAAATACAACAATGAGTAGAGGAGTGTTATGTGTGTGTATATGTGTAAATAAATGAACACTGAAATTCAAGTATTTCTTTTATTTATTTATATATATACTGTATATATATATATATATATATATATATATATATATATATATATATATATATATATATATATATATATATATATATATATATATATATATACATACATACATAAAGAAATACTTGAATTTCAGTGAATTCTAGCTATAAATATACTCCTCCACCCTTAACCCCGCCCCGCCCACCTTCTATTCAAATTCTATATAAATGACATTTGTAAAGTTACAAATGACTTAAAGTTAGTATTATTTGCAGATGATACAACAGCACGAAATGAACAAATTAAAAAGATGGTTTGACTAAAACAGACTATCTTTGAATCTCAGTAAGACTAAAATATTGCTATTTGGTAACAGTAGAAGAGAAAGTCAAACACAAATACAAATAGACGGAGTAGATATTGAAAGGGTAAAAGAAAACACATTTTTGGGTGTAATATTAGATGATTAAATGAATTGGAAATCTCATGTAAAAAATATACAACATAAAGTAGCAAGAAACACGTCAATAATGAATAAAGCAAAACATGTTCCAGACCAAAAATCACTTCATATTCTCTACTGCTCGCTAGTGTTACATATCTGAGTTATTGTGCAGAAATATGGGGAAACAATTACAAATCTGTGCTTCATTCACTAATGGTGTTACAAAAAAGATCAATTAGAATAATACTTAATGTGTCATGTCTGTGTAATCATGTTTTGTTTAGTTTCTGTCTTTTCACTCCCTTGTCTTGTCACCATAGTTACCCATTAGTTTCACCTGTCATGTCACGCACCTGTTTTGAGTCACGCACCTGTTGTTAATCATGTCTGTGTTATTTAAGCTTTTCATTTTCTGTTGTTCGTCCTGGAGTCATAGCCTTTCTCACCCTGCTATCCTCGCGTTTCAAGCCCTGTTCACGATCCCATGCCACAGTAAGTTTGTTTATTAAGCCACAGTTAGTGTTTTGTTTAATTGTTCGTAGTTTCTGCCAATGTGCAAGTTTTGTGTTTATAGTCTAGTTTTGTACCTCCGCCCCTGTGCGCGCTTTTTGTTTGATCCTTTCTTTGTAGTTATAGTGTTAAATAAATCATGTACCCACCTTCAAGCCATGTCCGATCCAAATTCTCTTGCATCTTGGGAAAACAAAAACTCCACAGTCCAAGTCATGACA
This sequence comes from Nerophis lumbriciformis, assembly GCF_033978685.3. Classification (NCBI taxonomy): domain Eukaryota; kingdom Metazoa; phylum Chordata; class Actinopteri; order Syngnathiformes; family Syngnathidae; genus Nerophis; species Nerophis lumbriciformis. Next base: position 6,783,160 of record NC_084567.2, on the reverse strand, counting down.
TTATGACTCCAGCTAATCGCTTTCCCGCAAGGAATTTGGTAGAAGAAGGAAATTGGGAGTCGTTAGGAGCCATGGCGGAGCGAGACCTGACGTGGGGGCCAAATGGGAAGCTTATTCCTATTAGCTCCATTTGGTCCGAGGACGAGGCTGCGTCACCGCAATCCCGGAAGCGCCGCTCCAGACCGAGGACGTCAGGGAAGGCGAGCAGACCGCACGCAGCGCTCCCGCAGGCTCCTCCCACTCCGGGCGGAAGCAGGCTGCTGCCAGCTCCGCAGCTCCAAAATGACGTCACAGACCAGGATTTTTTTTTCAACTCTTTTTCTTTTGATCACTCATCTCCAGCAAAAGACTCCAATCCCATGACCATGATTCAACACTACCAAAATATGATTTTGAACATTAGATCCTGTCAAGACAAGCCACCCAAATTTCATGCCCCGCCCCCCAGGACTCAAGTCACGCCCAAGTCACAAAAAAATTTTTTTTCACCCACAAAAACACAGGTACAAAAAAGACAATCTGGACAATTTAATGGGGAAGTTTCTGCCCTCCTCCGCCCACCCCTACAGAGAGTTCCAGACCGCAAGGAGCGCGTCTGGTATCCGCCCCTTGAGGGGGGGGCTAGGGCTGGGAATTGTTCAGGTGGGGTGGCTCAGCATCACGATGTCAAGCCACAGCCTCCAGCACGGCCGCCACCACCAGTCTTCCGAACTGTCAAGCCACAGCCTCCAGCACGGCCGCCACCACCAGTCTTCCGACCTGTCAAGCCACAGCCTCCAGCACGACCGCCCTCACCAGTCTTCCGACCCGTCAAGCCACAGCCTCCAGCACGACCGCCCTCACCAGTCTTCCGACCTGCCAAGCCGCAACTCCCAGCTAGGCCACCTCCACCTGCTCCAAGGCTAGCACCACGGCTAGCTGCTCCACGGCTAGCACCTGTAGCTGCTCCACGGCTAGCACCTGTCGCTGCTCCAAGGCTCGCACCTGTTGCTGCTCCAAGGCTAGCACCTGTCGCTGCTCCAAGGCTAGCACCTGTCGCTGCTCCAAGGCTAGCACCTGTCGCTGCACCTGTCGCAGCACCAGCTCCACTACGCCAAGTTCCACGGCAGACTCCAGTACCCGCACCACGCCTAGCCGCATCATGCCAAGCTCCGGTACCAGCTCCACGCCGCCAAGCACTGCCAAGCCAAGACCAAGACCCTCCACGCCAAGACCAAGACCCTCCACGCCAAGTCCAAGACCAAGACCCTCCACGCCAAGTCCAAGACCAAGACCCTTCACGCCAAGTCCAAGACCAAGACCCTCCACGCCAAGTCCAAGACCAAGACCCTCCACGCCAAGTCCCGCCAGTCGCAGCTCCAAGACGCCAAGTGCCGCCAGTCGCAGCTCCAAGACACCAAGTGCCGCCAGTCGCAGCTCCAAGACGCCAAGTGCCGCCAGTCGCAGCTCCAAGACACCAAGTGCCGCCAGTCGCAGCTCCAAGACGCCAAGTGCCGCCAGTCGCAGCTCCACGACGCCAACTGCCGCCATGCCAAGACCAAGTCCCGCCATGCCAAGACCAAGACCCGCCATGCCAAGACCAAGACCCGCCATACCAAGACCAAGACCCGCCATGCCAAGACCAAGACCAAGACCCGCCATGCCAAGACCAAGACCCGCCATGCCAAGACCAAGACCCGCCATGCCAAGACCAAGACCCACGCCTAGGCCAAGACCAAGACGCGCCACGCCGAGCTTCGCCGCCTGACGCGCCACGCCGAGCTTCGCTGCCTGCATCATCTGCTACTTCCACGCCTGCCACGATGACGACGCACCTTCCTCCTCGTCGGCCACGGATATGGCCGCTACCTGGTCGCCCGCCACGCCAAGTGCGCCCACCTCCCAGTCGGCCACGAATGTGGCCGCTACCTGGTCGCCCACCACGCCAAGTGCGCCCACCTCCCAGTCGGCCACGAATGTGGCCATTCCCTGGGCGCCCGCCTCGCCTGCTGCAGCGCCGCCACCTAACTCTGCCCCGGTGGATACGGGGACACGTGGTCTGGCGACCCACCGCCATGTCCCCCTCCCGCCCTCCCATGACTCTTGTTAATTTTTTTATGGACATCTGGTATCTGTCCTTAAGGGAGGGGCTCTGTCATGTCTGTGTAATCATGTTTTGTTTTAAGTCATGTTTTGTTTAGTTTCTGTCTTTTCACTCCCTTGTCTTGTCACCATAGTTACCCATTAGTTTCACCTGTCATGTCACGCACCTGTTTTGAGTCACGCACCTGTTGTTAATCATGTCTGTGTTATTTAAGCTTTTCATTTTCTGTTGTTCGTCCTGGAGTCATAGCCTTTCTCACCCTGCTATCCTCGCGTTTCAAGCCCTGTTCACGATCCCATGCCACAGTAAGTTTGTTTATTAAGCCACAGTTAGTGTTTTGTTTAATTGTTCATAGTTTCTGCCAATGTGCAAGTTTTGTGTTTATAGTCTAGTTTTGTACCTCCGCCCCTGTGCGCGCTTTTTGTTTGATCCTTTCTTTGTAGTTATAGTGTTAAATAAATCATGTACCCACCTTCAAGCCTTGACCAGTCCAAATTCTCTTGCATCTTGGGAAAACAAAAACTCCACAGTCCAAGTCATGACATAATGTTGGATATAGGGAACATACAAACCCTTTATTTATTGAATCACAAATATTGAAATTCAACGATTTGGTGCATTTGCAAACATCTAAAATGATGTACAAAGCAAACTATAACCTGCTAGCCAAGAATGTACAACAATTCTTCTCAACAAAAGAGGAGGAATATAACCTGAGAGGAAAGTTTAATTTAAAACATTTGTATGCACGTACAACACTTAAAACCAGGTCAGTATGTGGAATTAAATTATGGAATGAATTAAGCAAATAAATCAAACAAAGCACCAATATGATCCAGTTTAAGAGACTGTTCAAACTACAAGTGTTCACAAAGTACACAGAACAAGAATTATGATGAACATCTTGAACCCTTTTTTTTCCTTTATTTTTTTATTGAGACAAAGATTATTTATGTATTTAATATGTGTTTGCTTACTATGGTATATTATTTATTTGTTCACTGTTCTGTTACAGAGAACAAGGAAATAGGATAAAATTGCTATGGTATGAAAAGGGGTAGGATTAAATAAACTCTGCTTCTTCCTATTGTCCACGTATTCGTTTAATCTGGAGCCAGAAGATGTTTGAAGAGGACACGATGCGTAAACTTATAATCAGAAGTATTTATTCCCTATTGGACACAATTCTAATACAATTTGTCTGAGCGTCTGGTGTTTGTCCTTCTGACCTCGGTAAAGAAGCCAAGTGACCAGTGAAGAATGTTGGAGATAAGAGTTGGAAGCATGAACTTTCACCCAGTTTCAACTGGACTCAGAACACACAATGAGAGGCACAAGCATATCTATATTAAACATTTCTTAATCACTTCATCCTTCATTATCTTAATCATATCCCAACACTACTCCTTTTCGGACGTGCTGTAATGAAACAACTGGAATTGTGTGTTAGATCGTATGCATGTTCGAAATGAACTGAAACTGAACTGAAAATATACTTTAACTGTACCTGAAAGTCTACTATATTCTGGCCACTCACTCTGACAATATGACATTACTTCCCAACAATCAGCGTCCTCTTTTAGCTGCTCTCTCAACCATGACATGTACACACTGCTAGCTGCCATGTTGTTTACCACTTCTTTCATGTCAATGTTAGTATCATCCTTTAAATCTTTGTCTTGCTCTGTGTTCGAGGCTACTGGAGCTTGTGACATTGTGTCTGCTGTGTGTAGTGCTTTGTCTGGTGTGTGTGAGACGTCAGTGTGCAGTGTCTCATGCTGCATTTTAAGTGGGGTTACTGATTGCTTATTTTACTCCTGTTTTTGGGTGGAGGGGGAGGAGTCACAGCCCCGCTTTACCGTGTACCTCTTGCTTGGTATACTTGCTCGCCCCGGTATAAACTATTTGCTTGCCTAACAGAATTGCTATTGTGACATCCAGTGGACACATTTAGAACAGCAATTTCTTTCATTAAAAAAATGCAGCTGAATTTTACACTTCGCAAACTCATCTCGCAGGCCGGATTGAACCTGTTATGCCCGAATGTCGAGGGAGGTGGGGGTTGGGTTGTGGGTGTTGGGGGTTAATTGTTCATATGTCTCTGATTTGCACATCGATCAGTCTGAGGAGTAAAAGTTGGCACTTTTTTACGGGAACAGTTACCCAACATCACTTTTGTGTGTCGCTTAAGTATCCACAGCCTGTAGAAGTGTGCGTATGACAGCTATGAAGTTGCCGTTAGGCACTGCACATTTTCACGTCAACTTGATACATCTCACCTTTGCAGTGAAAAAGGGTGTAGTGCAGGTTTTTGAGCGTGCACAAACTTGACACATGAGACCCCAGGTCCCTGGACTGAAGAAGGAGTAACCAAGCACTTGAAGCATCATCTATCTTACTGTTCAGGAAGGTTTCAGATACAGAGAAGACATGGGGTCATGAGTGGATAAGATTATGCTTCAAATAATCCAAGTTTGTATGAATACCTCAGATATTTGTGAAAGAAGCAGTGAGGAGGCTCTGGGTAGGGTGGATGTCGCCACATATGAGCAACATACCACAAACTAAACAGCTAATTGGTTATTTTCCCTTGTGTGTTCTCATGTGATTTACTGCGGCTGCATTATGTGGGAACCTTTTGCCACAAACTGAACAACTAAATGGTTTTTCACCTGTGTGTGTTCTCATGTGTTGAGTCACATGGTTATTTTGAGAAAAACTTTTGCCACAAACTGAACAACTAAATGGTTTTTCACCTGTGTGTGTTCTCATGTGTCGAGTCAAGCGGCAATTTCGAGAAAATATTTTGCCACAAACTGAACAATTACATGTTATTTCTCCTGTGTGTGTTGTAATGTGTCGGGTCAATATGCTCTTAACAGAAAAGCTTTTGCCACAAACTGAACACTTATATGGTTTTTCACCTGTGTGTGTTCTCATGTGTTCAATCAAATGTCTCTTAACAGAAAAGCTTTTGCCACAAACTGAACAACTAAATGTTTTTTCACCTGTGTGTGTTTTCATGTGTTGAGTCAAATTCCTCTTAACAGAAAATCTTGTGCCACAAACTGAACACTTAAATGGTTTTTCACCTGTGTGTGTTCTCATGTGTTCAATCAAAATTCTCTTAACAGAAAATCTTGTGCCACAAACTGAACACTTAAATGTTTTTTCACCTGTGTGTGTTCTCATATGTTGAGTCAAAGTGGTATTTCGAGAAAAGCTTTTGCCACAAACTGAACATTTAAATGTTTTTTTGCCCATATGTGTTCTCATGTGTTGAGTCAAATGGCTCTTTTTAGTAAAACTTTCAGCACAAACTGAGCAGCTCAAACATTTTTTACCTCTCTCCTTTGTAGAGCATTCAGAGTGTTTGTTGTCAGTGTGAGTCCTCATATCACCTTCACAGTCTTTATCGCTGCTCAAAGGTTCTTCAACCTCGTCTTCAGCCTCACTATCTGATAGTGGAGCTAAGAGGTTGTCTACTTGTGGTTTCTCTTCATCATCTTCAGTCTTCACAGAGAGAATACTCAGTGGAAACTTGGTGTAATCAGCTTCCTCTCGTCCTAGAAGACACTCTCCCTCCTGAGTGATGCAGAGTTCCTCCTCTTCCTTTTTAATGCAGGGTGGTTGTGGAGTCTCCTGCTTCAAAGTGGAGCTCCCCCCTGATTGGGGGGAAACATCTTCTGGATTACCGATCAGCTGCTGGACGTCTGCAAGACACAAACAACAAAAACACACTTTTTCTTCTATGTACTGTATGTGTGTGTAGTGTTTCATGGCCATTCATTTAGAGCAGGGGTGTCAAACTCAAATACAGAGTGGGCCAAAATATAAAACTGAACAAAGTTGCGGGCCAAGGTTGAACAAATTAACCTTTTAATAGGGACCCAAACAAATTTTGCATTGAATATTGAACAAGCAAGGCTTATATCATGCAAAATCGAGTTTCAAATAATAATAATAATAATAATAAAAAAATATCAATGGCATACCAAATACAATTTAAATAAAAATTGAATGCCTCTTTTCTATTTGCAGCCTTCTGAGGTAAATATTAACATTAACTTTTTCCACAGGCTAATAAATTTGAAAATAAATAACAATAAATAAACCAACCATTCAGGACTTCAAACTGCTCAGTTTGCAACACACTGATCTAATCTGATGTGCCAAAGCCATATACCTGCCATCTTTTCTTGGATGCTAGTTCATTAATGTCGGGGCTCAGGCTTTGAGCTGAGGCAACCTTCATTATCGAATGAAGGTGTTCATCAGTCAGACGTATCCTGTGAGACGTTTTCGTCATCTTCATTGAGGAGAAAAGTCGCTCACATAGATAAGTGCTGCCGAACATGGAGAGCAATTGAGCAGCTTGGGTGCGGAGCTGAGGCATTGTGTCAGGGATGAATTGTGGAAACTGTGCGGCGCCAACAGCATCATACTTTGACTTCAGCGTGTCATCACACTGGAGTTCAACCAGCTCCATTTGGAGGTTAATTGGTGCTTTTTCCACATCAACTGCGAAGGGATTACTAAGCAGTTCAAATCTACATTTCTGACAATCAAAGTCGCCAAATTGCCGGCTTAACTCAGGGCCGAGTACACTGAGTTTTTCAGCAAACCGTGCGCACATGGCAATAGAGCATTCTTGCCAACCCTCCCGAATTTCCCGGGAATTGCCCCGCCCAAAAATCTCCCGGGGCAACCAATTCCCTCGTATTCCACCCGGACCACAGTCTTGAGGGCGTGCTTAAAGGCACTGCCTTTAACGTCCTCTACGAGCTGTCGTCACATCCGCTTTTCATCCATTCTAACAACGAGCCAGCACAGTCACAGGGATATGTGCAGCTTCTGTGCGCACACACATGTGAATGCAAGGCATACTTGATCAACAGCCACACAGGTCACACTGAGGGTGGCCGTATAAACAACTTTAACACTGTTACAAATATACGCCATACTGTGAACCCACACCAAACAAGAATGACAAACACATTTCGGGAGAACATCCGCACCGTAACACAACATAAACACAACAGAACAAATACCCAGAACCCTTTGCAGCACTAACTCTTCCGGAACGCTACAAAATACACACCAGAGTTTGACACCCATGATTTAGAGCCTTGCCAGAATGATGGATCAATGTTTACATGACTTGGCTTGGACTCAGAAAAGTTCAGCTAGAATCACAGAAAGTAGAAAACATCTGCTTCGATAGACATTGGGATACTACAAACTAACAGTGGGGAAAAAGTCAATATTGAAATACTTACCAAAACTAAAAAAGATAATATCTATCTCAAAGAAGTCTGTAGTTAAGAAGTAGAGGACTTTTTTAGATATTAAATGCAATAAATTTGATCCACTTTCTGTACAATTGCAATGATCATTTTATTGTCTTTGTTTTTGACACAGTTTGTCCAATAAATTATTACTGGCATCTAGTTAACTTATATATGTTTATTTTAAGTAGTTTTTTGTTTTTTTTTCAGTGATTTTGTAAAAATGGCAGTAAAACACCATGTCACAATATTACAATAGACTATTGTATCGTGACTCAAGTACCGTGATAAATAGTTTATCATAAAGTCCTTGCCAATACCTCGTCTAGGGCTGGACAATTATGGAAAAACATAATAATCACAATTATTTTGAGTGATTTTGGAATCACGATAAATAACACCATTATGTATTCATTTGAAAACGTAAAAACAGTACCACCAAAACTAAATTTTAAATATACTCTAAAAGAACAACCAGATATACATTAGTAACAAATAAATAACACGTAAAATAGCAATCTTAGTAACAATAAAATAAAAATATTATCGCAATATTTTTTGTTTTTTTCCAGCCCTTGATTAGCAGTCTATTTTCTCTCTTTGTAGCGTTTGATGGACGCTACGTCACTACATGGGTCGAAAAATAGCTAAGCTACAGGAATCACTACGGGTTCAAAAAACACGCTCCTGGGAACTGTAGTTAAGCTACATAGCGTCGCTACTTGTTGTGCACTACTGCCCATCACTGATTCTAACTCGTAAATAAACTCTAGCAAAAGTCAGCTAACAATACAGGTAAAGGGGATGCACTCTATTTTGCCATAAAAATATCCAAAAGCTTCCAACAACTTTTTATATGCACGCTGTAAGTATATATGTAATGTAATAACAGGCACATTCATAATAACATGTAATATTTACACATTTTCATCATTTTTTATCATTTTAAGCAAACGGCGGCGCATTATTTTCACAGACGCATCACAACGTTCGCTATTTTCTTCAACAACACCAACAACTATTACTAATAAAGGCAGACTTCATGAGTGCCATCAAAGAATACTTTGAGACAAATTATGATCCAGACCCTTATATTTTTGAGCCTGAAAATAAAGAGGATGAGCTACAAGTTTTAGAAGCTGAGTGATAAGCAGATTCAATCAATTCCTTTATTGTCATTGTCATAATAACACTTAGGTCATACATGAACAACGAGATTTTGATAAGATCAAGCAATTAGCACTATTGCTAAGTGCTAAACAAAAAAATCCAAAGTATGAACATAACTCATTTCTGTAGAAACTGCCCAAATGCTGAAACTGAACTGCTGATAGAATAGGGCTGAGCAATATGGCAAAACAAATGATGGCGATTATTTTTTGCATACCATCCGATCTCGATTAATATACATATATACATATATATACATATATATATATATATATATATATATATATATATATATATATATATATATATATATATATATATAAGAAATACTTTAATTTCAGTGAATTCTAGCTATAAATATTTCCCCCTTAACCCACCCCACACACACACACACACACACACATACACACCAATCTCACGAATTCGGAGGTCTCAAGGTTGGCAAGTATGTATGATCCATCCATCCATCCATCTTCAACCGCTCATCCGGAATCGGGTCGCGGGGACAACAGCTCCAGCAGAGACCCCCAGACTTCCCTCTCCTGAGCAGCATTAGCAACTTTCTCCTGGGGAATCCCGAAGCGTTCCCAGGCCAGAGAGGAGATGTAATCCCCCCATCTGGTCCTTGGCCTGCCGCGGGGTCTCCTCCCAGTGGGACGTGCAACGAGGACATCACTATGGAGACGCTCGTGAGGCATCCGCATGAGATGCCCGAACCACCTAAGCTGGCTCCTTTCCAAGGGAAGGAGCAGCGGCTCTACTCCGAGTCTCGGCCCTGCCTCCGGAGGAGGGCCCCGGGCTGCCTCCGGGCCAGGTAACGCATCTTCTCTTTGTTTCTTTCATGGGCATACTTGCCAACCCTCCCGATTTTCCAGGGAGACTCCCGAATTTCAGTGCCCCTCCTGAAAATCTCCCGGGACAACCATTCTCCCGAATTTCTCCCGATTCCCACCCGGACAACAATATTGGGGGCGTGCCTTAAAGGCACTGCCTTTAGCGTCCTCTCTCACCTGAAAAGGAGACTATTATATATATCTGTTATCCATAGGTTTATCTATAACCCATAAAGTAGGCAGGCACGGAGCTATTTCTCAGCGTGTGTTTATTCCAGCCGGCACGTTAATACACTGACACACAACATCCCGATTCCCATCATGCATTGCTTCAAAACTACGGCAAGTAGTAATGTCCAAAAACGTAACAGAGACGAAGCAGACGAACGAAGAAGAGACATGGCGACGACGAGTAAGAAGAAGAAGTACGCTTGCGAGTTCCAAAATGATTGGCAAAAATTATTTCAGTTCATCCAGGACAGCTGGAAGGGGAAGGGGTATGCTGCCTGCACATTTTGTAGATCAGATTTCTCCATTGAACACTATGAATGAACGGATATATATATATATATATATATATATATATATATATATATATATATATATATATATATATATATATATATATATATATATATATAAGAAATATTTAAAAATATATACACCCCCCCCCGCTCTCCCGAATTCAGAGGTCTCAAGGTTGGCAAGTATGTTCATGGGGGGTATCGTAACCCTGATTGGGGGGGCATTCGGGTGCTACACCTTGCCCAAGGGTGACCCGGAACTATGTAAGGCAGGGGCGTTCAACTCCCTGAGGCTTTATACAAGTCCACATACCTCGATTAATATAATTTTTTTTTTTTACATAAAAAGCGTATTGTCCCGTGCAGGATAATAGCGAGTACAGTTGCATCCCTACTATTTACTAGCACAGTATCTTGTAACAGACATTTCCGCCATGTTTGATGGAGGTAATATATGCTCACAGCTGACAACTGTCATTTTGTTCATATCTATAATTGTGTTTACTAGAGGTGTAACGGTACAGGTCACCCACGCTTCGGTCCGTACCTGCTTTTAGAACCACAGTTTTGCTTATTATATGTACATTTTGTGGGGGTAAAAAGTACAACTTTTTTCCTTTTTTTCTTCTTGTCATCACAAACAAAGTATCAGTGTTATACTGAACACTGTAGATTGTTATTTTTACTTTATATTTACTAAACAATATTTTCAAACAATGCATTATTTATATTCTTTAATTACTTGAACACGTCAGTATTTTTTACCAGAGCTTGGAAAAGGGCAAACGGTGCCCCGATTGTTGAGTTGTATATTTAATAAAAGTACATCAAATTGCAGTTTGAATTTGAGGTACTGTAAAATAATGTGTGCCAACACATTAAACAAGTTTAATGATTATTTCAGGGACAAAATCTTATTATCTACAAACTGAAAAACGATTTAAAAAAAAGAGTGTCTGCAGAGTTTTTATTAAAAAAATAAAAAATACATGTAAAAATGCCTTTTTCTGATTAAATTAGTGGGTGTGTTTAATCTCCCAGTTAGGACGAATACAGTAGTTCAGTCACACACACATTCTATCATTGCCTGCAAGTCCGCAATCGGGGCAGAATTAGTGTGAGCTGCAGCAGATAGTGCAGGGGTCGGCAACCCAAAATGTTGAAAGAGCCATATTGGACCAAAAATACAAGAACAAATCTGTCTGGAGCCACAAAAAATTAAAAGCCATATTACATACAGATAGTGTGTCATGAGATATAAATTGAATTAAGAGGACTTAAAGGAAACTAAATGACCTCAAATGTAGCTACAAATGAGGCATAATGATGCAATATGTACATATAGCTAACCTAAATAGCATGTTAGCATCGATTAGCTTGCAGTGACCAAATATGTCCGATTAGCACTGCACACAAGTCAATAACATCAACAAAACTCACCTTTGTGCATTCATGCACAACCTCAAAAGTTTGGTGGACAAAATGAGACAGAAAAAGAAGTGGCATAAAACACGTCCTAGAACGTCGGAGAAAGTTATACATGTAAACAAACTAAGGTGAGTTCAAAGACCGCCAAAATTAGTAGGACAAAACGGCGCTCGCCAAATACTCGAATCAGTGAAGCTGACAGTGTGCTTTATAACAATTAGGGAGGTTTGTGTCATGTTTGTCCTCCTACAGAAACCATATTAAAACAAAAAAATTTTTTTTTTTCCTTTCATCTTTTTCCTTTTTTCATACATTTTTTAAAAAGCTCCAGAGAGCCACTAGGGCGGCGCTAAAGAGCCGCATGCGGCTCCAGAGCCGCGGGTTGCCGACCCCTGAAGTCTGTCACTAAAGTTGCTGCTTCTTTTCAATGCTGTGTTTCAACTTCTATGCTAGTGTTAGTCATATTTCTTCATTTGATTATTCTGGGCTGCACTTCCGAGCTGTGTAAGGGAAAGAGGCACAACGCTGATTGGACATTAATTACGTCGCGACCGTGGAACAGGAGGTTACGCACACACACGTACACAAACACACACACAGGATCACGGTCAATAAAGGCGGATTCACGCAGGATTATACTAAGTATCGTTGCTTGCCTACTGTTTACTACTGCTACTAACTTCTAACAGACATTTCAGACATTTTGGATCGAGGTAAAAATGCTTTGTTTACCTTGTTCAACAACGTCGGTTAATTTCTATTTTTAGGGCTTGGAATTCAGATAGCTTTCAAAAATTAGAGAACGCAACTGACTCACCTTCATCTTTCGTCTTTATCTCCGTTGGTGATTTGCTGGAAGTTGATTCTCTTTCATGTTCTCTTTTAGCGGACGTCGCCATCTTAGCATAGCAGTAGTCGTCCATCTTCTATCACGTCTTCAATCTTCACTTCAGATATCGCTCCAAACTCAATGCACGTTTCGTGGCTTTGGAAAACACCAATTGAGATATTTGTTGATATTTGACTTTAAGATCGTGAATTCGAAGAATCTCCAAAAAACCATAGCCTGCGGGCTTCGTCTTTTTGCTTCGCTTTACGTACATTTGCGCATGCGCTAGAAGTAAGCCACTTCCGTTTCCTACACCGCAGCAGTTATTTTTCCAAAATAAAAGCATTTTAATCTTGTATTTAACATCAAATAATCTACAACTACTCTTTGAAAATAAAAAATATATATACACAAGCACGTGCACAGACTTTTTCCATGGCTGTTGTTCAAACCAGAAAAAGGGCATACATCGAAGGAAAAAATCATACATTTGAAATACTACAAGAAACACAGAAATATTTTTCAACCTACTTAGTTGTTTGAGTTAAAAACCTTTAGAAAGTCAAATGATTACTCTGAATAAAGAAGAAAAGCACTAAGAGTGTAGATCTCCACCAGGACCAATCCTATTGTTCACATGCTACTAAATTGTGTGCCATCTCATGTGTATCGTGTGCTGGTATGACAATAAACTTCCATAAATCCTGTAAAACACCAGACAGTTAGTAATATGGTTTCACATAAAAATGTTGGTGAAACTGCTCATTTCTACCTAGCGATAGGTGGCTCTAACTGTAGTGCTAATCACTCACCAGCAGAAAGCCCTCATCGCACTGCTAATCAATAACTACCATCTTAGGCACTTAACATCACTAATCGCCAGTTAACAGCTATCATGCTAAATGTCAACTTTCTTAAATGCAAACATGAAAACAAGACACATTAGCATATTTCCCCATTACAAACATCATAACACAATCTAAACTTATATAAACACATTACTGTCTGAGCATATAAGATATTCAATTGTGTTACATCGCAATTTATTATATTGAAATTAGCCATGTGATTAAGATGGGCACGGTCTGACCAATCACAAGTCAGTAGGAGCTGCTTTGTTCTCGTGTTTGGAGAAAGCGGAAGAGCGATTGTCAGCCTGACATTGATGTGTCTCTGAGAACTGAACACATTTTTATAACTTATAACAAAATGTGTTTATACAGTAACCTGCTCACATGAGTCAGATTACAGCAGGGGTGTCAAACTAATTTTAGCTCAGGGGCCACATGGAGGAAAATCTATTTCCACGTGGGCGGGACGGGTCAAATCATGGCATGATAACTTAAAAACACGACTACAACAACTTCAGATTGTTTTCTTTATTTTACTTTGGCCCAAAATAGAACAAGCACATTCTGAAAATTTACATATCACAAATAAAACATTTATTGCGACATCCAGTGGACACATTTAGAACAGCAGTTTCTTTCATAAAAAAATGCAGCTGAATTTTACACTTCACAAACTCATCTCGCGGGCCGGATTCAACCTTTTATGCCCGAATAACAAGGGAGGTGGGGGTTGGGTTGTGGGTGTTGGGGGTTAATTGTTCATATGTCTCTGATTTGCACATCAATCAGTCTGAGGAGTAAAAGTTGTCACTTGGTTATGCAAACAGTTACCCAGCATCACAATGTCAGTTTTGATACATCTCAACTTTGCAGTGAAAAAGGGTGTAGTGCAGGTTTTTGAGCGTGCACAAACTTGACACATGAGGCCCCAGGTCCCTGGACTGAAGAAGGAGTAACCAAGCACTTGAAGCATCATCTATCTTACTGTTCAGGAAGGTTTCAGATACAGAGAAGACATGGGGTCATGAGTAGATAAGATTATGCTCCAAATAATCCAAGTTTGTATGAATACCTCAGATATTTGTGAAAGAAGCAGTGAGGAGGTCCTGGGTAGGGTGGATGTCGCCACATATGAGCAACATACCACAAACTAAACAGTTATTTTTCCCCCCCTCCGAGTACTCTGGCTTCCTCCCACCTCCAAAAACATGCACCTGGGGATAGGTTGATTGGCAACACTAAATGGGCCCAGGGGATAAATGTGAATGTGAATGTTGTCTGTCTATCTGTGTTGGCCCTGCTATGAGGTGGCGACTTGTCCAGGGTGTACCCCACAATACCAAACGGGACAAGTGGTAGAAAATGGATGGACAGTTATTTTCCCTTGTGTGTTCTTATGTGTTTTACTGCGTCAGCATTATGTGTGAACCTTTTACAGCACACTGAACAACTAAAAGGTTTTTCTCCAGCGTGTGTTCTCATGTGTCGCCACAAAGAGCTGCTATGAGGAAAGCTTTTGCCACAAACTGAACAATTAAATTGTTTTTCACCTTTGTGTGTTCTCATGTGTTGAGTCAAATGGCTCTTAACAGAAAAGGTTTTGCCACAAACTGAACAATTAAATGTTTTTTCATCTGTGTGTGTTTTCATGTGTCGAGTCAAACTGCTCAAAATAGAATAGTTTTTACCACAAATCGAACAGTTAAATGTTTTTTTACCTGTGTGTGTTCTCATGTGATCAGTCACATTGCTAGTTTGAGAAAAGCTTTTGCCACAAACTGAACAACTAAATGGTTTTTCACCTGTGTGTGTTCTCATGTGTTGAGACACATGGCTATTTCGAGAAAAGCTTTTGCCACAAACTGAACATTTAAATGGTTTTTCACCTGTGTGTGTTCTCATGTGTTGAGTCAAAATGCTATTTTGAGAAAAACTTTTGCCACAAACTGAACACTTAAATGGTTTTTCACCTGTGTGTGTTCTCATGTGTCGAGTAAAACGGCTCTTTTTAGTAAAACTTTGACCACAAATTGAACAGCTCAAACATTGTCTACCTCTCTTCTTTGTAGAGCATTTAGAGTGTTTGTTGTCAGTGTGAGTCCTCATATCACCTTCACAGTCTTTATCGCTGCTCAAAGGTTCTTCAACCTCGTCTTCAGCCTCACTATCTGATAGTGGAGCTAAGAGGTTGTCTACTTGTGGTTTCTCTTCATCATCTTCAGTCTTCACAGAGAGAATACTCAGTGGTAACTTGGTGTAATCAGCTTCCTCTTGTCCTAAAAGACAATCTCCCTCCTGAGTGATGCAGATTTCCTCCTCTTCCTTTTTAATGTGAGGGGGCTGTGAAGCCTCCTGCTTCAAAGTGGAGCTGCCCTCCTTAGGCTGAAGGGGAAGTTCTTTACAGTCAGTTTTCCTACTCATAGGTTCTTCAACCTCGTCTTTCGCCTCACTATCTGATAGTGGAGCTACTTGTGGTGTCTCTTCATCATCTTCAGTCTTCACAGAGAGAATACTCAGTGGAAACTTGGTGTAATCAGCTTCCTCTCGTCCTAGAAGACACTCTCCCTCCTGAGTGATGCAGAGTTCCTCCTCTTCCTTTTTAATGCAGGGTGGTTGTGGAGTCTCCTGCTTCAAAGTGGAACTCCCCCATGACTGAGGGGAAACTTCTTCTGGATTACCGATCAGCTGCTGGACGTCTGCAAGACACAAACAACAAAAACACACTTTCTTCTATGTACTGTATGTGTGTGTAGTAGGGTTGTACGGTATACTGCTGCTAATAAAGTATCATGGTACTAATCAGTTGAAATCGGTACTATACCACCTTTGAAAAGTACCGGTACCGTTCTTTCATCTGAATGCCGCTGTGCGGCGGTGACTACAGAGCCGAGGCGCATGATGTTGAGTGTGTCAAAACGCACACACAAAGTGCATATAAGCAATAACATGGCGGAGAGGAAGAAAGGCAACAATGGACAATTCTACTGGTTAATAAAGAGGGTGCATGAAGCGCAATATGGAGGTATTTGGGCTTCTAAACTAACAATAAAGGTGACACTTTAAACAGGGAGCCGCCGCTCTGCAACGGTTACTTTACACCTTTCCTGTTTGTCGGCTCCCAGACCGTGGTCGAGGAGCGCAGGGGAGACGTTCCCTCCAGGGCCCATGTTTTGTCGGGGGTAACACTGGGTCTTACACTTACTCACCCCACATACTGCCACTCTTAAAGGAGCACACACACATACGCTACTCTCACAACAGCTGCTTTAAAACACGCCTTGCCAAATGTGGTGATTAGTATTACCACCTTTGCTTCAGACTTAGGTCAACATTTAAATAATAAGCATTCAGATCTGCACAAGGAGTTTAAATAGTGACAGGTATAATGTAGTTGTTACACCTGTCCTGCTGCTCTCTCTTTACTCGCCCGCTCACTCACTGACGTCACTCAGACAACACGTTGACATTCTCACAAACACACATACTACTCTCATAAGTTAACCAGCTCCCCTGCTGTGCACATGTAGATACGTAGACGCGCACACAGCTGCTTGGCTTGATGCCAAATATTAGCGCAGTTAAAACTGCCCAATTAGCAGTCAACTAATGCAAGTGAAATAAATACATTTTGTAAGAAATCTCTACAATTTGTGTTTTGTCTTTAATAAATGTGTTTTACCTGCTACATGGCTTATACGTGCACATTTATTCATAGTTTCGTTTTTAGTACTTAATTAATCATTAATAATTGTATTTTTCTTAAAGCACAGACCAGGAGTGGCAACCATAAATCATGAATAATTTAATATGTCAGTAGAACTTTTTTTTCTAATCTAATCCTTGATTATAGCAGACTATATGTAATATGAGAAATTGTTAATTGTTATTTGAGTGCAACAAGAAAAGCCCAATGTGTTTAATGTCTTTTAATTTGTTTTTTAACCTTGTAAAATTGTTCTTTGACTGTAAATGTTCAAAGTAGTTTAAGATTTTTGGTTAAAATAAACCCAATATTGAAAATTTTCGTAGTTCCCTTTATTTGGAAAAGTATCTATACATGTAAGTTAAAGTTAAAGTACTAAATTATTGGTATGGGGACAACCCTAGTGTGTAGTGTTTCATGGCCATTCATTTAGTGCCTTGCCAGAATGATGGATCAAAGTTTACATGACTTGTCATAGACTCAGAAAAGCTAAGCTAGAGTCATAGAAAGTACAAAACATTTGCTTCGACATTTTTGAAATACCGTATTTTCCGCAAATTTACTCAAAAGCTGACAGTGCGGCTTTTAACCCGGTGCGCTTTATATATGGATAAATATTAAGATTCATTTTCATAAAGTTTCGATCTCGCAACTTAGGTAAACAGCCGCCATCTTTTTTCCCGGTAGAACAGGAAGCGCTTCTTCTTCTACGCAAGCAACCGCCAAGGTAAGCACCCGCCCCCATAGAACAGGAAGCGCTTCTTCTTCTACTGTAAGCAACCACCCGCCCCCGGAAGAAGAAGAAAAAACGCGCGGATATCACCGTACGTTTCATTTCCTGTTTACATCTGTAAAGACCACAAAATGGCTCCTACTAAGCGACAAGGACCCGGTTCATGAAAAGACGCAATCTCTCCATCCGCACACGGATTACTACCGTATTTCACAGCAACTGATATTCCTGTGAACCGCACTGTGGAACGGGAGCACGTACGGTGAATATTCGCACCTTCAGGGAATGAGAAGTCATCCTTCACTGTGGTTCTAGCTTGCCATGCTAACTTCCACCCATGGTGATATTCAAAAGGAAGGCCTTGCCAAAAGAGACCTTTCCAGCCGGCGTCATCATAAAAGCTAACTCGTAGGGATGGATGAAGAAAAGATGAGCGAGTGGTTAAGGTAAGTTTAAGTTTACGCGAAGAGGCCGGGTGGCTTTTTTCACGCAGCTCTGTCCATGTTGATATACGTATGTTTGTGATTGCACATTTGCGTACATTTTGGGAGTGAACAGAGTTGTTAGAACGCTGGTTTTTAATATATTATTAAAGTTTGACTGACCTATCTGACTGTTTTTTTGACATTCCTTTAGCGCAGTTAGATGCGGCTTACAACACGGGGCGGCTTATTGGTGGACAAAGTTTTGAAATATGCCGTTCATTGAAGGCGCGGCTTTTAACCCAGGGCGCCTTATGGTGCGGAAAATACGGTACACTATATTGTAAAAAAAAGTATTTGGCCACCTGCCTTTACTCACATATGAACTTGAAGTGTCATCCCATGGAATTGTCCAAAATGTTTTGGTGTCCTGGAACATTCAAAGTTCCTTTCACCGGAACTAAGAGGCTGAAAAACTCCTGAAAAACCAACCCCAGACCATAATTCCTCCTCCACCAAATTTCACACTCGGCACAATGCAGTCTGAAATGTAAAATGTTCTCCTGCCAACCTCCAAACCCAGACTGGTCCATCAGATTGCCAGACTTCACTACATGGGTCGAAAAATAGCTAAGCTACAGTAATCACTACCGGTTCAAAAAGGAGCGAGGCGTTATCCAAAAGTTTCCAGCAACTTTTTATTTACACACTGTAAGTATATATGTACTGTAATAACAGGCACATTTATAATAACATGCAATATTTACGTATTTTCATCATTTTAAGCAAACGGCGGCGCATTATTTTCACAGACGCATCACAACGTTCGCTATTTCCTTCAACACCACCACCAACTATTACTAATAAAAGGCAGACTTCATGAGTGCCATCAAAGAATACTTTGGGACAAATTATGATCCAGAACCTTATATTTTTGAGCCTGAATATAAGGAGGATGAGCTAGGGCTGGGCGTTATATCGATATACGCGATATATCGCGGGTTTGTCTCTGTGCGATATAGAAAATGACTATATCGTGGTATTCGAGTTTACGTTCTCACGCAGTTGCTTTTAGCTACGGACATTACACTACAGGCTCTTCCCACTCTTTCTTGTCTCTCCTTCTCACAGACAGCGAGCGCACCTTTTTACATACGTCACATACTGTCACGTCATCAGTCACATATGTATACGCTAGAGATGCGCGGATAGGCAATTATTTCATCCGCAACCGCATCACAAAAGTCGTCAATCATCCGCCATCCACCCGAACTAACATTTAATCAAAACCGCACCCGCCCGTTGTTATATATCTAATATAGACGATGCAAGGCATTAGTGAGGTTATAAAGCTTTTGCCTGTTAAAGAAAGGAGACTGATCCAATGCAGCAGAAACATTCAATGTGTGCCACGCTGTCACGGCCCAGACGCACACCAGTGCGCAATCATCTGGTAGCCGCGCTGAGCACACCTCCAAGCGCGCTCGCGCCACTCAAACTGCTGCAGGCAGCTGCGTTCTATCTTGTTTTAACATCCTGTGGCACTCTTCTGGGATCACGGCGGACGAAACTGCTCATGCTCAGGGTGTTTGTGGAGGTTCGGGGTTTTGCACAAATGTGATGCACCATGTTAGATGTCCCGGTTTTGTGACTGTCGTAGACATAAACAGCGTCGCAGCTCTTGCAAATCACGTAGCCAGCATTACTATCATCCTGATTTACAACCTCATAAAAACGAGTCCACGCTGAAATTTTCTGGCCTTTTTTCCCCCTGGTCTTTAGTATTCCCTTTTTTAGTTTGTCGCGTACCACGTTTGCTGCCAGCGTTGCCATCTCTTTTTTTTTTTCTTCTTCTGTTGTGGCATATGCTGCAGGTGCCTGCTCGTTTTTCGTATGTGGGTAACAACATTTAACTATGTATATATATTTCCGAATTGGTTTAACTGCCACCCACCTGAATCTATTTAAAATCTAATTTTTTTTTATTTCAACCGCCCGACCCGACCCACGGATAAAATCTAATTTTTTTTTATTTCAACCGACCGACCCGCGGATAATCCGCGGACTCCGCGGTTGTGTCCGCAAACCGCGCATCTCTAGTATACGCCCTCGCGCAGCAGAGAGGTAGCAGCATGGCTAAAGTTAGCTGTGGTGCGAGTGGTAATACAAGAGAAAGAAGGTGCGAATCCGGTAACAAATGAAGGAAGAATTAATTCCCAAGAAAAACAGCAGGGGGTCCATCGTCTGGCGGTGGTTTGGCTTCAAGTGGGAATATGTCGAACAGACAACCGTAATTTGTCAAGTGTGGGGAAAAAGCATTGCTACAAAAAGTAGCATTACTGCTAATAAGTAGCATCATTTGGAAAGTCACCCGCTAAAGAATGAAGAGTGCTTACTCCGCATGTCAACATCTCCATTCGGTGCCACACGCCCACACCATCAAAATGCAGAGGCAAACATTTCCAGATCAACACCGTATGAAAGAAATAGTCAACAACAGAAGGAGATAACGTCCGCAGGAACCTACCACATAGCGAAGGACATACACAATTTCCATCCATCCATCCATCTTCTTCCGCTTATCCGAGGTCGGGTCGCGGGGGCAGCAGCCTAAGCAGGGAAGCCCAGACTTCCCTCTCCCCAGCCACTTCGTCCAGCTCTTCCTGTGGGACCCCGAGGCGTTCCCAGGCCAGCCGGGAGACATAGTCTTCCCAACGTGTCCCGGGTCTTCCCCGCGGCCTCCTACCGGTCGGACGTGCCCTAAACACCTCCCTAGGGAGGCATTCGGGTGGCATCCTGACCAGATGCCCGAACCACCTCATCTGGCTCCTCTCGATGTGGAGGAGCAGCGGCTTTAGTTTGAGCTCCCCCCGGATGACAGAGCTTCTCACCCTATCTCTAAGGGAGAGCCCCGCCACCCGGCGGAGGAAACTCATTTTGGCCGCTTGTACCTGTGATCTTGTCCTTTCGGTCATAACCCAAAGCTCATGACCATAGGTGAGGATGGGAACGTAGATCGACCGGTAAATTGAGAGCTTTGCCTTCCGGCTCAGCTCCTTCTTCACCACAACGGATCGATACAGCGTCCGCATTACTGAAGACGCTGCACCGATCCGCCTGTCGATCTCACGATCCACTCTTCCCTCACTCGTGAACAAGACTCCGAGGTACTTGAACTCCTCCACTTGGGGCAAGATCTCCGCCCCAACCCGGAGATGGCACTCCACCCTTTTCCGGGCGAGAACCATGGACTCGGACTTGGAGGTGCTGATTCTCATCCCAGTCGCTTCACACTCGGCTGCGAACCGATCCAGTGAGAGCTGAAGATCCTGGCCAGATGAAGCCATCAGGACCACATCATCTGCAAAAAGCAGAGACCTAATCCTGCAGCCACCAAACCAGATCCCCTCAACGCCTTGATTGCGCCTAGAAATTCTGTCCATAAAAGTTATGAACAGAATGGGTGACCAAGGGCAGCCTTGGCGGAGTCCAACCCTCACTGGAAACGTGTCCGACTTACTGCCGGCAATGCGGACCAAGCTCTGGCACTGATCATACAGGGAGCGGACCGCCACAAACAGACAGTCCGATACCCCATACTCTCTGAGCACTCCCCACAGGACTTCCCGAGGGACACGGTCGAATGCCTTCTCCAAGTCCACAAAACACATGTAGACTGGTTGGGCAAACTTCCATGCACCCTCAAGGACCCTGCCGAGAGTATAGAGCTGGTCCACAGTTCCACGACCAGGACGAAAACCACACTGTTCCTCCTGAATCCGAGGTTCGACTATCTGGCGTAGCCTCCTCTCCAGTACACCTGAATAGACCTTACCGGGACGGCTGAGGAGTGTGATCCCACGATAGTTAGAGCACACCCTCCGGTTCCCCTTCTTAAAGAGAGGAACCACCACCCCGGTCTGCCAATCCAGAGGTACCGCCCCCGATGTCCACGCGATGCTGCAGAGTCTTGTCAACCAAGACAGCCCCACAGCATCCAGAGCCTTAAGGAACTCTGGGCGGATCTCATCCACCCCCGGGGCCCTGCCACCGAGGAGCTTTTTAACTACCTCAGCAACCTCAGCCCCAGAAATAGGAGAGCCCACAATACACAATACACAATTTGATTTCCTATTAAGCAGCTCATTTTTATGTGACACTTATTGAAATATCTTGTGTGACATCATGTACAAAAGTGCACTTTATTTGTTTTAAACTATTGTAGTGGCGTTCTGTACAAAAAGTGCACTTTAATTTAGTGTTGTTTTGATATGTCATCTTAGTGACAACATGCACAAAAGTGCACTAATAGCTTGTTTTAAAATGTCTCTGACAATCTTGCACTTTCTGTTTTGAAATGACATGAATGTTTGTGCAAATGCTTAATAACTGTTTAATAAATACACTTTTGCTAAATTTACTTAGTTGTGGTTTCCCTCTCTGCATGAAAGTTTAAAAGTAGCATATATTAATGCAGTATGAAGAAGAATGTTTTAATGTAGACACATAGAATCATCATACTGCTGTGATTATATGCATCAAGTGTTCATTCAAGGCTAAGGCAAAATATCCAGATATATATGGTGTATTGTGACATGGCCTAAAAATATCGAGTTTTAGAAGCTGAGTGATTCGCAGATCAAGCAATTAGCACTATTGCTAAGTGCTAAACAAAAAATACAAAGTATGAACATAACTCATTTCTGTAGAAACTGCCCAAATGCTGAAACTGAACTCAAATGCTGATGGAATAGGGCTGGGCAATATGGCAAAAAAAATGATCACGATTATTTTGTGCATACCATCCGATCTCGATTAATATAACGTCGTTAAATTTATTTAAAAGCGTATTGTCCCGTGCAGGATAATAGCGAGTACAGTTGCATCCCTACTATTTACTAGCACAGTATCTTGTAACAGACATTTCCACCATGTTTGATGGAGGTAATATATGCTCACAGCTGACAACTGTCATTTTGTTCATATCTATAATTGTGTTTACTAGAGGTGTAACGGTACAGGTAACCCACGCTTCGGTCCGTACCTGCTTTTAGGACCACAGTTTTGCTTATTTTTCTGTACATTTTGTGGGGGTAAAGAGAACAACCTTTTTTCATTTTTTTGCTTGTCATCACAAACATTCTACAGGAAACAAAGTATCAGTGGTGTACTGAATACTGTAGGATTCGTATTTCAAGTTAACATTTACTAAACAATATTTTCAAATATATATTTTTTAATATTCTTTAATTACTTGAAAACGTCAGTACTTTTTACCAGTGCTTGGAAAAAGGCAAGCGGTGCCCCGATTTTATATTTAATAAAAGTACATTAATTTGAGGTACTGTAAAATAATGTGTACCAACACATTAAACCAAATGGTTATTTCAGGGACAAAATGTTTGTATCCACAAACTCAAAAATGATTTAAAAAACGAGTATTAGCAGAGTTTATAGTACAAAAATATTTACATGCAAAAATTCATTTTCTGATTAAATTAGTGGGTGTGTTTAAAGGGGAACATTATCACCAGACCTATGTAAGCGTCAATATATACCTTGATGTTGCAGAAAAAAGACCATATATTTTTTTAACCGATTTCCGAACTCTAAATGGGTGAATTTTGGCGAATTAAACGCCTTTCTATTATTCGACGTTGTGACGTCACACCGGGAAGCAATCCGCCATTTTCTCAAACACACTACAAACACCGAGTCAAATCAGCTTTGTTATTTTCCGTTTTTTCGACTGTTTTCCGTACTTTGGAGACATCATGCCTCGTCGGTGTGTTGTCGGAGGGTCTAACAACATTCAAGTTGCACCAGTGGCCCAAAGATGCGAAAGTGGCAAGAAATTGGACGTTTGTTCCGCACACTTTACCGACGAAAGCTATGCTACGACAAAGAGATGGCAAGAATGTGTGGATATCCTGCGACACTCAAAGCAGATGCATTTCCAACGATAAAGTCAAAGAAATCTGCCGCCAGACCCCCAGGAAAAGAGAGCGGATGAGGGTATGTCTACAGAATATATTAATTGATGAAAATTGGGCTGTCTGCACTCTCAAAGTGCATGTTGTTGCCAAATGTATTTCATATGCTGTAAACCTAGTTCATAGTTGTTAGTTTCCTTTAATGCCAAACAAACACATACCAATCGTTGGTTAGAAGGCGATCGCCGAATTCGTCCTCGCTTTCTCCCGTGTCGCTGGCTGTTGTGTCGTTTTTGTTTGCATACGGTTCAAACCGATATGGCTCAATAGCTTCAGTTTCTTCTTCAATTTCGTTTTCGCTACCTGCCTCCACACTACAACCATCCGTTTCAATAGATGCGTAATCTGTTGAATCGCTTAAGCCGCTGAAATCCGAGTCTGAATCCGAGCTAATGTCGCTATACCTTGCTGTTCTTTCCGCCATGTTTGTTTGTATTGGCATCACTGTGTGACGTCACAGGAAAATGGACGGGTGTGTATATAACGATGGTTAAAATCAGGCACTTTGAAGCTTTTTTAGGGATATTGCGTGATGGGTAAAATTTTGAAAAAAACTTCGAAAATAAAATAAAAATATAATAAATAATACATAAATAATAAAATACGCCACTGGAACTGATTTTTAATGGTTTTAACCCTTCTGAAATTGTGATAATGTTCCCCTTTAATCTCCCAGTTAGGACGAATACAGTAGTTCACTCACACAAACACACACACAGGATCACGGTCGATAAAGGCGGATTCACGCAGGATTATACCAAGTATCGTTGCTTGCCTACTGTTTACTACTGCTACTAACTTCTAACAGACATTTCAGACATTTTGGATCGAGGTAAACATGCTAACAGCTTCTTTGTTTACATTGTTCAACAACGTCGGCTAGTTTCTATTTTTAAGGCTTAGAATTCAAATAGCCATCAAATTACGGAAATCAACTCACTCACCTTCATCTTTCGTCTTTATCTCCGTTGGTGATTTGCTGGAAGTTGATTCTCTTTCATGTTCTCTTTTAGCGGACGTCGCCATCTTAGCATAGCAGTAGTCGTCCATCTTCTATCACGTCTTCAATCTTCACTTCACATAACACGCCATCGCTCCACACTCAAAGTCCGTTTGGTGGGCTTAAGAAAAGGCGAATAGTTGAGGTATTTGATGCTATTTTTGAATCTATAAGATCGTAAATGTGAAACTTCTCCGGAAAGCCACGCCGCTTAGTCCGCCATCTTGGACTTTCCGCTCGACCAGTTTGACGTGTTTGCGCATGCGCCAGAAGTTTGCAACTTCCGTTCGACGACTGTGTTTTAAAAAATAAAATACATTTTAAATAACTAGCGGCCCTTTTCATCTTTTCTTACATTTCTGGCTCATAATTGAAGTGCTCCTTATCGCGAAAACATTTTTGATATCAAAATACTTTGAAGATAGAAATTTAAAAAAAGTCCACAATGTTGTATTCTGTCTTTTAGTGCAGTGGTCCCCAACCTTTTTGTTACTGCGGACCGGTCAACGCTTTTTTTTTCTCTCATAAAAAAATACAATCATGTGTGCTTACGGACTGTATCCCTGCAGACTGTTGTGATCTATATTGATATATAATGTAGGAACATACTTGCCAACCTTGAGACCTCCGATTTCGGGAGGTGGGGGGGGCGTGGTCGGGGTTGGGCGGGGGCGTGGTGGGGCGGGGGCGTGGCTAAGAGGGGAGGAGTATTTACAGCTAGAATTCAACAAGTCAAGTATTTCATATATATATATATATATATATATATATATATATATATATATATATATATATATATATATATATATATATGTATATATATTTATTTATTGTGTATATATATATATATATATATATATATATATATATATATATATATATATATATATAAATAAAAGAAATACTTGAATTTCAGTGTTCATTTATTTACACATATACACACACATAACATTGATCTACTCATTGTTGAGTTAAGGGTTGAATTGTCCATCCTTGTTCTATTCTCTGTCACTATTTTTCTAACCATGCTGAACATCCTTTCGCAGGTACCCAGAAAGGTTTCAAGTACCACTAAAAAAACTGAATCTCTGAAGACAGTATAAAAATCTATGTTAAAGGTGTACAAATACTGTTTGTATAATAAGCATGTTATTGTTTACAAATGAGGGTTAAGAGTTCAGTACTACAAAAAGAAAAAAAAGAATGTGGCTTAAGTACAGTTTTTTAATTGAGCTGCTGCATTTTTTGGTTGGGTTGTTTATTTATTTTCAGTAACTTCTACATTTCTAAAAGGGGAGGAATGTAATAAAGTGATCTATGTTTGTCTGTTGCCATCTCCTGGTGAATGTTGGCGATAGCGTACTGGGGTTACTTTTTGGTTGGCCAACGATTTACGTGGTGTTGCGCACCTGACGTCAAGTGTGTGAGTCTGTTCTGAAGTCTACAGTAAAGAGACGTACTTCATCACCTCGCCTCGTTATTGCCTACAACTCAATATATTACAACAACATTGCTGTTTACAACAGACGAACTGCTTTACGGTAGAATAAAACATGACTGCTGTTGTTGTGTGTTGTTGCCGCGCTGGGAGGACGTTAATGAAACTGCCTAACAATAAACCCACATAAGAAACCAAGAACTCGCCCTCGATTATTCTACAGTTATAACATGTTTGGGTAGGCATGCTGTTTATATTGTGGGAAAGCGGACGTGAATGCAGGCTGTCGACACGTCACTCAGGTCCGCATGGAGCTGGAGGGGGCGTGGCTTCTAGCTCCGCCTGAATTTCGGGAGATTTTCGGGAGAAAATTTGTCCCGGGAGGTTTTCGGGAGAGGCGCTGAATTTCGGGAGTCTCCCGGAAAATCCGGGAGGGTTGACAAGTATGTGTAGGAACCAGAAATATTAATAACAGAAAGAAACAATCCTTTTGTGCGAATGAGTGTGAATGGGGGAGGGAGGTTTTTTTTGGTTGGTTCACTGTAACGCAAATATAACTAGATGTTTCAATCCCTTTGGTAAGTAGGAACAATCTTGACGGTAGCAGTCGGTGTGGAGTGGTGAAAGGGAGGGTAAGTATGTCATTGGGGTCTTCGGGTGGGCACCCTGCTTCATCGACGTTTCGTTGATTGAAGCCCACGACGTCTCCAGAGGGCTCAACGGTGTACCTAGCGTCCCAAGTACACCCCCCTCCATGCCATACCCTCCATATCCTGTCGGACTCTGCATGGCAGGGTCGTCTTTTTCCCTGACCGCATACCATTGTCTCTTATTTTACTGCCCAGTTGGGGTCCTTGCGCTTAATCCAGAGCCAGTTGCTGGCTCTTTCGGCAGCACTTGACATGGACTTGATAACCTGTTGGAGGGAGTGTCCCTTCACCCCCATTTTTCTCAACAGACAGGTATATGTGGCAATAAATCCCCTGCATCCCACCTCTACTGGGAAAATGCTGGTCTTTTAGCCGTTCTGGGATGCTTCAGCTGCCAGGTCAGAATATTTGTTTTTTTTCCTCTCGTAAGCCTCTTCAACCCCTTCTTCCCATGTCATACTTGCCAACCCGGGAGACACCCGAAATTCAGCACCTCTCCCGAACAAATATTCTCCCGAAAATCTCCCGATTTTCAGCCGGAGCTGGAAGCCACGCCCCCTCCAGCTCCTGGCGGACCTGAGTGAGGACAGCCTTTTTTCACGACGGGAGAACAACAGGGTGACAAGAACTAAATCATCCAGACTAGAGATAAATTGTATTATTATGTTTATCTTACCTAAAAATCCATCCATCCATCCATCTTCTTCCGCTTATCCGAGGTCGGGTCGCGGGGGCAGCAGCCTAAGCAGGGAAGCCCAGACTTCCCTCTCCCCAGCCACTTCGTCCAACTCCTCCCGGGGGATCCCGAGGCGTTCCCAGGCCAGCCGGGAGACATAGTCTTCCCAACATGTCCTGGGTCTTCCCCGTGGCCTCCAACCGGTCGGACGTGCCCTAAACACCTCCCTAGGGAGGCGTTCGGGTGGCATCCTGACCAGATGCCTGAACCACCTCATCTGGCTCCTCTCCATGTGGAGGAGCAGCGGCTTTACTTTGAGCTCCCCCCGGATGGCAGAGCTTCTCACCCTATCTCTAAGGGAGAGCCCCGCCACCCGGCGGAGGAAGCTCATTTCGGCCGCTTGTACCCGTGATCTTGTCCTTTCGGTCATAACCCAAAGCTCATGACCATAGGTGAGGATGGGAACGTAGATCGACCGGTAAATTGAGAGCTTTGCCTTCCGGCTCAGCTCCTTCTTCACCACAACGGTTCACCACAACGGATCGATACAGCGTCCGCATTACTGAAGACGCCGCACCGATCCGCCTGTCGATCTCACGATCCACTCTTCCCTCACTCGTGAACAAGACTCCGAGGTACTTGAACTCCTCCACTTGGGGCAAGATCTCCTCCCCAACTTGGAGATGGCACTCCACCCTTTCCCGGACGAGAACCATGGACTCGGACTTGAAGGTGCTGATTTTCATCCCAGTCGCTTCACACTCAGCTGCGAACCGATCCAGTGAGAGCTGAAGATCCTGGCCAGATGAAGCCATCAGGACCACATCATCTGCAAAAAATTACCTAAAAAAAAATATATTTATTAATTAAAAAAAAAATTAAAAAAAAATACATTTTTACTATATTTTGCTAAAAACATCAAAATTAATTGTATTTTTATTTGTATTTTTTCCTGACTTCTTATTACATCCAGCCATAGAATTATACATTAAAATAAACACATTTGAAATAATTGATTTTAAATTATCATAATAATTCATTTAAAATGACCATATTTAATTAAAATACGGTAATTGCTTGTTTATCAACAACTTTAGCATTATATTCATTACATTTTGAAACTCTCAGAAGCCAAGTTATGTTATATTCCTTAATATTTATTTATGCAAGTTTGAAGTATCAATTATCTAAACAGTTTTGTTTGCATATTTTCAGGATATATATATATATATATATATATGTATGTATGTATGTATGTATGTATGTATGTATGTATGTATATATATATGTATATATATATATATATATATATATATATATATATATATATATATATATATATATATATATATATATATACATATATATATATGCAGGAAGAGCTGGACGAAGTGGCTGGGGAGAGGGAAGTCTGGGCTTCCCTGCTTAGGCTGCTGCCCCCGCGACCCGACCTCGGATAAGCGGAAGAAGATGGATGGATGGATGGATGTATGAAATACTTGACTTGGTGAATTCTAGCTGTCAATACACTCCTCCCCTCTTAACCACGCCCCCAACCACGCCCCGCCCCCACCCCCCCACCTCCCGAAATTGGAGGTCTCAAGGTTGGCAAGTATGTCCCATGGTACTGTCAGCTCCACGACATAAGCCAGCTTTGCTGTTGGAGACCACAGGACCATGTCTGGCCGGAGTGTTGTAGCCATTATTTCTGGGGGAAACGCAAGCTTTTTATCAAGGTCTACTTCCAATTTCCAATCTCGAGCCAACTGCAGGATGCTTGCATTATTTGGTGTCGTTTCACACTCTGGATGTTGGCCAGCTGGTACAAAATGTGTGAAGTGGACCTTTCCTGCTGGCGTTTGTGGGAGATTGTTTGTGGTGGTTCGCCTCTGTTCCAGTGTTAATGCAAGCTCTCTGAGTACTTGGTTATACCGCCAAGTATAGCGTCCTTGGGTGAGACTTATAGTACACCCTGATAGGATATGCCTTAGAAATGCAGGTACTTGACACAGGGAACAGGCGGGATCTTCTCCGTACCAGATTTTCAGATTTAGGGGGGACGGTAGTAGGTCTGATGATAAAACTCAGCCATGCTCCCTCCATCTGCCAGATGTCATACCAGTTGAGCTTTTTCTTCTCCAGGCTTCTTTTGGTTGGTTCACTAATTGTAAGTGTATCTTGTGTTTTTTATGTTGATTTAATAAAAAAATAAAAATAAAATAAAATATATTTTTATTTTTTATTTCTTGTGCGGCCCAGTACCAATCGATCCACGGCCCGGTGGTTGGGGACCACTGTTTTAGTGGGTTCAAGCAAACGGCAAGTTTTTTGACAATGTAAGTCTTGTGAAAGTGTGAAACTCACACTACCCCAGTATACATTTTCAACATTATAGCATTTCACCCTTTTGACGTTTTTTTCCTCTTGACTTTTCATTTATTTGATAAAACCACCTTAACATTTGACAACCAAACAATTACACAAAGCGACTCAGTAAAGAATCTGGGTATTATCTTCGACCCAACTCTCTCCTTTGAGTCACACATTAAGAGTGTTACTAAAACGGCCTTCTTTCATCTCCGTAATATCGCTAAAATTCGTTCCATTTTGTCCACTAGCGACGCTGAGATCATTATTAATGCGTTCGTTACGTCTCGTCTCGATTACTGTAACGTATTATTTTCGGGTCTCCCTATGTCTAGCATTAAAAGATTACAGTTGGTACAAAATGCGGCTGCTAGACTTTTGACAAGAACAAGAAAGTTTGATCATATTACGCCTATACTGTATATACCTTTATATATATACCTATACTGGCTCACCTGCACTGGCTTCCTGTGCACTTAAGATGCGACTTTAAGGTTTTACTACTTACGTATAAAATACTACACGGTCTAGCTCCAGCCTATCTTGCCGATTGTATTGTACCATATGTCCCGGCAAGAAATCTGCGTTCAAAGAACTCCGGCTTATTAGTGATTCCCAGAGCCCAAAAAAAGTCTGCGGGCTGTAGAGCGTTTTCTATTCGGGCTCCAGTACTATGGAATGCCCTCCCGGTAACAGTTAGAGATGCTACCTCAGTAGAAACATTTAAGTCCCATCTCAAAACTCATTTGTATACTCTAGCCTTTGAATAGCCCCCCTTTTTTTAGACCAGTTGATCTGCCGTTTCTTTTCTTTTCTCCTCTGCTCCCCCCCTATCCCTTGTGGAAGGGGAGACACACAGATCCGGTGGCCATGGATGGGGTGCTGGCTGTCCGGGGTCGGGACCCGGGGTGGACCGCTCGCCTGTATATCGGTTGGGAACATCTCTGCGCTGCTGAACCGTCTCCGCTCGGGATGGTTTCCTGCTGACCCCACTGTGGACTGGACTCTTATGGTTATGCTGGATCCACTATGGACTGGACTCTCACAATATTATGTTAGACCCACTCGACATCCATTGCATTCGGTCTCCCTAGAGGGGGGGGGGGGGTTACCCACATATGCGGTCCTCTCCAAGGTTTCTCATAGTCATTCACATCGACGTCCCACTGGGGTGAGTTTTTCCTTGCCCTTATGTGGGCTATACCGAGGATGTCGTTGTGGCTTGTGCAGCCCTTTGAGACACTTGTGATTTAGGGCTATATAAATAAACATTGATTGATTGATTGATTGATTTTATCAGTAATATCCTCATTGAAGGATGACTTGTACTCGACCTCGGACCAACTGCACTCAGTGAAGAAACAAACACGCTCACATAAATATTGCTCTTATTGCAAGCATAGACAGCAGAACACTTCTATTTTCACTTTTGTACACTGACTTTAGTTATCTGCTGCACTGACAAGATGCCTGCTCGGTGCGTGTTGGCGACTGGAGCCAAACTGCTGTGTCAAAACTGGCGTGTGACGTCACCATTGACCTTTTTCTTTTACACGAACATGAAAACAAAATAATGGGCTCTGTTGGCCACTTACTTAATAAACATACAGGACAAAGTGCGTCCTGATTCTTTGATTCTATTTGAAACTTGATGTGTGCCTATGATAAGAAAGTTTGTCGCTGCATTACTGACTAATAACCTCAGTTTTATCTGAAGTTCCATCGAGGTTTGTTTTGAAGCGAAAGTGGGCGCAGAGCACATCCCTCTACCACTGCTGTGTGACGTCATCGCTGCCTGTGCAATGCGCACTGCCTTCCTGCGCCGGTCAAAACCAACACTGTGATTAATCATCATTCATTTATGGTAACGCGATATATTCTTTTTAATAATCACATGCGTTAACATTGACAGCCTTAGTTGAAACCCTTTCAATCCGAGACTCCATTAACGTCTTCCACATCAAACACTTGTCGTCTCATGCTGCTTCCTTAATTCCCTCACATATTAATTGTCCCTCCAACAACGTGACCAAATTATATTCCCCACTCAATTGACATGGGTTTGTAACAAAAATAAAGTAAAATAAACTTGCATGAATTAACCCAAGAAAATACCTTTTTAATCACATTATGTGTACAATATGAACTTACCTTTATGCATTGTATTTATTTATTCTCACCAACTATGACATTATATATCAAATATACATGTTGCTTCTGTCAGCAGCTACACTGACATTGATGTGTCTCTGAGAACTGAACACATTTTTATAACTTATAACAAAATGTGTTTATACAGTAACCTGCTCACATGAGTCAGATTACAGCAGGGGTGTCACACTCATTTTAGCTCAGGGGCCACATAGAGGAAATTCTATTTCCACTTGGCGGGACAGGTAAAATCATGGCATGATAACTTAAAACTACAAGTACGACAATTTCAGATTGTTTACTTATTTTACTTCGGCCCAAAATAGAACAAACACATTCTGAAAATGTACATACCACAAATAATCCTCTTGACAAAACACTTCAAGTTAGTTAAACATTCTGAGGGAAAAAAATTGGTGCATTTTCAAAAACACCTTGAAGTACACGATGAACTTAGACTTAGGGACACTTATGTGTGTTGCGTAAGTATCTACAGCCTGTATAAGTGTGAATATGACAGCTATGAAGCTGCCGTGAAGCAGTGCACATTTGTGAGAGAGAAAAAATGTATTCGAATTCAAATAAATCGCCATTCTCACGTTGTACGATTCAGTATTGATTCTCATTTTTCAAAAATCGATTTTCTTTTTTAAACATTTTTTTTTTATCAATCAATCCAACAAAATAATACACAACAATACCATAACAATGCAATCCAATTCCAAAACCAAACCCGACCCAGCAACACTCAGAACTGCAATAAACAGAGCAATTGAGAGGAGACACAAACACGACACAGAACAATCCAAAAGTAGTGAAACAAAAATGAATATTATCAACAACAGTATCAATATTAGTTACAATTTCAACATAGCAGTGATTAAAAATCCCTCATTGACATTATCATTAGACATTTATAAAAAATAAAAGAACAATAGTGTCACAGTGGCTTACACTTGCATCGCATCTCATAAGCTTGACAACACACTGTGTCCAATATTTTCACAAAGATAAAATAAGTCATATTTTTGGTTCATTTAATAGTTCAAACAAATTTAAATTATTGCAATCAGTTGATAAAACATTGTCCTTTACAATTATAAAAGCTTTTTACAAAAATCTACTACTCTGCTTGCATGTCAGCAGACTGGGGTAGATCCTGCTGAAATCCTATGTATTGAATGAATAGAGAATCCTTTTGAATCGAAAAAATATAGTTTTTGAATCGAAAATCGCGTTGAATCGAAAAAAATCAATTTATAATCGAATCGTGACCCGAAGAATCGATATTGAATCGAATCGTGGGACACCCAAAGATTCGTAGCCCTAGTTTTGATACATCTCAACTTTGCAGTGAAAAGGGGTGTAGTGCAGGTTTTTGAGCGTGCACAAACTTGACACATGAGACCCCAGGTCCCTGGACTGAAGAAGGAGTAACCAAGCACTTGAAGCATCATCTATCTTACTGTTCAGGAAGGTTTAGATACAGAGAAGACATGGGGTCATGAGTAGATAAGATTATGCTCCAAATAATCCAAGTTTGTATGAATATTTGTGAAAGAAGCAGTGAGGAGGTCCTGGGTAGGGTGGATGTCGCCACATATGAGCAACATACCACAAACTAAACAGCTAATCGGTTATTTTCCCTTGTGTGTTCTTGTGTGTTTTACTGCGTCTGCATTATGTGGGAACCTTTTACAGCACACTGAACAACTAAATGGTTTTTCTACAGCGTGCGTTCTCATGTGTTGAATCAAATTGCTCTTAACAGAAAAGCTTTTACCACAAACTGAACAAATACATGTTTTTTCACCCGTGTGTGTTCTCATGTGTTCCGTCAGAGTGAACTTAACAGAAAAGCTTTTGCCACAAACTGAGCAATTAAATGATTTTTCACCTGTGTGTGTTCTCATGTGTTGAGGCACGTGGCTATTTTGAGAAAAGCTTTTGCCACAAACTGAACAATTAAATGGTTTTTCACCTGTGTGTGTTCTCATGTGTTGAGTCAAATGGCTATTTTGAGAAAAGCTTTCGCCACAAACTGAACAATTAAATGGTTTTTCACCTGTGTGTGTTCTCATGTGTCGAGTCAAAAAGCTAATTCGAGAAAAGCTTTTGCCACAAATCGAACAATTTAATTGTTTTTCAACCGTGTGTGTTCTCATGTGTCGAGTGAAACGGCTATTTTGAGAAAAGCTTTTGGCACAAAATGAACACTTAAGTACTTTTCTACCTGTGTGTGTTCTCATGTGTTGAGTCACATGGCTATTTTGAGAAAAGCTTTTGCCACAAACTGAACAGTTAAATGGTTTATCACCTGTGTGTGTTCTCATGTGTTGAGTCAAATGGCTATTTTGAGAAAAGCTTTCGCCACAATCTGAACAATTAAATGGTTTTTCACCTGTGTGTGTTCTCATGTGTCGATTCAAAAAGCTAATTCGAGAAAAGCTTTTGCCACAAATCGAACAATTGAATTGTTTTTCACCTGTGTGTGTTCTCATGTGTCGAATCAAACGGCTCTTTTTAGTAAAACTTTCAGCACAAACTGAGCAGCTCAAACATGTTTTACCTCTCTTCTTTGAAGAGCATTCAGAGTATTTGTTGTCAGTGTGAGTCCTCATATCACCTTCACAGTCTTTATCGCTGCTCAAAGGTTCTTCAACCTCGTCTTCAGTCTCACTATCTGATAGTGGAGCTAAGAGGTTGTCTAGTTGTGGTTTCTCTTCATCATCTTCGGTCTTCACAGAGAGAATACTCAGTGGAAACTTGGTGTAATCAGCTTCCTCTCGTCCTAGAAGACACTCTCCCTCCTGAGTGATGCAGAGTTCCTCCTCTTCCTTTTTAATGCAGGGTGGTTGTGGAGTCTCCTGCTTCAAAGTGGAGCTCCCCCCTAACTGAGGGGAAACTTCTTCTGGATTACCGATCAGCTGCTGGACGTCTGCAAGACACAAACAACAAAAACACACTTTCTTCTAAGTACTGTTTGTGTATGTAGTAGGGTTGTACAGTATACTGCTACTAATAAAGTATCGCGGTACTAATAGATTGAAATCGGTACTGTACCACCTTTGAAAAGAACCGGTACTGTTCTTTCATTTGAATGCCGCTGTGCGGCGGTGACTACAGAGTCGAGGCGCATGATGTTGAGTGTGTCAAAACGCACACACAAAGTGCATACAAGCAATAACATGGTGGAGAGGAAGAAAGGCAACAAAGGACAATTCTACTGGTTAATAAAGAGGGTGCATGAAGTGCAATATGGAGGTATTTGGGCTTCTAAACTAACAATAAAGGTGACACTTTAAACAGGGAGCCGCCGCTCTGCAAGGGTTGCTTTACACCTTTCCTGTTTGTGGGCTCCCAGACCGTGGTCGAGGAGCGCAGGGGAGACGTTCCCTCCAGGGCCCATGTTTTGTCGGGGGTAACACTGGGTCCATAAAGCTCCGCTCCATTGTCCCTGTACCCAAGAAAGCACGGATCACAGGACTTAATGACTACAGGCCGGTGGCGCTGACGTCTGTGGTCAAGAAGTCATTTGAGTGTTTGGACATCACCGCCCCCCTCCTGGACCCACTGCAGTTCGCCTACAGGTCTGTGGATGATGGAGTGAACCTGGCCCTCCACTTCATCCTGGAGCATCTGGAATCCCCAGGAACCTACGCTAGGATCCTGTTTGTGGACTTCAGCTCTGCCTTCAACACCATCCTCCCTGGACTGCTACGAGACAAGCTCTACCAGCTCAGCGTGCCCGACTCCCTCTGCAGTTGGATTAATGACTTCCTGACAGACCGAAGACAGCACGTGCGGCTGGGGAAGATTGTCTCGGACAGTGGTACTCCTCAGGGCTGTGTACTCTCCTCCTGGCTCTTCTCCCTGTACACAAACTGCTGCACCTCCAGTCACCAGTCCGCAAAGCTGCTCAAGTTTACGGACGACACTACCCTCATCGGGCTCATCTCGGATGGCGACGAGTCCGCCTACAGGAGAGAGGTGGACCGGCTGGCGTCCTGGTGCAGCCTCAACAACCTGGAGCTGAATGCCCAGATAACAGTGGAGATGATCATGGACTTCAGAAAAGTCACAGCCCCACCATCCCCCCTCACCCTGATTGACTCTCCCACCCCCGTCTCCATTGTGGACTCCTTCCGTTTCTTGGGCACCACCATCACCCAGGACCTCAAGTGGGAGCCGACCATCAGCTCCCTCTTCAAGAAGGCCCAGCAGAGGATGTACTTCCTGCGGCAGCTGAAGAAATTTAAGGTGCCGATCGAGATGCTGGTGCAGTTTTACTCAGCCATTATCAAGTCCATCCTGAACTCCTCCATCACCGTGTGGTTCCCCGGCGCCACAGTCCAGGATAAGCATCGACTGCAGCGCATGGTACGTGCTGCTGAGAAGGTGATTGGCTGCAAACTCCCATCCCTCCAGGACCTGTTCTCCTCCAGGACCAGCAGGCGTGTGGGTCGGATCACAGCTGAATCTTCTCACCCTGGACACAAACTATTCTCCCCTCTCCCCTCAGGCAGGAGACTACGGTCCATCCAGACCCACACCTCCCGCCACATGAACAGTTTTTTCCCCTCAGCCATCAGGCACATGAACAATAACAAGATCTGATAGCTCAGTTACAGCTCTTTTTATTACCTATTCTGTGTTATATGTGTTTTATGTTGCACCATTGCACCAAGAAAAATTCCTAGTTTGTGAACCCGTTCTCAAACAACGGCAATAAAAACTCTTCTGATTCTGATTCTTTGGTCGGAAGGACGAGGCCGTCGATTAGTTACAAGTTGCTCACTTTATTTATGATTTCCACAGGGCACAACCGGACATCCACCATGCTATTAACACTCCTCAAGACTAGGACAAAAAGTAAATGCATTTGGACTGGCAAAGCAGACTATCAGTTATTGTCCGCGATGTATGTCGAGCGATTACTCAACGTCTAGTTTTGTAATCCATAACTATTGTGAAGCCATGAAGTGGTTGTGGCCGTCAAGTACGACCGCCAAGTTGAGCCTACAAGCACAGTGTCCTGACCAGATATCTAGATCCCTAGATTGATTGTTGTAAAATGTTCTTTATCACATTGTTAACTTTCACAGTCCATTAAAGATATGATTCATGTATGAAGGCTCAGGTGTGATTCACTACAATAGTCTAACAGCTGCTGATGTTGAGGCAAGCAAGGTTTACTGTTCAAAGAAATGTGGCAATAGTCTACATTGAAACACAGGGTAAGGATTAGGGATGTCCCGATCCGATATTTGGATCGGATCGGCCGCCGATATTTGCAGAAAAATGCGTATCGGCAAGGCATGGGAAAATGCCGATCCAGATCCAGTTAAAAAAAAAAACTCCGGTCCGTGTTTTC
Source organism: Nerophis lumbriciformis (assembly GCF_033978685.3). Lineage (NCBI taxonomy): Eukaryota > Metazoa > Chordata > Actinopteri > Syngnathiformes > Syngnathidae > Nerophis > Nerophis lumbriciformis. The sequence goes on along the minus strand of NC_084567.2, from coordinate 6,745,647 downwards.
CAACGCACTGATTTAAATAATACATTCCACTTTTCTGCTGCTCCCTAATTTCCGTTCCGCATTTTCCAGCACACCTTCAACACATCCACAAGTCTGTGGATTCTCACGCAGTTGCTTTTAGCTGCTGGCATTACACGACAGGCTCTTCTCACTCTTTCCTGTGTCTCCCTCTCACAGACAGCAAGTGCACCTTCTTACACACGCCACATACTGTCACGTCATACGTCACATACTGTCACGTCATACACGTATACGCCCTCTTCGAGCAGAGAGGTAGCAGCATGGCTAACGCTAGCTGTGATGCTAGCGCAGCCGTGCAAACAACGCTCCCTCTAAGGTGCGCGCCTGTGCAATTGCGCACTGTTTAAGCGTCCTCTGCGCATAGCAATTATATGCCACGCACAAAATCAAATAAAAAAATAAGCGCATAACAATTTTCGACACACCGACACGACAGAGAAAACAGTTTTCGTCATCATTGTTCAAATATTGTGACGTCTGTCGAGACGCTTATCTCCATTCGGTGCCACACGCCCACACCGTCAAAATGCCGAGGCAAACATTTCCAGATCAACACCGTATGAAAAAAATAGTGATTTTTTTAGTTGTGATTTCCCTCTCTGCATGAAAGTTTAAAAGTAGCATATATTAATGCAGTATGAAGAAGAATGTTTTAATGTAGACACATAGAATCATCATACTGCTGTGATTATATACATCAAGTGTTCATTCAAGGCTAAGGCAAAATATCGAGATATATATTGTGTATCGCAATATGGCCTTAAAATATCGCAATATTAAAAAAAGGCCATATCGCCCAGCCCTAGTTCAATGATGCCATTTTTGTTTGTCATGTATAATTTTGTCTATTTTGTGTTTATCCTTGAATAAACAGGTCAGTTTCTTGTTACCAACCATTGTGTATTATTCAAACTCCCCTAATTCAGCTGGCTAGTTGTTATCAAGAGTACTAAAACCCTTTTCAACATGATTCTGACAACTAAGTAGGCTAAATAACTTTAAACTTTAATACATGCTCAGATAGGCCAGTATCGGTCAGTATCGGTATCGGATCGGAAGTGCAAAAACAATATCGGTATCGGATCGGAAGTGCGAAAACCTGGATTGGGACATCCCTAGGAAGGATACACTTCCAGGTCAGAGGTGACTATGACGCGGCCTACTGAAATGACATTTTTTTATTCAAACGGGGATAGCACATCCATTCTATGTGTCATACTTGATCATTTCGCGATATTGCCATATTTTTGCTGAAAGGATTTAGTAGAGAACATCGACGATAAAGTTCGCAACTTTTGGTCGCTGATAAAAAAAAGCCTTGCCTGTACCGGAAGTAGCGTGACGTCACAAGTTGAAAGTCTCCTCACATTTCCCCATTGTTTACACCAGCAGCGAGAGCGATTGGGACCGAGAAAGCGACGATTACCCCATTAATTTGAGCCAGGGTGAAAGATTCGTGGATGAGGAACGTGAGAGTGAAGGATTAGAGTGCAGTGCAGGACGCATCTTTTTTCGCTCTGACTGTAACTTAGGTACAAGGGCTCTTTGGATTCCACACTCTCTCCTTTTTCTATTGTGGATCACGGATTTGTATTTTAAACCACCTCGGATACCATATCCTCTTGAAAATGAGAGTCGAGAACGCGAAATGGACATTCACAGTGACTTTTATCTCCACGACAATACATCGGTGAAGCACTTTAGCTACGGAGCTAACGTGATAGCATCGGGCTTAACTGCAGATAGAAACAAAAGAAATAAACCCCTGACTGGAAGGATAGACAGAAAATCAACAATACTATTAAACCATGGACCTGTAACTACACGGTTAATGCTTTCCAGCCTGGCGAAGCTTAACAATGCTGTTGCTAACGACGCCATTGAAGCTAACTTAGCTACGGACCTCGACAGAGCTATGCTCAAAACATTAGCTTTCCACCTACGCCAGCTCTCATCTGCTCATCAACACCGAAGCTCACCTGCGTTCCAGCGATCGACGGAGCGACGAAGGACTTCACCCGATCATCGATGCGGTCGGCGGCTAGCGTCGGATAGCGCGTCTGCTAAAGTCCTCCTGGTTGTGTTGCTGTAGCCAGACGCTAATACACCGATCGCATCTACAGCTTTCTTCTTTGCAGTCTCCATTGTTCATTAAACAAATTGCAAAAGATTCACCAACACAGATGTCCAGAATACTGTGGAATTTTGCGATGAAAACTGAGCTTTTTGTATTGGATACAATGGCGTCCCAATACTTCCGTTTCAACCATCGACGTCACGCGCAAACGTCATCATACATAGACGTTTTCAACCGGAAGTTTCGCAGGAAATTTAAAATTGCACTTTTATAAGTTAACCCGGCCGTATTGGCATGTGTTGCAATGTTAAGATTTCATCATTGATATATAAACTATCAGACTTCAGTAGGCCTTTAAACGACCATTGTGTGTGTGTGGACAAGGATAAAGTTAGGTGGGATATATCCTGGATAACCTTAGCCTGCTTAGTGTAGAAGGGGCCTTAGAGATAGTGGCTGTTAGTGATGGGTCCGGCAACACCGATGCATCGGCGCATGCGTCGAGCTCATAGAGCAAAACCCTGTGTCGGTGCGCGTACCGCTTTTAGAAAGTCACGTGACTGATCATGAGCTGTTTTGGTCACGTGACCGATACGCAAGCTGTGTCGCACTGACGCCTCCTCTGTGCCCTGTGAGCGGGTCTTTTCTACAGCCGGAGAAATAATAACTAAGAAGAGAAAGCATCTAAAATTGAATACGTTGGAAAAACTGTTTTTTTTTAAATAAAAATGTGTAAAAATAAAATAAAATAAAATTCCCAGTCCACAAGCATCCTCATTTACAACAAGTTCTCTTAGATTTCCATGTTATGATACATGTTCACATTATTTATTGACTGTATCTAAAAAAGATAAAAAATATATTTTTATTTAAATGAAGTGATGAAATAATCCTAAATGAAATACAATGACTTGGTTTATATTATTGTATATACTAGGTCAGGGGTCGGCAACCTTTACCAGTCAAAGAGCCATTTTGACCAGTTTCACAAATTATAGAAAACAATGGGAGCCGCAAAATTCTTTTGAAATTTTAAATGAAATAACACTGCATACGAAGTTTTTTTTTTTTTTGCTTTGTGCTATGTATAACCAGCAGAGGTGTGGACTCGAGTCACATGACTTGGACTCGAGTTAGACTCGAGTCATGAATTTGATGACTTTAGACTCGACTTGACAAAATGTAAAAAGACTTGCAACTCGACTTAGACTTTAACATCAATGACTTGTGACTTCACTTGGACTTGAGCCTTTTGACTTGACATGACTTGACATGACTTGCTACTTTCCCCAAAACCCAAAGATGAAAAAGTTATTCGGGAGCGCTCTGTATTTTTCATTGTGTACTTGTCTATCAGCGTTGCGTGTGTCAGCTGGTGTGGTCTCAGTACAACAGCCAATCAAATTAGATCTACTTTGTTTTCATCACACAGCATTCATCCAATCAAATTGCAGGACAACCAACGAAGAAGACATGTCCAAACCACACGCCAGTGAACAAAAAATGATACCTAAAATAATTTTGTTTGGGTATAAAAATTACAAGGTGGTCAACACAAAACGGTTTGCAGTATGCAACACATGCGGTTCGAAAATTACTGATGGAGAGGCAACAACTTCCAACTTCGTCCGGCATTTGAAGTTGCACAAAGAACGGTAAGTTTTGAATGTAAGATAACGTTTATTGGCTAAGTAACGTGACTTTTATTTGCTGTGTAGTTAAATCAGTGAGGCTGTAAACTCACTGCTAACGTTATAACGTTATTGCAAACACGGGAATCTGTTGCAGTTCACTATTTTATTCATACTTTTTGTTCAGTGATTTTTTTAAGCAGGGTTACGTTAGTCAATATATCACACGTAACGTTAGACGGCGGTCAGCAGCACCGTGTATTTTAGCCACCTAAAAAAAGACAAAAATAGTAAAATAAAGGTCAGTTAAAATGTATACTATATTATGAATATGTGTACCGTTTTAGCTAGCTTTCTGACATACTGTTGGTTGTTTACCTCAGTGGTCCCCAACCACCGGGCCGCGGCCCGGTACTGGTCCGTGGATCGATTGGTATCGGGCCGCACAAGAAATATTTTTTTCTTTTTTTAATTAAATCAACATAAAAAACACAAGATACACTTACAAGTAGTGCACCAACCCAAAACAACTCTCTCCCCCCTTTTGTTCTGGGCATTGAACATGAAGACTCTTCCTTCACTGTTCCGAGTGGCCATGAGAGTCTTGGCAGTGCCTGCCTCCCGTGCTCCAGTGGAGCGAGTTTTCAGCCATGGTGGCATCATACTACGCCCCCATCGTGCACAAATGACTGACAGACTCTTGGCTAATTTGGTCTTTTGCAAATGCAATGCAGCATAGGGCCCTGACATATAAAAAGTACAACTTTTTTGTTATGTTCACGTATATGTCATGTTTTTTCAATGTTAACACTTTTGTACAAATAAGTACCCATCCATCCATCCATCCATCTTCTTCCGCTTATCCGAGGTCGGGTCGCGGGGGCAGCAGCCTAAGCAGGGAAGCCCAGACTTCCCTCTCCCCAGCCACTTCGTCCAGCTCCTCCCGGGGGATCCCGAGGCGTTCCCAGGCCAGCCGGGAGACATAGTCTTCCCAACGTGTCCTGGGTCTTCCTCGTGGCCTCCTACCGGTCGGATGTGCCCTAAACAACTCCCTAGGGAGGCGCTCGGGTGGCATCCTGACCAGATGCCCGAACCACCTCATCTGGCTCCTCTCGATGTGGAGGAGCAGCGGCTTTACTTTGAGCTCTCCCCGGATGACAGAGCTTCTCACCCTATCTCTAAGGGAGAGCCCCGCCACCCGGCGGAGGAAACTCATTTCGGCCGCTTGTACCCGTGATCTTGTCCTTTCGGTCATAACCCAAAGCTCATGACCATAGGTGAGGATGGGAACGTAGATCGACCGGTAAATTGAGAGCTTTGCCTTCCGGCTCAGCTCCTTCTTCACCACAACGGATCGATCCAGCGTCCGCATTACTGAAGACGCCGCACCGATCCGCCTGTCGATCTCACGATCCACTCTTCCCTCACTCGTGAACAAGACTCCGAGGTACTTGAACTCCTCCACTTGGGGCAAGATCTCCTCCCCAGCCCGGAGATGACACTCCACCCTTTTCCGGGCGAGAACCATGGACTCGGACTTGGAGGTGCTGATTCTCATCCCAACAAATAAGTACATTTGCACTTTATTTTTCAATGTGTTTGTTCTGTAAAGGAATGAGTTAATGTTTAAAATGACTGGTTAATAGTGCTATTATAAAGTGCAATGTCAGCACAATTTTCTTTCCTGCAATTTAAAATGCAATTGTTTTAATAAATAAATACAGCGTTTGAAAAGCATACACAATCTGTGTTAATATATTAGTCTGTGGTTAAAAGGACTTGAAAGGACTCGAAACTCAAAATGCAGGACTTAGGACTTGACTCGGACTTGAGGGCAAAGACTTGAGACTTACTTGTGACTTGCAAAACAATGACTTGGTCCCACCTCTGATAACCAGGGGTCTCAGACACGCTGCCCACACCTTTATGTGGAATTTGAAAGCTGGTGCAGCACGCGGGTTTTTATTTAATGGCGCTTGTCAGTGTCATGCGTGCCGTGATGGTACAGCATATAGCAACCACTACAGTCAGCGTGCCTGATCAGCCACACGTTGTATGGGACTCCCGCTTTGCTCAAGTAAGGCATACTTAGTCAACAACCACACAGCTCACACTGACGGTGGTGGTATAAAAATAAAAAAACTTTAACACTCTTACTAATAATGCGACACTGTGAACCCACACCAAACAAGAATGACACACACATTTCGGGAGAACATCTGCACTGTAACACAACATAAACACAACAGGACAAATACCCAGAATCCCATGCAGCCCTAACTCTTCCGGGATACCCCCCCCCCCCCCCCCCCCCCCCCCCCGCTACCAAACCCCGCCCACATGGGGGGGGGGGTTGATGTGTGAGGGAGCAGGGTTGGGGTGGGGGCGGGATTTGGTGGTAGCAGGGGTGTATAATGTAGCCCGGAAGAGTCAGGGCTGCATGGGATTCTGGGTGTTTGTTATGTTGTGTTTATGTTGTGTTAAGGTGCAGATGTTCTCCCGAAATGTGTTTGTCATTCTTGTTTGGTTTTGGTTCAAAGTGTGGCGCATTATTAGTAAGAGTGTTAAAGTTGTTTTATATGACCACCGTCAGTGTAACCTGTGTGGCTGTTGACCAAGTATGCCTTGCTGTCACGTACGTGTGCAAGCAAAAGATGTATATTGTTTAACATGTGTTGGGCTGGCACTCTGTTAATACAGACTGTAGGGGGCGCCAAATGTTGTACCATCATGGCACGCCCTTATTATAGCCGTAAGGGTGAAAATCGGTGAATATCAATCCCGGGAGTTTTCTGCGAGAGGCACTGAAATCCGGAAGTCTCACGGGAAAATTGGGGGGTTCAGCAAGTAAGCTGCTGAGCCGCATCAGAGTGATCAAAGAGACGCATGCGGCTCCGGAGCCGCGGGTTGCCGACCCCTGTACTAGGTCATACAATCAGTGTCAGTTGAGTCGGTCCATAGGTTGCCTGTAGGGATTTTTAATGTCCAGCAGATGTCAGTATTGAGTGACACAGTATCGACACAGTATCAATACAGTTTTGCAATGTGTCGAAACGCTTCATGACGCCTCATCAACCCACCACTAGTGGCTGTTGATGGACTCGATGAATAACTTAGCTTAGTAATAATGCTCGCTAACTTTTTTATTAGTGGCATTTGCCAAAAATAGGAAGGAGGAACCAGAGGTGGGACCAAGTCATTGTTTTGCAAGTCCCAAGTAAGTCTCAAGTCTTTGCCCTCAAGTCCGAGTCAAGTCCCGAGTCAAGACAGGCAAGCCCCGAGTCAAGTCCAAAGTCAAGACTGGAAAGTCTCAAGTCAAGTCCTAAGTCCTGCATTTTGAGTTTCGAGTCCTTTCAAGTCCTTTTAACCACAGACTAATATATTAACACAGATTGTGTATGCTTTTCAAACGCTGTATCTATTTATTAAAACAAGTGCATTTTAAATTGCAGGAAAGAAAATTGTGCTGACATTGCACTTTATAATAGCACTATTAACCAGTCATTTTTAACATTAACTCATTCCTTTACAGAACAAACACATTGAAAAATAAAGTGCAAATGTACTTATTTGTACAAAAGTGTTAACATTGAAAAAACATGACATATACGTGAACATAACAAAAAAGTTGTACTTTTTATATGTCAGGGCCCTATGCTGCATTGCATTTGCAAAAGACCAAATTAGCCAAGACTCTGTCAGTCATTTGTGCACGATGGGGGCGTAGTATGATGCCACCATGGCTGAAAACTCGCTCCACTGGAGCACTGGAGGCAGGCACTGCCAAGACTCTCATGGCCACTCGGAACAGTGAAGGAAGAGTCTTCATGTTCAATGCCCAGAACAAAAGGGGGGAGAGAGTTGTTTTGGGTTGGTGCACTACTTGTAAGTGTATCTTGTGTTTTTTATGTTGATTTAATTAAAAAAATAAAAGAAAAAATATATATTTCTTGTGCGGCCCGATACCAATCGATCCACGGACCAGTACCGGGCCGTGGCCCGGTGGTTGGGGACCACTGAGGTAAACAACCAACAGTATGTCAGAAAGCTAGCTAAAACGGTACACATATTCATAATATAGTATACATTTTAACTGACCTTTATTTTACTATTTTTGTCTTTTTTTAGGTGGCTAAAATACGCGGTGCTGCTGACCGCCGTCTAAAGTTACGTGTGATATGTTGACTAACGTAACCCTGCTTAAAAAAAATCACTGAACAAAAAGTATGAATAAGGTAGTGAACTGCAACAGATTCCCGTGTTTGCAATAACGTTAGCAGTGAGTTTACAGCCTCACTGATTTAACTACACAGCAAATAAAAGTCACGTTACTTAGCCAATAAACGTCATCTTACATTCAAAACTTACCGTTCTTTGTGCAACTTCAAATGCCGGACGAAGTTGGAAGTTGTTGCCTCTCCATCAGTAATTTTCGAACCGCATGTGTTGCATACTGCAAACCGTTTTGTGTTGACCACCTCGTAATTTTTATACCCAAACAAAATTATTTTAGGTATCATTTTTTGTTCACTGGCGTGTGGTTTGGACATGTCTTCTTCGTTGGTTGTCCTACAATTTGATTGGATGAATGCTGTGTGATGAAAACAAAGTAGATCTAATTTGATTGGCTGTTGTACTGAGAGCACACCAGCTAACACACGCAACGCTGATAGACAAGTACACAATGAAAAATACAGAGCGCTCCCGAATAACTTTTTCATCTTTGGGTTTTGGGGAAAGTAGCAAGTCATGTCAAGTCATGTCAAGTCAAAAGGCTCAAGTCCAAGTGAAGTCACAAGTCATTGATGTTAAAGTCTAAGTCGAGTTGCAAGTCTTTTTACATTTTGTCAAGTCGAGTCTAAAGTCATCAAATTCATGACTCGAGTCTGACTCGAGTCCAAGTCATGTGACTCGAGTCCACACCTCTGGGAGGAACTCTTCTGTTTGGATTAAAACATTCAGACATCGACCAAACAACTGTAGGCTAGTCTTCAAAACACGCTGCTAACGAGTCGTTGCTCGCGACTTGAACACGTCCATTCTTTTCTGTTACTTGACGACACGACAAACTGTACAGAGACTTTGTTCAATGTGACTAAATACTCACCTTACCTAACAAGCGTTGTTGTTTTGCTTTTAGTTTCTAAATTTGACTTTTGCATTCTTTCATCTCCTCTGATGTGAACTCCACTGCCTTCTTCAAGCTAACAATCATGGCGGCTCTTTCTTTACGTTCTTGAAAAGTCGGCAAAGGTCTCAAATAACTTTTAAATGACAAAACTTCAACTCACTCACCTTCATCTTTCGTCTTTATCTCCGTTGGTGATTTGCTGGAAGTTGATTCTCTTTCATGTTCTCTTTTAGCGGACGTCGCCATCTTAGCATAGCAGTAGTCGTCCATCTTCTATCACGTCTTCAATCTTCACTTCAGATATCGCTCCAAACTCAATGCACGTTTCGTGGCTTTGGAAAATACCAATTGAGATATTTGTTGCTATATTTGCTGTGAATCATATGACTTTAAGATCGTGAATTCGAAGAATCTTGGAAAAACCATAGCATGCGGTCTTCGTCTTTTTGCTTGGCTTCAAGTACATTCGCGCATGCGCTGGAAGTCAGCAACTTCCGTCTCCTACTCCACAGCAGTTGTTTTTCCAAAATAAAGGCATTTTAATCTTGTTTTAAAGCAATGGTTTGCAAAAGTATCTAACATCAAATACTCGACAACTACTCTTTGAAAATAAAAAAAATATATATATACAAGCACGTGCACAGACTTTTTCGATGGCTGTTGTTCAACCAGAAAAAGGGCAAACATCAAAGAAAAAAATCATATATTTTAAATACTACAAGAAACACAGAAATATTTTTCAACCTACTTAGTTGTTTGAGTTAAAAACCTTTAGAAAGTCAAATGATTACTCTGAATAAAGAAGAAAAGCACTAAGAGTGTAGATCTCCACCAGGACCAATCCTATTGTTCACGTGCTACTAAATTGTGTGCCATCTCATGTGTATCGTGTGCTGGTATGACAATAAACTTCCATGAATCCTGTAAAACACCAGACAGTTAGTAATATGGTTTCACATAAAAATGTTGGTGAAACTGCTCATTTCTACCTAGCGATAGGTGGCTCTAACTGTAGTGCTAATCACTCACCAGCAGAAAGCCCTCATCACACTGCTAATCAATAACTACCATCTTAGGCACTTAACATCACTAATCACCAGTTAACAGCTATCATGCTAAATGGCAACTATCTTAAATGAAAATATGAAAACAAGACACATTAACATATTTCCCCATTACAAACAGCATAACCTAATCTAAACTTATATAAACACATTACTGTCTGAGCATATAAGATATTCAATTGTGTTACATCACAATTTATTATATTGAAATTAGCCATGTGATTAAGATGGGCACGGTCTGACCAATCACAAGTCAGTAGAAGCTGCTTTGTTCTCGTGTTTGGAGAAAGCAGTATTCATGGACTTAACAAAAGCATTTGACACAATTAATCATGATATTTCAAATAAAAAATTAGAACGATATGGCATCGGAGGGTTGGTCTTGAACTGGGTAGGAAGCTATATAACCAATAGAAAGCTGTATGTGAACATATATCAACACGGTGAGATAGATATATATTGTGGTGTACCCCAGGGATCAATACTGGGACCAAGATTGTTTAATCTTTATACAAACAACATTTATAAAGTTACAAAGGACTTCAAGTTAGTTTTATTTGCAGACGACACAGCTGCTTTCTGTTCAGGGGAGAACACACAGACGATTATACAAATAATAACAGAAGAAACGAACAGATTAAAAAGATGGTTTGACAAAAACAGACAATCTTTGAATTTCAGTCAAATTAAAATAATGCTATTTGGTAACAGTAGAAAAAGAGCATCATACACAAATACAAATAGACAGAGTAGATATTGAAAGGGTAAAAAAATTTCATCTCATATAAAAAAATATACAACATAAGGTGGCAAGAAACATTTCAATAATGGACAAAGCAAAACATGTTCTAGACCAAAAATCACTTATTCTCTCCTGCTCACTAGTGTTACATATCTGAGTTATTGTGCAGAAATATGGGGAAACAATTACAAATGTGTACTTCATTCACTAATGGTGTTACAAAAAAGATCATTTAGAATAATACATAATGTTGGATATAGAGAACACACAAACACGTTATTTATTGAGTCAAAAATATTGAAGATCGAAGATTTGGTAAAATAGCAAAAAGCTAAAATGATGTACAAGGCAAACTATAACCTGCTACCCAAGAATGTACATTAATTCTTCTCAACAAGAGGAGAAATATAACCTTAAAGGGAAAACTAATTTAAAACATTTGTATGCTCATACAACACTTAAAACCTTTAGCATATCAGTATGTTGAATGATTAAGTAAATAAGTTAAACAATGTACTGATATGATCCAGTTTAAGAGGTTGTTCAAATTAATAGTGCTTAGAAAGTACACAGAAGAATAATTATGAGAAATACCTTCAACCTTATTAAAAATGGGATTCTTCATCTCAGTATGTTTATCATGACTAACTTAAAGGGGAACATTATCACCAGACTTATGTAAGCGTCAATATATACCTTGATGTTGCAGAAAAAAGACCATATATTTTTTTAACCGATTTCCGAACTCTAAATGGGTGAATTTTGGCGAATTAAACGCCTTTCTAGTATTCGCTCTCGGAGCGATGTCGTCACAACGTGACGTCACATCGGGAAGCAATCCGCCATTTTCTCAAACACCGAGTCAAATCAGCTCTGTTATTTTCCGTTTTTTTGGACTGTTTTCCGTACCTTGGAGACATCATGCCTCGTCGGTGTGTTGTCGGAGGGTGTAACAACACGAACAGGGACGGATTCAAGTTGCACCAGTGGCCCAAAGATGCCAAAGTGGCAAAAAATTGGACGTTTGTTCCACACACTTTACCGACGAAAGCTATGCTACGACAGAGATGGCAAGAATGTGTGGATATCCTGCGACACTCAAAGTAGATGCATTTCCAACGATAAAGTCAAAGAAATCTGCCGCCAGACCCCCATTGAATCTGCCGGAGTGTGTGAGCAATTCAGGGACAAAGGACCTCGGTAGCACGGCAAGCAATAGCGGCAGTTTGTTCCCGCAGACGAGCGAGCTAAACCCCCTGGATGTCTTGGCTCACACCGTCCCTTATGCCACCGAAGATGATCAAGAGAAGAATATCGACCCTAGCTTCCCTGGCCTGCTGACATGAGGGTATGTCTACAGAATATATTAATTGATGAAAACTGGGCTGTCTGCACTCTCAAAGTGCATGTTGTTGCCAAATGTATTTCATATGCTGTAAACCTAGTTCATAGTTGTTAGTTTCCTTTAATGCCAAACAAACACATACCAATCGTTGGTTAGAAGGCGATCGCCAAATTCGTCCTCGCTTTCTCCCGTGTCGCTGGCTGTCGTGTCGTTTTCGTCGGTTTCGCTTGCATACGGTTCAAACCGATATGGCTCAATAGCTTCAGTTTTTTCTTCAATTTCATTTTTGCTACCTGCCTCCACACTACAACCATCCGTTTCAATACATGCGTAATCTGTTGAATCGCTTAAGCCGCTGAAATCCGAGTCTGAATCCGAGCTAATGTCGCTATAGCTTGCAGTTCTTTCCGCCATGTTTGTTTGTGTTGGCTTCACTATGTGACGTCACAGGAAAATGGACGGGTGTATATAACGATGATTAAAATCAGGCACTTTGAAGCTTTTTTTAGGGATATTGCGTGATGGGTAAAATTTTGAAAAAAACTTCGAAAAATAAAATAAGCCACTGGGAACTGATTTTTAATGGTTTTAACCATTCTGAAATTGTGATAATGTTCCCCTTTAATTGTCCATTATAATAACTTATGTAAATTTGCTACAAAAAGAAGTCAGTAAATGAACATATGTATTTGTAAACACTCTGAAGTGGGAAAGGGGTAGGATTCAATAACCTTTGCTTTTTCCTACTCCTTTTGATGTAAAGAGAAATTATATGAAATTGTGTGATGTATTATACTGTAAGTGTGTCCATGTTCGAAATAAAGCGGAAGAGCGATTGTCAGCCTGACATTGATGTGTCTCTGAGAACTGAACACATTTTTATAACTTATAACAAAATGTGTTTATACAGTAACCTGCTCACATGAGTCAGATTACAGCAGGGGTGTCAAACTCATTTTAGCTCAGGGGCCACATGGAGGAAAATCTATTTCCACGTGGGCGGGACGGGTAAAATCATGGCATGATAACTTAAATTTCAGTTTTCTTTGCTTTACTTCGGCCCAAAATAGAACAAGCACATTCTGAAAATGTACATATCACAAATAATCTTCTTGACAAAACACTTAAAATTAGTTAAAAATTTTGAGGGAAAAAAATGGTGCATTTTCTAAAACACCTTGAAGACATACTTGACAACCCTCACGAATTTTCCGGGACACTCCCGAATTTCAGTGCCTCTCATGAAAATCTCCCGGGTTAACCATTCTCCCGAATTTCTCCCGATTTCCACCCGGCCCAGTCACATAACATCTACGGCTTTTGGAGCTCAGTGCACAACAGCACATATATGTCTGCGTTATCCATAGGTTTATCTATAACTCTTAAAGTAGGCAGGCACGGAGCTATTTCTCAGCGTGTGTTTATTCCAGCCGGCACGTTAAAACAGTGACACACAACATCCGGATTCCCATCATGCCTTGCTTCAAAACTACATCAAGTAGTAATGTCCAAAAATATAACAGAGACGAAGCAGAAGAACGAAGAAGAGACAGTCATGGCGAGGACGAGTAAAAAGAAGAAGTACGCTTGCAAGTTCCAAAATTATTGGAAAAAAGAATTTCATATGCCGAGACAAAGATGGCTATGCTGATAGCTGCAAGCAACATCCCGTTTTCATTTGCGGAACAAATCTGTGAAGGATATGTTCCCGGATTCAGAGATCGCTCGCCAGTACTCAAATGGCAGAACAAAGGCGACTCAAATAGTGAAAGGTAAGTGTTATTTTTTTTGTTAAGTAAGCAGCAAGTACAGTACAGTTAGTAGAACAACTGTGTTTTCATTACTGTACTACATATATTTATATACATATATACATGTATGTATGTATGTGTATATATATATATATATATATATATATATATATATATATACATCCATCCATTTTCTACCGCTTATTCCCTTTATATATATATATATATATATATACACACACATATATATATATATATATATATATATATATATATATACTTGAATTTCAGTGAATTCTAGCTATAAATATACTCCTCCCCCCACCTCCCGAGTTCGGAAGTCTAAAGGTTGGCGAGTATGCTTGAAGAACACAATGAATTTAGACTTAATCTCAGTGTTTCTACAAAGCAATTAAACATTAAGTCACAACACATGTGGGATTGAACAAAAAATAAAATGAAGCATGAATAAAAACTATTCTATGTATCAACTACCTCATTTGTCATTTCCACATATTAATCCTGTGCGAACTCAACAAACCATACAAACTGAGGTAGAGACTATTAAAGAGTGTTGAGTTACTTCCTGTCTTCTAGACATAATGTGTATTGATAGAAAAATAAAAGCTGTGCAATGTGTGAACAATTTCAACAAAGCACAAATAAAAAGTTCAAAGACTGACAGTATTGCAGTAAATCACACACTGTTCACTTTCTTTACATTTGCACAGAAGACAATCATTTTCACAGAACTATATCAGTGTGCAGTGTCTCATGCTGCATTTTAAGTGGGGTTACTGATTGCTTATTTTACTCCTCTTTTTGGGTGGAGGGGGAGGAGTCACAGACCCGCTTTACCGTGTACCTCTTGCTCGGTATACTTGCTCACCCCGGTATAAACTATTTGTTTGCCTAACAGAATTGCTATTACAACATCCAGTGGACACATTTAGAACAGCAGTTTCTTTCATTACAAAATGCAGCTGAATTTTACACTTCACAAACTCATCTCGCGGGCCGGATTGAACCTGTTATGCCCGAATGTCGAGGGAGGTGGGGGTTGGGTTGTGGGTGTTGGTGGTTAATTGTTCATATGTCTCTGATTTGCACATCAATCAGTCTGAGGAGTAAATGTTGGCAGTTTTTTATGAGAACAGTTACCAGCATCACTTATGCGTCAACATCAGTTTTGATACATCTCAACTTTGCAGTGAAAAAGGGCGTAGTGCAGGTTTTTGAGCGTGCGCAAACTACACATGAGGCCCCAGGTCCCTGGACTGAAGAAGGAGTAACCAAGCACTTGAAGCATCATCTATCTTACTGTTCAGGAAGGTTTCAGATACAGAGAAGACATGGGGTCATGAGTGGATAAGATTATGCTTCATATAATGCAAGTTTGTATGAATACCTCAGATATTTGTGAAAGAAGCAGTGAGGAGGTCCTGGGTAGGGTGGATGTCGCCACATATGAGCAACATACCACAAACTAAACAGCTAATTGGTTATTTTCCCTTGTGTGTTCTTATGTGTTTTACTGCGTCTGCATTATGTGGGAAACTTTTACAGCACACTGAACAACTAAATGGTTTTATTCCAGTGTGTGTTCTCGACACAAAGAGCTGTTTAGAGGAAAGCTTTTACCACAAACTGAACAATTAAATAGTCTTAGTCCAGTGTGTTCTCATGTGTCGAGTCAATATTCTCTTAACAGAAAAGCTTTTGCCACAAACTGAACACTCATATGGTTTTTCATCTGTGTGCGTTCTCATGTGTTCTATCAAACTGCCCTTAAAAGAAAAGCTTTTGCCACAAACTGAACAACTAAATGGTTTTTCACCCGTGTGTGTTCTCATGTGTTCAGTCAAATATCTCTTAACAGAACAGCTTTTGCCACAAACTGAACAATTAAATGGTTGTTCACCTGTGTGTGTTCTCATGTGTTGAGTCAAATAGGTATTTCGGGAAAAGCTTTCGCCACAAACTGAACAATTAAATGGTTTATCTCCTGTGTGCATTCTCATGTGTTGAGTCAAAGAGCTATTTTGAGAAAAGCTTTTGCCGCAAACTGAACACTTAAATGGTTTTTCTCCTGTGTGTGTTCTCATGTGTCGAGTCAAATGGCTTTTTTGAGTAAAGCTATCGCCACAAACTGAACAATTAAATGTTTTTTCCCTTGTGTGTGTTCTCATGTGTCGCTTCAAAGAGCTATTTTGAGAAAAGCTGTTGCCACAAACTGAACAACTAAATGGTTTTTCACCTGTGTGTGTTCTCATGTGTTGAGTCAAAGAGCTATTTTGAGAAAAGCTTTTGCCACAAACTGAGCAGCTCAGACATTTTTCACCTGTCTTCTTTGAAGAGCATTCAGAGTGTTTGTTGTCAATGTGAGTCCTCATATCACCTTCACAGTCTTCATCGCTGCTCAAAGGTTCTTCAACCTCGTCTTCAGCCTCACTATCTGATAGTGGAGCTAAGAGGTTGTCTACTTGTGGTTTCTCGTCATCATCTTCAGTCTTCACAAAGATAATACTCAGTGGAAACTTGGTGTAATCAGCTTCCTCACATCCTAGAAGACACTCTTCCTCCTGAGTGATGCAGAGTTCCTCCTCTTCCTTTTTAATGCAGGGTGGTTGTGGAGTCTCCTGCTTCAAAGTGGATCTCCCCCCTAACTGAGGGGAAACTTCTTCTGGATTACCGATCAGCTGCTGGACGTCTGCAAGACACAAACAACAAAAACACACTTTCTTTTATGTACTGTATGTGTGTGTAGTGTTTCATGGCCATTCATTTAGTGCCTTGCCAGAATGATGGATCAATGTTTACATGACTTGTCATAGACTCAGATAAGTTCAGCTAGAATCACAGAAAGTAGAAAACATGTGAATACATTAGGATACTACAAACTAACAGTGGGGGAAAAGTCAATATTGAAATACATCACAAAACTAAAAAAGATAATATCTATCTCAAAGAAGTCTGTAGTTAAGAAGTAGAGGAGTTTTTTAGATATTAAATGCAAGAAAATTGATCTACTTTCTGTACAATTGCAATGATCATTTTATTTACTTTTTTTTTTTGACACAGTTTGTCCCAAAAAATATTACTGTCATCTAGTGTATTTATATACATTTACTTTAAGTAGTTTTTTTTTTACATTTTTCAAAGACTCTATAAAAATCACAGTAAAACTCCATGTCACAATATTACAATAGACTATTGTATCGTGACTCAAGTACCGTGATACATAGTTTATCATGAAGTCCTTGCCAATACCTCGTCTAGGGCTGGACAATTATGGTAAAACATACTAATAACTAGTCTTTTGAGTCATTTTGGAATCACGATAAATAACACCATTATTTATTAATTTGAAAACGTAAAAACAGCCCCACTAAAATTCAATTTTAAATATAATCTAAAAGAACAATCAGATATCCACAAGTAACAAATAAATAACACGTAAAATTACAATCAGAGTAACAATAAATTAAAATGACTATAGCAATATGAAAAACAAATCGAATTCAGGTTTTCGGTTTAAATTTTTCTGAATTCCGTTTCTTACCTCTTACACTTATTTTACCACAATAGATTGTTTGCTTTTTGTGTCATAAATAACATTTTCTAAAATCAATCAACCAATCAATCAATCAAGGCGAAAAGTGTGAGTTTTGAGAAAACTTGAGGCTGTAAAATAAAGAAAGCTTCTCATGTTGCGACTGCTTTTCTGTTTGTACATTGATCTTACATCGTGATGCCGTTCACAACACCACAGTACGTTTTTTGTGGTGTATGGATTGTTCTTGCTAGCTTTAGCTTCGTAGTTTAGTCGCTGTTTCAAGTGGCCGTCTCAACATTGTTTTAGTTCAGGACAGGGTGGGTGAGTGTTTCGGCGATGAACGAGGTGTACCGGACACATTATTGTCCCAAACAAATGTTGCTTTTCCTCACAATGACAACATTTCACTCACATTTATGTCAATTTCTGTGAAATTCTGCATTTACCAGCAGATTCTGTTTTAGTGGCCAATTCCGAAGTTACGCTAAAGCGAAAATCATGTGGTCTTACTTTTTTGTTGAGTACAGTGATTACTGATTAGGCATATTGTTTATTGAATGGATCCCCATTAGCTGACGCCAAAGCGACCGCTAGTCTTCCTGGGGTTCATATAGGAGCATACAAAACAAAAATACAAAAAATACATGGCGGCATGGCGTAGTGGGTAGAGCAACCGTGCCAGAAACCTGAGGGTTGCAGGTTCGCTCCCCGCCTCTTACCATCCAAAAATCGCTGCCGTTGTGTCCTTGGGCGGGACACTTCACCCTTTGCCCCCGGTGCCACTCACACCGGTGAATTGAATGATAGGTGGTGGTCGGAGGGGCCGTTGGCGCAAATTGCAGCCACGCTTCCGTCAGTCTACCCCAGGGCAGCTGTGGCTATAAGAGTAGCTTACCACCACCAGGTGTGAATGATTGATGGGTTCTACATGTAAAGCGACTTTGGGTACTTAGAAAAGCGCTATATAAATCCCAGTTAATATTATTACATGCATTACCAAACATTATACAAAAGATAAGTACAACATAAGATAAAAAAGATAGTTAAACCCAGTATTAAAAATTAATGTCATGTGGGCAGCTGCAACAGGTGTATCTTCAAAGCTGTCTTGAATGACAATTTACTTTGTGAGAGATTAATGTGAGATGGCAACCGATTCCAGAATGATATACAGTCAAGAAAATAAGTATTTGAACACCCTGCTATTTTGCAAGTTCTCCCACTTAGAAATCATGGAGGGGTCTGAAATGTTCACGGTAGGTGCATGTCCACTGTATGAGAGATAACCTAAAAAGAAAAATCCAGAAATCACAATCTATGATTTTTTAACAATTTATTCGTGTAATACAGCTCAAAATAAGTATTTGAACACCTGTCTATCAGCTAGAATTCTGACCCTCAAAGACCTGTTAGTCCACCTTTAAAAGTCCTCCTCCACACCACTGTATTATCCTGAATCAGATGCACCTGTGTGAGGTGGTTACCTGCATAAAGACACCTGTCCACCCCATACAAGCAGTAAGACCCAAACATTCAGCATGGCTAAGAGCAAAGAGCTGTCCAAAGACATCAGAGACAAAATTGTACAACTCCACAAGGATGGAAAGGGCTACGGAGAAATTGCCAAGCAGCTTGGTGAAAAAAGGTCCACTGTTGGAGCAATCATTAGAAAATGGAAGAAGCTAAACATGACGGTCAATCTCAATCGGAGTAGAGCCCCATGCGAAATATCGCCTTGTGGGGTCTCAATGATGCTAATAAAGGTGAGGAATCATCCCAGGACTACACGGCAGGACTTGGTCAATGACCTGAAAAGAGCTGGGACCACTGTTTCCATGGTCACTGTTGGTAATACACTAAGACGTCATGCTTTGAAATCATGCATGGCACGGAAGGTTCCCCTGCTTAAACCAGCACATGTTAAGTTAAGTTTGCCAATGACCATTTGGATGATCCAAAGGAGTCATGGGAGAAAGTTTTGTGGACAGATGAGACCAAAATTGACCTTTTTGGTCATAATTCCACTGTGCGTGTTTGGAGGAAGAAGAATGATGCGTAGCATCCCAAGAACACCATCCCTACTGTGAAGCATGGGGGTGGTAGCATCATGCTTTGGGGGTGTTTTTCTGCTCATGGGACAGGACGACTGTACTGTATTAAGGAGAGGATGACTGCAGCCATGTATTGTGAGATTTTGGCCAAAAACCTCCTTCCTTCAGTCAGATCATTGAAGATGAGTCATGGCTGGATCTTCCAACATGACAATGACCCAAAGCACACGGCCAGGAAAACCAAGAAGTGGCTTTGTAAGTGTAGCGGCCCACTTGGATTAATGACACAAGAAGCAGAGAGCTTCGACTGGTGCAACTTTAATTCTCTCCTCCTTTTCTCCTCACAATTTTGACACCGTGAAAACTATGAAGATGGACAGAAAATACAAATGCCATATTTCCACAAACAATACATAAATCATGTTTACATTTTCAAACTTATAAACAAATCTTTTTAGTAAACTTAAATAATGAATTTTCACATGAATTAAGCTTAATTACAAGTTACAGCTCTTATTTAAATAAAAATAATGACATTTTCCCGTTTGTTTTAAATGAAATGAACCACTTGTTTTACAATAAATAAAACCATTAGTCTCCTCCTACCTCCTTCCGCTTCCAAGGGCGCTAAGTTTGCTCCGCTAGTTAGCTTAGCTTCCACACACAGCTCGGAGTGACTCTCCTTAAATGTGACATATAAACAACACAAACACGAGGCACAATAAAATAACCTCTCACAAATGTTCACACAGAATATGAGAAATATATCTTTGTCAGCATGTTTTACCAGTCCTGGAGTAACGTGAGTATGCTGTTGAAGTCAGACAGAACGGCAGCAGGAAGTCAAGTATCAGCAATAAAGGAAGTAACAGAATAAGAGTGGGCTCTTCAAAATAAAGGCACAAAAAAAACGTAACATGACAGAACTGCAATTATCTCCTGAACAAAATTTGCTGCCATTTACAGTAAGAACCATATCAAGGTTCTGGAGTGGCCTAGCCAGTCTCCAGACCTAAATCCAATTGAAAATCTTTGGAGGGAGCTGAAAGTCTGTGTTACTCAGCAACAGCCCAGAAACCTGACTGATCTAGAGAAGATCTTTGTGGAGGAGTGGGCCAAAATCCCTCCTGTAGTCTGTGCAAACCTGGTGAAGAACTACAGGAAATGTTTGAACTCTGTAATTGCAAACAAAGGCTACTCTACCAAATATTAATGTTGGTGTTCAAATACTTATTTTCACCTGTATCACAGAAATAAATTGTTAAAAAATCATAGATTGAGATTTCTGGATTTTTCTTTTTAGGTTATCTCTCATACAGTGGACATGCACCTACCATGAAAATTTCAGACCCCTCCATGATTTCTAAGTAGGAGAACTTGCAAAATAGCAGGGTGTTCAAATACTTATTTTCTTGACTGTACATCTGTACATGACTGTATGCTTGAGGAGATTGGTCCTGGGAACAGGAAATGCCAAATAGCAATTGTTGGCATTCCTCGTGTCATGAAAATGTGTGTTCGTTGATTTTAAAAACTGTTTGTAAAAGTAATCTGGTGATTGATCTAACATGATAGTTCTAAAGAACATAAGGAGACTACAATGCATCTTTTGTTCAACAGATAACCAGGACAGGCGTGAATGTATAAATGAAATATTAGTGCGCAAAGAACATTTAAGTACCAGTCTACAAAACCAAGGACTGTCTGACTTGACACATTGTTGAGGATATCAAGTAGGTGGAGCACTTCCTGACCTTGGCTAAACCTCTTCATTAAAATACCATCAATACGAGCGGGCCATGACAGTTGATTATCTAACAGCACACCAAGCAGTTTTGCTTTTTTAACCTGCTCAATAGGTATATCTGACATTGAAAGATGAAGCTGAGGGTCATCAACAAGCATATGCCTGGATCCAAAATGAATGCTTTTCGTTTTGTCAATATTCACAAGTTTACGATCTTTTACCCAGCGTGACACTCTCTCCAGGTCCTGATTGAAGTTATTTTCGATGTAATTTAAAGGGGAACATTATCACCAGACCTATGTAAGCGTCAATATATACCTTGATGTTGCAGAAAAAAAGACCATATATTTTTTTAACCGATTTCCGAACTCTAACAACGTGACGTCACATCAGGAAGCAATCCGCCATTTTCTCAAACACCGGGTCAAAACAGCTCTGTTATTTTCCGTTTTTTCGACTGTTTTCCGTACCTTGGAGACATCATGCCTCGTCGGTGTGTTGTCGGAGGGTGTAACAACACGAACAGGGACGGATTCAAGTTGCACCAGTGGCCCAAAGATGTTCCGCACACTTTACCGACGAAAGCTATGCTACGACAGAGATGGCAAGAATGTGTGGATATCCTGCGACACTCAAAGCAGATGCATTTCCAACGATAAAGTCAAAGAAATCTGCCGCCAGACCCCCATTGAATCTGCCGGAGTGTGTGAGCAATTCAGGGACAAAGGACCTCGGTAGCCCGGCAAGCAATGGCGGCAGTTTGTTCCCGCAGACGAGCGAGCTAAACCCCCTGGATGTCTTGGCTCACACCGTCCCTTATGCCACCGAAGATGATCAAGAGAAGAATATCGACCCTAGCTTTCCTGGCCTGCTGACATGAGGGTATGTCTACAGAATATATTAATTGATGAAAATTGGGCTGTCTGCACTCTCAAAGTGCATGTTGTTGCCAAATGTATTTCATATGCTGTAAACCTAGTTCATAGTTGTTAGTTTCCTTTAATGCCAAACAAACACATACCAATTGTTGGTAAGAAGGCGATCCCCAAATTCGTCCTCGCTTTCTCCCGTGTCGCTGGCTGTCGTGTCGTTTTCGTCGGTTTCGCTTGCATACGGTTCAAACCGATATGGCTCAATAGCTTCAGTTTCTTCTTCAATTTCGTTTTCGCTACCTGCCTCCACACTACAACCATCCGTTTCAATACATTCGTAATCTGTTGAATCGCTTAAGCCGCTGAAATCCGAGTCTGAATCCGAGCTAATGTCGCTATAGCTTGCTGTTCTTTCCGCCATGTTTGTTTGTGTTGGCTTCACTATGTGACGTCACAGGAAAATGCACGGGTGGTTAAAATCAGGCACTTTGAAGCTTTTTTTAGGGATATTGCGTGATGGGTAAAATTTTGAAAAAAACTTAGAAAAATATAATAAGCCACTGGGAACTGATTTTTAATCGTTTTAACAATTCTGAAATTGTGATAATGTTCCCCTTTAAGGTAGAGGCAGTACTGTACAGAGTTGTGTCATCTGC
Source organism: Nerophis lumbriciformis (assembly GCF_033978685.3). Lineage (NCBI taxonomy): Eukaryota > Metazoa > Chordata > Actinopteri > Syngnathiformes > Syngnathidae > Nerophis > Nerophis lumbriciformis. Next base: position 6,723,003 of record NC_084567.2, on the reverse strand, counting down.
ATACGAAACCATATTGGTGTTTGTTGTAACAGAGGGAAGATCGTTAGTAAAAATAATAAAGAGTAAAGGACCTAAGCAGCTTCCTTGAGGCACGCCGCAGTAATTGTACTTGCGTTCAGATACGCTACCACTAAAACACACTCTCTGTGATCTTCCTGATAGATAACTCAACATCCAAGAAAGTGACATACTATTAAAACCATATTTTCTCAGTTTGGAGATCATTAAGTTGTGATCTACAACATTGAATGCCGCACTTAAGTCAATCAGGACGGTAACAACCATCTTCTTGACATCTATTTGTGACAGCCAGTCATCAGTCAGCTGAGCTAGAGCAGTAGATGTTGAGTGACCTTGCCTGTAAGCATGCTGGGGAAACCACATCAGTTTGTTGTAGGTAGAGTCATCTTGAATTTGTTTGAAAACAACTTTTTCCATCAATTTACTAAGAACAGGAAGCATGCTTATTGGTCTACTGTTTTTACCAGTGACATTTTTATTTTTGTCCTTAGGATGACCTTGGCCTCCTTCCAAACCCCAGGACAGACTCCATATATTAATGACTTATTAAATATATGACAAATCGGAGTCGATACATGGCATGCCGCAATTCTTAACAATTTGCCATCTAGCATGTCCGTCCCCGCAGGTTTATCAGATGGCAAGTGATGACAACAATTTCTTAATATCATAATTACTAGCTGGTACAAAATTGAACCTGCAGCTTTTACCCTTCATTATATGATTTTCAATTAATGTGTATGAGAGAGAGCCATCAGAAGGCGTCATATTTACTCTCAGGTTTTCCACCTTCTTCGTGAAGTAATTATTAAAATATGTGGCAATCTCCATTGGCTTAGTCAGGTAAGCTCCATCAACTTCTATAAACAAATTTGTTTTACATGATGCTGATCCTCCCATTATTTGATTTCAAATGTTGCACAATTGTTTTCCATCATGTCTAGAGTAATTGATATTTGTCTGATAATATACCTTTTTATTACTTCAATTTGTTTTAGTTATACAATTTCTTAATTTACTTTAGATCATCTCATCAGAAAGTAGACCAGAAGAGCCTGGTTACATTGCTTTATAAGTACTTTGAGCTCATTCCCTAACGCATACTTGCCAACCTTGAGACCTCCGATTTCGGGAGGTGGGGGGCGTGGTCGGGGTGGGGCGGGGGCGTGGTTGGGGGCGTGGCTAAGAGGGGAAGAGTATATTTACAGCTACAATTCACCAAGTCAAGTATTTCATATATATATACAGTATATATATATATATATATATATATATATATATATATATATATATATATATATATATATATATATATATATATATATATAGTAAAATAAATATATATATATAGCTAGAATTCACTGAAAGTGAAGTATTTTCTTTTATATATATATATATATATATATATATATATATATATATATATATATATATATATATGAAATACTTAGATTGATATATATATATATATATATATCAATGTATCTATCTATCAAGAGGGACAGAGACAACGCACAGTGCATGTGGATCACATGGCGAGAAAACATGGAGAGACTGCCAGTTATGTAGTCTCCACCAGTTGCAGAAAATGTGCCATCAGTACAACTGGACAGTGCTGTTTCAGTTCCATCACCAGGACCATCAGTGAGTCAGACACAAACTAGTCTCATCATTGAACCAGATTCAAGGGCTGCTGAGTTGCCATCATCAGAACCCAGATCACCCACAACAAAAACCCCACCAGTGATCCGCAGGTACCCAGAAAGGTTTCGAGTACCACCAAAAAAACTGAATCTCTGAAGACAGTATAAAAATCTGTGTTAAAGATGTACATCATTTTTAACCGGTAAATTCCCTGATATAATGAAAATTGCAAAAGTCGTACCAATTTATAAGAATGGAGACGTACACCAGTTTACTAACTACAGACCAGTTTCATTACTTCCACAATTCTCCAAAATCTTGGAAAAATTATTCAATAGTCGATTAGATTTATTTATTAACAAAAGTGGGACGCTTGTGGAGAACCAATATGGATTCCGAGCAAATATCTCAACATCAATAGCACTAACCAAAATAACAGAGGAAATTACCAATGCAATAGATGGTAAAGAATGTGCGGCCGCAGTATTCATGGACTTAACAAAAGCATTTGACACAATTAATCATGATATTTTAATACGAAAATTAGAACGATATGGCATCAGAGGTTTGGTATTGAATTGGGTAAGAAGTTATTTAACCAACAGGAAGCAATATGTAAAGATGGGTGAAAATATGTCAACACGGTTAGATATATCCTGTGGTGTACCCCAGGGGTCAATACTGGGACCAAGATTGTTCAATCTTTATATAAACGACATTTGTAAGGTTACGAAGGACTTAAAGTTGGTTTTATTTGCAGACGACACAACTGCTTTCTGTTCAGGAGAGAGCACACAGAAGATAATACAAATAATAACAGAAGAAATGAACAAATTAAAAAGATGGTTTGACAAAAACAGACTATCTTTGAATCTCAGTAAAACTAAAATAATGCTATTTGGTAATAGTAGAAAAGAGCATCATACACAAATACAAATAGACGAAGTAGACATAGAAAGGGTAAAAGAAACTAGATTTTTGGGAGTATTAATAGATGATCAAATGAACTGGAAATCTCATATAGAAAACATACAACATAAGGTGGCAAAAAACATTTCAATAATGAATAAAGCAAAATATGTCCTGGGCCAAAAATCACTACATATTCTCTACTGCTCGCTAGTGTTACCATATCTGAGTTATTGTGCAGAAATATGGGGAAATAACTACAAATGTGCGCTACATTCGCTAACCGTGTTACAAAAAAGATCAGTTAGAATAATACATAATGTTGGATATAGAGAACACACAAACCCTTTATTTATTAAGTCAGAAATATTAAAGTTTGGTGATTTGGTAAAATTGCAAACAGCTAAAATGATGTACAAAGCAAACTATAACCTGCTACCAAAGAATGTACAACAATTCTTCTCAACTAAAGAGGAGAAATATAACCTTAGAGGAAAAAATAATTTAAAACATTTATATGCACGTACAACACTTAAAACTTTTAGCATATCAGTATGTGGAATTAAATTATGGAATGGATTAAGTAAAGAAGTTAAAAATTGTACTGATATGATCCAGTTTAAGAGGTTGTTCAAAATAATAGTGCTTACAGAGTACAAAAAAGAAGAATTATGAGAAATACTTTCAACCTTATTGAAAATAAGATATTCTTCATCTCAGTATGTTAATAATGACTGAATTAATTAATTAATTACATATTACAAAACTGTTGTATACTAATTCGTAGATGTTATTTTATTATATAAAAAGGTCAGTAAATGATTCTATATATTTGTAAACGCTTGAAGTGGGAAAGGGGTAGGATTAAATAAGCTTTGCTTCTTCCTACTCCTTTTCGGGCATGATGTAAAATGAAATGATATGAAATTGTGTGATGTATTATGATGTAAGTGTGTTCATGTTCAAAATAAACTAAAGAAAGAAAGAAAGAAATACTGTTTGTATAATAAGCATGTTATTGTTTACAAATGAGGGTTAAGAGTTCAGTACTAAAAAAAAAAAGAATGTGGCTTAAGTACAGTTTTTTAATTGAGCTGCTGCATTTTTTGGTTGGGTTGTTTATTTCTTTTGAGTAACTTCTACAATTCTAAAAGGGGAGGAATATAGAGTGAGCTATGTTTGTTGCCATCTCCTGGTGAATGTTGGCTATAGCGTACTGGGGTTACTTTTTGGTTGGCCAACGATTTACGTGGTGTTGCGCACCTGATGTCAAGTGTGTGAGTCTGTTCGGAAGTCTACAGTAAAGAGACGTAATTCATCACCTCGCCTGTTTATTGCCTCCAACTCAATATATTACAACAACATTGGAGGGGGCGTGGCCTCCAGGTCCGCTTGAATCTCGGGAGATTTTCGGGAGAAAATTTGTCCCGGGAGGTTTTCGGGAGAGGCGCTGAATTTCGGGAGTCTCCCGGAAAATCCGGGAGGGTTGGCAAGTATGCCCTAACCAGGGGGCGCCATTTGCCCTGACAGTTGTTTTCCTGACAGGAGCATGCTTATCTGCAAAAATAACTTCATGAATGTGCTCAAAGAAGCTTCAGAATCCTCCTCAAGACACACAGTTTACCAGTTAACATCATCTTTAAATTTGACCTCATTAAAATATTTATAGGACCTTTTATGTATAATCCCACTAGGAGCCTTGGAGAGCTTGGTCTTCCTCTGTATTGCAATTAGGTTGTGGTCCGTAAAGCCAAGAGCTATTGATACTGTTTTAGTGCATTTATTAGGAACATTAGTAAATAGGTGGTCAATGCATTTGGATGATTTTAGCCCATTTCTATTTATAGTTGATCTGGTTGGTAGTGTAATGGTATGTGTGAGCTTACAGGCATTAGCTATAGCAATGAGTTTATTCTTCAGTGGGCACATAGTAGATCAATCAATGCTTTTGTCCCCAGTAAAATATATCTCTCTGTTCTCATCACGAGATTTATCCAACATCTCGCATATTAAATCCAGGTATTTTATATCGGCACTGGGTGGTCTATAGCAGCACCCAACCAGTATGGGTTTGGTCTGTGGCAGGTGAACCTGGATCCACAGGGCCTCAATATCGGCCAACATTAAATAATTTCTTACTTTCACAGGACTGGGACTCTGCACATACACAGCTACACTTCCACCATATCTTGTTCTATCTTTCCTAAAAATTGTTTATCCATCTACAGCTAAGTCAACATCCTCAAAAGAGGAGTCAAGATGGGTTTCAAATAGGGGTGTAACGGTACGTGTATTTGTATTGAACCGTTTCGGTACGGGGGTTCCGGTTCGGTTCGGAGGTGTACGGAACGAGTTTCCCCACGGATATATTAAGTAGCGTAACGCACGTTGTGTAAACAATGCACACCGAGGCACAACACACGGCATGCTAGCAGCTAACGGGCTACGATAGACTGACCATACGTCCTCTTTTCACCGGACATGTTTCTTAAATGCCTCAAATATACGGCATTTTGAGTTAGGGTTGCGTGTATTTTCTATGTACGTTCAGGGTTAAGAAGGGGTTAAAAACAAAACAAATTGTGCGTGCAGCAGCACTGGTGAGGGAGGGGCAGAGACAGAGAGAGAGAGAGAGTTATGATAAACGCGGGCTCTGCTTTTTATCCATAGATTTATCAGATTTAATTTTTTATTATCTATAGCAGGGGTGTCAAAAGTGTGCCCCGGAGGCCATTTGCGGCCCACAGCTAATGTTTTAAAGGCCCACGGCACATTCTAAAAATACTCTTCAAATAAACAAAAACATAACAAAAGTGAAATAAAAAAGCTTAAAGGTTAAATGTAATTTAGAAAAAGTTGCAATGTTGACTAATAAAACAAAGCTGTTTTTTTTCTTTCAAACTGTCATTGCTCAAATTATAATATTGAATCAAAATCAATTTTATTATGAATTATTGACCTATCCAAGGTTCCCATTACTTCACATCAAATATTCCACTAAGAAAAATATTTTTGGTGGAAGATTTTGCAAATTTGGTAAATAAATAACCCAAAAATTTATATTTTGTTGTTCTCTTACTGTACCGAAAATGAACCGAACCGTGACCTCGAAACCGAGGTACGTACCGGACCAGAATTTTTGTGTACCGTTACACCCCTATTCATCAGACATCGAATCTGTCAAGATCACTGATGTCGTTTTCCTCTTCTGGGGTCGTACCATTCAGCTTGATAAACACTTAACAGTCCATGTAGACTGAATTTTGCTTTGCTTCCCCAGGATTTGTGCGCGCCCGGCGATCTCACCATTCCTTTTGGTGAGGTGTCCGTTAATGTACACCTCCGTTCCTTTTAAAACCTACTCAGTGGCCTAGTGGTTAGAGTGTCCGCCCTGAGCTCGGTAGGTTGTGAGTTCAAACCCCGGCTGAGTCATACCAAAGACTAGAAAAATGGGACCCATTACCTCCCTGCTTGGCACTCAGCATCAAGGATTGGAATTGGGGGTTAAATCACCAAAAATGATTCCTGGGCGCGGCCACCCCTGCTGCCCACTGCTCCCCTCACCTTCCAGGGGGTGGAACAAGGGGATGGGTCAAATGCAGAGGACAAATTTCACCACACCTAGTGTGTGTGTGACTATCGTTGGTACTTTAAAGGGGAACATTATCACAATTTCCGAAGGATTTAAACCATTAAAAATCAGTTCCCAGTGGCTCATTTTATTTTTTGAAGTTTTTTTCAAAATTTTACCCATCACGCAATATCCCTAAAAAAAGCTTCAAAGTGCCTGATTTTAACCATCGTTATATACACACGTCCATTTTCCTGTGACGTCACATAGTGAAGCCAATACAAACAAACATGGCGGATAGAACAGCAAGCTATAGCGACATTAGCTCGGATTCAGACTCGGATTTCAGCGGCTTAAGCGATTCAACAGATTACGCATGTATTGAAACGGATGGTTGTAGTGTGGAGGCAGGTAGCGAAAACGAAATTGAAGAAGAAACTGAAGCTATTGAGCCATATCGGTTTGAACCGTATGCAAGCGAAACCGACAAAAACGACACGACAGCCAGCGACACGGGAGAAAACGAGGACGAATTCGGCGATCGATACCAACGATTGGTATGTGTTTGTTTGGCATTAAAGGAAACTAACAACTATGAACTAGGTTTACAGCATATGAAATACATTTGGCAACAACATGCACTTTGAGAGTGCAGACAGCCCAATTTTCATCAATTAATATATTCTGTAGACATACCCTCATCCGCGCTCTTTTCCAGAAAGTTGATCTGTCCAGTTTTGGAGTTGATGTCAGCAGGCCAGGGAAGCTAGGGTCGATAGGGGGTTTAGCTCGCTCGTCTGCGGGAACAAACTGCCGCCATTGCTTGCCGTGCTACCGAGGTCCTTTGTCCCTGAATTGCTCACATCCGGCAGATTCAATGGGGGTCTGGCGGCAGATTTCTTTGACTTTATCGTTGGAAATGCATCTGCTTTGAGTGTCGCAGGATATCCACACATTCTTGCCATCTCTGTCGTAGCATAGCTTTCGTCGGTAAAGTGTGTGGAACAAACGTCCAATTTCTTGCCACTTTCGCATCTTTGGGCCACTGGTGCAACTTGAATCCGTCCATGTTCGTGTTGTTACACCCTCCGACAACACACCGAGGTACGGAAAACAGTTGAAAAAAAGAAAAAAAACAGAGCTGATTTGACTCTGTGAAAATGGCGGATTGCTTCCTGATGTGACGCCACGTGGTGACGTCATCGCTCAGAGAGCGAATAATAGAAAGGCGTTTAATTCGCCAAAATTCACCCATTTAGAGTTCGGAAATCGGTTAAAAAAATATATGGTCTTTTTTCTGCAACATCAAGGAATATATTGACGCTTACATAGGTCTGGTGATAATGTTCCCCTTTAATCTTTCACTAGCTTTGATTGATTGATTGATTGAAACTTTTATTAGTAGATTGCACAGTACAGTACATATTCCGTACAATTGACCACTAAATGGTAACACCCCAATACGTTTTTCAACTTGTTTAAGTCGGGGTCCACTTAAATTGATTCATGGTAAAGCTGCTACAGTGTTTACAAGATGGAGGATGACTTAGAGATAGTGGCTGTTATGTCCACTCTAACATCCATCCAATAACTTGATGGACTCCATCAATAACTTAGCCTAGTAATGCGAGCTGAATATTTCATTTGTGGCATTTGCCAAACATAGGAAGCGCTTGTTTTGCTCTTCCACTTTCTTCATTTGACTTTTGCATTCTTTCATCTCCTCTGATGTGAACTCCACTGCCTTCTTCAAGCTAACAATCATGGCGGCTCTTTCTTTACATTCTTCAACAAGGTCGGCTACTTTAGACTTTAAGGGCTTGAAATTCAAATAATTTTCAATTGACAAAACTTCAACTCACTCACCTTCATCTTTCGTCTTTATCTCCGTTGGTGATTTGCTGGAAGTTGATTCTCTTTCATGTTCTCTTTTAGCGGACGTCGCCATCTTAGCATAGCAGTAGTCGTCCATCTTCTATCACGTCTTCAATCTTCACTTCAGATATCGCTCCAAACTCAATGCACGTTTCGTGGCTTTGGAAAATACGAATTGAGATATTTGTTGCTATATTTGCTGTCAATCATATGACTTTAAGATCGTGAATTCGAAGACTCTCCGAACAACCATAGCATGTGGTCTTCGTCTTTTTGTAGCTTTTTGCTACATTCGCGCATGCGCTGGAAGCCAGCAACTTCCGTTTCCTACTCCTCAGCAGTAGTTTTTCAAAATAAAGGCATTTTAATCTTGTTTTAAAGCAATGGTTTGAAAAAGTATCTAGCATCAAATAATGGACAACTACTCTTTGAAAATAAAACATATATATATATATATATATATATATATATATATATATATATATATATATATATATATATATATATATACAAGCACATGCACAGACTTTTTCCATGGCTGTTGTTCAAACCAGAAAAAGGGCAAACATCGAAGAAAAACAATCCTACATTTTAAATACTACAAGAAACACAGAAATATTTTTCAACTTACTTAGTTGTTTTAGTTAAAAGCCTTTAGAAGGTCAAAGCATTACTCTGAATATAGAAGAAAAGCATTAAGAGTGTAGATCTCCACCAGGACCAATCCTATTGTTCACGTGCTACTAAATTGTGTGCCATCTCATGTGTATCGTGTGCTGGTATGACAATAAACTTCCATGAATCCTGTAAAACACCAGACAGTTAGTAATATGGTTTCACATAAAAATGTTGGTGAAACTGCTCATTTCTACCTAGCGATAGGTGGCTCTAACTGTAGTGCTAATCACTCACCAGCAGAAAGCCCTCATCACACTGCTAATCAATAGCTAGCATCTTAGGCACTTAACATCACTAATCGCCAGTTAACAGTTATCATGCTAAATGTCAACAATCTTAAATGCAAACATGAAAACAAGACACATTAACGTCTTTCCCCATTACAAACATCACAACACAATCTAAACTTATATAAACACATTACTGTCTGAGCATATAAGATATTCAATTGTGTTACATCGCAATTTATTATATTGAAATTAGCCATGTGATTAAGATGGGCACGGTCTGACCAATCACAAGTCAGTAGGAGCTGCTTTGTTCTCGTGTTTGGAGAAAGCGGAAGAGCGATTGTCAGCCTGACATTGATGTGTCTCTGAGAACTGAACACATTTTTATAACTTATAACAAAATGTGTTCATACAGTAACCTGCTCACATGAGTCAGATTACAGCAGGGGTGTCACACTCATTTTAGCTCAGGGGCCACATGGAGGAAAATCTATTTCTACGTGGGCGGGACGGGTAAAATCATGGCATGATAACTTAAAAATACGACTACGACAACATCAGATTGTTTTCTTTATTTTACTTTGGCCCAAAATAGAACAAGGACATTCTGAAAATGTACATATCACAAATAATCATCTTGACAAAACACTTTAAGTTAGATAAAAAATTCTGAGTCCCTGGACTGAAGAAGGAGTAACCAAGTACTTGAAGCATCATCTATCTTACTGTTCAGGAAGGTTTCAGATACAGAGAAGACATGGGGTCATGAGTAGATAAGATTATGCTCCAAATAATCCAAGTTTGTATGAATACCTCAGATATTTGTGAAAGAAGCAGTGAGGAGGTCCTGGGTAGGGTGGATGTCGCCACATATGAGCAACATACCACAAACTAAACAGTTATTTGGTTATTTTCCCTTGTGTGTTCTCATGTGTTTTACTGCGGCTGCATTATGTGGGAACCTTTTACAGCACACTGAACAACTAAAAGTTTTTTCTCCTGTGTGTGTTGTCATGTGTTTAGTCACATGGCTCTTCATAGAAAAGCTTTTGCCACAAATTGAACAACTAAATGGTTTTTCACCTGTGTGTGTTCTCATGTGTTGACTCAAACGGCTCTTTAAAGAATAGTTTTTACCACAAATTGAACAGTTAAATGGTTTTTCACCTGTGTGTGTTCTCATGTGTTGAGTCAAATGGCTTTTTAAAGAATAGTTTTTACCACAAATTAAACAGTTGAATGGTTTTTCACCTGTGTGTTTTCTCATGTGTTGAGTCAAACGGCAATTTAGAAAAAAGCTTTTGCCACAAACTGAACAATTCATTGTTTTTTTACCTGTGTGTGTTCTCATGTGTTGAGTCAAATGGTTATTTTGAGAGAAGCTTTTGCTACAAACTGAACAATTCATTGTTTTATTACCTGTGTGTGTTCTCATGTGTCGAGTCAAACGGTATTTTCGAGAAAAGCTTTTGCCACAAACTGAACAATTAAATGGTTTTTCACCTGTGTGTGTTCTCATGTGTTGAGTCAAATTGCTCTTTTGAGAAAAGCTTTTAGCACAAACTGAGCAGCTCAAACATTTTTTACCTCTCTTCTTTGTAGAGCATTCAGAGTGTTTGTTGTCAGTGTGAGTCCTCATATCACCTTCACAGTCTGTATCGCTGCTCGAAGGTTCTTCAACCTCATCTTCAGCCTCACTATCTGATAGTGGAGCTAAGAGGTTGTCTACTTGTGGTTTCTCTTCATCATCTTCAGTCTTCACAGAGAGAATACTCAGTGGAAACTTGGTGTAATCAGCTTCCTCTCGTCCTAGAAGACACTCTCCCTCCTGAGTGATGCAGAGTTCCTCCTCTTCCTTTTTAATGCAGGGTGGTTGTGGAGTCTCCTGCTTCAAAGTGGAGCTCCCCCCTAACTGAGGGGAAACTTCTTCTGGATTACCGATCAGCTGCTGGACGTCTGCAAGACACAAACAACAAAAACACACTTTCTTCTATGTACTGTATGTGTGTGTAGTAGAGTTGTACAGTATACCGCTACCAATAAAGTATCGTGGTACTAATCAATTGAAATCGGTACTATACCACCTTTGAAAAGTACCGCTGTACGGCGGTGACTACAGAAGCCAGGCCTTCTGTGTGACTTTTGGATGAATGGTCGAAAATTCCTATAAAGTTAAAGTTAAAGCACCAATGATTGTCACACACACACTAGGTGTTGCAAAATTATTCTCTGCATTTGACCCATCACCCCAGGTGAGGGGAGCAGTGGGCAGCAGCGGTGGCCGCGCCCGGGAATCATTTTTGGTGATTTAACCCCCAATTCCAACCCTTAATGCTGAGTGCCAAGCAGGGAGATAACGGGTCCCATTTTTATAGTCTTTGGTATGACTCGGCGAGGGTTTGAACTCACAACCTACCGATCTCAGGGCGGACACTCTAATCACTAGACTACACTCCGCAACCTTGCGGACAGCCTTCCAAGAGATGTTAGCTCGTAGCTTTTTGACAACACAGCACCAATCTCACTGTCAAATATGCCGACGACACCACGGTGCTTGAGCTCATCAGTTATAATGATGAGACAGCATACAATGCAGAGGTCCAACAGCTGGCTTCATGGTGTGCTAACAATAACCTGGTTCTTAACACTAACAAAACCAAAGAACTAATTGTAGACTTCCGCAGGAAAGGGCAGAACAAACACCCTCCACTTTTAATGAATAACAATCTCGTAGAAAGGGTCAAGCACTTCAAATACTTAGGGGTGAACATAACAGAAGATCTATGCTTCTACAGTTGGAAAGGCCCAACAACGTCTTTTTTTTGAGGAAACTAAAATGCGCAAACATTCTGCAGAAATCAATGGTAAACTTTTACAACTGTGCCATCAGCAGTGTCCTCACTTACGGATTTTTAGTGTGGTTTGCTAGCTGCACTAAAGCGAACCAACAGGCCCTCCAGCGAGTGGTTAAAGCGGCGGGGAAAATTACAAGGACGATACTCCCAGAGATGAGTGCCATGTACACAACTCGCTGCCTAAAGCGAGTACACAACACTCTGAAGGACAGATACCACCCAGCACATGGCCTCTTCAACCTGCTACCCTCTGGAAGGAGGTATAGATGGATTCGCGCCAGGACCACCAGAATGTCTCACAGTCTGTATTAGGGATGTCCCGATCCGATATTTGGATCGGATCTGCTGCCGATATTTGCCAAAAATTGCGTATCGGCAAGGCATGGGAAAATGCCCATCTAGATCCAGTTTAAAATAAAACTCCGGTCCGTGTTTTCCATTGCACTGATTTAAATAATACATTCCACTTTTCTGCTGCTCCATCATTTCCGTTCCGCATTTTCCAGCACACCTTCAACACATCCACAAGTCTGTGAATTCTCACGCAGTTGCTTTTAGCTGCTGGCATTACACGACAGGCTCTTCTTATTCTTTCTGGTGTCTCCCTCTCACAGACAGCAAGTGCACCTTCTTACACAAGTCACATACTGTCACGTCATAAGTCACATACGTATACGTCCTCCCCGAGCAGAGAGGTAGCAGCATGGCTAACGTTAGCTGTGATGCTAGCGCAGCCGTGCGAGCAACGCTCCCTCTAAGGTGCTCGCCTGTGCAATTGCGCACTGTTTAAGCGTCCTCTGCGCATAGGAAATCTATGCCACGCACAAAATCAAATAAAAAAATAAGCGCATAACAATTTTCGACACACGGACACGACAGAGAAAACAGTTTTCGTCATCATTGTTCAAATATTGTGACGTCTGTCGAGACGCTTATCTCCATTCGGTGCCACACGCCCACAGCATCAAAATGCAGAGGCAAAAATTTCCAGATCAACACCGTATGAAAAAATTTGTGATTTTTTTAGTTGTGATTTCCTTCTCTGCATGAAAGTTTAAAAGTAGCATATATTAATTGAGTATAAAGAAGAATGTTTTAATGTAGACATGCAAGCCTTGAAAGAAAATTTTGAAAATCAAGACTACATTTCCAGCAAATGGGTGCATTTCTACCCTATATTTTAACTTTAGATTATTCTCATATCAAACTCTTTTGGCTGTCTTTTTGACACTTACATCCAGCGCCCCCCTCCACACCCTGGATTATAAATAATGTAAATAATTCAATGTGATTATCTTGTGTGATGACTGTATTATGATGATAGTATATATCTGATAGTATATATCTGTATCATGAATCAATTTAAGTGGACCCCGACTTAAACTAGTTGAAAAACTTATTGGGGTGTTACCATTTAGTGGTCAATTGTACGGAATATGTACTTCACTGTGCAACCTACTAATAAAAGTCTCAATCAATCAATCAAAACACATAGAATCATCATACTGCTGTGATTATATGCATCAAGTGTTCATTCAAGGCTAAGGCAAAATATCGAGATATATATTGTGTATCGCAATATGGCCTTAAAATATTGCAATATTAAAAAAAGGCCATATCGCCCAGCCCTAGTTCAATGATGCCATTTCTGTTTGTCATGTATAATTTTGTCTATTTTGTGTTTATCCTTGAATAAACAGGTCAGTTTCTTGTTACCAACCATTGTGTATTATTCAAACTCCCCTAATTCAGCTGGCTAGTTGTTATCAAGAGTACTAAAACCCTTTTCAACATGATTCTGACAACTAAGTAGGCTAAATAACTTTAAACTTTAATACATGCTCGGATAGGCCATTATCGGTATCGGTCAGTATCGGTATCGGATAGGAAATGCAAAAACAATATCGGTATCGGATCGGAAGTGCAAAAACCTGGATCGGGACATCCCTAGTCTGTATCCCCAGGCTGTGAGACTGCTAAATGAACAGCTTGCCCCTTTGCTGCCCCGGACCATCTTATTACCTCACTCTTCACCACCTCAATAATTGTGCTCTGGACATTGCATTGCTGCAACATCAACGTAACACCCATCAGACATCTGACTGTTCCCACCCCCACGTCCCTCTTATCGCCATCTTCCTGACAATGCTAAAATGTAAACTATTGTCTACCTGCACATCAATGCAGTTTCTATGCCGCTGGACAAAGCTCAAACATAATCTTGTTGTTGATGTATGACTTAAGTGTTATTATGACAATGACAATAAAATAATTGATTGATTGATTGATTGATTAAAACACCACTAAACGTTACACAAACACAGTGATGTCTATTAATAAACTAAATGAGTCTTATATAATCATCAACATACTCACACCGTCAAAGACTAGAGCACCGATTAAACGTAGCAGAGAAACAAGTTCCCACACATTCACACACGTCAAAAGGGAAGCGGAAGTGACACTGTCAAGAAATGCTTCAAATCCATTTTCTCACTTTCGTCGGTGTGTTGTCGGAGGGTGTAACAACACGAACAGGGACGGATTCAAGTTGCACCAGTGGCCCAAAGATGCGAAAGTGGCAAGAAATTGGACGTTTGTTCCACACACTTTACCGACGAAAGCTATGCTACGACAGAGATGGCAAGAATGTGTGGATATCCTGCGACACTCAAAGCAGATGCATTTCCAACGATAAAGTCAAAGAAATCTGCCGCCAGACCCCCATTGAATCTGCCGGAGTGTGTGAGCAATTCAGGGACAAAGGACCTCGGTAGCACGGCAAGCAATGGCGGCAGTTTGTTCCCGCAGACGAGCGAGCCAAACCCCCTGGATGTCTTGGCTCACACCGTCCCTTATGCCACCGAAGGTGATCAAGAGAAGAATATCGACCCTAGCTTCCCTGGCCTGCTGATATCAACTCCAAAACTGGACAGATCAGCTTTCAGGAAAAGAGAGCGGATGAGTGTATGTCTACAGAATATATTAATCGATGAAAACTTTATTCATTACTCGCGGTTTTACGTAAATTATTATACATAAACTGTGTTTACCAATAATTTAGCTTAAAAACATTTATTTTTTTCAATCATTCGAGTACATTCGGGTAGTCTTGTGTAATGCAGTATTTTGTGTCTATTTAGGTATGGTTAACCTGAGTGCTGAAATCGTGGAAAAATATATGTTCTTAGCGCGCCTGAAATGGGCTGTCTGCACTCTCAAAGTGCATGTTGTTGCCAAATGTATTTCATATGCTGTAAACCTAGTTCATAGTTGTTAGTAATTATCTTATCAGACAGTGTTAAGCCGCTGAAATCCGAGTCTTGCTGTTCTATCCGCCATGTTTGTTTGTATTGGCATCACTGTGTGACATCACAGGAAAATGGACGGGTGTATATAACGATGGTTAAAATCAGGCACTTTGAAGCTTTTTTAGGGGTATTGCGTGATGGGTAAAATTTTGAAAAAAACTTCAAAAAATAAAATAAGCCACTGGGAACTGATTTTTAATGGTTTTAACCCTTCTGAAATTGTGATAATGTTCCCCTTTAATGATTATTTCAGGGACAAAATGTTTAATGTTTAAAAAGTGTCTGCATAGTTTTTAGTACATGTTGTATCAGAGGATGAGAAACTTTGCAGACACAAACAAAAAGTCTGATTGAAAAATATTTACATGTAAAAATGCCTTTTTCTGATTAAATTAGTGGGTGTGTTTAATCTCCCAGTTAGGACGAATACAGTAGTTCAGTCACACACATTCTATCATTGCCTGCAAGTCCGCAATCGGGGCAGAATTAGTGTGAGCTGCAGCAGATAGTGAAACTGAAGTCTGTCACTAAAGTTGCTGCTTCTTTCCAATGCTGTGTTTCAACTTCTATGCTAGTGTTAGTCATATTTCTTCATTTGATTATTCTGGGCTGCACTTCCGAGCTGTGTAAGGGAAAGAGGCACAACGCTGATTGGACATTAATTACGTTGCGACTGTTGAATGACCAGACGGAGGGAAATACTTTATAAAGTGAACTCTGTTTATTCTCAACTCGCTGGTACAGCTGTCAGTCCCACTGGTTGATTTCACAGCACAATATATAGAAAAGAACCGGCTTGCGCATGCGCAGAACACAATAACAAATACGGTGGCTGCCAAGGTACAATATACTAAGAGAGCATTACGTGAATGCTCTACAGCGACCATGAATTGATTAACGTGGACTCCGACTTAAACACGTTAAAAAACGTATTCAGGTGTTACCATTGAGTGGTCAATTGTACGGAATATGTACTGAACTGTGCAATCTACTAATAAAAGTTTCAATCAAAAAACCAGCCTGTCTTTGGCGACCGTGGAACAGGAGGTTTCTTTCTTTCTTTCTTTAGTTTATTTCGAACATGAACACACTTACATCATAATACATCACACAATTTCATATCATTTCATTTTACATCATGCCCGAAAAGGAGTAGGAAGAAGCAAAGCTTATTTAACCCTACCCCTTTCCCACTTCAAGCGTTTACAAATATATAGAATCATTTACTGACCTTTTTATATAATAAAATAACATCTATGAATTAGTATACAACAGTTTTGTAATATGTAATTAATTAATTAATTCAGTCATTATTAACATACTGAGATGAAGAATATCTTATTTTCAATAAGGTTGAAAGTATTTCTCATAATTCTTCTTTTTTGTACTCTGTAAGCACTATTATTTTGAACAACCTCTTAAACTGGATCATATCAGTACAATTTTTAACTTCTTTACTTAATCCATTCCATAATTTAATTCCACATACTGATATGCTAAAAGTTTTAAGTGTTGTACGTGCATATAAATGTTTTAAATTATTTTTTCCTCTAAGGTTATATTTCTCCTCTTTAGTTGAGAAGAATTGTTGTACATTCTTTGGTAGCAGGTTATAGTTTGCTTTGTACATCATTTTAGCTGTTTGCAATTTTACCAAATCACCAAACTTTAATATTTCTGACTTAATAAATAAAGGGTTTGTGTGTTCTCTATATCAAACATTATGTATTATTCTAACTGATCTTTTTTGTAACACGGTTAGTGAATGTAGCGCACATTTGTAGTTATTTCCCCATATTTCTGCACAATAACTCAGATATGGTAACACTAGCGAGCAGTAGAGAATATGTAGTGATTTTTGGCCCAGGACATATTTTGCTTTATTCATTATTGAAATGTTTTTTGCCACCTTATGTTGTATGTTTTCTATATGAGATTTCCAGTTCATTTGATCATCTATTAATACTCCCAAAAATCTAGTTTCTTTTACCCTTTCTATGTCTACTTCGTCTATTTGTATTTGTGTATGATGCTCTTTTCTACTATTACCAAATAGCATTAGTTTAGTTTTACTGAGATTCAAAGATAGTCTGTTTTTGTCAAACCATCTTTTTAATTTGTTCATTTCTTCTGTTATTATTTGTATTACCTTCTGTGTGCTCTCTCCTGAACAGAAAGCAGTTGTGTCGTCTGCAAATAAAACCAACTTTAAGTCCTTCGTAACCTTACAAATGTCGTTTATATAAAGATTGAACAATCTTGGTCCCAGTATTGACCCCTGGGGTACACCACAGGATATATCTAGCCGTGTTGACATATTTTCACCCATCTTTACATATTGCTTCCTGTTGGTTAAATAACTTCTTACCCAATTCAATACCAAACCTCTGATGCCATATCGTTCTAATTTTCGTATTAAAATATCATGATTAATTGTGTCAAATGCTTTTGTTAAGTCCATGAATACTGCGGCCGCACATTCTTTACCATCTATTGCATTGGTAATTTCCTCTGTTATTTTGGTTAGTGCTATTGATGTTTAGATATTTGCTCGGAATCCATATTGGTTCTCCACAAGCGTCCCACTTTTGTTAATAAATAAATCTAATCAACTATTGAATAATTTTTCCAAGATTTTGGAGAATTGTGGAAGTAATGAAACTGGTCTGTAGTTAGTAAACTGGTGTACGTCTCCATTCTTATAAATTGGTACGACTTTTGCAATTTTCATTATATCAGGGAATTTACCGGTTAAAAATGATACATTGGTGATATATGTCAGAGGTTCTGAAATGTCTTGTATAACCTTTTTTATCGTTACCATATCTATTCCATGACAGTCGGTTGAGGTCTTGGATTTACAATTTTTTACAATTTTGATTATTTCTTCTTTTGTTACACTTTTAAGAACCTTCGCACACACACGGACACAAACACACACATTTTCTCACACACACAGGATCACAGTCAATACAGGCGGATTCACGCAGGATTATACCAAGTATCGCTGCTTGCCTACTGTTTACTACTGCTACTAACTTCTAACAGACATTTCAGACATTTTGGACCGAGGTTCTTTGTTTACATTGTCCAACAAAGTCGGCTAATTTCTGTTTTTAGGGCTTGGAATTCAAACAGCTTTCAAATTAGAGAACGCAACACACTCACCTTCATCTTCGCTTTTCAGATTGTTCTCCGTTGGTGGCGCTGATTCTCTTTCATCTTCTCTTTTAGCGGACGTCGCCATCTTAGCATAGCAGTAGTCGTCCATCTTCTATCACGTCTTCAATCTTCACTACACATAACACGCCATCGCTCCACACTCAAAGTCCGTTTGGTGGGCTTAAGATAATGCGAATAGTTGAGGTATTTGATGCTATTTTTGAATCTATAAGATCGTAAATGTGAAACTTCTCCAGAAATCGACGTCGCTTTCCGTTTTACCACTGTTCGATGTTTTTGCGCATGCGCCAAAATAATGCAACTTCCGCTCATAAAAACTAAAATACCTTTTAAATAACTAGCGGCCCTTTTCATATTTTCTAACATTTATTGCTCATGATTGAAGTGCTCCTGTTTGCATTTTCATTGCGCCCTTACTCACTGTTTAGTTGTTTTTATTTGCGTGTTGTGAACGCGGAGGCGGATGTGACGTTTCCAAAACGTTTGACGTCATCACGTTGTTGTTGTGGGCGGGCTTTTTTCCCTTGGCGGGTGCACATAAAACAACGGTCTGTTTTGTATGGAGAATTAAAAAAAAATATCAGCCTCGTAACGGAGAGAAAGACTAAACCCGAAGATAAAGTTGAGCGAGTTGACATTTCCAACTGCGTAATTTTGGAGACTGTCATAAACCCTGAAAAGAGCGATTATGTGAAAGAAGAGATGTTGGGGAAGAGTAAGAGATGTGAAGAGAAGACTGGACCACATGTCTACATCAACGTGCAGAGGATTGGAGGTCATAAAGAACAAGAATAATATGATTACTGTCAACTTTTGATTGGGAAGTTCACAAGTGTCACAGCTCATAAGATATAAGAAAGTTACCAAAGAAAATGTAAATCCTTTGCATTCTTGTTATCCGCCTTGTTAGAATCTTGTAGAAAGTAAACACTTAATACACCCTGTAGTTTTAAACTTACCGTATTTTCCGCACTATTAGCCGCACCTAAAAACCACAAATTTACTCAAAAGCTGACAGTGCGGCTTTTAACCCCGTGCGCTTTATATATGGATTAATATTACGATTCATTTTCATAAAGTTTCGATCTCGCAACTACGGTAAACAGCTGCCATCTTTTTTCCCGGTAGAACAGGAAGCGCTTCTTCTTCTACGCAAGCAACCGCCAAGGTAAGCACCCGCCCCCATAGAACAGGAAGCGCTTCTTCTTCTACTGTAAGCAACCACCCGCCCGCGTAGAAGAAGAAGAAGCGCGCGGATATTACGTTTCATTTCCTTTGTGTGTTTACATCTGTAAAGACCACAAAATGGCTCCTACTAAGCGACAAGGATCCGGTTCATGAAAAGACGCAATCTCTCCATCCGCACACGGCTTACTATTTCACAGCGACTGATATTCCTGTGAACCGCACTGTGGATACAACGGGAGCACGTACGGTGAATATTCGCACCACAGGGAATGAGAAGTCATCCTTCACTGTGGTTCTAGCTTGCCATGCTAATGGCCAGAAACTTCCACCCATGGTGATATTCAAAAGGAAGACCTTGCCAAAAGAGACCTTTCCAGCCGGCGTCATCATAAAAGCTAACTCGAAGGGATGGATGAAGAAAAGATGAGCGAGTGGTTAAGGTAAGTTTAAGTTTACGCGAAGAGGCCGGGTGGCTTTTTTCACGCAGCTCTGTCCATGTTGATATACGACTCCGTGCGCGCCCACATTACGCTGGTTTTAATATATTATTAAAGTTTGACTGACCTATTTGACTGTTTTTTTGACATTCCTTTAGCGCAGTTAGATGCGGCTTACAACACGGGGCGGCTTATAGGTGGACAAAGTTTTGAAATATGCCGTTCATTGAAGGCGCGGCTTTTAACCCAGGGCGCCTTATGGTGCAGAAAATACGGTAAACTAATTGATGAAGTCCTATTTTTGTTGACTTCATCGGGCTTCAGGCTGTCCCCGGCCGGTATATATAACTATAATATGTTTATATATATATCGCACTAGCAATTCTGTTAAGCAAGCAAATAGTTTATACCGGGGCGAGCAAGTACCAAGCAAGCATACTTGCCAACCTTGAGACCTCCGATTTCGGGAGGTAAGGGTGGGGTTAGGGGCGTGGTTAAGAGGGGGTAATATATTTACAGCTAGAATTCACCAAGTCAAGTACTTCATATATATACATCCATCCATTTTCTACCGCTTATTCCCTTTGGGGTCGCGGGGGGCGCTGGAGCCTATCTCAGCTACAATCGGGCGGAAGGTGGTGTACACCCTGGACAAGTCGCCACCTCATCGGAGCTTCATATATATATATATATACATATATGTATATATATATGGATCTTCAGCTCTCGCTGGATCGGTTCGCAGCCGAGTGTGAAGCGACTGGGATGAGAATCAGCACCTCCAAGTCCGAGTCCATGGTTCTCGCCCGGAAAAGGGTGGAGTGCCATCTCCGGGTTGGGGAGGAGACCCTGCCCCAAGTGGAGGAGTTCAAGTACCTCGGAGTCTTGTTCACAAGTGAGGGAAGAGTGGATCGTGAGATCGACAGGCGGATTGGTGCGGCGTCTTCAGTAATGCGGACGCTGTATCGATCCGTTGTGGTGAAGAAGGAGCTGAGCCGGAAGGCAAAGCTCTCAATTTACCGGTCGATCTACGTTCCCATCCTCACCTATGGTCATGAGCTTTGGGTTATGACCGAAAGGACAAGATCACGGGTACAAGCGGCCGAAATGGGTTTCCTCCGCCGGGTGGCGGTGCTCTCCCTTAGAGATAGGGTGAGAAGCTCTGCCATCCGGGGGGAGCTCAAAGTAAAGCCGCTGCTCCTCCACATCGAGAGGAGCCAGATGAGGTGGTTCGGGCATCTGGTCAGGATGCCACCCGAGCGCCTCCCTAGGGAGGTGTTTAGGGCACGTCCGACCGGTAGGAGGCCGCGAGGAAGACCCAGGACACGTTGGGAAGACTATGTCTCCCGGCTGGCCTGGGAACACCTCGGGGTCCCACGGGAAGAGCTGGACGAAGTGGCTGGGGAGAGGGAAGTCTTGGCTTCCCTGCTTAGGCTGCTGCCCCCGCGACCCGACCTCGGATAAGCGGAAGAAGATGGATGGATGGATGGGTATATATATATATATATATATATATATATATATATATAAATCTACATCCTGAAAATATGCAAACAAAACTGTGTTTAAATAATTGATACTTCAAACTTGTATAAATAAATCATAATTTGGCTTCTGAGAGCTTCAAAATGTAATGAATGAAATGCAAAAGTTGTTGATAAGCAAGCAATTATATTAATAATTAAATATGGTCATTTTAAATGAATTATTATGATCATTTAAAATTAATTATTTCAAATATGTTTATTTTAATGTATAATTCTATGGCTGGATGTAATAAGGAGTCAGAAAAAATACAAATAAAAATACAATTAATTTTGATGTTTTTAGCAAAATATAGTAAACGGTGCGCAGCTCGTACATCGCCGCCCTCTACTTCACCCTCAGCAGCCTGACCAGCGTCGGCTTTGGCAACGTGTGCGCCAACACAGACGCCGAGAAGATCTTCTCCATCTGCACCATCTGCACCATGCTCATCGGCATATGTCGAACGCCTTTGTATGGAATAACGTGATTGGGCAGGCACGCTGTTTATATTGTGGGAAAGCAAACGTGAAAAAAGGCTGTCCTCACTCAGGTCCGCATGGAGCTGGAGGGGGGCGTGGCCTCCAGCTTCGGCTGAAAATCGGGAGATTTTCGGGAGAATATTTGTCCCGGGAGGTTTTCGGGAGAGGCGCTGAATTTCGGGAGTCTCCTGGGAAATTCGGGAGGGTTGGCAACTATGCAAGCAAGAGCTATTTTGTTTTGACCGGCGCAGGAAGGCAGTGCGCATTGCACAGGCAGCGATGACGTCACACACAGTGTATAGAGAGATGTGCTCTGCGCCCACTTTCGCTTCAAAACAAACGGAACGTCAGATAAAACTGAGGTTATTAGTCAGTAATGCAGCGACAAACTTTCTTATCATCGGCACACATCAAGTTTAAAATAGAATCAAAGAATCAGGACGCACTTTGTCCTGTATGTTTATTAAGTAAGTGGCCAATTACAGAGCCCATTATTTTGTTTTCATGTTCCCGGGTTGGTGTAAAAGAAAAAGGTCAATGGTGACGTCACACGCCAGTTTTGACACAGCAGTTTGGCTACAGTCGCCAACACGCACCGAGCAGGCATCTTACCCAGGTAACACCTAACGTTAGCGTAACGTTACTGTATGGTTCTCGTTTGGTTATGCAAGATGAGAACATTCTAAGAACATTCTCAGAACATATCAAAACCTATGACACACAAAATATTTGCCTGCAATGGAAACAGCAACCGTTAGGCTTTTCAAAGTGTTTTTTTTCGCAAATTTACTTTATATACATTATGTAGTAACGTTTCCTTAACGTTCCGCGAACGTGTTGTGTTTTTCGAGTAATCTGACGCGCATGCGCGTAGAATCTTCCCTAAGACAAAGAAGGACTACCAAGCTCGACGACGTACGCTCGACAACGCTGCAAATTCCAGAATCCCGATAAATCAGGCAATTGCATTGATCACATGTAAGTAGATAGAAAGAGTGAAATACGAAGCACGTTTTTGTGTAACAATTTCTACCCTATGTAACGGAGTTAAAATACACCTTTGTTATTTATTATATTTTGTTTGTGAATTTTATCTCCAAATAGTTATCTTGTCTGCTCGTCTATGAGAGGGCGGTTTGATATCTTTTTGTCCCTCCTGAGCTCCTGTAGTTCTCCTGGGTTGTGTAGCCCCTCCCTTCTCCCCTCACAGAAAACTTCCACATGTTGAGGGTGAGTCTTGCTCGGACGGTCCCACGGACCTTTTCCTTGTTTTTCGGTAGAAATTAGGTCTTTAATTAATGAATGTGTGTACCAAGAATGTGAATATGTTTACCTGTGTTGTCCTTTAGTTTTAAGTTCAGATTACAGGTAACATTAAATCGCTAACATTGGCGCCAAACGGCCGCTCTTTGTTGTATGAGACTTGTTCAGTGTGTGCGTGCGTGCGTGTGTGAGACTTGTTAAGTGTGTGCGTGCGTGCGTGCGTGTGTGAGACTTGTTCAGTGCGTGCGTGCGTGCGTGTGTGCCTACATGTGTCGGTAATGAGACTTGTTCAGTGCGTGCGTGTGTGTGTGTGCCTACAAGTGTAGGTAATGAGACTTGTTCAGTGCGTGCGTGTGTGTGTGTGCCTACAAGTGTAGGTAATGAGACTTGTTCAGTGCGTGCGTGTGTGTGCCTAGATGTGTAGGTAATGAGACTTGTTCAGTGTGTGTGTGCGTGCGTGCGTGTTTGTGTGTGCGTACGTATGTGTGTGTGCTTACGTGCGTAGGTAACAGTGTTATTCTGTGTGTTTAGGCGTAAGCCAAAGAAAGACGGGATACCGACATTGTTTTCGAGCCCAGAGGAAGAAGAAATATCAACCAAACGGAGCCACATCACCCCTGAACGTTATAGAAACGATGAGGAAGATGTGTTTGATGCTGACGGTTAGTCACTTTTCAAAGACTGTTTACTTACAATACTCAAACACTACTTAGTGGTGCATAAATTTTATTGTCTTTGTTGGTTTAGACGAAGAGGAAATTCGGCCAAAAAAGAAGTGCAGAAAAGAGAAATCACAGATCCTCATCCAGGCACCCCCACTGCCAGTGCTCCCACCATTGAACTTTCCAATCTCCAGCAAGTACCAGACCACTTCAGCCAGTACCAGCCAATACTACACCACTCCAAGGCATCCAGGCCGACCTCACAGCCCAGCGAGAAGCAGCACTTACAGGCTCAGTCCAGACAGGAATCATGCATCTAGCTCAAGCCAGTACCAAACCACTCCAGCCAGTATGAGTCAGTACCAGACCACTCCAAGAAGCAGCAGGAATGCCCTTGAAAGTGAACGTTAGTTGGCTTTTTAACTGTTGATAGGTGGTGTTAAACAGGCTGTTACAACGGGCAGTAATACGAATTACCTCTTTGACTTTTGTTGTCTTTGCAGTTTTCCAGTTAAACATGAAAGTTCAAAAACTAGTTGAGAACCAGGGAGAAATTATGCGCATGCTGAGAGGGCTGGCAGCACAGTCTGTGGGGCCAGAAGCTGTGGATGTTCAAGATCTCATTGAGAAGCCTTTCGAGACTCTTGAGCAGCTTAAGACCTTCAGTGAACAGCTCGACACTGATCTTCTGCTCAGAAAGCAGCTGGTAATTAGTTTTAATTCCCCATTGCAAAATTATTTTGTTTAGTTATCAAAAAACATGTTCTAATCAAGTACAATATTGTTGTTTATTTATTTGTATAGGTGAAAGCTCTTACTGCTCTTGGTGGGCAGAATTTGGCAGACACAGTGAGGACAATGCTGAGGAAAATTGCCACAAACAAAGTCCTGGAGCAGCTTGGTCTCCGTGGAAAGACAGGCAAAGTGGCATTTGAGGACTTGCCCTTTTACAGAATAATAATAAGTAAGTGTTAATAATAGGTTTGCATCTTTGAACATGTTGCATGTATGCTCACAAGGTCGATCTAGCTGTTATTATTACGGTATTTATTCTAAAGGGAATTCTAAATTGTGCTGGTGATTCCAGAGGCATGCAGGGGTGTTCACAAACAGACGACCACAGCTGAAGTAGATTGTGAGCTTGGAGAGGTCCTGAAACTGGCCACTTTTTGAAAGGTTCAAAGTTTGAGGTACGGAGAATTATGATAAGATATCCCAATTTTGAATTCCATTTTATTGAAGTTCCACTGCATGTCTTTTGAATTTGCAATTATAACTACTTGCAGGAGAAGAGGAGGAATTAAGAGGAAGCGACGGCGAAGAAGGGCAAAGGGAGGTGTACAAAGGAAATGGACAGTGAGATGAGTGACCAGGTAAATGATAAAGTAATTATGCCAATGTTTTAAATCAATTCATGAAGATCCCAGTTCTGTGTTGAATTTGCAATTATAAATACTTGCAGGAAGTGAAGAAGAAGAAAACAGGGAAAGGGAAAAGAACCAAGCAAACGCCAGTGAGACCAGTGAGCATTGAGCAGGTAAACAAGGAGTAAATTATGCCATGTTTTAATTGAATTCAATTCATCTACATTCCAGTGCTGTCTTTGTTGTATTTGTGAATATCTATAATTATTTACTTCCAGGAAGAGAACCAACAAGAAGGGGCAGGAGTACACTGACGCGCACGACCAAGACCACAGCATTCCATTTCTATTGTATTATAATTATCACTAATAAATAATTATTGTTGAATTTTCTGTTTGTTATAGTCCTGACAATATAGCACAAAAACAGACGTAAATACCATTGCATTCCATTTCTATTGTATTATAATTATCACTAATAAAGAATTATTGTTGAATTTTGTGTTTGAGTGTTAGTCCTGACAATATAGAGCAAAAACAGACGAAAATACCACTGCATTCCATTTCTATTGTATTATAATTATCACTAATAAAGAATTATTGTTGAATTTTCTGTTTGTTATAGTCCTGACAATATAGCACAAAAACAGACGTAAATACCATTGCATTCCATTTCTATTGTATTATAATTATCACTAATAAAGAATTATTGTTGAATTTTGTGTTTGAGTGTTAGTCCTGACAATATAGAGCAAAAACAGACGAAAATAGCATGTTCCTAAACAGTTCCCTAAACGTTCTTGCCAAACGTTCTTGGCTAACGTTCTGCTAACCAAGCAAGAACTCCACAACCTAACGTTCTTTGAACGTTACAAACTAACGTTCCCATAACAATGCCACTACGTTCTCCTAACGTTCTCATAACGTTCGCGTGTTACCTTGTTACCTGCAGCAGATAACTAAAGTCAGTGTACAAAAGTGAAAATAGAAGTGTTCTGCTGTCTATGCTTGCAATAAGAGCAATATTTATGTGAGCGTGTTTGTTTCCTCACTGAGTGCAGTTGGTCCGAGGTCGAGTATAAGTCATCCTTCAATGAGGATATTACTGATAAAAGTCAAGAGGAAAAAACGTCAAAAGGGTATAATGTTGAAAATGTATACTGGGGTAGTGTGAGTTTCACACTTTCACAAGACTTACTTTGTCAAACAACTTGCCGTTTGCTTGACCCACTAAAAGACAGAATACAAAATTGTCGACTTTTGTTTCATTTCTATCTCCAAAGTATATCAAAAATGTTTTCGCGACAAGGAGCACTTCAATTATGAGCCAGAAATGTAAGAAAAGATGAAAAGTGTTCAAAGACCAGACGCAGGGAAATACTTTATAAAGTGAACTCACTGCTTATCACAGCATGCGATATAGAAAAGAAACGTCTTGCGCATGCGCAATACACAATAACAAATACGGTGGCTGCCAAGGTACAACATACCAAGATCTACAAAAAGGGCTGCTAGTTATTTAAAAGGTATTTTACTTTTTTAATTTATTTTAATGATCGGAAGTTGCAACCTTCTGGCGCATGCGCAAACACATCGAACGGTGGTAAAGCGGAAAGTCCAAGATGGTTGACTAAGAGGCGTGGCTTTCCGGAGAGGTTTCACATTTACGATCTTATAGATTCAAAAATAGCATCAAATACCTCAACTATTCGCCTTTTCTTAAGCCCAGGAAACGGACTTTGAGTGTGGAGCGATGGCGTGTTATGTGAAGTGAAGATTGAAGACGTGATAGAAGATGGACGACGACTGCTATGCTAAAATGGCGACGTCCGCTAAAAGAGAAGATGAAAGAGAATCAGCGCCACCAACGGAGAACAATCTGAAAAGCAAAGATGAAGGTGAGTGTGTTGCGTTCCCTCATTTGAAAGCTATTCGAATTCCAAGCCCTAAAAATAGAAATTAGCCGACTTTGTTGAACAATGTAAACAAAGAACCTCGATCCAAAATGTCTGAAATGTCTGTTAGAAGTTAGTAGCAGTAGTAAACAGTAGGCAAGCAACGATACTTGGTATAATCCTGCGTGAATCCGCCTTTATTGACCGTGATGCTGTGTGTCAGAGAATGTGTGTGTGTTTGTGTACGTTACACAACATGTACTAAAAAACTCTGCAGACACATTTTTTAAAATCATGTTTGTGGATAAAAACATTTTGTCCCTGAAATGAACATTAAACTTGTTTAATGTGTTGGTACACATTATTTTACAGTACCTCAGATTCAAACTGCACTTTAATGTACTTTTATTAAATATAAAACTCCTCATTCGGGGCACCGCTTGCCTTTTTCCAAACACTGGTAAAAAAGTACTGACGTTTTCAAGTCATTAAAGAATATAAATCATTTTGTATTTGAAAATATTGTTTAGTAAATGTTAACTTGAAATAAAGATCTTATAGTATTCAGTACACCACTGATACTTTGTTTCCTGCAGAATGTTTGTGATGACAAGCAAAAAAAAAGGAAAAAAGGTTGTTCTCTTTACCCCCACAAAATGTACGGAAAAAGAAGCAAAACTGTGGTCCTTAAACCAAGTACGGACCGAAGCGTGGATTACCTGTACCATTACACCTCTAGTAAACACAATTATAGATATGAACAAAATGACAGTTGTCAGCTGTGAGCAGATATTACCTCCATCAAACATGGCGGAAATGTCTGTTACAAGATACTGTGCTAGTAAATAGTAGGGATGCAACTGTACTCGCTATTATCCTGCACGGGACAATACGCTTTTAAATAAATTTAACAACGTTATATTAATAGAGATCGGATGGTATGCACAAAATAATCGTGATCATTTTTTTTTGCCATATTGCCCAGCCCTATTCCATCAGCATTTCAGTTCAGTTTCAGCATTTGGGCAGTTTCTACAGAAAAGAGTTATGTTCATACTTTGTATTTTTTGTTTAGCACTTAGCAATAGTGTTAAAGGCCTACTGAAACCCACTACAACCGACCACGCAGTCTGATAGTTTATATATCAATGATGAAATCTTAACATTGCAACACATGCCAATACGGGTTAGCTTACTAAAGTGCAATTTTAAATTTCGCGCGAAATATCCTGCTGAAAACGTCTCGGTATGATGACGCCTGCGCTTGACGTCACGGATTGTAGAGGACATTTTGGGACAGCATGGTGGCCAGCTATTAAGTCGTCTGTTTTCATCGCAAAATTCCACAGGATTCTGGACATCTGTGTTGGTGAATCTTTTGCAATTTGTTCAATGAACAATGGAGACAGCAAAGAAAAAAGCTGTAGGTGGGAAGCGGTGTATTGCAGCCGACTGCAGCAACACAAACACAGCCGGTGTTTCATTGTTTACATACCCGAAAAATGACAGTCAGGCTTTACCATTGGCCTGTGGAGAACTGGGACAACAGAGACTCTTACCAGGAGGACTTTGAGTTGGTTGCGCAGACGCGGTACCGTGAGTACGCATGCAGCTGCGGCTTCCACAACCTGTAACGTCACGCTACTCGTCTGCTACTTCCGGTACAGGCAAGGCTTTTTTATCAGCGACCAAAAGTTGCGAACTTTATCGTCGATGTTCTCTACTAAATCCTTTCAGCAAAAATATGGCAATATCGCAAAATGATCAAGTATGACACATAGAATGGACCTGCTATCCCCGTTTAAATAAGAAAATCGCATTTCAGTAGGCCTTTAATTGCTTGATCTGCTTATCAGTCAGCTTCTAAAACTTGTAGCTCATCCTCCTTATATTCAGGCTCAACAATATAAGGTTCTGGATCTCAATTTGTCCCAAATTATTCTTTGATTGCACTCATGAAGTCTGCCTTTATTAGTAATAGTTGGTGGTGGTGTTGAAGGAAATAGCGAACGTTGTGATGCGTCTGTGAAAATAATGCTGCTGCTGTTTGCTTAAAATGATAAAAAGTTATGAAAATACGTAAATATTACATGTGATTATGAATGTGTCTGTTATTACATTACATATATACTTACAGTGTGTATATAAAATGTTGTTGGACGGTTTTGGATATTTTTTATAGGTGAAATAGAGTGCTTCCCCATTACCTGCATTGTTAGCTGACTTTTGCTAGCCTTTATTTACAAGTTAGAATCAGTGATGGGCAGTAGTGCACAACAAGTAGCGACGCTATGTAGCTTAACTACAGTTCCCAGTAGCGTGGCGTTAGCCTCGCTCCTTTTTGAACCCGTAGTGATTCCTGTAGCTTAGCTATTTTTCGACCCATGTAGTGACGTAGCGCCCATCAAACGCTACAAAGAGAGAAAACAGACTGCTAATCAAGGGCTGAAAAAACCCAAAAAATATCGCTATAATCATTTTAATTTATTGTTACTATGATTGTTATTTTACGTGTTATTTATTTGTTACTAATGTATATCTGGTTGTTCTTTTAGATTATATTTAAAATTGAGTTTTGGTGGTACTGTTTTTACGTTTTCAAATGAATAAATAATGGTGTTATTTATCGTGATTGCAAAATCACTCAAAATAATTGTGATTATTATGTTTTGCCATAATTGTCCAGCCCTAGACGAGGTATCAATGATCGGAGTTTACTCCCTAAACTGGATATGATAAAGATCTGGATAAACTCAACAAATGCTGATATTGTAGTCGTATCTGAAACTTGGCTTAAACAATCTGTGCTTGATAAAGATATTTACATTCATGGCTATAATGTCTATCGTACTGACCGACAAAGAAAAGGTGGTGGAGTGGCCATATACATTAAGCAGAGGTTTGATGTTAAATTAGTGCTCTCTGAATCAGTAAGTAAAGAACTTGAACTGTTAGCACTTGAAATTGAATTAGCTAGAAATCACCACATTATGGTAGTGGGGTGTTATAGGCCTCCATCTGCCCCTAGTAATTCCCTATCTACTCTTGTGAAGCTTCTGTCTCAACTGAAGTACAATGAAATAGTGATGGTTGGTGATTTGAACTGGGACTGGCTCACATCTGTGTCTGACTCCTTGAAAGCACAGTGTGAATCTCTAAATTTAAAGGGGAACATTATCACCAGACCTATGTAAGCGTCAATATATACCTTGATGTTGCAGAGAAAAAAAAAACATATATTTTTTTAACCGATTTCCGAACTCTAAATGGGTGAATTTTGGCGAATTAAACGCCTTTCTATTATTCGCTCTCGGAGCGATGACGTCACAACGGGAAGCAAACCGCCATTTTCTCACTTTCGTCGGTGTGTTGTGGGAGGGTGTAACAACACGAACAGGGACGGATTCAAGTTGCACCAGTGGCCCAAAGATGCGAAAGTGGCAAGAAATTGGACGAAATGTGTTCAAAATACGAGGCTGTGGGTAAAGCCGACGAAATGGTCAGTCGTTTGTTCCGCACACTTTACCGACGAAAGCTATGCTACGACAGAGATGGCAAGAATGTGTGGATATCCTGCGACACTCAAAGAAGATGCTGACATCAACTCCAAAACTGGACGGATCAGCTTTCAGGAAAAGAGAGCGGATGAGGGTATGTCTACAGAATATATTAATCGATGAAAACTTTATTCATTACTCGCGGTTTTACGTAAATTATTATACATGAACTGTGTTTACCAATAATTTAGCTTAAAAACATTTATTTTTTTCAATCATTTGAGTACATTCGGGTAGTCTTGTGTAATGCAGTATTTTGTGTCTATTTAGGTATGGTTAACCTGAGTGCTGAAATCGTGGAAAAATATATGTTCTTAACGCGCCTGACATGGGCTGTCTGCACTCTCAAAGTGCATGTTGTTGCCAAATGTATTTCATATGCTGTAAACCTAGTTCATAGTTGTTAGTTTCCTTTAATGCCAAACAAACACATACCAATCGTTGGTTAGAAGGCGATCGCCGAATTCGTCCTCGCTTTCTCCCGTGTCGCTGGCTGTCGTGTCGTTTTCGTCGGTTTCGCTTGCATACGGTTCAAACCGATATGGCTCAATAGCTTCAGTTTCTTCTTCAATTTCGTTTTCGCTACCTGCCTCCACACTACAACCATCCGTTTCAATACATTCGTAATCTGTTGAATCGCTTAAGCCACTGAAATCCGAGTCTGAATCCGAGCTAATGTCGCTATAGCTTGCTGTTCTTTCCGCCATGTTTGTTTGTGTTGGCTTCACTGTGTGACGTCACAGGAAAATGGACGGGTGTATATAACGATGGTTAAAATCAGGCACTTTGAAGCTTTTTTTAGGGATATTGCGTGATGGGTAAAATGTTGAAAAAAACTTCGAAAAATAAAATAAGCCACTGGGAACTGATTTTTAATGGTTTTAACCCTTCTGAAATTGTGATAATGTTCCCCTTTAACACAATTAATTAACTCAGCTACAAGACCTTATCCTAAATGCCCTCAAAAAGCTACACTCATCGACTTAATTCTAACAAATATGCCCTTTAAATTTGTTGCAACTGGTGTTTTCCCTAATGATGTGAGTGATCATCGTGTGATCGCAGTAGTGCGAGACACAAGGATTCCTAAAAGCAAGCCTCGTCTTCTTGAAAAACGTAATATGAAATTATTTGAGACGCAGGCTTTTTTACATGACTTGCATCTTTTTAATTGGGATAGAATTGCTCTTTTTGATAATGTTGAACTGGTTTGGAAATATTTTCACGAAAACTTCTTGAGTATAGTGAACAAACATGCCCCTTTTAGAAAATGTAGGGTTAAAGGACGTGACAATCAGTGGTTTACATCGGACGTGTCAGATGTATTGCATGAGCGTAATGCTGCTTGGGCCAGGGCACTCAAGTCAGGGTTAGAAGCAGATTGGTTGAATTTTAGACAATTAAGAAATCAATTTACCTCTCTCCTTTGGAAAGTCAAATCAGAATTGTATTTCTCCACAACAACTGAAAACCTCAAACACCCAAAGAAGTTTTGGAAAATCATCAAATCTTTGTCCGCCTGCTGTAATTCAGTCAATCTCTCACCTAGTATGCTTGTTGATGGTGTCAGAGTAAGTGACAGAAGAGAAATGGGTAGTCATTTTAATAATCATTTTATTTCCTCTGGTTTTCTCTATAATTCTGACAACTCTACTGAAGTTCCACTAACTTCGTAAAGAACCGTTGAAAATACCCAGGTTTTTTACTTTTCGCCCTTTACCACAACAGAGTTAATGAGGGCTCTAAAACAACTTAAACCTAGAAAGCCAGCTGGCTCAGATAAATTGGAGCCGCTCTTTTTAAAGTTGGCAGCTGAAATTATAGCTGAATCACTGACACATTTTTAACCTTACTCTAATTTCAAATGAAATCCCCTTGGATTGGAAACCTGCCCTTGTAATCCCCCTATTAAAAGGAGATGACCCTAGTAATCTAAATAATTACAGACCAATCTCTAAACTCTCTGTTCTGGCAAAAGTGCTTGAATCCCTTATCAGTGAACAGATAAAAGACTTTTTGGACACCAACTTTATTCTGTCACCATTTCACTCAGGTTTTCGCAAAAATCACAGTACTGTTATTGCTGCTATGAAGTTTATAAATGATGTAACTGAAGCTCTTGACAAGAAGCAGTGCTGTCTGTCCCTCTTTATTGACTTTTCAAAGGCATTTGATACTGTTGATCATGTCATTTTAATCAAACGTCTTTCAGCTATTGTTTTTTCTCAGCAAGCAGTTGGATGGTTTGCAAATTACCTCACAAGTAGAACTCAGGCTGTTCAGATAGAAGGTTCCTTCTGTGATGTACTGCAAGTGAAAAAGGGTGTCCCTCAAGGTTCTGTGTTGGGCCCCTTATTATTCACTATTTACATAAATAATCTTGGACAGAATATTCCGAACTCAACTTTCCATTTCTATGCTGATGATACTGTCATATACTGCACAGCACCCACTCCTGCTGAGGCTTTTAAATATCTACAACATGCATTTGACAGAGTACAAGAACAACTTTGCTATCTTCAACTGGTTTTAAATGCAGAGAAAACATGTTCTTTACCACATCAAAAACTGTAAGATCAGCACTGTATGAGAACATTTTAACAAGAAATGGGCAACAAATTTTGTTAGTATCTGCTTTTAAATATTCAGGATTTTTAATTGATGACCACTTGAGTTTTAAAGGGGAACATTATCACAATTTCAGAAGGGTTAAAACCATTAAAAATCAGTTCCCAGTGGCTTATTTTATTTTTCGAAGTTTTTTTCAAAATTTTACCCATCACGCAATATCCCTAAAAAAAGCTTCAAAGTGCCTGATTTTAACCATCGTTATAAACACCCGTCCATTTTCCTGTGACTTCACACAGTGATGCCAATACAAACAAACAGCAAGGTATAGCAACATTAGCTCGGATTCAGACTCGGATTTCAGCGGCTTAACACTGTCTGATAAGATAATTACTAACAACTATGAACTAGGTTTACAGCATATGAAATACATTTGGCAACAACATGCACTTTGAGAGTGCAGACAGCCCATTTCAGGCGCGCTAAGAACATTTTTTTCCCCACGATTTCAGCACTCAGGTTAACCATACCTAAATAGACACAAAATACTGCACTACACAAGACTACCCGAATGTACTCGAATGATTGAAAAAATAAATGTTTTTAAGCTAAATTATTGGTAAACACAGTTTATGTATAATAATTTACGTAAAACCGCGAGTAATGAATAAAGTTTTCATCAATTAATATATTCTGTAGACATACCCTCATCCGCTCTCTTTTCCTGAAAGCTGATCCGTCCTAATTTGGAGTTGATGTCAGCAGGCCATGGAAGCTAGGGTCGATATTCTTCTCTTGATCATCTTTGGTGGCATAAGGGACGGTGTGAGCCAAGACATCCAGGGGGTTTAGCTCGCTCGTCTGCGGGAACAAACTGCCGCCATTGCTTGCCGTGCTACAGAGGTTCTTTGTCCCTGAATAGCTCACACACTCCGGCAGATTCAATGGGGGTCTGGCGGCAGATTTCTTTGACTTTATCGTTGGAAATGCATCTGCTTTGAGTGTCGCAGGATATCCACACATTCTTGCCATCTCTGTCGTAGCATAGCTTTCGTCGGTAAAGTGTGCGGAACAAACGTCCAATTTCTTGCCACTTTCGCATCTTTGGGCCACTGGTGCAACTTGAATCCGTCCCTGTTCGTGTTGTTACACCCTCCGACAACACACCGCCGAAAGTGAGAAAATGGCGGATTGCTTCCCGATGTGACGTCATCGCTCCGAGAGCGAATAATAGAATGGCGTTTATTTCGCCAAAATTCACCCATTTAGAGTTTGGAAATCGCTTAAAAAAATATATGGTCTTTTTTCTGCAACATCAAGGTATATATTGACGCTTACATAGGTCTGGTGATAATGTTCCCCTTTAAGGAGCACATTCAGTATGTTGTAAAAAATGTTTTATTAATTTTATTATAGAAACAAGTCTTGCTTTTCTTTTACTGTGAAACGGAAATTGGTGGAAGCAACCTTTTTACCTGTTATTGACTATGGAGATGTGTTGTACATGAATGCTACTGCTGCTTGTCTCCACAAGCTGGATAGTGAGTACCACGGGGCACTGAGATTCATCACCAACTGCGCTCCACTTACTCACCATTGTGTGTTGTACTCAATGGTTAACTAGACATCTTTATGTGCTCGACGCCTCAATCATTGGTATGTTTTCATCTACAAAACCATTCTGGGTATCACTCTGTCTTATCTATCTTGTCTTTTACCAAAGTAACAAGGAAGTCACAATCTTCGTTCAATGAATGTTCTGCAATTTCTCATCCCCAAAGTAAGAAGTGAACTGGGCAAGAAAGCATTTAGGTTTTCAGCACCGAAGGCTTGGAATAACCTACAATTGAATATTCAACTTCAAACCCTTCTTACATTGAATGAGTTTAAAGCTTCTGTGTAAGGACTGCAGTCTACCTTGTCTGTATGCACATGTGTCATGTGAGCAAGTTTTAATGCTGTACATTTGATGTTTTGTGTGTCGTTTACTGTTTTTAATGTAACCTTGCTGCTGCCCTCTTGGCCAGGTCTCCCTTGGAAAAGAGATCTTTGATCTCAATGGGATTTTTACCTGGTTAAATAAAGGCTAAATTAAAAAAAATAAAACTCCTAATTGTTAAATCCGATGAAATCTTATACGTCTAGTCTCTTACGTGAATGAGCTAAATAATATTATTTGACATTATACTGTAATGTGTTAATAATTTCACACATAAGTCGCTCCTGAGTATAAGTCGCACCCCTGGCCAAACTATGAAAAAAACTGTGACTTATAGTCCGAAAAATACGGTAAATGTATATAAGTACACTTGATGCCAGTAATAATTTTTGGGGCAAACTGTGTCAAAAACAAAGTAAATTAAGTGATCAATGTAATTGTACAGAAAGTGGATCAAATTTATTGCTTTTAATATCTAAAAAAGTCCTCTACTTTTTAACTACAGACTTCTTTGAGATAGATATTATCTTTTTCAGTTGTGCAAAGTATTTCAATATTGACTTTTCCCCCACTGTTAGTTTGTAGTATCTAATGTCCGTCGAAGCAGATGTTTTCTACTTTCTGTGATTCTAGTTGAACTTTTCTGAGTCTATGACAAGTCATGTAAACATTGATCCATCATTCTGGCAAGGCACTAAATGAAATGCCATGAAACACTACACACACATACAGTACATAGAATAAAGTGTGTTTTTGTTGCTTGTGTCTTGCAGACGTCCAGCAGCTGATCGGTAATCCAGAAGAAGTTTCCCCTCAGTTAGGGGGGAGCTCCACTTTGAAGCAGGAGACTCCACAACCACCCTGCATTAAAAAGGAAGAGGAGGAACTCTGCATCACTCAGGAGGGAGAGTGTCTTCTAGGACGAGAGGAAGCTGATTACACCAAGTTTCCACTGAGTATTCTCTCTGTGAAGACTGAAGATGATGAAGAGAAACCACAAGTAGACAACCTCTTAGCTCCACTATCAGATAGTGAGGCTGAAGATGAGGTTGAAGTAACTTTGAGCAGCGATACAGACTGTGAAGATGATATGAGGACTCACACTGACAACAAAAACTCTGAATGCTCTACAAAGAAGAGACGTAAAACATGTTTGAGCTGCTCAGTTTGTGCGAAAAGCTTTTCTGTTAAGAGCATGCTGACCCGACACATGACAACACACACAGGTGAAAAAACATTTAATTGTTCAGTTTGTAGCGTAAGATTTTCTCAAAAGAGCCATTTGACTGAACACATGAGAACACACACAGGAGAAAAATGTTTTAACTGCTCAGTTTGTGGTAAAAGCTTTTCTTTTAAGAGGAATTTCAATCGACACATGAGAACACACATAGGTGAAAAAACATTTAGTTGTTCAGTTTGTGGCAAAAGCTTTTCTACAAAGAGCCATTTGACTCAACACATGAGGACACACACAAGTGAAAAACCTTTTAATTGTTCAGTTTGTGGCAAAAGCTTTTCTCAAAATAGATATTTGACTGAACACATGAGAACACACACAGGTGACAAACCTTTTAATTGTTCAGTTTGTGGCAAAGGCTTTTCTCAAAATAGATATTTAACTGAACACATGAGAACACACACAGGTGAAAAAACATTTAGTTGTTCAGTGTGTGGCAAAAGCTTTTTTACAAAGAGCCATTTGAGTCAACACACGAGAACACACACAGGTGAAAATTCATTACACTGTTCAGTTTGTGGTAAAAGCTTTTCTACAAAGAGCCATTTGACTCAACACATGAGAACACACGCAGGTGAAAAACCTTTTAATTGTTCAGTTTGTGGCAAAGACTTTTCTCAAAAGAGCCATTTGACTGAACACATGAAAACACACACAGGTGAAAAACCTTTTAATTGTTCAGTTTGTGGCAAAGACTTTTCTCAAAAGAGCCATTTGACTGAACACATGAAAACACACACAGGTGAAAAAACATTTAAATGTTCAGTTTGTGGTAAAAGCTTTTCTTGTAAGAGGAATTTGACTGAACACATGAGAACACACACAGGCGAAAAACCATTACACTGTTCAGTTTGTGGTAAAAGCTTTTCTTTAAAGAGGAATTTGAATCGACACATGAGAACACACACAGGTGAAAAAACATTTAGTTGTTCAGTTTGTGGCGTAAGGTTTTCTCAAAAAAGCCATTTGACTCAACACATGAGAACACACACAGGTGAAAAAAAATGTAACTGTTCAGTTGTGGGATCTTTCTGTGTGGAGTTTGCATGTTCTCCCCGTGACTGCGTGGGTTCCCTCCGGGTACTCCGGCTTCCTCCCACCTCCAAAGACATGCACCTGGGGATAAGTTGATTGGCAACACTAAATTGGCCCTAGTGTGTGAATGTGAGTGTGAATGTTGTCTGTCTATCTGTGTTGGCCCTGCGATGAGGTGGCGACTTGTCCAGGGTGTACCCCGCCTTCCGCCCGATTGTAGCTGAGATAGGCTCCAGCGCCCCCCGCGACCCCAAAAGGGAATAAGCGGTAGAAAATGGATGGATGGATGGAGTTTGTGGCGTAAGGTTTTCTCAAAAAAGCCATTTGACTCAACACATGAGAACACACACAGGTGAAAAAAAATGTAACTGTTCAGTTTGTGGTAAAAGCTTTTCTTTTAAGAGGAATTTGAATCGACACATGAGAACACACACAGGTGAAAAAAAAATTAATTGTTCAGTTTGTGGCAAAAGCTTTTCTACAAAGAGCCATTTGACTGAACACATGAGGACACACACAGGTGAAATACCTTTTAATTGTTCAGTTTGTGGCAAAAGCTTTTCTCAAAATAGAAATTTGACTCAACACATGAGAAGACACACAGGTGAAAAAACATTTAAATGTTCAGTTTGTGGTAAAAGCTTTTCTTTAAAGAAGAATTTGAATCGACACGAGAACACACACAGGTGAAAAACCATTTAGTTGTTCAGTTTGTTGTAAAAGCTTTTCTTTAAAGCGCAGTTTGATTGAACACATGAGAACACACACAGATGAAAACCATTTAAGTGTTCAGTTTGTGGCAAAAGCTTTTCTATTAAGAGAATAGTGAATCGACACATGAAAACACACGGGACTAAGACCATTTAATTGTTCAGTTTGTGGTAAAAGCTTTCATCATAACGGCTCTTTGTGTCAACACATGAGAACACACGCTGGAGAAAAAACCATTTAGTTGTTCAGTGTGCTGTAAAAGGTTCCCACATAAAGCAGACGCAGTAAAGCACACAAGAACACACAAGGGAAAATAACCAATTAGCTGTTTAGTTTGTGGTATGTTGCTCATATGTGGCGACATCCACCCTACCCAGGACCTCCTCACTGCTTCTTTCACAAATATCTGAGGTATTCATACTAACTTGGATTATTTGGAGCATAATCTTATCTACTCATGACCCCATGTCTTCTCTGTATCTGAAACCTTCCTGAACAGTAAGATAGATGATGCTTCAAGTGCTTGGTTACTCCTTCTTCAGTCCAGGGACCTGGGGCCTCATGTGTCAAGTTTGTGCACGCTCAAAAACTTGCACTAACAGATGGCGGAAATACAAGTTGACGTTAATAATAGTCTTCACATCAATAATATTGCAAACTATATTTGTATGTGTGTCTCACTTTTTCCTAGTTGAATCATTGGTATTACAATTGTACATATATTAGTACACATCATGATAAGCAGGGTACTCCTACTGTATTTGTACATCTATTCATTAAAGTTATGTTCAACCACACCCAAACCTGCTCACCCAATTACTTTTTTCAATGACTTTTTCTGTTTCCTTTTCATTCAATAATCAGTGTGTCAGTGTTTTAGCAAGTGTGTTTTTCAAAACCTATTCATAATGTTCAACATTTTAGGAATTTATTATTCTTTGGTCGCAATATTTGACATTTTTAAGAGCAGAATGTTTCCCACATTAACTATTTGTGTGTACATAACTTACTGATTATATTGGCTGAATTTCACATACATATTTCTAGTCATTGCTTTCAACACTTTCAACTGATTTCCAAATGTATTTCTTAAAAAAGCTAACATATAAACAACTAGCTGTTATTTGGATGAAACTATCTAAAACTAATGCAAAAGTTGTACAATGCATTTGCTTTTGTGTATTTACTTTTGTTTAGCTGCATCATTTTTAAGGGATTTCTACTACTTCTTGTACATTGATGACTCTCCATATACCGTGTAATCATTCTAATCAGTGACGTGCGGTGAGGTTGATGGCTGGTGAGGCACTGACTTCATCACAGTCAGATTTACAAACATATGAACCCTAAAGAGTATCTTATTCACCATTTGATTGGCAGCAGTTAACGGGTTATGTTTAAAAGCTCATACCAGCATTCTTCCCTGCTTGGCACTCAGCATCAAGGGTTAGAATTGGGGGTTAAATCACCAAAAATGATTCCCAGGCGCGGCGCCGCTGCTGCCCACTGCTCCCCTCACCTCCCAGGGGGTGATCAAGGGGATGGGTCAAATGCAGAGGACAAATTTCATTACACCTAGTGTGTGTGTGACAATCATTGGTACTTTAACTTAACTTTAACTTTACACATACAAACTGTAGCACACAAAAAAGCACATTTAATAAAAAAAAACGTTATTATGGTCTTACCTTTACTTAGAAATTAAGTCCATGCCCTCACTTAAACTTTCCATGTGCAAGATTGAATCTATTTAAAAAAGTGTAACCGAGGGTTTATAAATGTCGCCTATACTGTATGAAACTACAAAATAACAAACACGGAGGCTCCAGTTTACACGAGGACCACTTTATTTACCTTCTTTCAAAAACCTCCGCAACGTGACATCACTTCCGCTCTTAGCGCCTTCAAAATAAGAGCTCAAGGCATATACTGTATAACAGCGCATAACAGGAACTTAACATCACAAAGAGGAAAGCCCATGAAAATAGGTTACAAAAGTTATTTAATAAGAAGCCAAAAAGTGCAAAAACAATAATGTTCGTGTTGGAGGAGTTGTGAATTAGGTACACCTGCAGTCTGCAGGTGTACCTAATGTTGTGTCCCTGCAGTCATTCACAACTCCTCCAACACCAACATTATTGTTTTTGCACTTTTTTGGCTTCTTATGAAATAATTTTTAAAAATAGATTCAATGTTGCACGTGGAAAGTTTAAGTGTGGGCTTTAGTTGATATAACAATTCTACGGCGGGGGTGCAGGAGGCGAGCCTCAGCCAGTGCGTCTTTTGCAGCCGTTTTATGATCGCTCAGCACAAGAAATACTTTACACACATACAGTTGTTGACAAAATACACTGTACATTATATACCTCAGCTAACATAAACTATGGAAATGTATAATATAATTCATATAGCAATACAGTCTCACTGCACAGCAGACCAGCAGTTAGCCGAGTCATTGCGCAATCCATGTTGCGGCACTGAGTGACGTGCCTCAACTGGCTGCTGTTCACTGCACCGTCTCTTTGAACGGCAAATGTGAAAATTCTGCGATTTTGAATAAAAATAATCTAAAACTGGTGAAGTTAAATGGAAAATAACTTTATAGTATAATCACTGGATACATATAACAATTAAATTTTTTTTTTTTTTTTTTTTTACATTTTTTTCTTTCCATGATGGCAGGTGAGGCCCCGCCTCACTTGCCTCTAGTGACTGCACGTCACCAGGGACGTGCACATGATTATAGAGGGGCAGGGGCTCAAAGTCAGAAAAGGGCAGGAATTTTTTTTTTGGTCCTTTACACAATATGGAAATTAATGTAAAATTAAATTTGCTAATAGGAAGCTAACTATACAACTATACTATACTGCAATATTTGATAAGACCTCTTCTCCTACATCACTTGTATCTCCTTCAACTTCCCCCTCATCTATGGCTTCCTCTGCAGTAGTATCATCTGCCTCCCTTCCTGTGGATTCTTCCTCCCCAACATTTACCGGGATTTCTATGGCTTCCTCTGTGTCAGGAGTTGCATCTAAAGCCTCTTTTCTCTCAGGTGTTGCTTCTACACTCTCCACCTCCTCTCTCTCAGGTGTTGCTTCTAAGGTCTCTGCCTCTCTCTCAGGTGTGACACTTTCTGAGGTCTGTGGTCTTTCTTCAATTCTGGTGCTAGTACTTGGTTTTAGCCATGCATTAAGAGGTCTGCTACCCTTAGCTGCTTCCTGGCGCTCCTTCTCCTTCCTTTTCTGTATCCTTTCTTTTTTTGGCATTGTGCTGCAGGCATAATCAACATGAATCAAGTTTAAATACAGATGGTAATATTCCTAACAGATAACCTACATCTGATATCCCCAAAATGCTGAAATTATTATTATTATTAATAATAATAATAATAATAATAATGATAATAATGGGATGAGAATCAGCACCTCCAAGTCCGAGTCCATGGTTCTCGCCTGGAAAAGGGTGGAATGCCATCTTCGGGTTGGGGAGGAGTCCCTGCCCCAAGTGGAGGAGTTCAAGTACCTCGGAGTCTTGTTCACGAGTGAGGGAAGAGTGGATCGTGAGATCGACAGGCGGATCGGTGCGGCATCTTCAGTAATGCGGACGCTGTATCGATCCGTTGTGGTGAAGAAGGAGCTGAGCCGGAAGGCAAAGCTCTCAATTTACCGGTCGATCTACGTTCCCATCCTCACCTATGGTCATGAGCTTTGGGTTATGACCGAAAGGACAAGATCACGGGTACAAGCGGCCGAAATGAGTTTCCTCCGCCGGGTGGCAGGGCTCTCCCTTAGAGATAGGGTGAGAAGCTCTGTCATCCGGGGGGAGCTCAAAGTAAAGCCGCTGCTCCTCCACATGGAGAGGAGCCAGATGAGGTGGTTCGGGCATCTGGTCAGGATGCCACCCGATCGCCTCCCTCGGGAGGTGTTTAGTGCACGTCCGACCGGTAGGAGGCCACGGGGAAGACCCAGGACACGTTGGGAAGACTATGTCTCCCGGCTGGCCTGGGAACGCCTCGGGATCCCCCGGGAGGAGCTGGACGAAGAGGCTGGGGAGAGGGAAGTCTGGGCTTCCCTGCTTAGGCTGCTGCCCCCGCGACCCGACCTCGGATAAGCGGAAGAAGATGGATGGATTATTATTATTATTATTATTATTATTATTATTATTATTATTATCATCATCATCATCATCATTATCATTATCATTATTCTTATTCTTATTATCGTTATTATTATTATTATTTTGTTAACCCACACAGAAATAGCAAAGTCACTATAAACTTTATATCTAAACCTCTACTGTGAGAGAAATGTGATCCGCCGTAAACACAGTGCATTTTATTTTGAAAATTAACCCGGTGTTTTATTTTGTATTTTGTACACTACTTCCTGTCCCGCACGATCCGCTCTGCTCTGTGCGGATTTGATGTGCCGTGCTCCGACGTCCGGCAAAAACAGAAGCTGACACATTGAATAATAGAATAATACAGCGTTTTTCTGAAATATTACCCATATTAGATGCTGAATAAGTGGACGGCGACTAGACCATAACTCACTGGTTCAAGTTGCTCCACTGTCACGTCTCCTCAGCGCCGCAGTTGGCTCTCTCTCCTCTCACTTACTCACTCACTCGCCCTCTCTCTCTCTCTCTCTCTCTGGCGGAAGCGGCAGGCTCAAACAACCTGGTATTACAAGAAAACGTGGAGTTTTTGTACCGCTATTTTTTTTTTTACATCCCTGACAGGAATTTATTAATGTTGTTCAAAGAAAAAAAAAGAAAGAAAAAGAAAAAACACACACACAGGCAGAGGGCACTTTTTAAGACGAGGCAAAAAGGGCAGGGGCTCAAGCACCCATAGGGCCCTATGTGTGCACGTGCCTGCACGTCACTGATTCTAATAATAAATACATTGCAATGCAATTGTACTACTGCTATAGTCCAGGCATATGTTCTCCTTATGGTATAAAACAGACACCACAAGACAGCACCTCGGAGGGAGTAACACTGATAGTGGGCCACAATTTACAGGTCAGCGATTTGATGAGTTTTCAGAAAAAAGTATGGGTTTCAACTAAGGCTGTCAATGTTAACGCGTTAACACATGTGATTATTAAAAAGAATATATCGTGTTACCATAAATGAATGATGATTAATCACAGTGTTGGTTTTGACCGGCGCAGGAAGGCAGTGCGCATTGCACAGACAGCGATGACGTCACACAGCAGTGGTAG
The DNA here is from genome assembly GCF_033978685.3 of Nerophis lumbriciformis. NCBI lineage: Eukaryota > Metazoa > Chordata > Actinopteri > Syngnathiformes > Syngnathidae > Nerophis > Nerophis lumbriciformis. The sequence continues at coordinate 6,679,631 of NC_084567.2, read as the reverse complement.
AGGGATGTGCTCTGCGCCCACTTTCGCTTCAAAACAAACCTCGATGGAACTTCAGATAAAACTGAGGTTATTAGTCAGTAATGCAGCGACAAACTTTCTTATCATCGGCACACATCAAGTTTAAAATAGAATCAAAGAATCAGGACGCACTTTGTCCTGTATGTTTATTAAGTAAGTGGCCAACAGAGCCCATTATTTTGTTTTCATGTTCCCGGGTGTGTGTGAGAGAAAAAGGTCAATGGTGACGTCACACGCCAGTTTTGACACAGCAGTTTGGCTCCAGTCGCCAACACGCACCGAGCAGGCATCTTGTCAGTGCAGCAGATAACTAAAGTCAGTGTACAAAAGTGAAAATAGAAGTGTTCTGCTGTCTATGCTTGCAATAAGAGCAATATTTACGTGAGCGTGTTTGTTTCCTCACTGAGTGCAGTTGGTCCGAGGTCGAGTACAAGTCATCCTTCAATGAGGATATTACTGATAAAAGTCAAGAAGAAAAAACGTCAAAAGGGTGAAATGCTATAATGTTGAAAATGTATACTGGGGTAGTGTGAGTTTCACACTTTCACAAGACTTACTTTGTCAAACAACTTGCCGTTTGCTTGAACCCACTAAAAGACAGAATACAACATTGTCGACTTTTGTTTCATTTCTATCTCCAAAGTGTTTTGATATCAAAAATGTTTTCGCGATAATGAGCACTTCAATTATGAGCCAGAAATGTAAGAAAAGATGAAAAGGGCCGCTAGTTATTTAAAATGGATTTTATTTTTTAAAGTGCAGTTGTCGATTGTTTATGACCGGTTAATGCAAACTTCCGGCGCATGCGTAACACGTCGAAAGCGGACTAAGCGGCGTGGCTTTCCGGAGAAGTTTCACATTTACGATCTTATAGATTCAAAAATAGCATCAAATACCTCAACTATTCGCCTTTTCTTAAGCCCACCAAACGGACTTTGAGTGTGGAGCGATGGCGTGTTATGTGAAGTGAAGATTGAAGACGTGATAGAAGATGGACGACTACTGCTATGCTAAGATGGCGACGTCCGCTAAAAGAGAACATGAAAGAGAATCAACTTCCAGCAAATCACCAACGGAGATAAAGACGAAAGATGAAGGTGAGTGAGTTGCGTTCCCTCATTTGAAAGCTGTTTGAATTCCAAGCCCTAAAAATAGAAATTAGCCGACTTTGTTGAACAATGTAAACAAAGAACCTCGATCCAAAATGGCGGAAATGTCTGTTAGAAGCAGTGTTGGGTTAGTTACTGAAAACCAGTAACTAGTTACAGTTACTAGTTACTTTATTTCAAAAGTAACTCAATTACTAACTCAGTTACTTACATTAAAAAGTAATGCGTTACTGTGAAAAGTAACTATTTGGTTACTTCTTTAAAAAAAAAACAATTTTAAGGCTTCCATTAATGCCCTTTTAGTCTTCATTTCAGTACTGTTATTGCACTGGAGAATAATACAATGTGTTGATCAACTTGACATGCATTTGCATCACTGAACTCTGCTAAGCAATGTGGTTTGCATACAACACACAAAGACAAAGATATGTTTCAAAGGGCCAATTTATTTTGGGCCAGAACAAATTGACAAAACTATTTTAAACAGCTGCAACATAACATACATAAGTAACAAACCGCATAATAACAACATAGCTGTAAACCTGGCTTCACCCAAGGAAGGCACACATGACATGATTATATGTCATGTCACTATATACAGCACACATACTGCTATACACACAAAGCCTAACCAGGCGTTTTTTTCTCTCAAGGAATTGTGAAATAAAATCATGCCTTCAGGAGATCAACACTGTACTAAAGCCCAGCACACCCTCCCCTTTTCCCCAGTTTTAGTTTAGAGAAAAGGAAAGATTGGCCTGGCCCACTAGGATCCCTCTTTATGTTTGTGAACTTTATAGTCTGTACATTTAACGTGATGTGATAATCAAACACTCTAGAAGTCTAGAATGAAAGAGTATATAAGAGAATTGACAGAGTGTGTGTACCTTCAGTGCTGAATGATGAGCAGAGGCAGAGTTTGGAGTGTTTTCTTTAGCTCGTTTTCCATTTTTATGTACTCATTGTCCACTGTGTCCAGCTGCCTGAAAGCGGGTGACTCCACTGTTGAAATAGCCTGCATGTCTTCTAGCACATACGCTGCAATGGCTCTATCAATGTTGTCCTGGCTAGCAGTCCCTCCGTTAAAATTTAGCCGCTGTGTGTCTCTCTCTCGCCCGGAAAAGGGTGGAGTGCCATCTCCGGGTTGGGGAGGAGACCCTGCCCCAAGTGGAGGAGTTCAAGTACCTCGGAGTCTTGTTCACGAGTGAGGGAAGAGTGGATCGTGAGATCGACAGGCGGATCGGTGCGGCATCTTCAGTAATGCGGTGAAGAAGGAGCTGAGCCGGAAGGCAAAGCTCTCAATTAACCGGTCGATCTACGTTCCCATCCTCACCTATGGTCATGAGCTTTGGGTTATGACCGAAAGGACACGATCACGGGTACAAGCGGCCGAAATGAGTTTCCTCCGCCGGGTGGCAGGGCTCTCCCTTAGAGATAGGGTGAGAAGCTCTGTCATCCGGGGGGAGCTCAAAGTAAAGCCGCTGCTCCTCCACATCGAGAGGAGCCAGATGAGGTGGTTCGGACATCTGGTCAGGATGCTACCCGATCGCCTCCCTCGGGAGGTGTTTAGGGCACGTCCGACCAGTAGGAGGCCACGGGGAAGACCCAGGACACGTTGGGAAAACTGTCTCCCGGCTGGCCTGGGAACGCCTCGGGATCCCTCGGGATCCCCCGGGAGGAGCTGGACAAAGTGGCTGAGGAGAGGGAAGTCTGGGCTTCCCTGCTTAGGCTGCTGCCCCCGCGACCCGACCTCGGATAAGCGGAAGAAGATGGATGGATGGATGGATGGATGGGTGTCTCTCTTTACTCGCTTCGTCGAAGCATGCTGCTTTTGTAGCTGTTTCAGCAGATTTGAATTGCTGTTTTGGGCAATAGATAGGATATTTGATCCAAGACCCAACTTACATTTAACTAAAATGTTATTTTCTTTGTGCTCGACAAAAGGAAAGAAGTGAGAATATCTCCATGTTAAGAAACTCGGCTCCGCTATGTCTTGTTAGTAAACACAGACACGCCCTCTCCTCCCCACACACACACACAGCGCGCGGCGCGTCTCTTTTCTTCTTTGTGACACAGGAACATTCAGAAGGACGACACCGCAGCAATAAAACACTCTCAGATATTCTCAGTTTATAGCCGATACTATATAAAAAATATTGTAAAATAACGCAGTAACGCATCATGTAGTAACGGTAACTGCGTTACTGAATATAAAAAATAACACGTCAGACAAATTGTTACCGCCGAAAATAACGGCGTTACAGTAACGCGTTACAAAGTAACGCGTTACTGTAACACTGGTTAAAAGTTACCACAGTAGTAAACAGTAGGCAAGCAACGATACGTGGTATAATCCTGCGTGTATCTGCCTTTATTGACCGTGATCCTGTGTGTCTGAGAATGTGTGTGTGTTTTTGTACGTTACACAACATGTACTAAAAAACTCTGCAGACACTTTTTTTTTTAAATCATGTTTGTGGATGAAAACATTTTGTCCCTGATATAATCATTAAACTTGTTTAATGTGTTGGTGCGCATTATTTTACAGTACGTCAAATTCAAACTGCACTTTAATGTACTTTTATTAAATATAAAACTCCACAATCGGGGCACCGCTTGCCTTTTTCCAAGCACTGGTAAAAGGTACTGACGTTTTCAAGTCATTAAAGAATATAAATAATTTTGTATTTGAAAATATTGTTTAGTAAATGTTAACTTGAAATAAAAATCCTACAGTATTAAGTACACCACTGATACTTTGTTTCCTGCAGAATGTTTGTGATGACAAGCAAAAAAAGGAAAAAAGGTTGTTCTCTTTACCCCCACAACATGTACGGAAAAAGAATCAAAACTGTGGTCCCAAAACCAGGTACGGACCTAAGCGTGGATTACCTGTACCGTTACACCTCTAGTAAACACAATTATAGACATGAACAAAATGACAGTTGTCAGCTGTGAGCATATATTACCTCCATCAAACATGGCGGAAATGTCTGTTACAAGATACTGTGCTAGTAAATAGTAGGGATGCAACTGTACTCACTATTATCCTGCACGGGACAATCCTGCCTTTAAATAAATACATAAAAAAGTGATATTAATCGAGATCGGATGGCATGCAAAAAATAACCGTGATTTTTTTTTTTGTTGCCATATTGCCCAGCCCTATTCCATCAGCATTTCAGTTCAGTTTCATCATTTGAGCAGTTTCTACAAAAATGAGTTATGTTCATACTTTGGATTTTTTGTTTAGCACTTAGCAATAGTGCTAATTGCTTGATCTGCTTCTAAACTTGTAGCTCATCCTCCTTATATTCAGGCTCAAAAATATAAGGTTCTGGATCATAATTTGTACCAAATTATTCTTTGATGGCACTCATGAAGTCTGCCTTTATTAGTAATGGTTGGTGGTGTTGTTGAAGGAAATAGCGAACGTTGTGATGCGCCTGTGAAAATAATGTGCCGCTGCTTGCTTAAAATGATAAAAAAATGATGAAAATAAGTAAATAGTACATGTTATTATGAATGTGCCTGTTATTACAGTACATATATACTTACAGCGTGTATATACAAAGTTGTTGGAAGCTTTTGGATATTTTTTATAGGCGAAATAGAGTGCATCCCCATTACCTGCATTGTTAGCTGACTTTTGCTAGCGTTTATTTACGAGTTAGAGTCAGTGATGGGCAGTAGTGCACAACAAGTAGTGACGCTATGTAGCTTAACTACAGTTCTCAGTAGCGTGGCGTTAGCCTCACTTCTTTTTGAACCCGTAGTGATTCCTGGAGCTTAGCTATTTTTCGACCCATGTAGTGACGTAGCGCCCATCAAACGCTATAAAGACAGAAAATAGACTGCTAATCAAGGGCTGGAAAAATAATATTGCTATAATCATTTTATTCTATTGTTACTATGATTGTTAGTTTATGTGATATTTATTTGTTGCTAATGTATATCTGGTTGTTCTTTTAGGTTATATTTAAAATTTAGTTTTGGTGGTACTGTTTTTAAATTAATAAATAATTGAGCTATTTATCGTGATTCTAAAAATCCCTCAAAATAATTGTGATTATTATGTTTTGCCATAATTGTCCAGCCCTCGCTGAGGTATTGGCAAGGACTTCACGATAAACTATGTATCACGGTACTTGAGTCACGATACAATAGTCTATTGTAATAATGTGACATGGAGTTTTACTGTGATTTTTATAAAGTTACTGAAAAATGTAAAAAACTACTTAAAATAAATGTATTTAAGTACACTCGATGCCAGTAATAATTTTTTGGACAAACTGTGTCAAAAACAAATTAAATAAAATTATCAATGTAATTGTACAGAAAGTGGATCAAATTTATTGCATTTAATATCTAAAAAAGTTCTCTACTTCTTAACTACAGACTTCTTTGAGATAGATATGATCTTTTTCAGTTGTGCGAAGTATTTCAATATTGACTTTTTCCCAACTGTTAGTTTGTAGTATCCTAATGTCCATCTAAGCAGATGTTTTCTACTTTCTGTGATTCTAGTTGAGTCTATGACAAGTCATGTAAACATTGAACCATCATTCTGGCAAGGCACTAAATGAATGGCCATGAAACACAACAACAACATACAGTACATAGAATAAAGTGTGTTTTTGTTGTTTGTGTCTTGCAGACGTCCAGCAGCTGATCGGTAATCCAGAAGAAGTTTCCCCTCAGTTAGGGGGGAGCTCCACTTTGAAGCAGGAGACTCCACAACCACCCTGCATTAAAAAGGAAGAGGAGGAACTCTGCATCACTCAGGAGGGAGAGTGTCTTCTAGGACGAGAGGAAGCTGATTACACCAAGTTTCCACTGAGTATTCTCTCTGTGAAGACTGAAGATGATGAAGAGAAACCACAAGTAGACAACCTCTTAGCTCCACTATCAGATAGTGAGGCTGAAGACGAGGTTGAAGAACCTTTGAGCAGCGATAAAGACTGTGAAGGTGATATGAGGACTCACACTGACAACAAACACTCTGAATGCTCTACAAAGAAGAGAGGTAAAACATGTTTGAGCTGCTCAGTTTGTGCTGAAAGTTTTACTAAAAAGAGCCTTTTGACTCAACACATGAGAACACACACAGGAGAAAAACCATTCAGTTTGTGTTCAGTTTGTGGCAAAAGCTTTTCTCGAAATAGCTTGTTGAGTCGACACATGAGAACACACACAGGTGAAAAACCTTTTAAATGTTCAGTTTGTGGCAAAAGCTTTTCTCGAAATAGCTATTTGACTGAACACATGAGAACACACACAGGTGAAAAACCTTTTAATTGTTCAGTTTGTGGCAACAGCTTTTCTCAATATAGCTCTTTGACTCAACACAGGAGAACACACACAGGAGAAAAACCATTTAATTGTTCAGTTTGTGGCAAAAGCTTTTCTCAAAATAGCTCTTTGACTCAACACATGAGAACACACACAGGTGAAAACACATTTAAATGTTCAGTTTGTGGCAAAAGCTGTTATGTTGAGAGATATTTGACTGAACACATGAGAACACACACAGGTGAAAAACCATTTAGTTGTTCAGTTTGTGGCAAAAGTTTTTCTTTTAAGGGCAGTTTGATTGAACACATGAGAACACACACAGATGAAAAACCTTATAAGTGTTCAGTTTGTGGCAAAAGCTTTTCTGTTAAGAGAATAGTGAATCGACACATGAGAACACACGGGACTAAGACCATTTAATTGTTCAGTTTGTGGTAGAAGCTTTCATCATAATTATCTTATCCACTCATGACCCCCTTCTTCAGTCCAGGGACCTGGGGCCTCATGTGTCAAGTTTGTGCACGCTCAAAAACCTGCACTACACCCTTTTTCACTGCAAAGTTGAGATGTATCAAAACTGACGTTGACGCAGAAGTGATGCTGGGTAACTGTTTGCATAACAAAGTGTAAATTTTTACTCCTCAGACTGATTGATGTGCAAATCAGAGACATATGAACAATTAACACCCACAACCCAACCCCCACCTCCCTCGACATTCGGGCATAACAGGTTCAATCCGGCCCGCGAGATGAGTTTGCGAAGTGTAAAATTCAGCTGCATTTTTTAATGAAATAAACTGCTGTTCTAAATGTGTCCACTTGACAATAGCATTTCTGTTAGGCAAGCAAATAGTTTATACGGGGCGAGCAAGTATACCAAGCAAGAGGTACACGGTAAAGCGGGGCTGTGACTCCTCCCCCTCCACCCAACGTAAAACAGGAGTAAAATAAGCAATCAGTAACCCCACTTAAAATGCAGCATGAGACACTGCACACTGATATAGTTCTGTGAAAATGATTGTCTTCTGTGCAAATGTAAAGAATGTGAACAGTGTGTGATTTACTGCAATACTGTCAGTCTTTTAACTTTTTATTTGTGCTTTGTTGAAATTGTTCACACATTGCACTGCTTTTATTGTTCTATCGTTACACAATACAGAATATAGGATATACTTTCTGGCAAAAAGTGATGACGTCATATAAATTTAAAATGAAAAAAAAAAAAAATAGTCCCGCCCCCTGACTTCCGGTGTATATGTCCTGGCATCTGACTATGAGTTGACAGTTCAATCTATTTCACCACTAATTATTTTATATATTTAATTTGACAGGCCTTTGAAAGATGTGAAAACAATAATCTATATATTTACTATATTTAATATGAATTTATTGCAGCTATAGTCACTGTGTGTAGACTTGAAGGGGGTCTCGTATCCTTAGTAAGGGCTTTTTTCTAACAGGAAAATTGGGGGTCTGTTTTATAAGTTTTTCAGTGAATTGAGATAAAGATGACCTGTTATCAAAGCTCTACAATGGGGGGTGTGGGGGTCCCCACTCTTTTGTCTGTTGTAGTCTAAAACTGATCTTGACAGCTGTTGATTGATGAAAGAAAACTAGAAGCAGTCATATAAGCATGTGTGCAATCCCATTAATTAAATCAAATGTGCTGGGTCGTAGGAATGGAAACAGTCACATCCTTCATGATTGAATGTAACCACGCTCCCCATCGTTGGATGATGCTGAGACAATTGATCTTACAATGACTTCTCATCTTACTTTATATCATAGTCAAACTAAGGACGTTATGAATAAGTCTATCTTTGTCTCTGAAATATATCTCAATTTTAAATACCGCCAACATTAAAATATACCATGCAACACTAGTTTTAACAATACTACAAATAATATTAAAGTCATGTTGTTGATTGTGTGGTTTAGTTTAGGTTTTAAGCCACATCCTGCAGTTAAAAAAGATGAACAATTAGTTTCACATGAATGGTAAATGTTCAAAGCTATTAATGCCAAAGTTTTTCAAATCTTCCCATACTACCTTTTTAAACTTTAAATGTCTACTTTTTATCCTTGTAAGATTTTTAGTAAAATATATTTAGTTTATTTTTCATACTACAATATTTTTGATCCATGTCTTGTGTAAATATTGTTAATGTTTAATCCACATATTTTTTTGTAATATTTAACACCATGTTTTTAATTGCCTGTCACTACATTGTAGGAATATTGATAGTTTTCTTCTTTTTGTAATGTTCACATGTTTGATGTATACGAATTGTGACTTTAAGTTGTGTTATAAGTGTAGCTTTTATTGTCATTGTACAACAATACAACACAATTGAATGAATAGCTGCAAGTCAACTTTAGCTTGCTGATTGTACAATATTTGGTGTAGTGTGACTTTTTTGGTGCTTTTAGACTGCCAACCATTCCCATGCTTTTTCTTAAAGGGGAACATTATCACAATTTCAGAAGGGTTAAAACCGTTAAAATCAGTTCCCAGTGACTTATTTTATTTTTCGAAGTTTTTTTCAAAAATTTACCCATCACGCAATATCCCTAAAAAAAGCTTCAAAGTGCCTGATTTTAACCATCGTTATATACACCCGTCCATTTTCCTGTGACGTCACATAGTGATGCCAACACAAACAAACATGACGCATAGAACAGCAAGCTATAGCGACATTAGCTCGGATTCAGACTCGGATTTCAGCGGCTTAAGCGATTCAACAGATTACGCATGTATTGAAACGGATGGTTGTAGTGTGGAGGCAGGTAGCGAAAACGAAATTGAAGAAGAAACTGAAGCTATTGAGCCATATCGGTTTGAACCGTATGCAAGCGAAACCGACGAAAACGACACGACAGCCAGCGACACGGGAGAAAGCGAGGACGAATTCGGCGATCGCCTTCTAACCAACGATTGGTATGTGTTTGTTTGGCATTAAAGGAAACTAACAACTATGAACTAGGTTTACAGCATATGAAATACATTTGGCAACAACATGCACTTTGAGAGTGCAGACAGCCCATTTCAGGCGCGCTAAGAACATATATTTTTCCACGATTTCAGCACTCAGGTTAACCATACCTAAATAGACACAAAATACTGCATTACACAAGACTACCCGAATGTACTCGAATGATTGAAAAAAATAAATGTTTTTAAGCTAAATTATTGGTAAACACAGTTTATGTATAATAATTGATGTAAAACCGCGAGTAATGAATAAAGTTTTCATCAATTAATATATTCTGTAGACATACCCTCATCCGCTCTCTTTTCCTGAAAGCTGATCTGTCCAGATTTGGAGTTGATGTCAGCATCTGCTTTGAGTGTCGCAGGATATCCACACATTCTTCCCATCTCTGTCGTAGCATAGCTTTCGTCGGTAAAGTGTGCGGAACAAACGACTGACCATTTCGTCGGCTTTCCCCACAGCCTCGTATTTTGAACAAATTTCGTCCAATTTCTTGCCACTTTCGCATCTTTGGGCCACTGGTGCAACTTGAATCCGTCCCTGTTCGTGTTGTTACACCCTCCGACAACACACAGACGAAAGTGAGAAAATGGCGGATTGCTTCCCGACGTCATCGCTCCGAGAGCGAATAATAGAAAGGCGTTTAATTCGCCAAAATTCACCCATTTAGAGTTCGGAAATCGGTTAAAAAAATATATGGTCTTTTTTCTGCAACATCAAGGTATATATTGACGCTTACATAGGTCTGGTGATAATGTTCCCCTTTATATCTAACCTTGTTTACATATATGTTCTTCTCAAGCAGAACCCCCCCCCCCCTGTCTACCTGTATCTCACCTTTTTTGTAAGGGGCGTCGGAAGTTGGCAGACCCGTCAGCGATCCTGTTCTGTCTCCTTGTAATGCTTGTCTGATCTTGAATGGGATTGTGCTGAAAATTGTAATTTCTCCTCCGGGATTAATAAAGTATTTCTGATTTCTGATAATAGTTCATTGTTTGTTAAAATACTAACAGATGGTGGAATAACAAGGTGACGTTAATAATAGTCTTCACATCAATAATATTGCAAACTATATTTGTATGTGTGTCTCACTTTTTCCTAGTTGAATCATTGGTATTACAATTGTACATATATTAGTACACATCATGATAAGCAGGGTACTCTTACTGCATTTGTACATCTATTCATTAAAGGTATGTTAAACCACACCCAAACCTGCTCACTCAATTACTTTTTTCAATTACTTTTTCTGTTTCCTTTTCATTCACTACTCAGTTTGTCAGTGTTTTAGCAAGTGTGTTTTTCAAAACATATTCATAATGTTCAACATTTTAGGATTTTATTATTTTTTGGTAGCAATATTTGACATGTTTAAGAGCCGAATGTTTCCCACATTAACTATTTGTGTGTATAAAACTTACTGATTATATTGGCTGAATTTCGCATACATATTTCTAGTCATTGCTTTCAACACTTTCAACTGATTTCCAATTGTATTTAAAAAAAAAAAACCTAACATATAAACAACTAGCTGTTATTTGGATGAAACAATGTCTAAAACTAATAATGCTTAAGTTCTACAATGCATTTACTTTTGTGTATTTATTTTTGTTTAGCTGCATCATTTTTAAGGGATTTCTACTACTTCTTGTAGGAACCTTGATGAATCTCTCCATATACCGTGTAATCATTCTAATAATAAATAGATTGCAATGTAATTGTACTACTGCTATAGTCCAGGCATATGCATACTTGCCAACCTTGAGACCTCCGATTTCGGGAGGTGGTGGGTGGGGGGGCGTGGTTAAGAGGGGAGGAGTATATCTACAGCTAGAATTCACCAAGTCAAGTATTTCATATATATATATATATATATATATGCAGGTAAAAGCCAGTAAATTAGAATATTTTGAAAAACTTGATTTATTTCAGTAATTGCATTCAAAAGGTGTAACTTGTACATTATATTTATTCATTGCACACAGACTGATGCATTCAAATGTTTATTTCATTTAATTTTGATGATTTGAAGTCGCAACAAATGAAAATCCAAAATTCCGTGTGTCACAAAATTAGAATATTACTTAAGGCTAATACAAAAAAGGGATTTTTAGAAACGTTGGCCAACTGAAAAGTATGAAAATGAAAAATATGAGCATGTACAATACTCAATACTTGGTTGGAGCTCCTTTTGCCTCAATTACTGCGTTAATGCGGCGTGGCATGGAGTCGATGAGTTTCTGGCACTGCTCAGGTGTTATGAGAGCCCAGGTTGCTCTGATAGTGGCCTTCAACTCTTCTGCGTTTTTGGGTCTGGCATTCTGCATCTTCCTTTTCACAATACCCCACAGATTTTCTATGGGGCTAAGGTCAGGGGAGTTGGCGGGCCAATTTAGAACAGAAATACCATGGTCCGTAAACCAGGCACGGGTAGATTTTGCGCTGTGTGCAGGCGCCAAGTCCTGTTGGAACTTGAAATCTCCATCTCCATAGAGCAGGTCAGCAGCAGGAAGCATGAAGTGCTCTAAAACTTGCTGGTAGACGGCTGCGTTGACCCTGGATCTCAGGAAACAGAGTGGACCGACACCAGCAGATGACATGGCACCCCAAACCATCACTGATGGTGGAAACTTTACACTAGACTTCAGGCAACGTGGATCCTGTGCCTCTCCTGTCTTCCTCCAGACTCTGGGACCTCGATTTCCAAAGGAAATGCAAAATTTGCTTTCGTCAGAAAACATGACTTTGGACCACTCAGCAGCAGTCCAGCTCTTTTTTTCCTTAGCCCAGGTGAGACGCTTTTCGCGCTGTTTCTTGGTCAACAGTGGCTTGACACGAGGTATGCGGCAGTTGAAACCCATGTCTTTCAAGCGTTTCTTGGTGGTGGATCTTGAAGCACTGACTCCAGCAGCTGTCCACTCCTTCTGAATCTCCCCCACATTTTTGAATGGGTTTTTTTTCACAATCTTGACCAGGGCGCGGTGATCCCTATCGCTTGTACACTTTTTCTGACCACAGTTTTTCCTTCCCTTTGCCTCTCCATTAATGTGTTTGGACACAGAGCTCTGAGAACAGCCAGCCTCTTCAGCAATAACCTTTTGTGTCTTTCCCTCCTTGTGCAATGTGTCGATGGTTGCCTTTTGGACAGCTGTCAAATCTGAAGTCTTCCCCATGTTTGTGTAGGCTTCAGAACTGGACTGAGAGACCATTTAAAGCCCTTTGCAGGTGTTTTGAGTTAATCAGCTGATTAGTTTGTGGCACCAGGTGTCTTCAAAATTTAACCCTTACACAATATTCTAATTTTGTGACACACGGAATTTTGGATTTTCTTTTGTTGCCACTTCAAATCATCAAAATTAAATGAAATAAACATTTGAATGCATCAGTCTGTGTGCAATGAATAAATATAATGTACAAGTTACACCTTTTGAATGCAATTACTGAAATAAATCAAGTTTTTCAAAATATTCTAATTTACTGGCTTTTACCTGTGTGTGTATATATATATATATATATATATATATATATATATATATATATATATATATATATATATATATATATATATATATATATATATATGTATATAGCTGTAATTCACTGAAATTCAAGTATTTCTTTTTTATATATATAAATATATATACTGTATATATATATATATATATATATATATATATATATATATATATATATATATATATATATATAAAAGAAATACTTGAATTTCAGTGAATTACAGCTATATACATATATATATACATATATATGTATATATATACTGCATATATATATATATATATATATATATATATAAAAGAAATACTTGAATTTCAGTGAAGTACAGCTATATACATATATATATACATATATATATACATATATATATATATGTATATATGTATATATATATATGTATATATATATATATATATATATATATATATGTATATAGCTGTAATTCACTGAAATTCAAGTATTTCTTTATATATATATATATATATATATATATATATATATATATATATATATATATATATATATATATATTACAAATACTTGAATTTCAGTGAATTCTAGCTATAAATATACTCCTCCCCCCTTAACTCCAAGGTTGGCAAGTATGAGGATTGGTCCTGGTGGAGATCTACACTCTTAGTGATTTTCTTCTTTATTCAGAGTAATCATTTGACTTTCTAAAGGTTTTTAACTAAAACAACTAAGTGGGTTGAAAAATATTTCTGTGTTTCTTGTAGTATTTAAAATGTATGATTTTTCTTCTTCGATGTTTGCCCTTTTTCTGGTTTGAACAACAGCCATGGAAAAAGTCTGTGCACGTGCTTGTATATATATATTTTTTATTTTCAAAGTGTAGTTGTCCATTATTTGATGTTAGATACTTTTGACAACCATTCTTTTAAAACAAGACTAAATTGCCTTTATTTTGAAAATCAACTGTTGTGGAGTAGGAAACGGAAGTTGCTGACTTCTAGCGCATGCGCAAATGTACTTGAAGCCAAGCAAAAAGACGACGAGGAAGTTTTTCGGAGATTCTTCGAATTCACGGTCTTAAAGTGATATGATTCACAGCAGATATAGCAACAAATATCTCAATTGGTATTTTCCAAAGCCACGAAACGTGCATTGAGTTTGGAGCGATATCTGAAGTGAAGATTGAAGACGTGATAGAAGATGGACGACTACTGCTATGCTAAGATGGCGACGTCCGCTAAAAGAGAACATGAAAGAGAATCAACTTCCAGCAAATCACCAACGGAGATAAAGACGAAAGATGAAGGTGAGTGAGTTGAAGTTTTGTCATTTGAAAACTATTTCAAGCCCTTAAAAAAGTGTTGATGAGAAATTAACCGACTTTTCAACAATGTAAAGAAAGAGCCGCCATGATTGTTACTTAGACTTAGACCAACTTTAATGATCCACAAGGGAAATTGTTCCACACAGTAGCTCAGTTACAATGATGGAAATTGTAAGGATGGAAAGGACAATGCAGGTATAAATAGACTAAATATAGCGATATAAAATATAACATATCCGAATATATACATAATCTGTTGAAGAAGGCAGTGGAGTTCACATCAGAGGAGATGAAAGAATGCAAAAGTCAAATGAAGAAAGTGGAAGAGCAAAACGTGCTTCTTACTAATGAAATATTTAGCTCGCATTACTAAGCTAAGTTATCAATCAATCAATCAATGTTTATTTATATAGTCCTAAATCACAAGTGTCTCAAAGGGCTGCACAAGCCACAACGACATCCGCGGTACAGAGCCCACATCACGGCAAGGAAAAACTCACCCCAGTGGGACGTCGATGTGAATGACTATGAGAAACCTTGGAGAGGACCGCATATGTGGGTGACCCCCCCCCCCCCCCCCCCCCCCTCTAGGGGAGACCGAATGCAATGGATGTTGAGTGGGTCTGACATAATATTGTGAGAGTCCAGTCCATAGTGGATCTAACATAATAGTAAGAGTCCAAATAAAAAATAAAAATACCATACCCCCCCCACTCCCCCACAGCACCAGTCCGTGGGACAAATTTTCAAGCGTTGACCGATCCGCAGTTACAAAAAGGTTGGGGACCACTGATTTACAAAGTAATTCCAATGATCATTGCAGTTGTACAGAAAGTGGATCCAGTTTCTTGCATTTAATATCTAAAAAGTTCTCTACTTCTTAACTACAGACTTCTTTCAGATAGATATTATCTTTTTTAGTTTTGCGATGTATTTCAATGTTGACTTTCCCCCACTGTTAGTTTGTAGTATCCTAATGTCCATCGCAGCAGATGTTTTCTACTTTCTGTGATTCTAGCTGAACTTTTCTGAGTCTATGACAAGTCATGTAAACATTGATCCATCATTCTGGCAAGGCACTAAATGAATGGCCATGAAACACTACACACTAGGGTTGTCCCCATACCAATAATTTAGTACCGGTACTAAATGTATAAATACTTTTCTGAATAAATGGAACTACAAAAAATGTCAATACTGGCTTTATTTTAAAGGGGAACATTATCACCAGACCTATGTAAGCGTCAATATATACCTTGATGTTGCAGAAAAAAGACCATATATTTTTTTAACCGATTTCCCGAACTCTAAATGGGTGGATTTTGGCGAATTAAACGCCTTTCTATTATTCGCTCTCGGAGCGATGACGTCACAATGTGATGTCACATCGGGAAGCAATCCGCCATTTTCTCAAACACCGAGTCAAATCAGCTCTGTTATTTTCCGTTTTGTCGACTGTTTTCCGTACCTTGGAGACATCATGTCTCGTCGGTGTGTTGTCGGAGGGTGTAACAACACGAACAGGGACGGATTCAAGTTGCACCAGTGGCCCAAAGATGCGAAAGTGGCAAGAAATTGGACGTTTGTTCCGCACACTTTACCGACGAAAGCTATGCTACGACAGAGATGGCAAGAATGTGTGGATATCCTGCGACACTCAAAGCAGATGCATTTCCAACGATAAAGTCAAAGAAATCTGCCGCCAGACCCCCATTGAATCTGCCGGAGTGTGTGAGAAATTCAGGGACAAAGGACCTCGGTAGCACGGCAAGCAATGGCCGCAGTTTGTTCCCGCAGACGAGCGAGCTAAACCCCCTGGATGTCTTGGCTCACACCGTCCCTTATGCCACCGAAGATGATCAAGAGAAGAATATCGACCCTAGCTTCCCTGGCCTGCTGACATGAGGGTATGTCTACAGAATATATTAATTGATGAAAACTGGGCTGTCTGCACTCTCAAAGTGCATGTTGTTGCCAAATGTATTTCATATGCTGTAAACCTAGTTCATAGTTGTTAGTTTCCTTTAATGCCAAACAAACACATACCAATCGTTGGTTAGAAGGCGATCGCCGAATTCGTCCTCGCTTTCTCCCGTGTCGCTGGCTGTCGTGTCGGTTTCGCTTGCATACGGTTCAAACCGATATGGCTCAATAGCTTCAGTTTCTTCTTCAATTTCGTTTTCGCTACCTGCCTCCACACTACAACCATCCGTTTCAATACATGCGTAATCTGTTGAATCGCTTAAGACGCTGAAATCCGAGTCTGAATCCAAGCTAATGTCGCTATAGCTTGCTGTTCTTTCAATCCAATCCAATCCAATCCACTTTATTTATATAGCACATTTAAACAACAAAATGTTTCCAAAGTGCTGCACAACAATATTAAACACAATTAAAAACAATAAAAAATAAATATGATTAAAAACAATTTCAAAGGGTAAAACCAATTAAAACAGTAAATAGAAAGCAACATTTTAAAAACACAGAGGACAACAGAGGACCACACAACTCACGTAGTGTTAAAAGCCAGAGAATAAAAGTGGGTCTTAAGACGAGACTTAAAACACTCCACTGTGGGAGCAGTTCGAATATGGAGGGGCAGAGTGTTCCAGAGCTTAGGGCCGACCACAGAGAAGGCCCTGTCTCCCCTGGTTTTAAGTCTGGTCTTGGACACCACGAGCTGGAGCTGGCTCTCGGACCTCAGAGCGCGCGCAGGATTGTAAGTTTGGATGAGGTCCGAGATATACTGAGGTGCCAGTCCATGTAAAGCTTTAAAAACAAACAGCAAGGTTTTAAAATCAATTCTCAAATGAACAGGGAGCCAGTGCAAACTCTCAAGGATTGGGGTTATATGCTGGCGTCTCCTGGCCCCTGTTAAAAGTCGTGCTGCCGCATTCTGGACTAACTGCAACCGGGAGAGAGCTTTTTGACTAATGCCAGCATAAAGTGCATTGCAGTAGTCCAGGCCACTTGAAATAAAAGCATGCACGACTTGTTCAAAAAGGTTAAAAGATAAAAACGGTTTTACCTTTGCTAAAAGACGAAGATGATAAAAACACGATTTAAAAACGCCATTGACTTGTTTGTCAAGTTTAAAATCGCTGTCTATAGTGACGCCAAGGCTGGTGACTTTGGGACACACATCATTTTGCAATGGTCCCAAGTCAGTGAGGGTCGGACCAAACACTAAAATTTCCGTTTTTCCCTCATTCATTATTAAAAAATTCTGGGCTAACCGAGCCTTGACGTCGCATAGACAGTTGAGAAGGGGTGTCAGGGGGCCGTGGCCTTTTGAAATAGGCATATAAATTTGGCAGTCGTCTGCATAAAAGTGATAAGACACTCCATGCCTCTTAAAAATCTCTCCAAGAGGGAGGAGATATAGAGCGAACAGGATGGGGCCATGTTTGTTTGTATTGGCATCACTATGTGACGTCCAGTGTTGGGTTAGTTACTGAAAACCAGTAACTAGTTACAGTTACTAGTTACTTTATTTCAAAAGTAACTCAGTTACTAACTCAGTTACTTACACCAAAAAGTAATGCGTTACTGTGAAAAGTAACTATTTAGTTACTTCTTCTACTTTTTGTTTTTAAAGCTCCCATTAATGCCCTTTTAGCCTTCATTTCAGTACTGTTATTGCACTGGAGAATAATACAATGTGTTGATCAACTTGACATACATTTGCATCACTGAACTCTGCTAAGCAATGTGCTCTACATACAACACACAAAGACAAAGATATGTTTAAAAGGGCCAATTTATTTCAGGCCAGAACAAATTGACAAAACTATTTTAAATAGCTGCAACATAACATACATAAGTAACAAACAGCATAATAACACTAACACTAACACTAACCACGTTAAACCCAGATTCCAAACTAACAAAGGTCTTAACTCATTGTCTTTCTATGCCACTTCAATATGGAATCCACTCCCAACAGGTGTAATATAAAGGGCATCTCTATCCTCCTTCAAAACCGCACTAAAAGAACATCTCCAGGCAACTACAACCCTAAACTAACACCCTCCCTTCCACATAATACCTCTTCAGATTGTAAATAATCAAATGTAGACACTTTTTCTTATACTTTCTGATCTCTCTCTCTATGTCCACTACTTGCTATACATATCCTACCAAGTCAGTCCTACACTGTTTCAATGTCCATTTCTCTGATGATGCAATTGTTGATGCTGATTGTTGATGACAGAAGTGTTGATACCAACCAAACCTAACCCCCCCCCCCTCATCCCCGTCCTCCATATCCCACACCCCGGATTGTAAATAATTCAATGTATATACCCTGATGATTATCTTGTGTGATGACTGTATTATGATGTTAGTATATATCTGATAGTATATATCTGTATCATGAATCAATTTAAGTGGACCCCGACTTAAACAAGTTGAAAAACTTATTGGGGTGTTACCATTTAGTGGTCAATTGTACGGAATATGTACTTCACTGTGCAATCTACTAATAAAAGTCTCAATCAATCAATCAATCAACAACATAGCTGTAAAGCTGGCTTCACCTAAGGAAGGCACACGTGACATACACAGAGCCTAACCAGGCAGATTTGAATTGTTGTTTTGGGCAGTAGACGGGATCTTTGATCCAAGACACAACTTACATTTAACTAAAATGTTCTTTTCTTTGTGCTCGACAAAAGAAAAAAAGTGAGAATATCTCATACTTGCCTCTCCCTGGGACAACCATTCTCCCAAATGTCTCCCGATTTCCAGCCGGACTTAAGGCACGCCCCTCCAGGTCCGTGCGGACCTGAGTGAGGACAGCCTGTCGTCACGTCCGCTTGGCCAACCAAAAACTAACCACAGAACACTATACCGTATAGTCGTATAGTGTTCTGTGGTTACTTTTTTGTAGGCCAACGGTTTACGTTGTGTTGCGCACCCCCCTCCCCTCCCCTCCCCTCCCCACACCCACACACACACAGAGAGCGCAGAGGAAGAATCAGAAGCACATCTCTGCTTCGCTGCCATAAAACACGATCAGATCCTCAGTTTCTAGCCGATACTACATAAAAAAATAACGTAAAATAACGCAGTAACGCATCATGTAGTAACGGTAACTGAGTTACTGAATATAAAAAATAACGCGTTAGATTACTAGTTACCGCCGAAACTAACGGCGTTACAGTAACGCGTTACTTTGTAACGCGTTAGTCCCAACACTGGTGACGTCACAGGAAAATGGACGGGTGGTTAAAATCAGGCACTTTGAAGCTTTTTTTAGGGATATTGCGTGATGGGTAAAATTTTGAAAAAAACTTCGAAAAATAAAATAAGCCACTGGGAACTGATTTTTAATGGTTTTAACCATTCTGAAATTGTGATCATGTTCCCCTTTAACATAAAATCCTACACTACATTAAACACTCACAGTCAAAGAACAATTTTACAAGGTTAAAATATAAATTAAAATGCATTAAACACATTGGGCTTTTCTTGTTGCACTCAAATAACAATTTACAATTGTCCATATTACATATAGTCTGCTATAATCAAGGATTAGATTAGAATAGAACATAAAGTTTTACTGACATTATATTAAATCATTCTTCATAAAGTGACCAACTTGTAACTAATCGACGGCCTCGTCCTTCCGACCAAAGAGCGGAGCTTTATGGACCCAGTGTTACCCCCGACAAAACATGGGCCCTGGAGGGAACGTCTCCCCTGCGCTCCTTGACCACGGTCTGGGAGCCCACAAACAGGAAAGGTGTAAAGCAACCCTTGCAGTGTCACCTTTATTGTTAGTTTCGAAGCCCAAATACCTCCATATTGCACTTCACACACCCTCTTTATTAACCAGTAGAATTGTCCTTTGTTGCCTTTCTTCCTCTCCACCATGTTATTGCTTGTATGCACTTTGTGTGTGCGTTTTGACACACTCAACATCATGCGCCTCGGCTCTGTAGTCACCGTCGCACAGCGACATTCAGATGGAAGGACGGCACCGGTACTTTTCAAAGGTGGTATAGTACCGATTTCAATTGATTAGTACCACAATACCGTATTTTCCGCACTATAAGGCGCACCTAAAAACCACAAATTTTCTCAAAAGCTGACAGTGCGCCTTATAACCCGGTGCGCTTTATTACGATTCATTTTCATAAAGTTTCGATCTCGCAACTTCGGTAAACAGCCGCCATCTTTTTTCCCGGTAGAACAGGAAGCGCTTCTTCTTCTACGCAAGCAACCGCCAAGGAAAGCACCCGCCCCCATAGAACAGGAAGCGCTTCTTCTTCTACTGTAAGCAACCACCCGCCCCCGGAAGAAGAAGAAAAAACGCGCGGATATCACCGTACGTTTCATTTCCTGTTTACATCTGTAAAGACCACAAAATGGCTCCTACTAAGCGACAAGGATCCGGTTCATAAAAAGACGCAATCTCTCCATCCGCACACGGATTACTACCGTATTTCACAGCAACTGATATTCCTGTGAACCGCACTGTGGAACGGGAGCACGTACGGTGAATATTCGCACCACAGGGAATGAGAAGTCATCCTTCACTGTGGTTCTAGCTTGCCATGCTAACTTCCACCCATGGTGATATTCAAAAGGAAGACCTTGCCAAAAGAGACCTTTCCAGCCGGCGTCATCATAAAAGCTAACTCGAAGGGATGGATGGATGAAGAAAAGATGAGCGAGTGGTTAAGGGAAGTTTACGCGAAGAGGCCGGGTGGCTTTTTTCACACAGCTCCGAAGGCGAACACACCTTCACTAAGACGGGCAGACAGCGCCGGACGACATACGCCAACATTTGCCAGTGGATCGTAAATGCCTGGGCAGATATTTCGGTCACAACTGTGGTCCGAGCTTTCCGGAAGGCAGGATTCACAGAACAACAGCGACACTGACTCCGATGACTTCGACGAGACGGAACCGGCCATTTTGGATACCACGCTTGCGCAACTTTTCAATTCGGACACCGAAGACGAAGAATTCGAAGGATTTACGAATGAAGAATAACTTCAGAAGGTGAGCGCTATGTTTATTTTGTGTGTTGTGACATTAACGTTCGAGCAACATTATGTTGCTATTGCTCTACACCATTTTGAATTTTACTATGTTTGTGATTGCACATTTGCGTACATTTTGGGACAGAGTTGTTAGAACGCTGGTTTTCAATATATTATTAAAGTTTGACTGAACTATCTGACTGTTTTTTTGACATTCCCTTTAGCGCAGCGTAGGCGCGGCTTATAATCCGGGGCGGCTTATTGGTGGACAAAGTTATGAAATATGTAATTCATTGAAGGTGCGGCTAATAATCCGGTGCGCTTTATAGTGCGGAAAATACGGTACTTTATTAGTAGCAGTATACTATACAACCCTACTACACACACATACAGTACATAGAAGAAAGTGTGTTTTTGTTGTTTGTGTCTTGCAGACGTCCAGCAGCTGATCGGTAATCCAGAAGAAGTTTCCCCTCAGTTAGGGGGGAGCTCCACTTTGAAGCAGGAGACTCCACAACCACCCTGCATTAAAAAGGAAGAGGAGGAACTCTGCATCACTCAGGAGGGAGAGTGTCTTCTAGGACGAGAGGAAGCTGATTACACCAAGTTTCCACTGAGTATTCTCTCTGTGAAGACTGAAGATGATGGAGAGAAACCACAAGTTGACAACCTCTCAGCTCCACTATCAGATAGTGAGGCTGAAGACGAGGTTGAAGAACCTTTGAGCAGCGATAAAGACTGTGAAGGTGATATGAGGACTCACACTGACAACAAACACTCTGAATGCTCTACAAAGAAGAGAGGTAAAACATGTTTGAGCTGCTCAGTTTGTGCTGAAAGTTTTACTAAAAAGAGCCGTTTTATTGAACACATGAAAACACACACAGGTAAAAAAACATTTAACTGTTCGATTTGTGATAAAAACTATTCTTTCCAGAGCATTTTCACTAAACACATGAAATCACACACAGGTGAAAAACCATTTAGTTGTTCAGTTTGTGGCAAAAGCTTTTCTCGAAATAGCCATTTGACTCACCACATGAGAACACACACAGGTGAAAAACCATTTAGTTGTTCAATTTGTGGCTACAGCTTTTCTCAAAATAGCCATTTGACTCAACACATGAGAACACATACAGGTGAAAAACCATTTAATTGTTCAGTTTGTGGCTACAGCTGTTCTAAAAATAGCCATTTGACTCAACACATGAGAACACACACAGGTGAAAAACCATTTAGTTGTTCAATTTGTGGCCACAGCTTTTCTCAAAATAGCCATTTGACTCAACACATGAGAACACACACAGGTGAAAAACCATTTAATTGTTCAGTTTGTGGCTACAGCTTTTCTCAAAATATCAATTTGACTCAACACATGAGAACACACACAGGTGAAAAAACATTTAATTGTTCAGTTTGTGGCTACAGCTTTTCTCAAAATACCCATTTGACTCAACACATGAGAACACACACAGGTAAAAAACCATTTAGTTGTTCAGTTTGTGGCAAAAGCTTTTCTGTTATGTGCAATTTGACTCAACACATGAGAACACACACAGGTGAAAAACCATTTAATTGTTCAGTTTGTGGCTACAGCTTTTCTCAAAATACCCATTTGACTCAACACATGAGAACACACACAGGTGAAAAACCATTTAATTGTTCAGTTTGTGGCTACAGCTTTTCTCAAAATACCCATTTGACTCAACACATGAGAACACACACAGGTAAAAAACCATTTAGTTGTTCAGTTTGTGGCAAAAGCTTTTCTGTTAAGAGCAATTTGACTCAACACATGAGAACACACTCTGGAATATAACCATTTAGTTGTTCAGTTTGTGGTACGAGCTTTTTTTATAACAGCTCTTTGTGTCGACACATGAGAACACACGCTGGAGGAAAACCATTTAAATGTTAAGTGTGCTGTAAAAGGTTCCCACATAATGCAGACGCAGTAAAACACATAAAAACACACAAGGGAAAATAGCCAATTAGCTGTTTAGTTTGTGGTATGTTGCTACTTCTTTCACAAATATCTGAGGTATTCATACAAACTTGGATTATTTGGAGCATAATCTTATCCAATGTTATCTCTGTATCTGAAACCTTCCTGAACAGTTTGTATGGTTTGTTGAGTTAGCACAGGATTAATATGTGGAAATGACAAATGAGGTAGTTGATACATAGAGTCGTTTTTATTCATGCTTTATTTAGGTTTTTGTTCAATCCTAGATGGGTTGTGACTTAAAGTTTAATTGCTTTGTAGAAACACTGAGATTAAGTCTTAGTTCACCCTTTTTTCCCTCTAAATGTTCAACTAACTTGAAGTGTTTTGTCAAGAGGATTATTTGTGATATGTACATTTTCAGAATGTGCTTGTTCTATTTTGGGCCAAAGTAAAATAAAGAAAACCATCTGAAGTTGTCATAGTCGTATTTTTAAGTTATCATGCCATGATTTTAGCCGTCCCGCCCACGTGGAAATAGATTTTCCTCCATGCGGCCCCTGAGCTAAAATGAGTTTGACACCCCTGCTGTAATGTGACTCATGTGAGCAGGTTACTGTATAAACACATTTTGTTATAAGTTATAAAAATGTGTTCAGTTCTCAGAGACACATCAATGTCAGTGTAGCTGCTGACAGAAGCAACATGTATATTTGATATATAATGTCATAGTTGGTGAGAATAAATAAATACAATGCATAAAGATAAGTTCATATTGTACACATAATGTGATTAAAAAGGTATTTCCTTGGGTTAATTCATGCAAGTTTATGTTAACTTTATTTTTGTTACAAACCCATGTCAATTGAGTGGGGAATATAATTTGGTCACGTTGTTGGAGGGACAATTAATATGTGAGGGAATTAAGGAAGCAGCATGAGACGACAAGTGTTTCAATCAATCAATCAATGTGTACTTATATAGTCCTAAATCACGAGTGTCTCAAAGGGCTGCACAAGCCACAACGACATCCTCGGTTCAGATTCCACATCACGGCAAGGAAAAACTCAACCCAACGGGACGACGAGAATCCTTGGAGAGGACCGCAGATGTGGGGACGACCGGTGCAATGGACGCCGAGTAGATCTAGCATAATATTGTGGAGATATATATATATATATATATAATTTATATAGTCCAGTCTATAGTGGATCCAACATAATAGTGAGAGTCCAGTCCATAGTGGATCCAACATAATATTGGGAGAGTCTAGTCCATAGTGGATCTAACATAATAGTGTGAGAGTCCAGTCCATAGTGGATCTAACATAATATTGTGAGAGTCCAGTCCGTAGTGGATCTAACATAATAGTGAGAGTCCAGTCCATAGTGGATCTAACATAATATTGTGAGAGTCCAGTCCATAGTGGATCTAACATAATAGTGAGAGTCCAGTCCATAGTGGATCTAACATAACAGTGAGAGTCCAGTCCATTGTGGATCTAACATAATAGTGAGAGTCCAGTCCATAGTGGATCTGACATAATAGTGTGAGAGTCCAGTCCATAGTGGATCTAACATAATAGTGAGAGTCCAGTCCATAGTGGATCTGACATAATAGTGTGAGAGTCCAGTCCATAGTGGATCTGACATAATAGTGTGAGAGTCCAGTCCATAGTGGATCTAGCATAATAGTGAGAGTCCAGTCCATAGTGGATCTAACATAATAGTGTGAGAGTCCAGTCCAGAGTGGATCTAACATAATAGTGAGAGTCCAGTCCATCGTGGATCTAACATGACAGTGAGAGTCCAGTCCATTGTGGATCTAACATAATAGTGAGAGTCCAATCCATAGTGGATCTAACATAATATTGTGAGAGTCCAGTTCATAGTGGATCTAACATAATAGTGTGAGAGTCCAGTCCATAGTGGATCTAACATAATAGTGTGAGAGTCCAGTCCATAGTGGATCTAACATAATATTGTGAGAGTCCAGTCCATAGTGGATCTAACATAATAGTGTGAGAGTCCAGTCCATAGTGGATCTAACATAATAGTGAGAGTCCAGTCCATAGTGGATCTAACATAATAGTGTGTGAGTCCAGTCCATAGTGGATCTAACATAATAGTGAGAGTCCAGTCCATAGTGGATCTAACATAACAGTGAGAGTCCAGTCCATAGTGGATCTAACATAATAGTGAGAGTCCAGTCCATAGTGGATCTAACATAATATTGTGAGAGTCCAGTTCATAGTGGATCATACATAATAGTGTGAGAGTCCAGTCCATAGTGGATCTAACATAATAGTGTGAGAGTCCAGTCCATAGTGGATCTAACATAATATTGTGAGAGTCCAGTCCATAGTGGATCTAACATAATAGTGTGAGAGTCCAGTCCATAGTGGATCTAACATAATAGTGAGAGTCCAGTCCATAGTGGATCTAACATAATAGTGTGTGAGTCCAGTCCATAGTGGATCTAACATAATAGTGAGAGTCCAGTCCATAGTGGATCTAACATAACAGTGAGAGTCCAGTCCATAGTGGATCTAACATAATAGTGAGAGTCCAGTCCATAGTGGATCTAACATAATATTGTGAGAGTCCAGTTCATAGTGGATCATACATAATAATGTGAGAGTCCAGTCCGTAGTGGATCTAGCATAACAGTGAGAGTCCAGTCCATAGTGGATCTAACATAATAGTGTGAGAGTCCCGTCCATAGTGGATCTAACATAATAGTGAGAGTCCAGTCTATAGTGGATCTAACATAATAGTGTGAGAGTCCAGTCCATAGTGGATCTAACATAATAGTGTGAGAGTCCAGTCCATAGTGGATCTAACATAATAGTGTGAGAGTCCAGTCCATAGTGGATCTAACATAATAGTGTGAGAGTCCAGTCCATAGTGGATCTAACATAATAGTGTGAGAGTCCAGTCCATAGTGGATCTAACATAATAGTGAGAGTCCAGTCTATAGTGGATCTAACATAATAGTGTGAGAGTCCAGTCCATAGTGGATCTAACATAATAGTGTGAGAGTCCAGTCCATAGTGGATCTAACATAATAGTGAGAGTCCAGTCTATAGTGGATCTAACATAATAGTGTGAGAGTCCAGTCCATAGTGGATCTAACATAATAGTGTGAGAGTCCAGTCCATAGTGGATCTAACATAATAGTGTGAGAGTCCAGTCCATAGTGGATCTAACATAATAGTGTGAGAGTCCAGTCCATAGTGGATCTAACATAATAGTGAGAGTCCAGTCCATAGTGGATATAACATAATAGTGAGAGTCCAGTCCATAGTGGATCTAACATAATAGTGTGAGAGTCCAGTCCATAGTGGATCTAACATAATAGTGTGAGAGTCCAGTCCATAGTGGATCTAACATAATAGTGAGAGTCCAGTCCATAGTGGATCTAACATAACAGTGAGAGTCCAGTCCATTGTGGATATAACATAATAGTGAGAGTCCAGTCCATAGTGGATCTAACATAATATTGTGAGAGTCCAGTCCATAGTGGATCTAACATAATAGTGTGAGATTCCAGTCCATAGTGGATCTAACATAATAGTGAGAGTCCAGTCCATAGTGGATCTAACATAATAGATTGAGAGTCCAGTCCATAGTGGATCTAACATAATAGTGTGAGAGTCCAGTCCATAGTGGATCTAACATAATAGTGAGAGTCCAATCCATAGTGGATCTAACATAATAGTGTGAGAGTCCAGTCCATAGTGGATCTAACATAATAGTGAGAGTCCAGTCCATAGTGGATCTAACATAATAGTGAGAGTCCAATCCATAGTGGATCTAACATAATAGTGTGAGAGTCCAGTCCATAGTGGATCTAACATAATAGTGAGAGTCCAGTCCATAGTGGATCTAACATAATATTGTGAGAGTCCAGTCCATAGTGGATCTAACATAATAGTGAGAGTCTAGTCCATAGTGGATCTAACATAATATTGTGAGAGTCCAGTCCATAGTGGATCTAACATAATATTGTGAGAGTCCAGTCCATAGTGGATCTAACATAATAGTGAGAGTCCAGTCCATAGTGGATCTAACATAATAGTGTGAGAGTCCAGTCCATAGTGGATCTAACATAATAGTGAGAGTCTAGTCCATAGTGGATCTAACATAATAGTGAGAGTCCAGTCCATAGTGGATCTAACATAATATTGTGAGAGTCCAGTCCATAGTGGATCTAACATAATAGTGAGAGTCCAGTCCATAGTGGATCTAACATAATAGTGAGAGTCTAGTCCATAGTGGATCTAACATAATAGTGAGAGTCTAGTCCATAGTGGATCTAACATAATAGTGAGAGTCCAGTCCATAGTGGATCTAACATAATAGTGTGAGAGTCCAGTCCATAGTGGATCTAACATAATAGTGAGAGTCCAGTCCATATTGGATCTAACATAATAGTGTGAGAGTCCAGTCCACAGTGGATCTTACATAATAATGTGAGAGTCCAGTCCATAGTGGATCTAACATAACAGTGAGAGTCCAGTCCATAGTGGATCTAACATAATAGTGAGAGTCTAGTCCATAGTGGATCTAACATAATATTGTGAGAGTCCAGTCCATAGTGGATCTAACATAATAGTGAGAGTCCAGTCCATAGTGGATCTAACATAATAGTGAGAGTCCAGTCCATAGTGGATCTAACATAATAGTGAGAGTCTAGTCCATAGTGGAGCTAACATAATAGTGAGAGTCCAGTCCATAGTGGATCTAACATAATAGTGTGAGAGTCCAGTCCATAGTGGATCTAACATAATAGTGAGAGTCCAGTCCATAGTGGGGCCAGCAGGAGACCATCCCGAGCGGAGACAGGTCAGCAGCGCAGAGATGTCCACAACCGATGCACAGACGAGCGGTCCAACCCGGGTCTCAACTTTGGACAGCCAGCGCTTCATCCATGGCCACCGGACCTGTGCCCCCCCCCCCCCCCCCCCCTTCCCCTCCACAAGGGAGAGGGAGGCAGAGCAGAAAAGAAACGGCAGATCAACTGGTCTTAAAAGGGGGTCTATTTAAAGGCTAGAGTATACAAATGAGTTTTAAGATGGGACTTAAATGCTTCTACTGAGGTAGCATCTCTAACTGTTACCGGGAGAGCATTCTTAGTGATTTCCAGAGCTCACAAAAAGTGTGCGGGCTATAGAGTGTTTTCTATTTGGGCTCCAGTACTCTGGAATGCCCAAATAATGAAAAAAAATAAATAAATGTGTATATGTACATGAGATGCCAGTAATATTTTCCACGATCTTATTGCTTGTATGCAACGAGAGGAAGCTGATTACACCAAGTTTCCACTGAGGATTCTCTCTGTGAAGACTGAAGATGATGAAGAGAAACCACAAGTTGACAACCTCTTAGCTCCACTATCAGATAGTGAGGCTGAAGACGAGGTTGAAGAACCTTTGAGCAGCGATAAAGACTGTGAAGGTGATATGAGGACTCACACTGACAACAAACACTCTGAATGCTCTACAAAGAAGAGAGGTGAAAAATGTTTGAGCTGTTCAGTTTGTGGTAAAAGCTTTTCTCATAACGGCTCTTTGTGGCGACACATGAGAACACACGCTGGAGAAAAACCATTTAGTTGTTCAGTGTGCTGTAAAAGGTTCCCACATAATGCAGACGCAGTAAAACACATGAGAACACACAAGGGAAAATAACCAATTAGTTGTTTAGTTTGTGGTATGTTGCTCATATGTGGCGACATCCACCCTACCCAGGACCTCCTCACTGCTTCTTTCACAAATATCTGAGGTATTCATACAAACTTGGATTATTTGAAGCATAATCTTATCTACTCATGACCCCATGTCTTCTCTGTATCTGAAACCTTCCTGAACAGTAAGATAGATGATGCTTCAAGTGCTTGGTTACTCCTTCTTCAGTCCAGGGACCTGGGGCCTCATGTGTCAAGTTTGTGCACGCTCAAAAACCTGCACTACACACTTTTTCACTACAAAGTTGAGATGTATCAAAACTGACGTTGACGCATAAGTGATGCTGGGTAACTGTTTGCATAACAAACTGCCAACTTTTACTCCTCAGACTGATTGATGTGCAAATCAGAGACATATGAACAATTAACACCCACAACCCAACCCCCACCTCCCTCGACATTCGAGCAAAACAGGTTCATCCGGCCCGCGAGATGAGTTTGCGAAGTGTAAAATTCAGCTGCATTTTTTTGAATGAAAGAAACTGCTGTTGTAAATGTGTCCACTGGATGTCGCAATTCTGTTAGGCAAGCAAATAGTTTATACCGGGGCGAGCAAGTATACCAAGCAAGAGGTACACGGTAAAGCGGGGCTGTGACTCCTCCCCCTCCACCCAACGTAAAACAGGAGTAAAATAAGCAATCAGTAACCCCACTTTAAATGTTTGCCCTTTTTCTGGTTTGAACAACATTCATCGAAATAGTCTGTGCACGTGCTTGTGTATATATATATATTTTTTATTTTCAAAGAGTAGTTATCGATTATTTGATGTTAGATACGTTTGCAAACCATTGCTTTAAAACAAGATTAAAATGCCTTTAATTTGAAAAACAAGTGCTGTGGAGTAGGAAACGGAAGTCGCTGACTTCTAGCGCATGCGCAAATGTACTAGAAGCCAAGCAAAAAGACGAAGCCCGCATGCTATGGTTGTTCGGAGAATTTTCGAATTCACGATCTTAAAGTCATATGATTCACAGCAAATATAGCAACAAATATCTCAATTGGTATTTTCCAAAGCCACGAAACGTGCATTGAGTTTGGAGCGATATCTGAAGTGAAGATTGAAGACGTGATAGAAGATGGACGACTACTGCTATGCTAAGATGGCGACGTCCGCTAAAAGAGAACATGAAAGAGAATCAACTTCCAGCAAATCACCAACGGAGATAAAGACGAAAGATGAAGGTGAGTGAGTTGAAGTTTTGTCCTTTGAAAACTATTTCAAGCCCTGAAAAAAGTGTTGATGAGAAATTAGCCGACTTTTCAACAATGTAAAGAAAGAGCCGCCATGATTGTTACTTAGACTTAGACCAACTTTAATGATCCACAAGGGAAATTGTTCCACACAGTAGCTCAGTTACAATGATGGAAAGTGTAAGGATGGAAAGGACAATGCAGGTATAAATAGACTAAATATAGCGATATAAAATATAACATATATCCGAATATATACATAATATGTTGAAGAAGGCAGTGGAGTTCACATCAGAGGAGATGAAAGAATGCAAAAGTCAAATGAAGAAAGTGGAAGAGCAAAACAAGCGCTTCTTACTAATGAAATATTTAGCTCGCATTACTAAGCTAAGTTATAAATCAATCAATCAATGTTTATTTATATAGTCCTAAATCACAAGTGTCTCAAAGGGCTGCACAAGCCACAACGACATCCTCGGTACAGAGCCCACATAAGGGCAAGGAAAAACTCACCCCAGTGGGACGTCGATGTGAATGACTATGAGAAACCTTGGAGAGGACCGCATATGTGGGTGACCCCCCCCCCCCCCCCCCCCCCCTCTAGGGGAGACCGAATGCAATGGATGTCGAGTGGGTCTGACATAATATTGTGAGAGTCCAGTCCATAGTGGATCTCAATCAATCAATCAATCTTTATTTATATAGCCCTAAATCACAAGTGTCTCAAAGGGCTGCACAAGCCACAACGACATCCTCGGTACAAAGCCGATAACATAATAGTAAGGGTTCAAATAAAAAATAAAAATACCATACCCCCCCCCCCCCCACTCCCCCACAGCACCAGTCCGTGGGACAAATTTTCAAGCGTTGACCGATCCGCAGTTACAAAAAGGTTGGGGACCACTGATTTACAAAGTAATTCCAATGATCATTGCGATTGTACAGAAAGTGGATCCAGTTTCTTGCATTTAATATCTAAAAAGTTCTCTACTTCTTAACTACAGACTTCTTTCAGATAGATTTTATCTTTTTTAGTTTTGCGATGTATTTCAATATTGATTTTTCCCCACTGTTAGTTTGTAGTATACTAATGTCCATCGAAGCAGATGTTTTCTACTTTCTGTGATTCTAGCTGAACTTTTCTGAGTCTATGACAAGTCATGTAAACATTGATCCATCATTCTGGCAAGGCACTAAATGAATGGCCATGAAACACTACACACTAGGGTTGTCCCCATACCAATAATTTAGTACCGGTACTAAATGTATAAATACTTTTCTGAATAAATGGAACTACAAAAAATGTCAATACTGGCTTTATTTTAAAGGGGAACATTATCACCAGACCTATGTACCGTATTATCACCAGACCTATGTACCGTATTTTCCGCACTATTAGCCGCACCTAAAAACCACAAATTTACTCAAAAGCTGACAGTGCGGCTTATAACCCGGTGCACTTTATATATGGATTAATATTAAGATTCATTTTCATAAAGTTTCGGTCTCGCAACTACGGTAAACAGCCGTCATCTTTTTTCCCCGTAGAAGAGGAAGCGCTTCTTCTTCTACGGTAAGCAACCGCCAAGGTAAGCACCCGCCCCCATAGAAGAGGAAGCGCTTCTTCTTCTACTGTAAGCAACCACCCGCCCCCATAGAAGAAGAAGCGCGCGGGTATTACGTTTCATTCCCTTTGTGTGTTCCATGTTGATATACGACTCCATGCGCGCCCACATCACAGATGGTGTCAAAAAACAAGTGAAGCACACAAATACAACACTCGCCGTCATTCCGGGTGGATTAACCAAAGAACTCCAACCGCTCGATATTGGTGTCAACAGGGCATTTAAAGCACGACTGCGAACGGCGTGGGAACAATGGATGACCGAAGGCGAACACACCTTCACTAAGACAGGGAGACAGCGCCGGACGACATACGCCAAAATCTGCCAGTGGATCGTAAATGCCTGGGCGGATATTTCGGCCACAACTGTGGTCCGAGCTTTCCGGAAGGCAATGACTTCGACGAGACGGAGCCGGCCATTTTGGATCCCGTATTCGCCCAACTTTTTAATTCGGACACCGAAGGAGAAGAATTCGAGGGATTTATGAATGAAGAATAACTTCAGAAAGTGAGCGTTATGTTTATTTTGTGTGTTGTGACATTAACGTTCGAGCAACATTATGTTGCTATTGCTCTGCACTATTTTGAATTTTACTATGTTTGTGATTGCACATTTGCACATTACCGTACATTTTGGGAGTGAACAGAGTTGTTAGAACGCTGGTTTTTAATATATTATTAAAGTTTGACTGACCTTTCTGACTGTTTTTTTGACATTCCCTTTAGCGCAGTTAGATGCGGCTTATAACACGGGGCGGCTTATAGGTGGACAAAGTTTTGAAATATGCCGTTCATTGAAGGCGCGGCTTATAACCCAGGGCGGCTTATGGTGCGGAAAATACGGTAAGCGTCAATATATACCTTGATGTTGCAGAAAAAAGACCATATATTTTTTTAACCGATTTCCCGAACTCTAAATGGGTGAATTTTGGCGAATTAAACGCCTTTCTATTATTCGCTCTCGGAGCGATGACGTCACAATGTGATGTCACATCGGGAAGCAATCCGCCATTTTCTCAAACACCGAGTCAAATCAGCTCTGTTATTTTCCGTTTTGTCGACTGTTTTCCGTACTTTGGAGACATCATGTCTCGTCGGTGTGTTGTCGGAGGGTGTAACAACACGAACAGGGACGGATTCAAGTTGCACCAGTGGCCCAAAGATGCGAAAGTGGCAAGAAATTGGACGTTTGTTCCGCACACTTTACCGACGAAAGCTATGCTACGACAGAGATGGCAAGAATGTGTGGATATCCTGCGACACTCAAAGCAGATGCATTTCCAACGATAAAGTCAAAGAAATCTGCCGCCAGACCCCCATTGAATCTGCCGGAGTGTGTGAGCAATTCAGGGACAAAGGACCTCGGTAGCACGGCAAGCAATGGCCGCAGTTTGTTCCCGCAGACGAGCCAGCTAAACCCCCTGGATGTCTTGGCTCACACCGTCCCTTATGCCACCGAAGATGATCAAGAGAAGAATATCGACCCTAGCTTCCCTGGCCTGCTGACATGAGGGTATGTCTACAGAATATATTAATTGATGAAAACTGGGCTGTCTGCACTCTCAAAGTGCATGTTGTTGCCAAATGTATTTCATATGCTGTAAACCTAGTTCATAGTTGTTAGTTTCCTTTAATGCCAAACAAACACATACCAATCGTTGGTTAGAAGGCGATCGCCGAATTTGTCCTCGCTTTCTCCCGTGTCGCTGGCTGTCGTGTCGGTTTCGTCGGTTTCGCTTGCATACGGTTCAAACCGATATGGCTCAATAGCTTCAGTTTCTTCTTCAATTTTGTTTTCGCTACCTGCCTCCACACTACAACCATCCGTTTCAATACATGCGTAATCTGTTGAATTGCTTAAGCCGCTGAAATCCGAGTCTGAATCCGAGCTAATGTCGCTATAGCTTGCTGTTCTATGTGCCATGTTTGTTTGTGTTGGCATCACTGTGTGACGTCACAGGAAAATGGACGGGTGTATATAACGATGGTTAAAATCAGGCACTTTGAAGCTTTTTTTAGGGATATTGCGTGATGGGTAAAATTTTGAAAAAAACTTCGAAAAATATAATAAGCCACTGGGAACTGATTTTTAATGGTTTTAACCATTTTGAAATTGTGATAATGTTCCCCTTTAACATAAAATCCTACACTACATTAAACACTCCCAGTCAAAGAACAATTTTACAAGGTTAAAATATAAATTAAAATGCATTAAACACATTGGGCTTTTCTTGTTGCACTCAAAGAACAATTTACAATTGTCCATATTACATATAGTCTGCTATAATCAAGGATTAGATTAGAATAGAACATAAAGTTTTACTGACATTATATTAAATCATTCTTCATAAAGTGACCAACTTGTAACTAATCGACGGCCTCGTCCTTCCGACCAAAGAGCGGAGCTTTATGGACCCAGCGTTACCCCCGACAAAACATGGGCCCTGGAGGGAACGTCTCCCCTGCGCTCCTTGACCATGGTCTGGGAGCCCACAAACAGGAAAGGTGTAAAGCAACCCTTGCAGTGTCACCTTTATTGTTAGTTTCGAAGCCCAAATACCTCCATATTGCACTTCACACCCCCTCTTTATTAACCAGTAGAATTGTCCTTTGTTGCCTTTCTTCCTCTCCACCATGTTATTGCTTGTATGCACTTTGTGTGTGCGTTTTGACACACTCAACATCATGCACCTCGGCTCAGTAGTCACCGCCACACAGCGACATTCAGATGGAAGGACGGTACCGGTACTTTTTAAAGGTGGTATAGTACTGATTTCAATAGATTAGTACCATGATACTTTATTAGTAGCAGTATACTGTACAACCCTACTACACACACATACAGTACATAGAAGAAAGTGTGAAAAATGTGTTTGTGTTGTGTCTTGCAGACGTCCAGCAGCTGATCGGTAATCCAGAAGAAGTTTCCCCTCAGTTAGGGGGGAGCTCCACTTTGAAGCAGGAGACTCCACAACCACCCTGCATTAAAAAGGAAGAGGAGGAACTCTGCATCACTCAGGAGGGAGAGTGTCTTCTAGGACGAGAGGAAGCTGATTACACCAAGTTTCCACTGAATATTATCTTTGTGAAGACTGAAGATGATGAAGAGAAACCACAAGTAGACAACCTCTTTGCTCCACTATCAGATAGTGAGGCTGAAGACGAGGTTGAAGAATCTTTGAGCAGCGATAAAGACTGTGAAGGTGATATGAGGACTCACACTGACAACAAACACTCTGAATGCTCTACAAAGAAGAGAGGTAAAACATGTTTGAGCTGCTCAGTTTGTGCTGAAAGTTTTACTAAAAAGAGCCTTTTGACTCAACACATGAGAACACACACAGGTAAAAAAACATTTAACTGTTCGATTTGTGATAACAACTATTCTTTACAGAGCATTTTGACTAAACACATGAAATCACACACAGGTGAAAAACCATTTAGTTGTTCAGTTTGTGGCAAAAGCTTTTCTCGAAATATCAATTTGACTCACCACATGAGAACACACACAGGTGAAAAACCATTTAGTTGTTCAATTTGTGGCTACAGCTTTTCTCAAAATAGCCATTTGACTCAACACATGAGAACACACACAGGTGAAAAACCATTTAGTTGTTCAGTTTGTGGCAAAAGCTTTTCTCGAAATATCAATTTGACTCACCACATGAGAACACACACAGGTGAAAAACCATTTAGTTGTTCAATTTGTGGCTACAGCTTTTCTCAAAATAGCCATTTGACTCAACTCATGAGAACACACACAGGTGAAAAACCATTTAGTTGTTCAATTTGTGGCCACAGCTTTTCTCGAAATAGCCATTTGACTCAACACATGTGAACACACACAGGTGAAAAACCATTTAATTGTTCAGTTTGTGGCAAAAGCTTTTCTCAAAATATCAATTTGACTCAACACATGAGAATACACACAGGTGAAAAACCATTTAATTGTTCAATTTGTGGCTACAGCTTTTCTCAAAATATCAATTTGACTCAACACATGAGAACACACACAGGAAAAAAACAATTTACCGTATTTTCCGCACTATAAGGCGCACCGGATTATTAGCCGCACCTTCAATGAATTACATATTTCATAACTTTGTCCACCAATAAGCCGCCCCGGACTATAAGCCGCGCCTACGCTGCGCTAAAGTGAATGTCAAAAAAACAGTCAGATAGTTCAGTCAAACTTTAATAATATATTGAAAACCAGCGTTCTAACAACTCTGTCCCAAAATGTACAAATGTGCAATCACAAACATAGTAAAATTCAAAATGGTGTAGAGCAATAGCAACATAATGTTGCTCGAACGTTAATGTCACAACACACAAAATAAACATAGCGCTCACTTTCTGAAGTTATTCTTCATTCGTACCGGTAAATCCTTCGAATTCTTCGTCTTCGGTGTCCGAATTGAAAAGTTGCGCAAGCGTGGGTTCCAAAATGGCCGGCTCCGTCTCTTCGAAGTCATCGGATTCAGTGTCGCTGTTGTTGTGCAGCAGTTCTGTGAATCCTGCCTTCCGGAAAGCTCGGACCACAGTTGTGACAGAAATATCTGCCCAGGCATTTACAATCCACTGGCAGATGTTGGCGTATGTCGTCCGGCGTTGTCTGCCCGTCTTAGTGAAGGTGTGTTCGCCTTCGGTCATCCATTTTTCCCACGCCGTTCGCAGTCGTGATTTGAATGCCCTGTTGACACCAATATCCAGCGGTTGGAGTTCTTTGGTTAATCCACCCGGAATGACGGCGAGTGTTGTATTTGTGTGCTTCACTTGTTTTTTGACACCATCTGTGATGTGGGCGCGCATAGAGTCGTATATCAACATGGACGGAGCTGTGTGAAAAAAGCCACCCGGCCTCTTCGCGTAAACTTCCCTTAACCACTCGCTCATCTTTTCTTCATCCATCCATCCCTTCGAGTTAGCTTTTATGATGACGCCGGCTGGAAAGGTCTCTTTTGGCAAGGTCTTCCTTTTGAATATCACCATGGGAGGAAGTTTCTGGCCATTAGCATGGCAAGCTAGAACCACAGTGAAGGACGACTTCTCATTCCCTGTGGTGCGAATATTCACCGTACGTGCTCCCGTTGTATCAACAGTGCGGTTCACAGGAATATCAAAAGTCAGTGGAACCTCGTCCATGTTGATAATGTTCTCTGGCCGGATCTTTTTTTCCGCTATCTTGTTTTTACAATATGCACGGAAAGTAGCCAGCTTTTCTTTAAAGTCGTTAGGCAGTTGCTGTGAAATAGTGGTCCGTGTGCGGATGGAGAGATTGCGTCTTTTCATAAACCGGAAACACCAAGAAGCACCACCTTTAAAATCATCCAGGTGAAGTTCGCTTGCTAGCGTTGTTGCCTTCATTCGAATAGTGATGTTGCTGACACTTCTGCTTGCTGCTCTCTGCTCAACAACCCACTGTTCGAGTTCGTCCTCCAACAGTTGCCATCGTGCTTTGTTCCCTCGGAAACTCTGTTTGGTCTTCTTTACCTGGCGCAGGTCATCTTCTTGCTTCCTCCACCTACGCACCATTGATTCATTTATGTTATATTCTCTTGCTGCTGCTCTATTTCCGTGTTCTTCGGCATGACTTATTGCCTTAAGTTTAAATTCTGCGTTATAAGCGTGTCGTTTAGTAGGAGCCATTTTGTAGTCTGGTCTTTACAGATGTAAACACACAAAGGAAATGAAACGAAATATCCGCGCGCTTCTTTTTCTTCCGGGGGCGGGTGGTAGCTTACAGTAGAAGAAGAAGCGCTTCCTGTTCTATGGGGGCGGGTGCTTACCTTGGCGGTTGCTTGCGTAGAAGAAGAAGCGCTTCCTGTTCTACCGGGAAAAAAGATGGCGGCTGTTTACCGAAGTTGCGAGATCGAAACTTTATGAAAATGAATCGTAATAAAGCGCACCGGGTTATAAGGCGCACTGTCAGCTTTTGAGAAAATTTGTGGTTTTTAGGTGCGCCTTATAGTGCGGAAAATACGGTAGTTGTTCAGTTTGTGGCAAAAGCTTTTCTGTTAAGAGCAATTTGACTCAACACATGAGAACACACACAGGTGCAAAACCATTTAATTGTTCAGTTTGTGACTACAGCTTTTCTCAAAATACCCATTTGACTCAACACATGAGAATACACACAGGTGAAAAACCATTTAGTTGTTCAGTTTGTGGCAAAAGCTTTTCTGTTAAGAGCAATTTGACTCAACACATGAGAACACACTCTGGAATATAACCATTTAGTTGTTCAGTTTGTGGTACAAGCTTTTTTTTATAACAGCTCTTTGTGTCGACACATGAGAACACACGCTGGAGGAAAACCATTTAAATGTTAAGTGTGCTGTAAAAGGTTCCCACATAATGCAGACGCAGTAAAACACATAAAAACACACAAGGGAAAATAGCCAATTAGCTGTTTAGTTTGTGGTATGTTGCTACTTCTTTCACAAATATCTGAGGTATTCATACAAACTTGGATTATTTGGAGCATAATCTTATCCAATGTTATCTCTGTATCTGAAACCTTCCTGAACAGTTTGTATGGTTTGTTGAGTTAGCACAGGATTAATATGTGGAAATGACAAATGAGGTAGTTGATACATAGAGTCGTTTTTATTCATGCTTTATTTAGGTTTTTGTTCAATCCTAGATGGGTTGTGACTTAAAGTTTAATTGCTTTGTAGAAACACTGAGATTAAGTCTAAGTTCATTGTGTTCTTCAAGGTGTTTTTGAAAATGCACCTTTTTTTTCCTCGAAATGTTCAACTAACTTGAAGTGTTTTGTCAAGAGGATTATTTGTGATATGTACATTTTCAGAATGTGCTTGTTCTATTTTGGGCCAAAGTAAAATAAAGAAAACCATCTGAAGTTGTCATAGTTGTATTTTTAAGTTATCATGCCATGATTTTAGCCGTCCCGCCAAGTGGAAATAGATTTTCCTCCATGCGGCCCCTGAGCTAAAATGAGTTTGCCACCCCTGCTGTAATGTGACTCATGTGAGCAGGTTACTGTATAAACACATTTTGTTATAAGTTATAAAAATGTGTTCAGTTCTCAGAGACACATCAATGTCAGTGTAGCTGCTGACAGAAGCAACATGTATATTTGATATATAATGTCATAGTTGGTGAGAATAAATAAATACAATGCATAAAGATAAGTTCATATTGTACACATAATGTGATTAAAAAGGTATTTCCTTGGGTTAATTCATGCTAGTTTATGTTAACTTTATTTTTGTTACAAACCCATGTCAATTGAGTGGGGAATATAATTTGGTCACGTTGTTGGGGGGACAATTAATATGTGAGGGAATTAAGGAAGCAGCATGAGACGACAAGTGTTTCAATCAATCAATCAATGTGTACTTATATAGTCCTAAATCACGAGTGTCTCAAAGGGCTGCACAAGCCACAACGACATCCTCGGTTCAGATTCCACATCACGGCAAGGAAAAACTCAACCCAACGGGACGACGAGAATCCTTGGAGAGGACCGCAGATGTGGGGACGACCGGTGCAATGGACGCCGAGTAGATCTAGCATAATATTGTGGAGATATATATATATATATATATATATATATATATATATATATATATATATATATATATATATATATATATATATATATATTTATATAGTCCAGTCTATAGTGGATCCAACATAATAGTGAGAGTCCAGTCCATAGTGGATCCAACATAATATTGGGAGAGTCCAGTCCATAGTGGATCTGACATAATAGTGTGAGAGTCCAGTCCATAGTGGATCTAACATAATAGTGAGAGTCCAGTCCATAGTGGATCTAACATAATAGTGTGAGAGTCCAGTCCATAGTGGATCTGA
Source organism: Nerophis lumbriciformis (assembly GCF_033978685.3). Classification (NCBI taxonomy): domain Eukaryota; kingdom Metazoa; phylum Chordata; class Actinopteri; order Syngnathiformes; family Syngnathidae; genus Nerophis; species Nerophis lumbriciformis. The sequence continues at coordinate 6,640,060 of NC_084567.2, read as the reverse complement.
CATAATAGTGTGAGAGTCCAGTCCATAGTGGATCTAACATAATAGTGAGAGTCCAGTCCATAGTGGATCTAACATAATAGTGTGAGAGTCCAGTCCATAGTGGATCTGACATAATAGTGTGAGAGTCCAGTCCATAGTGGATCTAACATAATATTGTGAGAGTCCAGTCCATAGTGGATCTAACATAATAGTGAGAGTCCAGTCCATAGTGGATCTAACATAATAGTGTGAGAGTCCAGTCCATAGTGGATCTAACATAATAGTGAGAGTCCAGTCCATAGTGGATCTAACATAATATTGTGAGAGTCCAGTCCATAGTGGATCTAACATAATAGTGTGAGAGTCCAGTCCATAGTGGATCTAACATAATAGTGTGAGAGTCCAGTCCATAGTGGATCTAACATAATAGTGTGAGAGTCCAGTCCATAGTGGATCTAACATAATAGTGTGAGAGTCCAGTCCATAGTGGATCTAACATAATAGTGTGAGAGTCCAGTCCATAGTGGATCTAACATAATAGTGTGAGAGTCCAGTCCATAGTGGATCTAACATAATATTGTGAGAGTCCAGTCCATAGTGGATCTAACATAATAGTGTGAGAGTCCAGTCCATAGTGGATCTAACATAATAGTGTGAGAGTCCAGTCCATAGTGGATCTAACATAATATTGTGAGAGTCCAGTCCATAGTGGATCTAACATAATAGTGAGAGTCCAGTCCATAGTGGATCTAACATAATAGTGTGAGAGTCCAGTCCATAGTGGATCTAACATAATAGTGAGAGTCCAGTCCATAGTGGATCTAACATAACAGTGAGAGTCCAGTCCATTGTGGATCCAACATAATAGTGAGAGTCCAGTCCATAGTGGATCTAACATAATATTGTGAGAGTCCAGTCCATAGTGGATCTAACATAATAGTGAGAGTCCAGTCCATAGTGGATCTAACATAATAGTGTGAGAGTCCAGTCCATAGTGGATCTAACATAATAGTGTGAGAGTCCAGTCCATAGTGGATCTAACATAATATTGTGAGAGTCCAGTCCATAGTGGATCTAACATAATAGTGTGAGAGTCCAGTCCATAGTGGATCTAACATAATAGTGAGAGTCCAGTCCATAGTGGATCTAACATAATAGTGTGTGAGTCCAGTCCATAGTGGATCTAACATAATAGTGAGAGTCCAGTCCATAGTGGATCTAACATAACAGTGAGAGTCCAGTCCATAGTGGATCTAACATAATAGTGAGAGTCCAGTCCATAGTGGATCTAACATAATATTGTGAGAGTCCAGTTCATAGTGGATCATACATAATAATGTGAGAGTCCAGTCCGTAGTGGATCTAGCATAACAGTGAGAGTCCAGTCCATAGTGGATCTAACATAATAGTGTGAGAGTCCCGTCCATAGTGGATCTAACATAATAGTGTGAGAGTGCAGTCCATAGTGGATCTAACATAATAGTGTGAGAGTCCAGTCCATAGTGGATCTAACATAATAGTGTGTGAGTCCAGTCCATAGTGGATCTAACATAATAGTGAGAGTCCAGTCCATAGTGGATCTAACATAACAGTGAGAGTCCAGTCCATAGTGGATCTAACATAATAGTGAGAGTCCAGTCCATAGTGGATCTAACATAATATTGTGAGAGTCCAGTTCATAGTGGATCATACATAATAATGTGAGAGTCCAGTCCGTAGTGGATCTAGCATAACAGTGAGAGTCCAGTCCATAGTGGATCTAACATAATAGTGTGAGAGTCCCGTCCATAGTGGATCTAACATAATAGTGTGAGAGTGCAGTCCATAGTGGATCTAACATAATAGTGTGAGAGTCCAGTCCGTAGTGGATCTAGCATAACAGTGAGAGTCCAGTCCATAGTGGATCTAACATAATAGTGTGAGAGTCCCGTCCATAGTGGATCTAACATAATAGTGTGAGAGTCCAGTCCATAGTGGATCTAACATAATAGTGTGAGAGTCCAGTCCATAGTGGATCTAACATAATAGTGTGAGAGTCCAGTCCATAGTGGATATAACATAATAGTGAGAGTCCAGTCCATAGTGGATCTAACATAATAGTGAGAGTCCAGTCCATAGTGGATCTAACATAATAGTGTGAGAGTCCAGTCCATAGTGGATCTAACATAATAGTGAGAGTCCAGTCCATAGTGGATATAACATAATAGTGAGAGTCCAGTCCATAGTGGATCTAACATAATAGTGAGAGTCCAGTCCATAGTGGATCTAACATAATAGTGAGAGTCCAGTCCATAGTGGATCTAACATAATAGTGAGAGTCTAGTCCATAGTGGATCTAACATAATATTGTGAGAGTCCAGTCCATAGTGGGGCCAGCAGGAGACCATCCCGAGCGGAGACAGGTCAGCAGCGCAGAGATGTCCACAACCGATGCACAGACGAGTGGTCCACCCTGGGTCCCAACTTTGGACAGCCAGCGCTTCATCCATGGCCACCGGATCTGTGCGCCCCCCCCCCCCCCCCCCCCCCTCCGCCCCCCGCCCCCCTTCCCCTCCACAAGGGAGAGGTGGGCAGAGCAGAAAAGAAACGGCAGATCAACTGGTCTAAAAAGAGGGTCTATTTAAAGGCTAGAGTATACAAATGAGTTTTAAGATGGGACTTAAATGCTTCTACTGAGGTAGCATCTCTAACTGTTACCGGGAGAGCATTCTTAATGATTTCCAGAGCCCACAAAAAGTGTGCGGGCTATAGAGTGTTTTCTATTTGGGCTCCAGTACTCTGGAATGCGTTTAAGTCACTGAAAAAAAAATAAAAAATTAAAATAAATGTGTATATGTACATGAGATGCCAGTAAGATTTTCCACGATCTTATTGCTTGTATGCAACGAGAGGAAGCTGATTACACCAAGTTTCCACTGAGGATTCTCTCTGTGAAGACTGAAGATGATGAAGAGAAACCACAAGTAGACAACCTCTTAGCTCCACTATCAGATAGTGAGGCTGAAGACGAGGTTGAAGAACCTTTGAGCAGCGATAAAGACTGTGAAGGTGATATGAGGACTCACACTGACAACAAACACTCTGAATGCTCTACAAAAAAGAGAGGTGAAAAATGTTTGAGCTGCTCAGTTCGTGGCAAAAGCTTTTCTCGAAACAGCTCTTTGACTGAACCCATGACAATACACACAGGTGAAAAAACATTTAACTGTTCAATTTGTGGTAAAAACTATTATTTTAAGTGCACTTTGACTGAACACTTGAGAACACACACAGGTGAAAAAACATGTAATTGTTTAGTTTGTGGCAAAATCATTTCTCAAAATACTTCTTTGATTTAACACATGAGAACACACACACAGGTGAACACCCATTTAGTTGTTCAGTTTGTGACAAAAGCTTGTCTGTTAAGAGGAAATTGACTGAACACTTGAGAACACACACTGGACTAAGACCATTTAATTGTTCAGTTTGTGGTAAAAGCTTTTCTCATAACGGCTCTTTGTGGCAACACATGAGAACACACGCTGGAGAAAAACCATTTAGTTGTTCAGTGTGCTGTAAAAGGTTCCCACATAATGCAGACGCAGTAAAACACAAAAACACACAAGGGAAAATAACCAATTAGCTGTTTAGTTTGTGGTATGTTGCTCATATGTGGCGACATCCACCCTACCCAGGACCTCCTCACTGCTTCTTTCACAAATATCTGAGGTATTCATACAAACTTGGATTATTTGGAGCATAATCTTATCTACTCATGACCCCATGTCTTCTCTGTATCTGAAACCTTCCTGAACAGTAAGATAGATGATGCTTCAAGTGCTTGGTTACTCCTTCTTCAGTCCAGGGACCTGGGGCCTCATGTGTCAAGTTTGTGCACGCTCAAAAACCTGCACTACACTCTTTTTCACTACAAAGTTGAGATGTATCAAAACTGACGTTGACGCATAAGTGATGCTGGGTAACTGTTGCATAACAAACTGCCAACTTTTACTCCTCAGACTGATTGATGTGCAAATCAGAGACATATGAACAATTAACACCCACAACCCAACCCCCACCTCCCTCGACATTCGGGCATAACAGGTTCAATCCGGCCCGCGAGATGAGTTTGCGAAGTGTAAAATTCAGCTGCATTTTTTTGAATGAAAGAAACTGCTGTTCTAAATGTGTCCACTGGATGTCGCAATTCTGTTAGGCAAGCAAATAGTTTATACCGGGGCGAGCAAGTATACCAAGCAAGAGGTACACGGTAAAGCGGGGCTGTGACTCCTCCCCCTCCACCCAACGTAAAACAGGAGTAAAATAAGCAATCAGTAACCCCACTTTAAATGTTTGCCCTTTTTCTGGTTTGAACAACAGCCATCGAAATAGTCTGTGCACGTGCTTGTGTATATATATATATATATATATATATTATTTTCAAAGAGTAGTTATCGATTATTTGATGTTAGATACGTTTGCAAACCATTGCTTTAAAACAAGATTAAAATGCCTTTAATTTGAAAAACAAGTGCTGTGGAGTAGGAAACGGAAGTCGCTGACTTCTAGCGCATGCGCAAATGTACTAGAAGCCAAGCAAAAAGACGAAGCCCGCATGCTATGGTTGTTCGGAGAATTTTCGAATTCACGATCTTAAAGTCATATGATTCACAGCAAATATAGCAACAAATATCTCAATTGGTATTTTCCAAAGCCACGAAACGTGCATTGAGTTTGGAGCGATATCTGAAGTGAAGATTGAAGACGTGATAGAAGATGGACGACTACTGCTATGCTAAGATGGCGACGTCCGCTAAAAGAGAACATGAAAGAGAATCAACTTCCAGCAAATCACCAACGGAGATAAAGACGAAAGATGAAGGTGAGTGAGTTGAAGTTTTGTCCTTTGAAAACTATTTCAAGCCCTGAAAAAAGTGTTGATGAGAAATTAGCCGACTTTTCAACAATGTAAAGAAAGAGCCGCCATGATTGTTACTTAGACTTAGACCAACTTTAATGATCCACAAGGGAAATTGTTCCACACAGTAGCTCAGTTACAATGATGGAAAGTGTAAGGATGGAAAGGACAATGCAGGTATAAATAGACTAAATATAGCGATATAAAATATAACATATATCCGAATATATACATAATATGTTGAAGAAGGCAGTGGAGTTCACATCAGAGGAGATGAAAGAATGCAAAAGTCAAATGAAGAAAGTGGAAGAGCAAAACAAGCGCTTCTTACTAATGAAATATTTAGCTCGCATTACTAAGCTAAGTTATAAATCAATCAATCAATGTTTATTTATATAGTCCTAAATCACAAGTGTCTCAAAGGGCTGCACAAGCCACAACGACATCCTCGGTACAGAGCCCACATAAGGGCAAGGAAAAACTCACCCCAGTGGGACGTCGATGTGAATGACTATGAGAAACCTTGGAGAGGACCGCATATGTGGGTGACCCCCCCCCCCCCCCCCCCCCCTCTAGGGGAGACCGAATGCAATGGATGTCGAGTGGGTCTGACATAATATTGTGAGAGTCCAGTCCATAGTGGATCTCAATCAATCAATCAATCTTTATTTATATAGCCCTAAATCACAAGTGTCTCAAAGGGCTGCACAAGCCACAACGACATCCTCGGTACAAAGCCGATAACATAATAGTAAGGGTTCAAATAAAAAATAAAAATACCATACCCCCCCCCCCCCCACTCCCCCACAGCACCAGTCCGTGGGACAAATTTTCAAGCGTTGACCGATCCGCAGTTACAAAAAGGTTGGGGACCACTGATTTACAAAGTAATTCCAATGATCATTGCGATTGTACAGAAAGTGGATCCAGTTTCTTGCATTTAATATCTAAAAAGTTCTCTACTTCTTAACTACAGACTTCTTTCAGATAGATTTTATCTTTTTTAGTTTTGCGATGTATTTCAATATTGATTTTTCCCCACTGTTAGTTTGTAGTATACTAATGTCCATCGAAGCAGATGTTTTCTACTTTCTGTGATTCTAGCTGAACTTTTCTGAGTCTATGACAAGTCATGTAAACATTGATCCATCATTCTGGCAAGGCACTAAATGAATGGCCATGAAACACTACACACTAGGGTTGTCCCCATACCAATAATTTAGTACCGGTACTAAATGTATAAATACTTTTCTGAATAAATGGAACTACAAAAAATGTCAATACTGGCTTTATTTTAAAGGGGAACATTATCACCAGACCTATGTACCGTATTTTCCGCACTATTAGCCGCACCTAAAAACCACAAATTTACTCAAAAGCTGACAGTGCGGCTTATAACCCGGTGCGCTTTATATATGGATTAATATTAAGATTCATTTTCATAAAGTTTCGGTCTCGCAACTACGGTAAACAGCCGCCATCTTTTTTCCCCGTAGAAGAGGAAGCGCTTCTTCTTCTACGGTAAGCAACCGCCAAGGTAAGCACCCGCCCCCATAGAAGAGGAAGCGCTTCTTCTTCTACTGTAAGCAACCACCCGCCCCCGTAGAAGAAGAAGCGCGCGGGTATTACTTTTCATTCCCTTTGTGTGTTCCATGTTGATATACGACTCCATGCGCGCCCACATCACAGATGGTGTCAAAAAACAAGTGAAGCACACAAATACAACACTCGCCGTCATTCCGGGTGGATTAACCAAAGAACTCCAACCGCTCGATATTGGTGTCAACAGGGCATTTAAAGCACGACTGCGAACGGCGTGGGAACAATGGATGACCGAAGGCGAACACACCTTCACTAAGACAGGGAGACAGCGCCGGACGACATACGCCAAAATCTGCCAGTGGATCGTAAATGCCTGGGCGGATATTTCGGCCACAACTGTGGTCCGAGCTTTCTGGAAGGCAATGACTTCGACGAGACGGAGCCGGCCATTTTGGATCCCGTATTCGCCCAACTTTTTAATTCGGACATCGAAGGAGAAGAATTCGAGGGATTTACGAATGAAGAATAACTTCAGAAAGTGAGCGTTATGTTTATTTTGTGTGTTGTGACATTAACGTTCGAGCAACATTATGTTGCTATTGCTCTGCACTATTTTGAATTTTACTATGTTTGTGATTGCACATTTGCACATTACCGTACATTTTGGGAGTGAACAGAGTTGTTAGAACGCTGGTTTTTAATATATTATTAAAGTTTGACTGACCTTTCTGACTGTTTTTTTGACATTCCCTTTAGCGCAGTTAGATGCGGCTTATAACACGGGGCGGCTTATAGGTGGACAAAGTTTTGAAATATGCCGTTCATTGAAGGCGCGGCTTATAACCCAGGGCGGCTTATGGTGCGGAAAATACGGTAAGCGTCAATATATACCTTGATGTTGCAGAAAAAAGACCATATATTTTTTTAACCGATTTCCCGAACTCTAAATGGGTGAATTTTGGCGAATTAAACGCCTTTCTATTATTCGCTCTCGGAGCGATGACGTCACAATGTGATGTCACATCGGGAAGCAATCCGCCATTTTCTCAAACACCGAGTCAAATCAGCTCTGTTATTTTCCGTTTTGTCGACTGTTTTCCGTACCTTGGAGACATCATGCCTCGTCGGTGTGTTGTCGGAGGGTGTAACAACACGAACAGGGACGGATTCAAGTTGCACCAGTGGCCCAAAGATGCGAAAGTGGCAAGAAATTGGACGTTTGTTCCGCACACTTTACCGACGAAAGCTATGCTACGACAGAGATGGCAAGAATGTGTGGATATCCTGCGACACTCAAAGCAGATGCATTTCCAACGATAAAGTCAAAGAAATCTGCCGCCAGACCCCCATTGAATCTGCCGGAGTGTGTGAGCAATTCAGGGACAAAGGACCTCGGTAGCACGGCAAGCAATGGCGGCAGTTTGTTCCCGCAGACGAGCGAGCTAAACCCCCTGGATGTCTTGGCTCACACCGTCCCTTATGCCATCGAAGATGATCAAGAGAAGAATATCGACCCTAGCTTCCCTGGCCTGCTGACATGAGGGTATGTCTCCAGAATATATTAATTGATGAAAACTGGGCTGTCTGCACTCTCAAAGTGCATGTTGTTGCCAAATGTATTTCATATGCTGTAAACCTAGTTCATAGATGTTAGTTTCCTTTAATGCCAAACAAACACATACCAATCGTTGGTTAGAAGGCGATCGCCGAATTCGTCCTCGCTTTCTCCCGTGTCGCTGGCTGTCGTGTTGTTTTCGTCGGTTTCGCTTGCATACGGTTCAAACCGATATGGCTCAATAGCTTCAGTTTCTTCATCAATTTCGTTTTCGCTACCTGCCTCCACACTACAACCATCCGTTTCAATACATGCGTAATATGTTGAATCGCTTAAGACGCTGAAATCCGAGTCTGAATCCAAGCTAATGTCGCTATAGCTTGCTGTTCTTTCAATCCAATCCAATCCAATCCACTTTATTTATATAGCACATTTAAACAACAAAATGTTTCCAAAGTGCTGCACAACAATATTAAACACAATTAAAAACAATAAAAAATAAATATGATTAAAAACAATTTCAAAGGGTAAAACCAATTAAAACAGTAAATAGAAAGCAACATTTTAAAAACACAGAGGACAACAGAGGACCACACAACTCACGTAGTGTTAAAAGCCAGAGAATAAAAGTGGGTCTTAAGACGAGACTTAAAACACTCCACTGTGGGAGCAGTTCGAATATGGAGGGGCAGAGTGTTCCAGAGCTTAGGGCCGACCACAGAGAAGGCCCTGTCTCCCCTGGTTTTAAGTCTGGTCTTGGACACCACGAGCTGGAGCTGGCTCTCGGACCTCAGAGCGCGCGCAGGATTGTAAGTTTGGATGAGGTCCGAGATATACTGACGTGCCAGTCCATGTAAAGCTTTAAAAACAAACAGCAAGGTTTTAAAATCAATTCTAAAATGAACAGGGAGCCAGTGCAAACTCTCAAGGATTGGGGTTATATGCTGGCGTCTCCTGGCCCCTGTTAAAAGTCGTGCTGCCGCATTCTGGACTAACTGCAACCGGGAGAGAGCTTTTTGGCTAATGCCAGCATAAAGTGCATTGCAGTAGTCCAGGCCACTTGAAATAAAAGCATGCACGACTTGTTCAAAAAGGTTAAAAGATAAAAACGGTTTTACCTTTGCTAAAAGACGAAGATGATAAAAACACGATTTAAAAACGCCATTGACTTGTTTGTCAAGTTTAAAATCGCTGTCTATAGTGACGCCAAGGCTGGTGACTTTGGGACGCACATCATTTTGCAATGGTCCCAAGTCAGTGAGGGCCGGACCAAACACTAAAATTTCCGTTTTTCCCTCATTCATTATTAAAAAATTCTGGGCTAACCAAGCCTTGACGTCGCATAGACAGTTGAGAAGGGGTGTCAGGGGGCCGTGGCCTTTTGAAATAGGCATATAAATTTGGCAGTCGTCTGCATAAAAGTGATAAGACACTCCATGCCTCTTAAAAATCTCTCCAAGAGGGAGGAGATATAGAGCGAACAGGATGGGGCCATATTTGTTTGTATTGGCATCACTATGTGACGTCACAGGAAAATGGACGGGTGGTTAAAATCAGGCACTTTGAAGCTTTTTTTAGGGATATTGCGTGATGGGTAAAATTTTGAAAAAAACTTCGAAAAATAAAATAAGCCACTGGGAACTGATTTTTAATGGTTTTAACCATTCTGAAATTGTGATCATGTTCCCCTTTAACATAAAATCCTACACTACATTAAACACTCACAGTCAAAGAACAATTTTACAAGGTTAAAATATAAATTAAAATGCATTAAACACATTGGGCTTTTCTTGTTGCACTCAAAGAACAATTTACAATTGTCCATATTACCGTATTTTCCGCACTATAAGGCGCACCGGATTATTAGCCGCACCTTCAATGAATGGCATATTTCATAACTTTGTCCACCAATAAGCCGCCCCGGACTATAAGCCGCGCCTACGCTGCGCTAAAGGGAATGTCAAAAAAACAGTCAGATAGGTCAGTCAAACTTTAATAATATATTAAAAACCAGCGTTCTAACAACTCTGTTCACTCCCAAAATGTACGCAAATGTGCAATCACAAACATAGTAAAATTCAAAATAGTGCAGAGCAATAGCAACATAATGTTGCTCGAACGTTAATGTCACAACACACAAAATAAACATAGCGCTCACTTTCTGAAGTTATTCTTCATTCGTAAATCCTTCGTCTTCGGTGTCCGAAGTGAAAAGTTGGGCAAATGTGAGATCCAAAATGGCCGGCTCCGTCTCGTCGAAGTAATCGGAGTCAGTGTCACTGTTATCCAGCAGTTCTGTGAATCCTGCCTTCCGGAAAGCTCGGACCACAGTTGTGACCGAAATATCTGCCCAGGCATTTACGATCCACTGGCAGATGTTGGCGTCGTCTGGCGCTGCCTCCCTGTCTTAGTGAAGGTGTGTTCGCCTTCTGTCATCCATTGTTCCCACGCAGTTAGCAGTCTAGCTTCGAATGCCCTGTTGACACCAATATCTAGCGGCTGGAGGTCTTTTGTCAATCCACCCGGAATGACGGCGAGTATTGAATTAAGCGCGTAAGCGTGTCTCTTACTGTGATGTTATGAGCTAGCAAATATAACAACTACACTACCCAGCATGCAACGATAGTTACGAGCATGCGCGGTAGCCCTGAGAAGCGTTGTTGTATGCTGGGAGTTAGAATGTGGTTATGAGCACGCTGTGAGTAAACGTTGAGAACTCAGTTAACACGCCTCGTCTGCATTATTTATAATTAGACAGACAACACACTTAATAGGAGCCATTTTGGGGTCTTTACATAAACACACAAATGGAAATGAAACGTCACATATCCCAGCATGCACCGCGCGCTTCTTCGTCATCCACTGTTCCCACGCAGTTAGCAGTCTAGCTTCGAATGCCCTGTTGACACCAATATCTAGCGGCTGGAGGTCTTTTGTCAATCCACCCGGAATGACGGCGAGTCTTGAATTAAGCACGTAAGCGTGTCTCTTAATGTGATGTTATGAGCTAGCAAATATAACAACTACACTACCCAGCATGCAACGATAGTTACGAGCATGCGCGGTAGCCCTGAGAAGCGTTGTTGTATGCTGGGAGTTAGAATGTGGTTATGAGCACGCTGTGAGTAAACGTTGAGAACTCAGTTAACACGCCTCGTCTGCATTATTTATAATTAGACAGACAACACACTTAATAGGAGCCATTTTGGGGTCTTTACATAAACACACAAATGGAAATGAAACGTCACATATCCCAGCATGCACCGCGCGCTTCTTCGTCATCCACTGTTCCCACGCAGTTAGCAGTCTAGCTTCGAATGCCCTGTTGACACCAATATCTAGCGGCTGGAGGTCTTTTGTCAATCCACCCGGAATGACGGCGAGTCTTGAATTAAGCACGTAAGCGTGTCTCTTAATGTGATGTTATGAGCTAGCAAATATAACAACTACACTACCCAGCATGCAACGATAGTTACGAGCATGCGCGGTAGCCCTGAGAAGCGTTGTTGTATGCTGGGAGTTAGAATGTGGTTATGAGCACGCTGTGAGTAAACGTTGAGAACTCAGTTAACACGCCTCGTCTGCATTATTTATAATTAGACAGACAACACACTTAATAGGAGCCATTTTGGGGTCTTTACATAAACACACAAATGGAAATGAAACGTCACATATCCCAGCATGCACCGCGCTCCTTCTTCTTCCGGGGGCGGGTGGTTGCTTACAGTACAAGAAGAAGCGCTTCCTGTTCTATGGGGGCGGGTGCTTACCTTGGCGGTTGCTTGCGTAGAAGAAGAAGCGCTTCCTGCTCTACCGGGAAAAAAGATGGCGGCTGTTTACCGAAGTTGCGAGACCTAAACTTTATGAAAATGAATCTTAATATTTATCCATATATAAAGCGCACCGGGTTAAAAGCCGCACTGTCAGCTTTTGAGTAAATTTGTGGTTTTTAGGTGCGGCTAATGGTGCGGAAAATACGGTACATATAGTCTGCTATAATCAAGGATTAGATTAGAATAGAACATAAAGTTTTACTGACATTATATTAAATCATTCTTCATAAAGTGACCAACTTGTAACTAATCGACGGCCTCGTCCTTCCGACCAAAGAGCGGAGCTTTATGGACCCAGCGTTACCCCCGACAAAACATGGGCCCTGGAGGGAACATCTCCCCTGCGCTCCTTGACCACGGTCTGGGAGCCCACAAACAGGGAAGGTGTAAAGCAACCCTTGCAGTGTCACCTTTATTGTTAGTTTCGAAGCCCAAATACCTCCATATTGCACTTCACACCCCCTCTTTATTAACCAGTAGAATTGTCCTTTGTTGCCTTTCTTCCTCTCCACCATGTTATTGCTTGTATGCACTTTGTGTGTGCGTTTTGACACACTCAACATCATGCGCCTCGGCTCTGTAGTCACCGTCGCACAGCGACATTCAGATGGAAGGACGGCACCGGTACTTTTCAAAGGTGGTATAGTACCGATTTCAATTGATTAGTACCACAATACTTTATTAGTAGCAGTATACTATACAACCCTACTACACACACATACAGTACATAGAAGAAAGTGTGTTTTTGTTGTTTGTGTCTTGCAGACGTCCAGCAGCTGATCGGTAATCCAGAAGAAGTTTCCCCTCAGTTAGGGGGGAGCTCCACTTTGAAGCAGGAGACTCCACAACCACCCTGCATTAAAAAGGAAGAGGAGGAACTATGCATCACTCAGGAGGGAGAGTGTCTTCTAGGACGAGAGGAAGCTGATTACACCAAGTTTCCACTGAGTATTCTCTCTGTGAAGACTGAAGATGATGAAGAGAAACCACAAGTTGACAACCTCTCAGCTCCACTATCAGATAGTGAGGCTGAAGACGAGGTTGAAGAACCTTTGAGCAGCGATAAAGACTGTGAAGGTGATATGAGGACTCACACTGACAACAAACACTCTGAATGCTCTACAAAGAAGAGAGGTAAAACATGTTTGAGCTGCTCAGTTTGTGCTGAAAGTTTTACTAAAAAGAGCCGTTTTATTGAACACATGAAAACACACACAGGTAAAAAAACATTTAACTGTTCGATTTGTGATAAAAACTATTCTTTCCAGAGCATTTTCACTAAACACATGAAATCACACACAGGTGAAAAACCATTTAGTTGTTCAGTTTGTGGCAAAAGCTTTTCTCGAAATAGCCATTTGACTCACCACATGAGAACACACACAGGTGAAAAACCATTTAGTTGTTCAATTTGTGGCTACAGCTTTTCTCAAAATAGCCATTTGACTCAACACATGAGAACACATACAGGTGAAAAACCATTTAATTGTTCAGTTTGTGGCTACAGCTGTTCTAAAAATAGCCATTTGACTCAACACATGAGAACACACACAGGTGAAAAACCATTTAGTTGTTCAATTTGTGGCCACAGCTTTTCTCAAAATAGCCATTTGACTCAACACATGAGAACACACACAGGTGAAAAACCATTTAATTGTTCAGTTTGTGGCTACAGCTTTTCTCAAAATATCAATTTGACTCAACACATGAGAACACACACAGGTGAAAAAACATTTAATTGTTCAGTTTGTGGCTACAGCTTTTCTCAAAATACCCATTTGACTCAACACATGAGAACACACACAGGTAAAAAACCATTTAGTTGTTCAGTTTGTGGCAAAAGCTTTTCTGTTATGTGCAATTTGACTCAACACATGAGAACACACACAGGTGAAAAACCATTTAATTGTTCAGTTTGTGGCTACAGCTTTTCTCAAAATACCCATTTGACTCAACACATGAGAACACACACAGGTGAAAAACCATTTAATTGTTCAGTTTGTGGCTACAGCTTTTCTCAAAATACCCATTTGACTCAACACATGAGAACACACACAGGTAAAAAACCATTTACCGTATTTTCCGCACTATAAGGCGCACCGGATTATTAGCCGCACCTTCTATGAATTACATATTTCATAATTTTGTCCACCAATAAGCCGCCCCGGACTATAAGCCGCGCCTACGCTGCGCTAAAGTGAATGTCAAAAAAACAGTCAGATAGGTCAGTCAAACTTTAATAATATATTAAAAACCAGCGTTCTAACAACTCTGTTCACTCCCAAAATGTACGCAAATGTGCAATCACAAACATAGTAAAATTCAAAATAGTGCAGCGCAATAGCAACATAATGTTGCTCGAACGTTAATGTCACAACACACAAAATAAACATAGCGCTTACTTTCTGAAGTTATTCTTCATTCGTAAATCCTTCGTCTTCGGTGTCCGAAGTGAAAAGTTGGGCAAATTTACGATCCACTGGCAGATGTTGGCGTCGTCTGGCGCTGCCTACTCGTCTTAGTGAAGGTGTGTTCGCCTTCTGTCTTCCATTGTTCCCACGCAGTTAGCAGTCTAGCTTCGAATGCCCTGTTGACACCAATATCTAGCGGCTGGAGGTCTTTTGTCAATCCACCCGGAATGACGGCGAGTATTGAATTACCCGGTAAGCGTGTCTCTCAATGTGCTGTTATGAGTTAGCAAATATAACAACTACACTACCCAGCATGCAACGATAGTTACGAGCATGCGCGGTAGCCCTGAGAAGTTCCCACGCAGTTAGCAGTCTAGCTTCGAATGCCCTGTTGACACCAATATCTAGCGGCTGGAGGTCTTTTGTCAATCCACCCGGAATGACGGCGAGTATTGAATTAAGCGTGTCAGCGTGTCTCTCAATGTGCTGTTATGAGCTAGCAAATATAACAACTACACTACCCAGCATGCAACGATAGTTACAAGCATGCGCGGTAGCCCTGAGAAGTTCCCACGCAGTTAGCAGTCTAGCTTCGAATGCCCTGTTGACACCAATATCTAGCGGCTGGAGGTCTTTTGTCAATCCACCCGGAATGACGGCGAGTATTGAATTAAGCGCGTCTCTCAATGTGCTGTTATGAGCTAGCAAATATAACAACTACACTACCCAGCATGCAACGATAGTTACGAGCATGCGCAGTAGCCCTGAGAAGCGATGTTGTATGCTGGGAGTTCGAATGTGGTTATGAGCACGCTGTGAGAAAACGTTGAGAACTCAGTTAACACGCCTCGTCTGCATTATTTATAATTAGACAGACAACACACTTAATAGGAGCCATTTGGGGTCTTTACATAAACACACAAATGGAAATGAAACGTCACATATCCCAGCATGCACCGCGCGCTTCTTCTACGGGGAAAAAAGATGGCGGCTGTTTACCGTAGTTGCGAGACCTAAACTTTATGAAAATGAATCGTAATAAAGCGCACCGGGTTATAAGGCGCACTGTTAGCTTTTGAGAAAATTTGTGGTTTTTAGGTGCGCCTTATAGTGCGGAAAATACGGTAGTTGTTCAGTTTGTGGCAAAAGCTTTTCTGTTAAGAGCAATTTGACTCAACACATGAGAACACACTCTGGAATATAACCATTTAGTTGTTCAGTTTGTGGTACGAGCTTTTTTTATAACAGCTCTTTGTGTCGACACATGAGAACACACGCTGGAGGAAAACCATTTAAATGTTAAGTGTGCTGTAAAAGGTTCCCACATAATGCAGACGCAGTAAAACACATAAAAACACACAAGGGAAAATAGCCAATTAGCTGTTTAGTTTGTGGTATGTTGCTACTTCTTTCACAAAT
The DNA here is from genome assembly GCF_033978685.3 of Nerophis lumbriciformis. Classification (NCBI taxonomy): domain Eukaryota; kingdom Metazoa; phylum Chordata; class Actinopteri; order Syngnathiformes; family Syngnathidae; genus Nerophis; species Nerophis lumbriciformis. The sequence continues at coordinate 6,624,421 of NC_084567.2, read as the reverse complement.
ATCTGAGGTATTCATACAAACTTGGATGATTTGGAGCATAATCTTATCCAATGTTATCTCTGTATCTGAAACCTTCCTGAACAGTTTGTATGGTTTGTTGAGTTAGCACAGGATTAATATGTGGAAATGACAAATGAGGTAGTTGATACATAGTCGTTTTTATTCATGCTTTATTTAGGTTTTTGTTCAATCCTAGATGGGTTGTGACTTAAAGTTTAATTGCTTTGTAGAAACACTGAGATTAAGTCTTAGTTCACCCTTTTTTCCCTCTAAATGTTCAACTAACTTGAAGTGTTTTGTCAAGAGGATTATTTGTGATATGTACATTTTCAGAATGTGCTTGTTCTATTTTGGGCAAAAGTAAAATAAAGAAAACCATCTGAAGTTGTCATAGTTGTATTTTTAAGTTATCATGCCATGATTTTAGCCGTCCCGCCAAGTGGAAATAGATTTTCCTCCATGCGGCCCCTGAGCTAAAATGAGTTTGACACCCCTGCTGTAATCTGACTCATGTGAGCAGGTTACTGTATAAACACATTTTGTTATAAGTTATTAAAATGTGTTCAGTTCTCAGAGACACATCAATGTCAGTGTAGCTGCTGACAGAAGCAACATGTATATTTGATATATAATGTCATAGTTGGTGAGAATAAATAAATACAATGCATAAAGATAAGTTCATATTGTACACATAATGTGATTAAAAAGGTATTTCCTTGGGTTAATTCATGCAAGTTTATGTTATTTTTTTTTTTTGTTACAAACCCATGTCAATTGAGTGGGGAATATAATTTGGTCACGTTGTTGGGGGGACAATTAATATGTGAGGGAATTAAGGAAGCAGCATGAGACGACGAGTGTTTCAATCAATCAATCAATGTGTACTTATATAGTCCTAAATCACGAGTGTCTCAAAGGGCTGCACAAGCCACAACGACATCCTCGGTTCAGATTCCACATCACGGCAAGGAAAAACTCAACCCAACGGGACGACGAGAATCCTTGGAGAGGACCGCAGATGTGGGGACGACCGGTGCAATGGACGCCGAGTAGATCTAGCATAATATTGTGGATATATATATATATATATATATATATATATATATATATATATATATATATATATATATATATATATATATATATATATATATTTATTTATATAGTCCAGTCTATAGTGGATCCAACATAATAGTGAGAGTCCAGTCCATAGTGGATCCAACATAATATTGGGAGAGTCTAGTCCATAGTGGATCTAACATAATAGTGTGAGAGTCCAGTCCATAGTGGATCTAACATAATAGTGTGAGAGTCCAGTCCATAGTGGATCCAACATAATATTGGGAGAGTCCAGTCCATAGTGGATCTGACATAATAGTGTGAGAGTCCAGTCCATAGTGGATCTAACATAATAGTGTGAGAGTCCAGTCCATAGTGGATCTAACATAATAGTGAGAGTCCAGTCCATAGTGGATCTAACATAATATTGTGAGAGTCCAGTCCATAGTGGATCTAACATAATAGTGAGAGTCCAGTCCATAGTGGATCTAACATAATAGTGTGAGAGTCCAGTCCATAGTGGATCTAACATAATAGTGAGAGTCCAGTCCATAGTGGATCTAACATAATATTGTGAGAGTCCAGTCCATAGTGGATCTAACATAATAGTGTGAGAGTCCAGTCCATAGTGGATCTAACATAATAGTGTGAGAGTCCAGTCCATAGTGGATCTAACATAATAGTGAGAGTCCAGTCCATAGTGGATCTAACATAATATTGTGAGAGTCCAGTCCATAGTGGATCTAACATAATAGTGAGAGTCCAGTCCATAGTGGATCTAACATAATAGTGTGAGAGTCCAGTCCATAGTGGATCTAACATAATAGTGAGAGTCCAGTCCATAGTGGATCTAACATAATAGTGTGAGAGTCCAGTCCATAGTGGATCTAACTTAATAGTGTGAGAGTCCTGTCCATAGTGGATCTAACATAATAGTGAGAGTCCAGTCCATAGTGGATCCAACATAATATTGTGAGAGTCCAGTCCATAGTGGATCTAACATAATAGTGTGAGAGTCCAGTCCATAGTGGATCTAACATAATAGTGAGAGTCCAGTCCATGGTGGATCTAACATAATAGTGAGAGTCCAGTCCATAGTGGATCTAACATAATATTGTGAGAGTCCAGTCCATAGTGGATCTAACATAATAGTGTGAGAGTCCAGTCCATAGTGGATCTAACTTAATAGTGTGAGAGTCCTGTCCATAGTGGATCTAACATAATAGTGAGAGTCCAGTCCATAGTGGATCTAACATAATATTGTGAGAGTCCAGTCCATAGTGGATCTAACATAATAGTGTGAGAGTCCAGTCCATAGTGGATCTAACATACCGTATTTTCCGCACTATAAGGCGCACCTAAAAACCACAATTTTTCTCAAAAGCTGACAGTGCGCCTAATAACCCGGTGCGCTTTATTACGATTCATTTTCATAAAGTTTCGGTCTCGCAACTTCGGTAAACAGCCGCCATCTTTTTTCCCCGTAGAACAGGAAGCGCTTCTTCTTCTACGCAAGCAACCGCCAAGGAAAGCACTCGCCCCCATAGAACAGGAAGCGCTTCACCCGCCCCCGGAAGAAGAAGAAAAAACGCGCGGATATCACCGTACGTTTCATTTCCTGTTTACATCTGTAAAGACCACAAAATGGCTCCTACAAAACGATCCGGTTCATAAAAAGACGCAATCTCTCCATCCGCACACGGATTACTACCGTATTTCACAGCAACTGAACCGCACTGTGGAACGGGAGCACGTACGGTGAATATTCGCTCCACAGGGAATGAGAAGTCATCCTTCACTGTGGTTCTAGCTTGCCATGCTAACTTCCACCCATCCAAAAGAGACCTTTCCAGCTGGCGTCATCATAAAAGCTAACTCGAAGGGATGGATGGATGAAGAAAAGATGAGCGAGTGGTTAAGGGAAGTTTACGCGAAGAGGCCGGGTGGCTTTTTTCACACAGCTCCGAAGGCGAACACACCTTCACTAAGACGGGCAGATAGCGCCGGTCGACATACGCCAACATCTGCCAGTGGATCGTAAATGCCTGGGCAGATAGTTTCGGTCACAACTGTGGTCCGACCTTTCCGGAAGGCAGGATTCACAGAACTGCTGGACAACAGCGACACTGACTCCGGTGACTTCGACGAGACGGAACCGGCCATTTTGGATCCCGTATTCGCCCAACTTTTCAATTCGGACACCGAAGACGAAGAATTCGAAGGATTTACGAATGAAGAATAACTTCAGAAGGTGAGCGCTATGTTTATTTTGTGTGTTGTGACATTAACGTTCGAGCAACATTATGTTGCTATTGTTCTACACCATTTTGAATTTTACTATGTTTGTGATTGCACATTTGCGTACATTTTGGGACAGAGTTGTTAGAACGCTGGTTTTCAATATATTATTAAAGTTTGACTGAACTATCTGACTGTTTTTTTGACATTCACTTTAGCGCAGCGTTTTTTTGACATTCACTTTAGCGCAGCGTAGGCGCGGCTTTTAGTCCGGGGCGGCTTATTGGTGGACAAAATTATGAAATATGTAATTCATAGAAGGTGCGGCTAATAATCCGGTGCGCCTTATAGTGCGGAAAATACGGTAATGTCTTTTTTTTGTGACAAGCATTTTTCAGTCCTTTTGTCATCCATGGTTGGTTGTTTTTCTTTTGCTTCTTACTAACTTCTTTCCATGGACAACATAAACATTGATATTATACATGTGGGCCAATATATATATATATATATATATAGTGAGAGTCCAGTCCATAGTGGATCTAACATAATAGTGAGAGTCCAGTCCATAGTGGATCTAACATAATATTGTGAGAGTCCAGTCCATAGTGGATCTAACATAATAGTGTGAGAGTCCAGTCCATAGTGGATCTAAGATAATAGTGAGAGTCCAGTCCATAGTGGATCTAACATAATATTGTGAGAGTCCAGTCCATAGAGGATCTAACATAATAGTGTGAGAGTCCAGTCCATAGTGGATCTAACATAATAGTGTGAGAGTCCAGTCCATAGTGGATCTAACATAATAGTGAGAGTCCAGTCCATAGTGGATCTAACATAATATTGTGAGAGTCCAGTCCATAGTGGATCTAACATAATAGTGTGAGAGTCCAGTCCATAGTGGATCTAACTTAATAGTGTGAGAGTCCTGTCCATAGTGGATCTAACATAATAGTGAGAGTCCAGTCCATAGTGGATCTAACATAATATTGTGAGAGTCCAGTCCATAGTGGATCTAACATAATAGTGTGAGAGTCCAGTCCATAGTGGATCTAACATAATAGTGAGAGTCCAGTCCATGGTGGATCTAACATAATAGTGAGAGTCCAGTCCATAGTGGATCTAACATAATAGTGAGAGTCCAGTCCATAGTGGATCTAACATAATAGTGAGAGTCCAGTCCATAGTGGATCTAACATAATAGTGTGAGAGTCCAGTCCATAGTGGATCTAACATAATAGTGAGAGTCCAGTCCATAGTGGATCTAACATAATATTGTGAGAGTCCAGTCCATAGTGGATCTAACATAATAGTGTGAGAGTCCAGTCCATAGTGGATCTAACATAATAGTGTGAGAGTCCAGTCCATAGTGGATCTAACATAATAGTGAGAGTCCAGTCCATAGTGGATCTAACATAATATTGTGAGAGTCCAGTCCATAGAGGATCTAACATAATAGTGTGAGAGTCCAGTCCATAGTGGATCTAACATAATAGTGTGAGAGTCCAGTCCATAGTGGATCTAACATAATAGTGAGAGTCCAGTCCATAGTGGATCTAACATAATATTGTGAGAGTCCAGTCCATAGTGGATCTAACATAATAGTGTGAGAGTCCAGTCCATAGTGGATCTAACTTAATAGTGTGAGAGTCCTGTCCATAGTGGATCTAACATAATAGTGAGAGTCCAGTCCATAGTGGATCTAACATAATATTGTGAGAGTCCAGTCCATAGTGGATCTAACATAATAGTGTGAGAGTCCAGTCCACAGTGGATCTAACATAATAGTGAGAGTCCAGTCCATGGTGGATCTAACATAATAGTGAGAGTCCAGTCCATAGTGGATCTAACATAATAGTGAGAGTCCAGTCCATAGTGGATCTAACATAATAGTGAGAGTCCAGTCCATAGTGGATCTAACATAATAGTGTGAGAGTCCAGTCCATAGTGGATCTAACATAATAGTGAGAGTCCAGTCCATAGTGGATCTAACATAATATTGTGAGAGTCCAGTCCATAGTGGATCTAACATAATAGTGAGAGTCTAGTCCATAGTGGATCTAACATAATATTGTGAGAGTCCAGTCCATAGTGGATCTAACATAATAGTGAGAGTCCAGTCCATAGTGGATCTAACATAATAATGAGAGTCTAGTCCATAGTGGATCCAACATAATATTGTGAGAGTCCAGTCCATAGTGGATCTAACATAATAGTGAGAGTCCAGTCCATAGTGGATCTAACATAATAGTGAGAGTCTAGTCCATAGTGGATCTAACATAATAGTGAGAGTCTAGTCCATAGTGGATCCAACATAATAGTGAGAGTCCAGTCCATAGTGGAACTAACATAATAGTGTGAGAGTCCAGTCCATAGTGGATCAAACATAATAGTGAGAGTCCAGTCCATATTGGATCCAACATAATAGTGTGAGAGTCCAGTCCACAGTGGATCTTACATAATAATGTGAGAGTCCAGTCCATAGTGGATCTAACATAACAGTGAGAGTCCAGTCCATAGTGGATCTAACATAATAGTGAGAGTCTAGTCCATAGTGGATCTAACATAATATTAGAAGAGTCCAGTCCATAGTGGATCTAACATAATATTGTGAGAGTCCAGTCCATAGTGGATCTAACATAATATTGTGAGAGTCCAGTCCATAGTGGATCTAACATAATAGTGTGAGAGTCCAGTCCATAGTGGATCTAACATAATAGTAAGAGTCCAGTCCATATTGGATCTAACATAATAGTGTGAGAGTCCAGTCCACAGTGGATCTTACATAATAATGTGAGAGTCCAGTCCATAGTGGATCTAACATAACAGTGAGAGTCCAGTCCATAGTGGATCTAACATAATAGTGAAAGTCTAGTCCATAGTGGATCTAACATAATATTGTGAGAGTCCAGTCCATAGTGGATCTAACATAATAGTGTGAGAGTCCAGTCCATAGTGGATCTAACATAATAGTGAGAGTCCAGTCCATATTGGATCTAACATAATAGTGAGAGTCTAGTCCATAGTGGATCTAACATAATATTGTGAGAGTCCAGTCCATAGTGGATCTAACATAATATTGTGAGAGTCCAGTCCATAGTGGATCTAACATAATAGTGTGAGAGTCCAGTCCACAGTGGATCTTACATAATAATGTGAGAGTCCAGTCCATAGTGGATCTAACATAACAGTGAGAGTCCAGTCCATAGTGGATCTAACATAATAGTGAGAGTCTAGTCCATAGTGGATCTAACATAATATTGTGAGAGTCCAGTCCATAGTGGATCTAACATAATAGTGTGAGAGTCCAGTCCATAGTGGATCTAACATAATATTGTGAGAGTCCAGTCCATAGTGGATCTAACATAATAATGTGAGAGTCCAGTCCATAGTGGATCTAACATAATAGTGAGAGTCTAGTCCATAGTGGAGCTAACATAATAGTGAGAGTCCAGTCCATAGTGGATCTAACATAATAGTGAGAGTCCAGTCCATAGTGGATCTAACATAATAGTGAGAGTCCAGTCCATAGTGGATCTAACATAATAGTGAGAGTCCAGTCCATAGTGGATCTAACATAATAGTGAGAGTCCAGTCCATAGTGGATCTAACATAATAGTGAGAGTCTAGTCCATAGTGGATCTAACATAATAGTGAGAGTCTAGTCCATAGTGGATCTAACATAATATTGTGAGAGTCCAGTCCATAGTGGATCTAACATAATAGTGAGAGTCCAGTCCATAGTGGATCTAACATAATAATGAGAGTCTAGTCCATAGTGGATCTAACATAATATTGTGAGAGTCCAGTCCATAGTGGATCTAACATAATAGTGAGAGTCCAGTCCATAGTGGATCTAACATAATAGTGTGAGAGTCCAGTCCATAGTGAATCTAACATAATAGTGAGAGTCCAGTCCATATTGGATCTAACATAATAGTGTGAGAGTCCAGTCCACAGTGGATCTTACATAATAATGTGAGAGTCCAGTGCATAGTGGATCTAACATAACAGTGAGAGTCCAGTCCATAGTGGATCTAACATAATAGTGAGAATCTAGTCCATAGTGGATCTAACATAATATTGTGAGAGTCCAGTCCATAGTGGATCTAACATAATATTGTGAGAGTCCAGTCCATAGTGGATCTAACATAATAGTGTGAGAGTCCAGTCCATAGTGGATCTAACATAATAGTGAGAGTCCAGTCCATATTGGATCTAACATAATAGTGAGAGTCTAGTCCATAGTGGATCTAACATAATATTGTGAGAGTCCAGTCCATAGTGGATCTAACATAATATTGTGAGAGTCCAGTCCATAGTGGATCTAACATAATAGTGTGAGAGTCCAGTCCACAGTGGATCTTACATAATAATGTGAGAGTCCAGTCCATAGTGGATCTAACATAACAGTGAGAGTCCAGTCCATAGTGGATCTAACATAATAGTGAGAGTCTAGTCCATAGTGGATCTAACATAATATTGTGAGAGTCCAGTCCATAGTGGATCTAACATAATAGTGTGAGAGTCCAGTCCATAGTGGATCTAACATAATATTGTGAGAGTCCAGTCCATAGTGGATCTAACATAATAGTGTGAGAGTCCAGTCCACAGTGGATCTTACATAATAATGTGAGAGTCCAGTCCATAGTGGATCTAACATAACAGTGAGAGTCCAGTCCATAGTGGATCTAACATAACAGTGAGAGTCCAGTCCATAGTGGATCTAACATAATAGTGAGAGTCCAGTCCATAGTGGATCTAACATAATAGTGTGAGAGTCCAGTCCATAGTGGAGCTAACATAATAGTGAGAGTCCAGTCCATAGTGGATCTAACATAATAGTGTGAGAGTCCAGTCCATAGTGGATCTAGCATAATAGTGAGAGTCTAGTCCATAGTGGAGCTAACATAATAGTGAGAGTCCAGTCCATAGTGGATCTAACATAATAGTGTGAGAGTCCAGTCCATAGTGGATCTAACATAATAGTGAGAGTCCAGTCCATAGTGGGGCCAGCAGGAGACCATCCCGAGCGGAGACGGGTCAGCAGCGCAGAGATGTCCACAACCGATGCACAGACGAGCGGTCCAACCCGGGTCCCAACTTTGGACAGCCAGCGCTTCATCCATGGCCACCGGACCTGTGCCCCCCCCCCCCCCCCTTTCCCCTCCACAAGGGAGAGGGGGGCAGAGCAGAAAAGAAACGGCAGATCAACTGGTCTTAAAAGGGGGTCTATTTAAAGGCTAGAGTATACAAATGAGTTTTAAGATGGGACTTAAATGCTTCTACTGAGGTAGCATCTCTAACTGTTACCGGGAGGGCATTCTTAGTGATTTCCAGAGCTCACAAAAAGTCTGCGGGCTATAGAGTGTTTTCTATTTGGGCTCCAGTACTCTGGAATGCCCAAATAATGAAGAAGAAAAAGAAAAAAAGAAAAATTTAATAAATGGGTATATGTACATGAGATGCCAGTAATATTTTCCACGATCTTATTGCTTGTATGCAACGAGAGGAAGCTGATTACACCAAGTTTCCACTGAGGATTCTCTCTGTGAAGACTGAAGATGATGAAGAGAAACCACAAGTAGACAACCTCTTAGCTCCACTATCAGATAGTGAGGCTGAAGACGAGGTTGAAGAACCTTTGAGCAGCGATAAAGACTGTGAAGGTGATATGAGGACTCACACTGACAACAAACACTCTGAATGCTCTACAAAGAAGAGAGGTGAAAAATGTTTGAGCTGCTCAGTTTGTGGCAAAAGCTTTTCTCGAAACAGCTCTTTGACTGAACACATGACAATACACACAGGTGAAAAAACATTTAACTGTTCAATTTGTGGTAAAAACTATTATTTTAAGTGCACTTTGACTGAACACTTGAGAACACACACAGGTGAAAAAACATGTAATTGTTTAGTTTGTGGCAAAATCATTTCTCAAAATACTTCTTTGATTTAACACATGAGAACACACACACAGGTGAACACCCATTTAGTTGTTCAGTTTGTGACAAAAGCTTGTCTGTTAAGAGCAAATTGACTGAACACTTGAAAACACACACAGGTGAAAAAACATATAAGTGTTCAGTTTGTGGTAAAAGCTTTTCTCAAAACAGCTCTTTGTGGTGACACATGAGAACACACACTGGAGAAAAACCATTTAGTTGTTCAGTGTGCTGTAAAAGGTTCCAACATAATGCAGACGCAGTAAAACACATTAGAACACACAAGGGAAAATAACCAATTAGCTGTTTAGTTTGTGGTATGTTGCTCATATGTGGCGACATCCACCCTACCCAGGACCTCCTCACTGCTTCTTTCACAAATATCTGAGGTATTCATACAAACTTGGAATTATTTGGAGCATAATCTTATCTACTCATGACCCCATGTCTTCTCTGTATCTGAAACCTTCCTGAACAGTAAGATAGATGATGCTTCAAGTGCTTGGTTACTCCTTCTTCAGTCCAGGGACCTGGGGCCTTATGTGTCAAATTTGTGCACGCTCATTAACCTGCACTACACCCTTTTTCACTACAAAGTTGAGATGTATCAAAACTGACGTTGACGCATAAGTGATGCTGGGTAACTGTTTGCATAACAAACTGCCAACTTTTACTCCTCAGACTGATTGGTGTGCAAATCAGAGACATATGAACAATTAACACCCACAACCCAACCCCCACCTCCCTCGACATTCGGGCATAACAGGTTCAATCCGGCCCGCGAGATGAGTTTGCGAAGTGTAAAATTCAGCTGCATTTTTTTGAATGAAAGAAACTGCTGTTCTAAATGTGTCCACTGGATGTCGCAATTCTGTTAGGCAAGCAAATAGTTTATACCGGGGCGAGCAAGTATACCAAGCAAGAGGTACACGGTAAAGCGGGGCTGTGACTCCTCCCCCTCCACCCAACGTAAAACAGGAGTAAAATAAGCAATCAGTAACCCCACTTTAAATGTTTGCCCTTTTTCTGGTTTGAACAACAGCCATCGAAATAGTCTGTGCACGTGCTTGTATATATATATATATTTTATTTTCAAAGAGTAGTTATCGATTATTTAATGTTAGATACGTTTGCAAACCATTGCTTTAAAACAAGATTAAAATGCCTTTAATTTGAAAAACAAGTGCTGTGGAGTAGGAAACGGAAGTCGCTGTCTTCTAGCGCATGCGCAAATGTACTAGAAGCCAAGCAAAAAGACGAAGACCGCATGCTATGGTTGTTCGGAGAATTTTCGAATTCACGATCTTAAAGTCATATGATTCACAGCAAATATAGCAACAAATATCTCAATTGGTATTTCCCAAAGCCACGAAACGTGCATTGAGTTTGGAGCGATATCTGAAGTGAAGATTGAAGACGTGATAGAAGATGGACGACTACTGCTATGCTAAGATGGCGACGTCCGCTAAAAGAGAACATGAAAGAGAATCAACTTCCAGCAAATCACCAACGGAGATAAAGACGAAAGATGAAGGTGAGTGAGTTGAAGTTTTGTCCTTTGAAAACTATTTCAAGCCCTGAAAAAAGTGTTGATGAGAAATTAGCCGACTTTTCAACAATGTAAAGAAAGAGCCGCCATGATTGTTACTTAGACTTAGACCAACTTTAATGATCCACAAGGGAAATTGTTCCACACAGTAGCTCAGTTACAATGATGGAAAGTGTAAGGATGGAAAGGACAATGCAGGTATAAATAGACTAAATATAGCGATATAAAATATAACATATATCCGAATATATACATAATCTGTTGAAGAAGGCAGTGGAGTTCACATCAGAGGAGATGAAAGAATGCAAAAGTCAAATTTAGAAAGTGGAAGAGCAAAACAAGCGCTTCTTACTATTGAAATATTTAGCTCGCATTACTAAGCTAAGTTATCAATCAATCAATCAATGTTTATTTATATAGTCCTAAATCACAAGTGTCTCAAAGGGCTGCACAAGCCACAACGACATCCACGGTTCAGTGCCCACATAAGGGCAAGGAAAAACTCACCCCAGTGGGACGTCGATGTGAATGACTATGAGAAACCTTGGAGAGGACCGCATATGTGGGTGACCCCCCCCCCCCCTCTAGGGGAGACCGAATGCAATGGATGTCGAGTGGGTCTGACATAATATTGTGAGAGTCCAGTCCATAGTGGATCTAACATAATAGTAAGAGTCCAAATAAAAAATAAAAATACCATACCCCCCCCAGCACCAGTCCGTGGGACAAATTTTCAAGCGTTGACCGATCCGCAGTTACAAAAAGGTTGGGGACCACTGATTTACAAAGTAATTCCAATGATCATTGCAATTGTACAGAAAGTGGATCCAGTTTCTTGCATTTAATATCTAAAAAGTTCTCTACTTCTTAGTTTTGCGATGTATTTCAATGTTGACTTTTTCCCCACTGTTAGTTTGTAGTATCCTAATGTCCATCGCAGCAGATGTTTTCTACTTTCTGAGAATCTAGCTGAACTTTTCTGAGTCTATGACAAGTCATGTAAACATTGATCCATCATTCTGGCAAGGCACTAAATGAATGGCCATGAAACACTACACACTAGGGTTGTCCCCATACCAATAATTTAGTACCGGTACTAAATGTATAAATACTTTTCTGAATAAATGGAACTACAAAAAATGTCAATACTGGCTTTATTTTAAAGGGGAACATTATCACCAGACCTATGTACCGTATTTTCCGCACTATTAGCCGCACCTAAAAACCACAAATTTACTCAAAAGCTGACAGTGCGGCTTATAACCCGGTGCGCTTTATATATGGATTAATATTAAGATTCATTTTCATAAAGTTTCGGTCTCGCAACTACGGTAAACAGCCGCCATCTTTTTTCCCCGTAGAAGAGGAAGCGCTTCTTCTTCTACGGTAAGCAACCGCCAAGGTAAGCACCCGCCCCCATAGAAGAGGAAGCGCTTCTTCTTCTACTGTAAGCAACCACCCGCCCCCATAGAAGAAGAAGCGCGCGGGTATTACGTTTCATTCCCTTTGTGTGTTCCATGTTGATATACGACTCCATGCGCGCCCACATCACAGATGGTGTCAAAAAACAAGTGAAGCACACAAATACAACACTCGCCGTCATTCCGGGTGGATTAACCAAAGAACTCCAACCGCTCGATATTGGTGTCAACAGGGCATTTAAAGCACGACTGCGAACGGCGTGGGAACAATGGATGACCGAAGGCGAACACACCTTCACTAAGACAGGGAGACAGCGCCGGACGACATACGCCAAAATCTGCCAGTGGATCGTAAATGCCTGGGCGGATATTTCGGCCACAACTGTGGTCCGAGCTTTCCGGAAGGCAATGACTTCGACGAGACGGAGCCGGCCATTTTGGATCCCGTATTCGCCCAACTTTTTAATTCGGACACCGAAGGAGAAGAATTCGAGGGATTTATGAATGAAGAATAACTTCAGAAAGTGAGCGTTATGTTTATTTTGTGTGTTGTGACATTAACGTTCGAGCAACATTATGTTGCTATTGCTCTGCACTATTTTGAATTTTACTATGTTTGTGATTGCACATTTGCGTACATTTTGGGAGTGAACAGAGTTGTTAGAACGCTGGTTTTTAATATATTATTAAAGTTTGACTGACCTTTCTGACTGTTTTTTTGACATTCCCTTTAGCGCAGTTAGATGCGGCTTATAACACGGGGCGGCTTATAGGTGGACAAAGTTTTGAAATATGCCGTTCATTGAAGGCGCGGCTTATAACCCAGGGCGGCTTATGGTGCGGAAAATACGGTATGCGTCAATATATACCTTGATGTTGCAGAAAAAAGACCATATATTTTTTTTAACCGATTTCCCGAACTCTAAATGGGTGAATTTTGGCGAATTAAACGCCTTTCTATTATTCGCTCTCGGAGCGATGACGTCACAATGTGATGTCACATCGGGAAGCAATCCGCCATTTTCTCAAACACCGAGTCAAATCAGCTCTGTTATTTTCCGTTTTTTCGACTGTTTTCCGTACCTTGGAGACATCATGCCTCGTCGGTGTGTTGTCGGAGGGTGTAACAACACGAACAGGGACGGATTGAAGTTGCACCAGTGGCCCAAAGATGCGAAAGTGGCAAGAAATTGGACGTTTGTTCCGCACACTTTACCGACGAAAGCTATGCTACGACAGAGATGGCAAGAATGTGTGGATATCCTGCGACACTCAAAGCAGATGCATTTCCAACGATAAAGCCAAAAAAATCTGCCGCCAGACCCCCATTGAATCTGCCGGAGTGTGTGAGCAATTCAGGGACAAAGGACCTCGGTAGCACGGCAAGCAATGGCGGCAGTTTGTTCCCGCAGACGAGCGAGCTAAACCCCCTGGATGTCTTGGCTCACACCGTCCCTTATGCCATCGAAGATGATCAAGAGAAGAATATCGACCCTAGCTTCCCTGGCCTGCTGACATGAGGGTATGTCTCCAGAATATATTAATTGATGAAAACTGGGCTGTCTGCACTCTCAAAGTGCATGTTGTTGCCAAATGTATTTCATATGCTGTAAACCTAGTTCATAGATGTTAGTTTCCTTTAATGCCAAACAAACACATACCAATCGTTGGTTAGAAGGCGATCGCCGAATTCGTCCTCGCTTTCTCCCGTGTCGCTGGCTGTCGTGTTGTTTTCGTCGGTTTCGCTTGCATACGGTTCAAACCGATATGGCTCAATAGCTTCAGTTTCTTCATCAATTTCGTTTTCGCTACCTGCCTCCACACTACAACCATCCGTTTCAATACATGCGTAATCTGTTGAATCGCTTAAGACGCTGAAATCCGAGTCTGAATCCAAGCTAATGTCGCTATAGCTTGCTGTTCTTTCAATCCAATCCAATCCAATCCACTTTATTTATATAGCACATTTAAACAACAAAATGTTTCCAAAGTGCTGCACAACAATATTAAACACAATTAAAAACAATAAAAAATAAATATGATTAAAAACAATTTCAAAGGGTAAAACCAATTAAAACAGTAAATAGAAAGCAAAATTTTAAAAACACAGAGGACAACAGAGGACCACACAACTCACGTAGTGTTAAAAGCCAGAGAATAAAAGTGGGTCTTAAGACGAGACTTAAAACACTCCACTGTGGGAGCAGTTCGAATATGGAGGGGCAGAGTGTTCCAGAGCTTAGGGCCGACCACAGAGAAGGCCCTGTCTCCCCTGGTTTTAAGTCTGGTCTTGGACACCACGAGCTGGAGCTGGCTCTCGGACCTCAGAGCGCGCGCAGGATTGTAAGTTTGGATGAGGTCCGAGATATACTGACGTGCCATTCCATGTAAAGCTTTAAAAACAAACAGCAAGGTTTTAAGATCAATTCTAAAATGAACAGGGAGCCAGTGCAAACTCTCAAGGATTGGGGTTATATGCTGGCGTCTCCTGGCCCCTGTTAAAAGTCGTGCTGCCGCATTCTGGACTAACTGCAACCGGGAGAGAGCTTTTTGACTAATGCCAGCATAAAGTGCATTGCAGTAGTCCAGGCCAATTGAAATAAAAGCATGCACGACTTGTTCAAAAAGGTTAAAAGATAAAAACGGTTTTACCTTTGCTAAAAGACGAAGATGATAAAAACACGATTTAAAAACGCCATTGACTTGTTTGTCAAGTTTAAAATCGCTGTCTATAGTGACGCCAAGGCTGGTGACTTTGGGACGCACATCATTTTGCAATGGTCCCAAGTCAGTGAGGGTCGGACCAAACACTAAAATTTCCGTTTTTCCCTCATTCATTATTAAAAAATTCTGGGCTAACCGAGCCTTGACGTCGCATAGACAGTTGAGAAGGGGTGTCAGGGGGCCGTGGCCTTTTGAAATAGGCATATAAATTTGGCAGTCGTCTGCATAAAAGTGATAAGACACTCCATGCCTCTTAAAAATCTCTCCAAGAGGGAGGAGATATAGAGCGAACAGGATGGGGCCATGTTTGTTTGTATTGGCATCACTATGTGACGTCACAGGAAAATGGACGGGTGGTTAAAATCAGGCACTTTGAAGCTTTTTTTTAGGGATATTGCGTGATGGGTAAAATTTTGAAAAAAACTTCGAAAAATAAAATAAGCCACTGGGAACTGATTTTTAATGGTTTTAACCCTTCTGAAATTGTGATCATGTTCCCCTTTAACATAAAATCCTACACTACATTAAACACTCACAGTCAAAGAACAATTTTACAAGGTTAAAATATAAATTAAAATGCATTAAACACATTGGGCTTTTCTTGTTGCACTCAAAGAACAATTTACAATTTTCCATATTACATATAGTCTGCTATAATCAAGGATTAGATTAGAATAGAACATAAAGTTTTACTGACATTATATTAAATCATTCTTCATAAAGTGACCAACTTGTAACTAATCGACGGCCTCGTCCTTCCGACCAAAGAGCGGAGCTTTATGGACCCAGTGTTACCCCCGACAAAACATGGACCCTGGAGGGAACGTCTCCCCTGCGCTCCTTGACCACGGTCTGGGAGCCCACAAACAGGAAAGGTGTAAAGCAACCCTTGCAGTGTCACCTTTATTGTTAGTTTCGAAGCCCAAATACCTCCATATTGCACTTCACACCCCCTCTTTATTAACCAGTAGAATTGTCCTTTGTTGCCTTTCTTCCTCTCCACCATGTTATTGCTTGTATGCACTTTGTGTGTGCGTTTTGACACACTCAACATCATGCGCCTCGGCTCTGTAGTCACCGTCGCACAGCGACATTCAGATGGAAGGATGGCACCGGTACTTTTCAAAGGGGGTATAGTACTGATTTCAATTGATTAGTACCACAATACTTTATTAGTAGCAGTATACTGTACAACCCTACTACACACACATACAGTACATAGAAGAAAGTGTGTTTTTGTTTGTTTGTGTCTTGCAGACGTCCAGCAGCTGATCGGTAATCCAGAAGAAGTTTCCCCTCAGTTAGGGGGGAGCTCCACTTTGAAGCAGGAGACTCCACAACCACCCTGCATTAAAAAGGAAGAGGAGGAACTCTGCATCACTCAGGAGGGAGAGTGTCTTCTAGGACGAGAGGAAGCTGATTACACCAAGTTTCCACTGAGTATTCTCTCTGTGAAGACTGAAGATGATGAAGAGAAACCACAAGTTGACAACCTCTCAGCTCCACTATCAGATAGTGAGGCTGAAGATGAGGTTGAAGAACCTTTGAGCAGCGATAAAGACTGTGAAGGTGATATGAGGACTCACACTGACAACAAACACTCTGAATGCTCTACAAAGAAGAGAGGTAAAACATGTTTGAGCTGCTCAGTTTGTGCTGAAAGTTTTACTAAAAAGAGCCGTTTTATTGAACACATGAAAACACACACAGGTAAAAAAACATTTAACTGTTCGATTTGTGATAAAAACTATTCTTTCCAGAGCATTTTCACTAAACACATGAAATCACACACAGGTGAAAAACCATTTAGTTGTTCAGTTTGTGGCAAAAGCTTTTCTCGAAATAGCCATTTGACTCACCACATGAGAACACACACAGGTGAAAAACCATTTAGTTGTTCAATTTGTGCCTACAGCTTTTCTCAAAATAGCCATTTGACTCAACACATGAGAACACATACAGGTGAAAAACCATTTAATTGTTCAGTTTGTGGCTACAGCTGTTCTAAAAATAGCCATTTGACTCAACACATGAGAACACACACAGGTGAAAAACCATTTAGTTGTTCAATTTGTGGCCACAGCTTTTCTCAAAATAGCCATTTGACTCAACACATGAGAACACACACAGGTGAAAAACCATTTAATTGTTCAGTTTGTGGCTACAGCTTTTCTCAAAATATCAATTTGACTCAACACATGAGAACACACACAGGTGAAAAAACATTTAATTGTTCAGTTTGTGGCTACAGCTTTTCTCAAAATACCCATTTGACTCAACACATGACAACACACACAGGTAAAAAACCATTTAGTTGTTCAGTTTGTGGCAAAAGCTTTTCTGTTAAGAGCAATTTGACTCAACACATGAGAACACACACAGGTAAAAAACCATTTAGTTGTTCAGTTTGTGGCAAAAGCTTTTCTGTTAAGAGCAATTTGACTCAACACATGAGAACACACACAGGTAAAAAACCATTTAGTTGTTCAGTTTGTGGCAAAAGCTTTTCTGTTAAGAGAAAATTGACTGACCACATGAAAACACACCTGGAATAAAACCATTTAGTTGTTCAGTTTGTGGTACAACCTTTTTTTATAACAGCTCTTTGTGTCGACACATGAAAACACACGCTGGAGGAAAACCATTTAAATGTTAAGTGTGCTGTAAAAGGTTCCCACATAATGCAGACGTAGTAAAACACATAAAAACACACAAGGGAAAATAGCCAATTAGCTGTTTAGTTTGTGGTATGTTGCTACTTCTTTCAAAAATATCTGAGGTATTCATACAAACTTGGATTATTTGGAGCATAATCTTATCCAATGTTATCTCTCTATCTGAAACCTTCCTGAACAGTTTGTATGGTTTGTTGAGTTAGCACAGGATTAATATGTGGAAATGACAAATGAGGTAGTTGATACATAGAGTCGTTTTTATTCATGCTTTATTTAGGTTTTTGTTCAATCCTAGATGGGTTGTGACTTAAAGTTTAATTGCTTTGTAGAAACACTGAGATTGAGTCTAAGTTCATTGTGTTCTTCAAGGTGTTTTTGAAAATGCACCTTTTTTTCCCTCGAAATGTTCAACTAACTTGAAGTGTTTTGTCAAGAGGATTATTTGTGATATGTACATTTTCAGAATGTGCTTGTTCTATTTTGGGCCAAAGTAAAATAAAGAAAACCATCTGAAGTTGTCATAGTCGTATTTTTAAGTTATCATGCCATGATTTTACCCGTCCCGCCCACGTGGAAATAGATTTTCCTCCATGTGGCCCCTGAGCTAAAATGAGTTTGACACCCCTGCTGTAATGTGACTCATGTGAGCAGGTTACTGTATAAACACATTTTGTTATAAGTTATAAAAATGTGTTCAGTTCTCAGAGACACATCAATGTCAGTGTAGCTGCTGACAGAAGCAACATGTATATTTGATATATAATGTCATAGTTGGTGAGAATAAATAAATACAATGCATAAAGATAAGTTCATATTGTACACATAATGTGATTAAAAAGGTATTTCCTTGGGTTAATTCATGCAAGTTTATGTTAACTTTATTTTTGTTACAAACCCATGTCAATTGAGTGGGGAATATAATTTGGTCACGTTGTTGGAGGGACAATTAATATGTGAGGGAATTAAGGAAGCAGCATGAGACGACAAGTGTTTCAATCAATCAATCAATGTGTACTTATATAGTCCTAAATCACGAGTGTCTCAAAGGGCTGCACAAGCCACAACGACATCCTCGGTTCAGATTCCACATCACGGCAAGGAAAAACTCAACACAACGGGACGACGAGAATCCTTGGAGAGGACCGCAGATGTGGGGACGACCAGTGCAATGGACGCCGAGTAGATCTAGCATAATATTGTGGATATATATATATATATATATATATATATATATATATATATATATATATATATATATATATATATATTTATATAGTCCAGTCTATAGTGGATCCAACATAATAGTGAGAGTCCAGTCCATAGTGGATCCAACATAATATTGGGAGAGTCTAGTCCATAGTGGATCTAACATAATAGTGTGAGAGTCCAGTCCATAGAATCAGAATCAGAATCAGCTTTATTGTCATTACGCAAGGTAACGAGATTGAGGCCATTCCATACAGTGCGATGTGTGCATGCTAGAAAAACAATGTGCAAATATATAAAAATTTAAAAAATGTAGAAGTGCAATGAATATGGTGTGAAATGAATATATACATGAAAAAACAAAACAAAAACAGGGTGGTTGGTGGAATGGGTTATTGCACCGAAGAGAAGGGACAATGGGGCAGTCCGTTCAGGATGGTTATGGCCCTGGGGAAGAAGCTGTTCTTTAGCCTGTTTGTTTTGGTTTTAATGCACCTGTAGCGCTTCCCAGAGGGCAGCAGGTGGAACAGGTCAGAGCCAGGGTGGGTGCTGTCTTTGATGATGGCACTGGCTCTGTTGAGGCAGCGGGAGGTGTAGATGTCCGTCAGAGAGGGGAGAGGGCGGCCGATGATCTTCTGAGCCGTCTTGACCACTCTTTGCAGCCTCTCCCTGTCTGCTGCAGTGCAGCTGCCGTACCATACCGTAATACAGTAGGTCAGCAGGCTCTCGATGGACGAGCGGTAGAAGGTCAGCAGCAGGTCAGGCTTCAGGTTGTACTTCCCGAGGACTCTAAGGAAGTGTAGCCGCTGCTGAGCCTTCTTGATGATTGATGTGGTGTTGACTGTCCAGGAGAAGTCATTAGAGATGTGGACTCCAAGGTACCTGAAGGTGTGGACCTAGAGTCCTAGAGTCCAGTCCATAGTGGATCTAACATAAAATTGTGAGAGTCCAGTTCATAGTGGATCATACATAATAATGTGAGAGTCCAGTCCGTAGTGGATCTAGCATAACAGTGAGAGTCCAGTCCATAGTGGATCTAACATAATATTGGGAGAGTCTAGTCCATAGTGGATCTAACATAATAGTGTGAGAGTCCAGTCCATAGTGGATCTGACATAATAGTGTGAGAGTCCAGTCCATAGTGGATCTAACATAATAGTGAGAGTCCAGTCCATAGTGGATCTAACATAATATTGTGAGAGTCCAGTCCGTAGTGGATATAACATAATAGTGTGAGAGTCCAGTCCAAAGTGGATCTAACATAATAGTGTGAGAGTCCAGTCCATTGTGGATCTAACATAATAGTGAGAGTCCAGTCCATAGTGGATCTAACATAAAATTGTGAGAGTCCAGTTCATAGTGGATCTAACATAATAGTGAGAGTCTAGTCCATAGTGGATCTAACATAATATTGTGAGAGTCCAGTCCATAGTGGATCTAACATAATAGTGTGAGAGTCCAGTCCATAGTGGATCTAACATAATATTGTGAGAGTCCAGTCCATAGTGGATCTAACATAATAGTGTGAGAGTCTAGTCCACAGTGGATCTTACATAATAATGTGAGAGTCCAGTCCATAGTGGATCTAACATAACAGTGAGAGTCTAGTCCATAGTGGAGCTAACATAATAGTGAGAGTCTAGTCAATAGTGGATCTAACATAATAGTGTGAGAGTCCAGTCCATAGTGGATCTAACATAATAGTGAGAGTCCAGTCCATAGTGGGGCCAGCAAGAGACCATCCCGAGCGGAGACGGGTCAGCAGCGCAGAGATGTCCACAACCGATGCACAGACGAGCGGTCCAACCCGGGTCCCAACTTTGGACAGCCAGCGCTTCATCCATGGCCACCGGACCTGTGCCCCCCCCCCTTCCCCTCCACAAGGGAGAGGGGGGCAGAGCAGAAAAGAAACGGCAGATCAACTGGTCTTAAAAGGGGGTCTATTTAAAGGCTAGAGTGTGACGACCGGGGCGCATTGTGATGCGGGGTTCGTTCTCTCAGGAATGCAGACGGGCGTCAGACACAGCGTGCAGGTAAGAAAGTATTTATTTAATAAATAACTTATACTGGAACAAAGAAAAGGGTGCTCATAGCACATAAGGCAAAAACTAAAAGAGCTAGCATGGGAGCTAGAAGGTAAAAAAGTAGTTTAGCGTGGAAGCTAACAGGTACAGAGCCAGAACAAAAGTCGTCAACTGTTGCATGAAAACAAACTACGAAGCCAGAACGAATGACAGGGAGGACAGACTTAAATAATAATGTCAGTGATGACAAACAGGTGCGTGTCGGGAACAAACGCGGCAGGTGAAAATAATAAGCAGCCATGGCAACAAACTCAGGTGTACAAAACAGGTACTCAAGGAGTCCAAAACTAACCAAAAACACAAGTATCTTGAAAACGTAAACAAAAAATATGATCCGGGCAGCGGATCATAACATAGAGTATACAAATGAGTTTTAAGATGGGACTTAAATGCTTCTGCTGAGGTAGCATCTGTAACTGTTACCGGGAGGGCATTCTTAGTGATTTCCAGAGCCCACAAAAAGTGTGCGGGCTATAGAGTGTTTTCTATTTGGGCTCCAGTACTCTGGAATGCGTTTAAGTCACTGAAAAATTTAAAAAAAAAATTTAAAATAAATGTGTATATGTACATGAGATGCCAGTAAGATTTTCCACGATCTTATTGCTTGTATGCAACGAGAGGAAGCTGATTACACCAAGTTTCCACTGAGGATTCTCTCTGTGAAGACTGAAGATGATGAAGAGAAACCACAAGTAGACAACCTCTTAGCTCCACTATCAGATAGTGAGGCTGAAGACGAGGTTGAAGAACCTTTGAGCAGCGATAAAGACTGTGAAGGTGATATGAGGACTCACACTGACAACAATCACTCTGAATGCTCTACAAAGAAGAGAGGTGAAAAATGTTTGAGCTGCTCAGTTTGTGGCAAAAGCTTTTCTCGAAACAGCTCTTTGACTGAACACATGACAATACACACAGGTGAAAAAACATTTAACTGTTCGATTTGTGGTAAAAACTATTATTTTAAGTGCACTTTGACTGAACACATGAGAACACAGGTGAAAAAAACATGTAATTGTTCCCTTTGTGGCAAAACAATTTCTCAAAATACCTCTTTGATTCAACACATGAGAACACACACAGGTGAAAAAGCATTTAGTTGTTCAGTTTGTGGCAAAAGCTTGTCTGTTAAGAGCAAATTGACTGAACACTTGAGAACACACACAGGTGAAAATTCATATAAGTGTTCAGTTTGTGGTAAAAGCTTTTCTCAAAACAGCTCTTTGTGGCGACACATGAGAACACACGCTGGAGAAAAAACATTTACTTGTTCAGTTTTTGGCAAAAGATGTTCTGCTAAGAGCAATTTGATTGAACACATGAGAACACACACAGGTGAAAAACCATATAAGTGTTCACTTTGTGGCAAAACCTTTTCTGTCGAGAGAAAATTGACTGAACACATGAGAGCACACGCTGGAGAAAAAACATTTAGTTGTTCAGTGTGCTGTAAAAGGTTCCCACATAATGCAGACGCAGTAAAACACATGAGAACACACAAGGGAAAATAACCAATTAGCTGTTTAGTTTGTGGTATGTTGCTCATATGTGGCGACATCCACCCTACCCAGGACCTCCTCACTGCTTCTTTCACAAATATCTGAGGTATTCATGCAAACTTGGATTATTTGAAGCATAATCTTATTTACTCATGACCCCATGTCTTCTCTGTATCTGAAACCTTCCTGAACAGTAAGATAGATATGCTTCAAGTGCTTGGTTACTCCTTCTTCAGTCCAGGGACCTGGGGCCTCATGTGTGCTCAAAAACCTGCACTACACCCTTTTTCACTGCAAAGTTGAGATGTATCAAAACTGACGTTGATGCATAAGTGATGCTGGGTAACTGTTTGCATAACAAACTGCCAACTTTTACTCCTCAGACTGATTGATGTGCAAATCAGAGACATATGAACAATTAACCCCCAACACCCACAACCCAACCCCCACCTCCCTCGACATTCGGGCATAACAGGTTCAATCCGGCCCGCGAGATGAGTTTGCGAAGTGTAAAATTCAGCTGCATTTTTTTTAATGAAAGAAATTGCTGTTGTAATTGTGTCCACTGGATGTTGCAATTCTGTTAGGCAAGCAAATAGTTTATACCGGGGCGAGCAAGTATACCAAGCAAGAGGTACACGGTAAAGCGGGGCTGTGACTCCTCCCCCTCCACCCAACGTAAAACAGGAGTAAAATAAGCAATCAGTAACCCCACTTAAAATGTTTTCCCTTTTTCTGGTTAGAACAACAGCCATTGAAAAAGTCTGTGCACGTGCTTGTATATATATATATATTTATTTTCAAAGAGTAGTTGTCCATTATTTGATGTTAGATACTTTTGCCAATCATTGTTTTAAAACAAGATTAAAATGCCTTTATTTTGAAAAAAAACTGCTGTGGAGTAGGAAACGGAAGTAGCTGACTTCTTGCGCATGCGCAAATGTACTTGAAGCGAAGCAAAAAGACGAAGACCGCATCCTATGGTTGTTCGGAGAATTTTCGAATTCACGATCTTAAAGTCATATGATTCACAGCAAATATAGCAACAAATATCTCAATTGGTATTTTCCAAAGCCACGAAACGCGCATTGAGTTTGGAGCGATATGTGAAGTGAAGATTGAAGACGTGATAGAAGATGGACGACTACTGCTATGCTAAGATGGCGACGTCCGCTAAAAGAGAACATGAAAGAGAATCAACTTCCAGCAAATCACCAACGGAGATAAAGACGAAAGATGAAGGTGAGTGAGTTGAAGTTTTGTCATTTGAAAACTATTTCAAGCCCTTAAAAAAAGAGACCTTTGTAAAGAAAGAGCCGCCATGATTGTTAGCTTGAAGAAGGCAGTGGAGTTCACATCAGAGGAGATGAAAGAATGCAAAAGTCAAATGAAGAAAGTGGAAGAGCAAAACAAGCGCTTGTGTAAAGAAAATAATGATGTGAAAGAAGAGATGTTGGGGAAGAGTAAGAGATGTGAAGAGAAGACTGGACCACATGTCTACATCAACGTGCAGAGGTAATAAAGAAGAAGAAGAATATGCAACGACTCATCATCAGCATGTTTTGCAGATTAGTCTACTGTCGTTTGGTCGGTGTCTGAATTTTTTAATCCAAACGAAAGAGTTCCATTTTGGCAAACGACACTAATAAAGACATTCGCTAGCGTTACTACGCTAAGCCATTGGTCAGGTCCATCAATGGCCTCGGTGGACTTATGAGAGGACTTCACATCCACTAACTCAGTCTTGTCAACACTCATCTTGATTTCCATTTGGATTTCTCACCATCATTAAAGATGTCATAGAAATAACTGTTTAACGTGCATGCAAATTACTGAGCTTGTAGCTGAAAAAGAGCACGTCGAGTCCACCAGAAGTTTGGAATCTCACCAGGTTTGCTACTTTTTATTTGCCACAGCTAGTATGTCTTCTCCATCACTCAACATACAAACCCTGTTTCCATATGAGTTGGGAAATTGTGTTAGATGTAAATATAAACGGAATACAATGATTTGCAAATCCTTTTCAACCCATATTCAGTTGAATGCACTACAAAGAAAATATATTTGATGTTCAAACTCATAACAATTTTTTTTTTTGCAAATAATTAACTTAGAATTTCATGACTGCAACACGTGTCAAAGTAGTTGGGAAAGGGCATGTTCACCACTGTGTTACATGGCCTTTCCTTTTAACAACACTCAGTAAACGTTTGGGAACTGAGGAGACACATTTTTTAAGCTTCTCAGGTGGAATTCTTTCCCATTCTTGCTTGATGTATAGCTTAAGTTGTTCAACAGTCCGGGGGTCTCCGTTGTGGTATTTTAGGCTTCATAATGCGCCACACATTTTCAACGGGAGACAGGTCTGGACTACAGGCAGGCCAGTCTAGTACCCGCACTCTTTACTATGAAGCCACGTTGATGTAACACGTGGCTTGGCATTGTCTTGCTGAAATAAGCAGGGGCGTCCATGGTAACGTTGCTTGGATGGCAACATATGTTGCTCCAAAACCTGTATGTACCTTTCAGCATTAATGGCGCCTTCACAGGTGTGTAAGTTACCCATGTCTTGGGCACTAATACACCCCCATACCATCACAGATGCTGGCTTTTCAACTTTGCGCTTATAACAATCCGGATGGTTCTTTTCCTCTTTGGTCCGGAGGACACGACGTCCACAGTTTCCAAAAACAATTTGAAATGTGGACTCGTCAGACCACAGAACACTTTTCCACTTTGTATCAGTCCATCTTAGATGAGCTCAGGCCCAGCAAAGCCGACGGCGTTTCTGGGTGTTGTTGATAAACGGTTTTCGCCTTGCATAGGAGAGTTTTAACTTGCACTTACAGATGTAGCGACCAACTGTAGTTACTGACAGTGGGTTTCTGAAGTGTTCCTGAGCCCATGTGGTGATATCCTTTACACACTGATGTCGCTTGTTGATGCAGTACAGCCTGAGGGATCGAAGGTCACGGGCTTAGCTGCTTACGTGCAGTGATTTTTCCAGATTCTCTGAACCCTTTGATGATATTACGGACCGTATATGGTGAAATCCCTAAATTCCTTGCAATAGCTGGTTGAGAAAGGTTTTTCTTAAACTGTTCAACAATTTGCTCACGCATTTATTGCAAAAGTGGTGACCCTCGCCCCATCCTTGTTTGTGAATGACTGAGCATTTCATGGAATCTACTTTTATACCCAATCATGGCACCCACCTGTTCCCATTTTGCCTGTTCACCTGTGGGATGTTCCAAATAAGTGTTTGATGAGCATTCCTCAACTTTATCAGTATTTATTGCCACCTTTCCCAACTTCTTTGTCACGTGTTGCTGGCATCAAATTCTAAAGTTAATGATTATTTGCAAATTTTTTTTTTTTTTTTATCAGTTTGAACATCAAATATGTTGTCTTTGTAGCATATTCAACTGAATATGGGTTGAAAATGATTTGCAAATCATTGTATTCCGTTTATATTTACATCTAACACAATTTCCCAACTCATATGGAAACGGGGTTTGTAGAAGCAAGGCCATGTCATTTCCCTCTTAGCTGAACTGCAGACACAATTGCTCCATAAAATGTAATCTGCTGTCAAATTAAGTTAAAGTTAAAGCGCCCATGATTGTCACACACTATAGGTGTGGCGAAATTATTCTCTGCATTTGACCCATTACCCACTGGGAGGTGAGGGGAGCAGTGAGCAGCAGCGGTGGCCGCTCCCGGGAATCATTTTTGGTGATTTAACCCCCAATTCCAACCCTTGATGCTGAGTGTCAAGCAGGGAGGTAATGGCTCCCATTTTTATAGTCTTTAGTCTGAACTCACGACATACCTATCTCAGGGCGGACAATGCAGAAGATCACAGAAAATTGACATAATTATGAGTACATTTTTGTCATTGTGAGGCGAAGGAACGTTTTGTTTGGAAAATAATGTGTCCGTGACAACTCATTCATCCTCGACACACTCAACCACCCCTTCCTGAACTCAACAATTGTAACTTTTCAAGGTCAAGGCAGGTGTTGCCTTAAAGGAGGGCTCATATTTTAGGGCACCAAGGCAAGTATATATATATATATACATATATATATATCGTATATTACCAAATAAACGCCATTGGGCAAATAACCGCCCATGTCCTAATCGCCGCCCGGGGTCTGACCCCATTTTGTGAATTAACCGCCTCTTCCTAATAACCGCCTCTTCCTAATAGCCGCCCATGTGCTGTTATTTGCATAATTTAGATTAAAATGCTACTGGGGTTGCGTTTGCGGCAGTATTATTGTTTTGATGGTTTTATAGAGTACTTAGTACCATCATTTTATTTTTCCTGTATGCTGCTTTATTTAAAACTTGGGGTACTGTAGCCTTTATTTTATTTAAGTGTCATGACTTGGTCCTGGTGTTTAGTTTTTCTAGAAGGCAACGGAAAGTTGGCTCGGGCGAGACGGGAATGTGAGAACATATTTATTTAATTTTATCAAAAAAAAGTACAAACGAAAAGCGCGCACAGTGGCGGAGAAACAACTTGACTATGAAAACAAATACTTGCACAAAGGCAGAAACTATGAACAACAACAAAAAACACTAACTGTGGCATTAATAAACAAAACTTACTTGGCATGGACAAAAGGAGCAGCGTGAACGATGGACATGAAAAAAGTGTCAGAAATGTGCAGAGCATAAATATGGGATGTCACCAGAAAGACAAACTGAAAACAATGAACTTAAATACTACAGACATGATTAACGAAAACAGGTGTGTGACTCAAAACGTGAAACAGGTGCGTGACGTGACAGGTGAAAACTAATGGGTTGCTATGGTGACAAACAAGAGTGCACAATGAGTCCAAACGTGGAACAGGTGAAACTAATGGGTAATCATGGAAACAAGACAAGGGAGTGAAAAGCCAGAAACTAAAGAGTCCAATAACTAAACAAAACATGACTAAAACAAAACATGATCACACAGACATGACATTAAGTGACAGTATTATTGTTCTGTTTTGATGGTGGGTTTTATACTTGAGTACTTGGTACCATTTTATTTTTCCCGGTAGGCTGCTTTATTTAAAAAGTTTATTTATTTTTAGCATTGGTATTCTATTTGACAATTGTTGCACTACTGCCATGTTGAGGCCTTGTTGGTCTCTTGTCTTTTGATAGCCTACCTCAAGTTGATCTCTTGTTTTTTTTGTTTGTGTGTTTACAATAGCTTTTACATTTAAAGTTTTTTGTACGAAAAAAAAAAATACTGGACAGTAACCATTGTAACCAAATAATGGCCTGGTGCAGGCTGGTGCAAAAATAAATAAAAGCCTTGTGCAAATAACCGCCTGCTTCTTTTAAACGCATGTCTCCAAAATCGATTTTGTGAAATAATTGCCCGGGCTACTATTTGGTAATATACGGTGTATATATATATATACAGTGTTGGGTTAATTACTGAAAACCAGTAACTAGTTACAGTTACTAGTTACTTTATTTCAAAAGTAACTCAGTTACTAACTCAGTTACTTACACCAAAAAGTAATGCGTTACTGTGAAAAGTAACTATTTAGTTACTTATTTTTTTCTTCTTTTTTTTTTTAAAGCTCCCATTAATGCCCTTTTTGCCTTCATTTCAGTACTGTTATTGCACTGGAGAATAATACAATCTGTTGATCAACTTGACATACATTTTTATTTTCCTTTTAACATAATGAATGAAAAACAGTGCAACATAAAAAGGCATTCCTCCTTTCTTTAAACTTGGACCAATGACCATTAATAAAAAACAAGTTTAAGTGCAACATAAGAAGGCACATCATCTTCCTTGAAACATAAAGCCTGACATCTGGAGTGATGCTGCTGTCTTCCACACTTGGAGCCATGGATTGTAGAATCCTTGTTTTCAGTGGCAGGATCATTGACACAGATGGTGAAGTTTCAGTGCTCAGTAGAGATGGAACACTTTTAAGCACCTGGAGGACCTCATCTGCCACTCTCACATCATCATCAGACAGGGTGACATTTGTCTTCAGGGTGTTGTGGGTCAATGCAGAGTATATAGCTGCCTGCTGCTCCAACATATCATAAGTGGAGTTCCACCTCGTGGGGACATCATGTATGAGCAGGCAGCTTTAGCATTTCTTGCTTTGTCTTAAGCACATGAGCAGCTGTTGTGCTTGGGTGGAAGTAAGAAACCTTCCTGATCCTCCCAAAGAGGCGCTCCATCCTATTGACTGAGATTCCCTTCTGGGATGCCAAATTCACTACATGTGCAAAGCACCTATCTGTGGTCCCAGTCCTGCCTCATTCTCTGTAATTATTTGATTTTTGGCATTATCACGTGTGACTGGGATATCTTTATCTTCCATTCCTCCACTGCTTGTGTCAGTACCTGCGCAAGGTGACTCTCGTAGAGGGGGCGTGTCTTCTCATCTCCCAGTCTGCTGTGATGAAGTGAGCGCTTATAGTTCCGCTGGACGTCCACCCGTCTGTCATGAGCGCAACAGATGATGCTCGGGATAGTTCATCCACAACTTTTTTCTTCTCCTGCTCATAAGGATCTGGCACAATCTTATTGCTGAAGTGGGTGCGCGACGGGATGTCGTAACGTGGTTCAAGCACGTTCAGCATGTGTTTAAAACCCTCGTTTTGCACAACCGAGTCTGCACTTATAAACACACCGATTCAATGGCGGGGGCGTTCAAGCTCCTCCGTTACTCTGCTCGCCATGACCACGCTGTGTGTGGACTGAACATGACAACAACTTTTTTTTGTTTGTTTCATATTTCAAACCGCGGATCACCTCACCCCCCACACACACACACATAGACCGCGACATTTGCCGTTCAAATACTGAGAAGAGACGGTGCGGTGAACAGCAGCCAGTTGAGGCACTTCACTCAGTGCCTCAACATGGACGGACTCGGCTAACTGATGGCCTGCTGTGCAGTGAGACCGTATTGCTATATGAATTATATTATACATTTCCATAGTTTAGTTAGCTGAGGTATATAATGTACAGTGTATTTTGTCAACAACTGTATGTGTGGAACGTATTTCTTGTGCTGAGCGATCATAAAACGGCTGCAAAAGACGCACGGGCTGAGGCTCCAGTAGCCCCGCCTCCTGCACCCCCGCCGTAGAATTGTTATAGTAACTAAAGCCCACACTTAAACTTTCCACGTGCAAGATTGAATCTATTTTAAAAAGTTATTTCATAAGAAGCCAAAAAGTGCAAAAACAATAATGTTCATGTTGGAGGAGTTGTGAATGACTGCAGGGCCACATCATTAGGTACACCTGCAGACTGTAGGTGTATCTAATTCACAACTCTTCCAACATGAACATTATTGTTTTTGCACTTTTTGGCTTCTTATTAAATAACTTTTGTAACCTATTTTTATGGGCTTTCCTATTTGTGATGTTAAGTTCCTGTTATGCGCTGTTATACAGTATATGCCTTGAGCTCTTATTTTGAAGGCACCAAGAGCGGAAGTGATGACATGTTGTAGTGGAGCGGAGGTTTTTGAAAGAAGGTAAATAAAGTGGTCCTCGTGTAAACTGGAGCCTCCGTGTTTGTTATTTTGTAGTTTCATACAGTATAGGCGACATTTATAAACCCTCGGTTACACTTTTTTAAATAGATTCAATCTTGCACGTGGAAAGTTTAAGTGAGGGCTTTAGTTGATATAACACACCCGTCAGGGGGTTCATTAATCCAGCACAACAGCGGCGAATGGACTTTATTTATAAGTAAAGGTAAGACCATAATAACATTTTTTTTATTAAATGTGCTTTTTTGTGTGCTACAGTTTGTATGTGTAAAGTTAAAGTTAAGTTAAAGTACCAATGATTGTCACACACACACTAGGTGTAATGAAATTTGTCCTCTGCATTTGACCCATCCCATTGATCACCCCCTGGGAGGTGAGGGGAGCAGTGGGCAGCAGCGGCGCCGCGCCCGGGAATAATTTTTGGTGATTTAACCCCCAATTCCAACCCTTGATGCTGAGTGCCAAGCAGGGAAGAATGCTGGTATGAGCTTTTAAACATAACCCGTTAACTGCTGCCAATCAAATGGTGAATAAGATACTCTTTAGGGTTCATATGTTTGTAAATCTGACTGTGATGAAGTCAGTGCCTCACCAGCCATCAACCTCACCGCATGTCACTGATTTATATATATACACATATTGTGCCGCCTTTGATATGTAGAAATATCTTGGCTTTACCCTAACCCCTTTTCTTGATCAAACACTCTGAAAAAAGTCTTCTAGTCCACAGGTTTATTGAATGTAAAAAGGGTAAAACTGAAAACATACAAGCAGAAAGGATGCTTACATTACAGACATGCACACACAGCCCATTATACACACAAGCATACTATAATAACACATGCATTGTGCTGTGTATTGAACTTAAATGGATAAATAAACGCCACAAAATATGTAATTTAAGTGCTCTACAGCAAACTAGCTTACTATGCTAACATTCACTTCACTGTATGAATTACGAAAATTAGCAGGAGTGACTTTTGGCCATAAAACGTCCCAAATTACAGCACAGCCAACAAATACTACAACTCAATCAAATATTAACATACTACTCAATGATACATACCGATGATACTTTGTTTGGCATGAGATTCGAGCAGGTGAAAACGTTTGCAATCGTCACCGAACTAGCTTAAAGTAGACTTGAAAGGAACTCCTTGTTGAGCCCTGTTAACATGGACATTACTGTAAACTAGGCAATGCTGCCTCCTGCTGTCTGAAGGAGGAAGTGCACCTCACGGTTGAATTCCAAAGTGAACTTAAAGGCCTACTGAAATGCGATTTTCTTATTTAAATGGGGATAGCAGGACGTCACAGGTTGTGGAGCTCCTCACATCTGCACATTGTTTACAATCATGGCCACCAGCAGCGAGAGCGATTCGGACCGAGAAAGCGACGATTTCCCCATTAATTTGAGCGAGGATGAAAGATTTGTGGATGAGGAAAGTGAGAGTGAAGGACTAGAGGGCAGTGGGAGCGATTCAGATAGGGAAGATGCTGTGAGAGGTGGGTGGGAATGACTAAAACAGTAAATAAACACAAGACATATATATACTCTATTAGCCACAACACAACCAGGCTTATATTTAATATGCCACAAATTAATCCCGCATAACAAACACCTCCCCCCTCCCGTCCATATAACCCGCCAATACAACTCAAACACATGCACAACACACTCAATCCCACAGCCCAAAGTACCGTTCACCTCCCCAAAGTTCATACAGCACATATATTTCCCCAAAGTTACGTACGTGACATGCACATAGCAGCACGCACGTACGGGCAAGCGATTAAATGTTTGGAAGCGTACTCACGGTACCATGTCTGCATATCCAACTCAAAGTCCTCCTGGTAAGAGTCTCTGTTGTCCCAGTTCTCCACAGGCCAATGATAAAGCTTGACTGTCATCTTTCGGGAATGTAAACAATGAAACACCGGCGGTGTTATCCGGCACACCAGTCAGGGGGTACATTCTACGGCGGGGGTGCGTTATCCGGCACAACACCTGCCGCAATACACCGCTTCCCACCTACAGCTTTCTTCTTTGCTGTCTCCATTGCTCATTGAACAAATTGCAAAAGATTCACCAACACAGATGTCCAGAATACTGTTGAATTTTGCGATGAAAACAGACGACTTAATAGCTGGCCACCATGCTGTCCCAAAATGTCCTCCACAATCCGTGACGTCACGCGCAGGCGTCATCATACCGAGACGTTTTCAGCAGGATATTTCGCGCGAAATTTAAAATTGCACTTTAGTAAGCTAACCCGGCCGTATTGGCATGTGTTGCAATGTTAAGATTTCATCATTGATATATAAACTATCAGACTGCGTGGTCGGTAGTAGTGGCTTTCAGGAGGCCTTTAAACACTGGTTTTACATATATCATCAATAAATTAAACAAACAAGACATAAAACACACACACACAAAAAAAAAATAAAAAAATATATATATATATATATATATATATGTCTTAAAAAGGTTATCCAAAAAATAGTGCTCGATACCGTAGTAGAGCGCAATATATGTATGTGTGGGGAAAAAAATCACAAGACTACTTCATCTCTACAGGCCTGTTTCATGAGGGGGTTCAATCATCAGGAGATTTTAATGGGAGCATTCACATACCATGGTTTATATAGGGCACAGAGTGGGTGGGTACAGGCTGGCGTAGGGGCGTGGTGATTGGCTCATGTGTTGCCTAGGAGGTGTTTCCGTCTGTGGCGGCATGCTGATACAATTTCGCTGCGCTTGCGAAGTAGTCTTGTGATTTTTTTCCCACACATACATATATACATATATATATATATATATATATATATATATATATATATATATATATATATATATATATATATATATATATATATATATATATGTTCTTTACATACACTTGTAAAGAACATAATGTCATGGCTGTCTTGAGTTTCCAATCATTTCTACAACTCTTATTTTTTTTGTGATAGAGTGATTGGAGCACATACTTGTTGGCCACAAAAAACATTCATGAAGTTTGGTTCTTTTATGAATTTATTATGGGTCTACTGAAAATGTGACCACATCTGCTGGGTCAAAAGTATACATACAGCAATGTTCATATTTGCTTGCATGTCCCCTGGCAAGTTTCACTGCAATAAGGCACTTTTGGTTGCCATCCACAAGCTTCTGCTTGAGTTTTTGACCATTTCTCTTGACAAAATTGGTGCAGTTCAGCTAAATGTGTTGGTTTTCTGACATGGACTTGTTTCTTCAGCATTGTCCACACATTTAAGTCAGGACTTTGGGAAGGCCATTCTAGAACCTTAATTCTAGCCTGATTTAGCCATTCCTTTACCACTTTTGACGTGTGTTTGGGGTCATTCTATTATCAAACTATTAATCGACTTAAACATGGGGTCTGGTTCAAAGATGAGGGTCTTTAATTTGACCTGCTGTTGTACTCTGTCTCAAAATGTTAACATGTGCTCAATGTTTCCTTACCATTATTGCTATGTTGTCTATTACCATTGTTGGCATTTTGTCTATTACCATTGTTGGTATATTCATTATTCCTACATTGTTGATACAAACTATTGTTACAGTGTAATAATTATTTTTACCTGTGGTAATACCACTATGATACAACATCTGTATTATAATCCTTGAACAAAGTAAGAGTGAAACTCATGTGAATAATCACTGAATGGAGAACTGGGGGTGGGATTAAATAAGTTATCTTCTTCCTACTCCCTTTCAGGCAAAACTGGACAATCATGCATGACATACTATACATTACCTTTTGCACTATATTAAGGGACATGTAAGCAAATATTAACATTGCTGTATGTATACTTTTGACCCAGCAGATTTGGTCACATATTCAGTAGACCCATAAAAAATTAATAAAAGAACCAAACTTCATGAATGTTTTTTGTGACCAGCAAGTACATGCTCCAATCCACCTGTCACAAAAAAATAAGAGTTGTAGAAATTATTGGAAACTCATACAGCCATGACATCATGTTCTTTACAAGTGTATGTAAAATTTTTAACACGACTGTATGTAGGTGTGTAAAGAGTGTTTGTGTTGTTTGTGTCCCACAGACGTTCAGCAGCTGATTGGTCATCCAGAAGAAGTTTCCCCTCAGTTAGGGGGGAGCTCCACTTTGAAGCAGGAGACTCCACAACCACCCTGCATTAAAAAGGAAGAGGAGGAACTCTGCATCACTCAGGAGGGAGAGTGTCTTCTAGGACGAGAGGAAGCTGATTACACCAAGTTTCCACTGAGTATTCTCTCTGTGAAGACTGAAGATGATGAAGAGAAACCACAAGTGGACAACTTCTTAGCTCAACTATCAGATAGTGAGTATATGTGTTTATATCAGTGACGTGCGGTGAGGTTGATGGCTGGTGAGGCACTGACTTCATCACAGTCAGATTTACAAACATATGAACCCTAAAGAGTATCTTATTCACCATTTGATTGGCAGCAGTTAACGGGTTATGTTTAAAAGCTCATACCAGCATTCTTCCCTGCTTGGCACTCAGCATCAAGGGTTGGAATTGGGGGTTAAATCACCAAAAATTATTCCCGGGCGCGGCGCCGCTGCTGCCCACTGCTCCCCTCACCGCCCAGGGGGTGATCAAGGGGATGGGTCAAATGCAGAGGGCAAATTTCATTACACCTAGTGTGTGTGTGACAATCATTGGTACTTTAACTTAACTTTAACTTTACACATAAAAACTGTAGCACACAAAAAAAACTTTATTATGGTCTTACCTTTACTTATAAATTAAGTCCATTGCCGCTGTTGTGCTGGATTAATGCACCCCCTGACGGGAGTGTTATATCAACTAAAGCCCTCACTTAAACTTTCCACGTGCAAGATTGAATCTATTTAAAAAAGTGTAACCGAGGGCTTATAAATGTCGCCTATACTGTATGAAACTACAAAATAACAAACACGGAGGCTCCAGTTTACATGAGGACCACTTTATTTACCTTCTTTCAAAAACCTCCGCTCCACCCCAACGTGTCATCACTTCCGCTCTTAGCGCCTTCAAAATAAGAGCTCAAGGCATATACTGTATAACAGCGCATAACAGGAACTTAACATCACAAAGAGGAAAGCCCATAAAAATAGGTTACAAAAGTTATTTAATAAGAAGCCAAAAAGTGCAAAAACAATAATGTTCGTGTTGGAGGAGTTGAGAATTAGGTTAATGTTGTGGCCCTGCAGTCATTCACAACTCCTCCAACACGAACATTATTGTTTTTGCACTTTTTGGCTTCTTATGAAATAACTTTTTTAAATAGATTCAATCTTGCACGTGGAAAGTTTAAGTGTGGGCTTTAGTTGATACAACACTCCCGTCAGGGGTTGCATTCTATGCCGGGAGTGCAGGAGGCGGGATTACTGGGAGCCTCAGCCAGTGCGTCTTTTGCAGCCGTTTTATGATCGCTCAGCACAAGAAATACGTTACACACATACAGTTGTTGACAAAATACACTGTACATTATATACCTAAGCTAACTAAACTATGGAAATGTATAATATAATTCATATAGCAATACGGTCTCACTGCACAGCAGGCCAGCAGTTAGCCGAGTCCACAATCCATGGTGAGGCACAACGCAGTGACGTGCCTCAACTGGCTGCTGGTCACCGCACCGTCTCTTCTCAGTATTTGAACGGCAAATGTGAAAATTCAGCGATTTTAAATAAAAATAATCTAAAACTGGTGAAGTTAAATGGAAAATAACTTTATAGTATAATCACTGGATACATATAACAATTTAATAAAAAAAATTATTTGCCTCACCTGCCTCTAGTGACTGCACGTCACTGGTTTATATGTATGTATATATATAGTCGTGTTCAAAAGTATACATACACTTGTAAAGAACATAATGTCATGGCTGTCTTGAGTTTCCAATAATTTCTACAACTCCTATTTTTTGTGATAGAGTGATTGGAGCACATACTTGTTGGTCACAAAAAACATTCATGAAGTTTGGTTCTTTTATGAATTTATTATGGGTCTACTGAAAATGTGACCAAATCTGCTGGCTCAAAAGTATACATACAGCAACCTACATGATCAATTTTGGTGGTGTAGAAAAGTTACAATCAAATCAAATTAGCTTCATAGCATGGCCTCTTAACTTCATGTGAGTGATTATGATTGACGACACCTGTTGACTTCTCTGAGCCCAATTAAATAGGGCTCATGTGATGCAGTCATTAGACTCGATTACAAACGCCACAATGGGAATGTCAAAGGAACTCAGCACAGATCTGAGCAAATGAATCATTGACTTGAACAAGTCAGGAAAGTCATTTAGAGCCATTTCAAAGCAGCTTAAGGTCCCAAGAGCAACTGTGCAGACAATTGTTCGTAAGTATAAAGTGCATGGCACAGTTTTGTCACTGCCACAATCAGGAAGAAAATGCAAGCTATCACCTGCTGCTGAGAGAAAATTGGTCAGGATAATCAAGAGTCAACCGAGAACCACCAAAAAGCAGGTCTGCAATGAATTGGAAACTGCTGGAACACAGGTGTCAGTGTCCACAGTCAAGCGGGTTTTGCATCGCCATGGACTGAGAGGCTACCATGCAAGAAGAAAGCCCTTGCTCCAGAAGCCACACCTTAAGGCTCGTCTAAAGTTTGCTGCTGATCACATGGACAAAGATAAGACCTTCTGGAGGAAAATTCGGTGGTCAGGTGAAACAAAAAATTACCTTTTTGGTCACAATACCCAGCAATATGTTTGGAGGAGAAAAAGTGAGGCTTTTAATCCCAGGAACACCAGACCTACCGTTAAGCATGGTGGTGGTAGTATTATGCTCTGGGCCTGTTTTGCTGCCAATGGAACTGGTGCTTTACAGAGAGTAAATGGGACAATGAAAAAGGAGGATTTCCTCCAAATTCTTCAGGACAACCTAAAATAATCAGCCCTGAGGTTGGGTCTTGGGCGCAGTTGGGTGTTCCAACAGGACAATGACCCCAAACACACGACAAAAGTGGTGAAGGAATGGCTAAATCAGGCTAGAATGAAGGTTTTAGAATGGCCTTTCCAAATTCCTGACTTAAACGTGTGGAGAATGCTAAAGAAACAAGTCCATGTCAGAAAACCAACACATTTAGCTGAACTGCACCAATTTTGTCGAGAGGAGTGGTCAAAAATTCAGTGTCCAGGGTGTACTCCGCCTTCCGCCCGAATGCAGCTGAGATAGGCTCCAGCACCCCCCGCAACCCCGAAAGGGACAAGGGGTAGAAAATGGATGGATGAATGAATGATCCCCCTCACCCCCCATAGGGCTGGGCGATATATGGAATGTACTGGATATATCGCGGGTTTGTCTCTGTGCGATATAGAAAATGACTATATCGTGATATTGGAGTATACTTTCTCACACAGTTGCTTTTAGCTGAGGGCATAACACTACATGCGTTTCTCACTATCTTTCTTGTCTCTCCTTCTCACAGAGACATAAAACAAGCGCACCTTCTTACATACGTCACATACGTACACGCCCTCGCGGAGCAGAGAGGTAGCGGCATGGTAACGTTAGCTGTGGTGCGAGTGGTAATACGAGAGAAAGAAGGTGCGAATCTGTAACAAATGAAGGAAGAAATAATTCCCAAGAAAAACAGCATGGGGTCCATCGTCTGGCGGTGGTTTGGCTTCAAGCGGGAATATGTTGAACAATTACGCGGCAAAAGCGTTGCTACAAAAAGTAGTAGCACTGCATATTTGTAGCATCATTTGAAAAGTCACCTGCTAGAGAATGAAGAGTGCTTGAAACTCCGCATGTCAACATCTCCGGCTGGTGCCACACCCAAAAAATGCCCAGGCAACCATTTCCACATCAACACCGTATGAAAAAAATAGTCAACAACAGAAGGAGATAACGTCCACAGGAACCTACCACATAGCGAAGGACATACACTATTTGATTTCCTATTATGCAGCTCATTTTTATTTGACACTTATTGAAAAATCTTGTGTGACATCATGCACAAAAGTGCACTTTATTTGTTTTAAACTATTGTAGTGGCGTTCTGTACAAAAAGTGCCTTTTAATTTAGTGTTGTTTTGATTTGTCATCTTAGAGACATCATGCACAAAAGTGCACTAATAGCTTGTTTTAAAATGTCTCTGACAATCTTGCACTTTCTGTTTTGGAAATGACATGAATGTTTGTGCCACTGCTTAATAACTCTTTAATAAATACACTTTTGCTAAATTGACTTAGTTGTGATTTCCCTCTCTGCATGAAAGTTTAAAGGGGAACATTATCACCAGACCTATGTAAGCGTCAATATATACCTTGATGTTGCAGAAAAAAGACCATATTTTTTTTAACCGATTTCCGAACTCTAAATGGATGAATTTTGGCGAATTAAACGCCTTTCTATTATTCGCTCTCGGAGCGATGACGTCACAACGTGACGTCACATCGGGAAGCAATCCGCCATTTTCTCAAAACACCGAGTCAAATCAGCTCTCTTATTTTCCGTTTTTTCGACTGTTTTCCGTACCTTGGAGACATCATGCCTCGTCGGTGTGTTGTCGGAGGGTGTAACAACACGAACAGGGACGGATTCAAGTTGCACCAGTGGCCCAAAGATGCGAAAGTGGCAAGAAATTGGACGAAATTTGTTCAAAATACGAGGGTGTGGGGAAAGCCGACGAAATGGTCAGTCGTTTGTTCCGCACACTTTACCGACGAAAGCTATGCTACGACAGAGATGGCAAGAATGTGTGGATATCCTGCGACACTCAAAGCAGATGCATTTCCAACGATAAAGTCAAAGAAATCTGCCGCCAGACCCCCATTGAATCTGCCGGAGTGTGTGAGCAATTCAGGGACAAAGGACCTCGGTAGCACGGCAAGCAATGGCGGCAGTTTGTTCCCGCAGACGAGCGAGCTAAACCCCCTGGATGTCTTGGCTCACACGTCCCTTATGCCACCGAAGATGATCAAGAGAAGAATATCGACCCTAGCTTCCCTGGCCTGCTGACATCAACTCCAAAACTGGACAGATCAGCTTTCAGGAAAAGAGCGCGGATGAGGGTATGTCTACAGAATATATTAATTGATGAAAATTGGGCTGTCTGCACTCTCAAAGTGCATGTTGTTGCCAAATGTATTTTATATGCTGTAAACCTAGTTCATAGTTGTTAGTTTCCTTTAATGCCAAACAAACACATACCAATCGTTGGTTAGAAGGCGATCGCCGAATTCGTCCTCGCTTTCTCCCGTGTCGCTGGCTGTCGTGTCGTTTTCGTCGGTTTCGCTTGCATATGGTTCAAACCGATATGGCTCAATAGCTTCAGTTTCTTCTTCAATTTCGTTTTCGCTACCTGCCTCCACACTACAACCATCCGTTTCAATACATGCGTAATCTGTTGAATCGCTTAAGCCGCTGAAATCCGAGTCTGAATCCGAGCTAATGTCGCTATAGCTTGCTGTTCTATCCGCCATGTTTGTTTGTGTTGGCATCACTATGTGACGTCGCAGGAAAATGGACGGGTGTTTATAACGATGGTTAAAATCAGGCACTTTGAAGCTTTTTTTAGGGATATTACGTGATGGGTAAAAAATTTTTTTAAAACTTCGAAAAATAAAATAAGCCACTGGGAACTGATTTTTAATGGTTTTAACCCTTCTGAAATTGTGATAATGTTCCCCTTTAAAAGTAGCATATATTAATGCAGTATGAAGAAGAATGTTTTAATGTAGACACATAGAATCATCATACTGCTGTGATTATATCCATCAAGTGTTCATTCAAGGCTAAGGCAAAATATCGAGATATATATCGTGTATGGCCTAAAAATATCGAGATATTAATAAAAGGCCATATCGCCCAGCCCTAACCCCCACCCCCACATCTCCATTTTTTTTAGTTTGTAGTATCCTAATATCCATAAAAACGGATGTTTTCTATTTTCTGTGAGTCTCGCTTCACTTCTCAAAAATATCAGTCAAGTCATGTAAACATTGATCCATCATTCTGGCAAGGCACTAAATGAATGGCCATGAAACACTACACACACATACAGTACATAGAAGAAAGTGTGTTTTTGTTGTTTGTGTCTTGCAGACATCCAGCAGCTGATCGGTAATCCAGAAGAAGTTTCCCCTCAGTTAGGGGGGAGCTCCACTTTGAAGCAGGAGACTCCACAACCACCCTGCATTAAAAAGGAAGAGGAGGAACTCTGCATCACTCAGGAGGGAGAGTGTCTTCTAGGACGAGAGGAAGCTGATTACACCAAGTTTCCACTGAGTATTCTCTCTGTGAAGACTGAAGATGATGAAGAGAAACCACAAGTAGACAACCTCTTAGCTCCACTATCAGATAGTGAGGCTGAAGACGAGGTTGAAGAACCTTTGAGCAGAGATAAAGACTGTGAAGGTGATATGAGGACTCACACTGACAACAAACACTCTGAATGCTCTAAGAGGAAGAAAGGTAAAATACATTTCAGTTGTTCAATTTGTGCTAAGAGCTGTACTCAAAACAGCAAGTTGACTCTGCACATGAGAACACACACAGGTGAAAAACCATTTAACTGTTCGATTTGTGGTAAAAACTTTTCTTTTAAGTGCACTTTGACTGAACATATGAGAACACACACAGGAGAAAAACCATTTAAATGTACAGTTTGTGGCAAAAGCTTTTCTGCTAAGAGGAATTTGACTGAACACATGAGAACACACACAGGAGAAAAACCATTTAATTGTTCAGTTTGTGGCAAAAGCTTTTCTGTTAAGAGTAATTTGACTCAACACATGAGAACACACACAGGACTAAGACCATTTAATTGTTCTGTTTGTGGTAAAAGCTTTCCTCAAAACAGCTCTTTGTGTCAACACATGACAACACACGCAGGAGAAAGAACATTTACTTGTTCAGTTTGTGGGAAAATATTTTCTTTTAGGAGGAATTTGACCCAACACATGAGAACACACACAGGAGAAAAAACATTTAAGTGTTCAGTTTGTGGCAAAAGCTTTTCTGTTAAACGTAATTTGAGTGAACACATGAAAACACACACGGGAGAAAAAACTTTTACTTGTTCAGTTTGTGGTAAAATATTTTCTTTTAAGAGGAATTTGACTCAACACATAAGAACACACACAGGTGAAAAACCATTTAACTGTTCGATTTGTGATAAAAACTTTCTTTTTAAGTGCACTTTGACTGACCACATGAGAACACACACAGGTGAAAAACCATTTAAATGTTCAGTTTGTGGCAAAAGCTTTTCTGCTCAGGGGAGTTTGCCGCAACATATGAGAACACACACAGGAGAAAAACCATTTAACTGTTCAGTTTGTTGCAAAGGCTTTTCTGTCAAGAGTAATTTGACTGAACACATGAGAACACACACAGCTGAAAAACCATTTAATTGTTCAGTT
Organism: Nerophis lumbriciformis; assembly: GCF_033978685.3. Taxonomy (NCBI): domain Eukaryota; kingdom Metazoa; phylum Chordata; class Actinopteri; order Syngnathiformes; family Syngnathidae; genus Nerophis; species Nerophis lumbriciformis. The sequence goes on along the minus strand of NC_084567.2, from coordinate 6,583,059 downwards.
TGTGGCAAAAGCTTTTCTGTTAAGAGATATTTGACTGAACACATGGGAACACACACTGGACTAAGACCATTTAATTGTTCAGGTTGTGGTAAAAGCTTTCATCAAAACAGCTCTTTGTGGCGACACATGAGAACACACGCTGGAGAAAAACCATTTAACTGTTCAGTTTGTTGCAAAGGCTTTTCTGTCAAGAGTAATTTGACTGAACACATGCGAACACACACAGCTGAAAAACCATTTAATTGTTCAGTTTGTGGCAAAAGCTTTTCTGTTAAGAGATATTTGACTGGACACATGGGAACACACACTGGACTAAGATCATTTAATTGTTCAGTTTGTGGTAAAAGCTTTAATCAAAACAGCTCTTTGTGGCGACACATGAGAACACACGCTGGAGAAAAAAACATTTAGTTGTTCAGTGTGCTGTAAAAGGTTCCCACATAATGCAGACGCAGTAAAACACATAAGAACACACAAGGGAAAATAACCAATTAGCTGTTTAGTTTGTGGTATGTTGCTCATATGTGGCGACATCCACCCTACCCAGGACCTCCTCACTGCTTCTTTCACAAATATCTGAGGTATTCATACAAACTTGGATTATTTGGAGCATAATCTTATCTACTCATGACCCCATGTCTTCTCTGTATCTGAAACCTTCCTGAACAGTAAGATAGATGATGCTTCAAGTGCTTGGTTACTCCTTCTTCAGTCCAGGGACCTGGGGCCTCATGTGTCAAGTTCGCACATGCTCAAATACCTGCACTACGCCCTTTTTTAAGGCAAAGTTTAAATGTTTTAAGTTGACGTAAAAATTTGCACTGCCTCACGGCAGCTTCATAGCTGTCATACGCGCACTTCTACAGGCTGTATATGACACACATAAGTGATGCTGGTATACCAAGTAAGAGGTACACGGTAATGCGTGGCTGTGACTCCTCCCCCTCGACCCAAGGTAAAACAGGAGTAAAATAAGCAATCAGTAACCCCACTTAAAATGCAGCATGAGACACTGCACACTGATATAGTTCTGTGAAAATGATTGTCTTCTGTGCAAATGTAAAGAAAGTGAACAGTGTGTGATTTACTGCAATACTGTCAGTCTTTGAACTTTTTATTTATGCTTTGTTGAAATTGTTCACACTCTGCACTGCTTTTATTCTTCTATCAATACACATTATGTCTAGAAGACAGGAAGTAACTCAACACTCTTGAATAGTTTCTACCTCAGTTTGTATGGTTTGTTGAGTTAGCACAGGATTAATATGTGGAAATGACAAATGAGGTAGTTGATACATAGAATAGTTTTTCTCTATGCTTTATTTTGTTTTTTGTTCAAACCTAGATGGGTTGTGACTTAAAGTTTAATAGTAACACTGAGATTAAGTCTACGTTCATTGTGTTCTTCAAGGTGTTTTTGAAAAGGTGCCATTTTTTCCCCTCAAAATATTTTACTAACTTGGAGTATTTGTCAAGATGATTATTTGTGATATGTACATTTTCAGGATGTTTTCGTTCTATTTTTGGCCGAAGTTGTCGTAGTCGTATTTTTAAGTTATCATGCCATGATTTGACCCGTCCCGCCCACGTGGAAATAGATTTTCCTCCATGTGGCCCCTGAGCTAAAATGAGTTTGACACCCCTGCTGTAATGTGACTCATGTGAGCAGGTTACTGTATAAACACATTTTGTTATAAGTTATAAAAATGTGTTCAGTTCTCAGAGACACATCAATGTCAGGCTGACAATCGCTCTTCCGCTTTCTCCAAACACGAGAACAAAGCAGCTCCTACTGACTTGTGATTGGTCAGACCGTGCCCATCTTAATCACATGGCTAATTTCAATATAATAAATTGTGATGTAACACAATTGAATATCTTATATGCTCAGACAGTAATGTGTCTATATAAGTTTGGATTGGGTTATGATATTTTACTTTGTATTTATTTATTTCTTTTTTTAAATTAAATTGTTAAGAGTTCTCCATGTTTATCTACGTTTTCAGATACTTTATTTTTGAAGCATTTAATGACAGTGTCACTTCCGCTTCCTTCCTGTAGGGGTCACTTCCGCTTCCCTTTTGACGTGTTAATGTGTGGTGACTTGTTTCTCTGCTACGTTTAATCGGTGCTCTAGTCTTTGACGATGTGAGTATGTCGATTAGACTCAGGGCCGGCCCGTGGCATAGGCCGTATAGGCAAATGCTAAGGGCGCCGTCCATCAGGGGGCGCCACGCCAGTGCCACAAATGTTGGAGAAAAAAAAAAAAAAGTTGGTATTATTATTTCTAAATACAAAAAATAATCCCACGTTAATTAAAATGCAAAGTAAAGCTTATTTAATAGAAAAATTATTTGTTACAACATTACGCCCCCCCCCCTCTCCCCCGCACGGTGCGCCCCCTCCCTTCCCGTATCATGACTCTTTTTGGACGTCACCACATCAAAAAATCAACACACGATGTCAAAACGGCCAAAACTGTCAGGTGCCCAGGGAAGAAAAAAGAGAAAAGAAGAGGAGTAGAAACGAGAAAAGACAGAGTTAGCAGGTAGGTAACGTTAGCCTCCATGAAATTATTTGTCTGTTACAGAATGTGATAGTAACCTGGCTTTTTAGCATTAAGCTAATGTTACATGATTCGGCAATTGCTAATCAATAAATAGCTAGTTCTGTTTTAACGTCGGGTTAATATTGTGGAGGGGGCTAAATTGTTATGGAAAATAATAATGTAACGTTAGGTAATTACAGTACTCCCACCTTACATTCCTCAGGGACATTTGTATTAGATCTTTTAAGCAGGTGTTTTTTGTTTACATTGTTATTGCCTTCTGGTTAGCTAATGTTTGCCCTGCAGGTAATAGTCACTTGTCCACCCCTTTATATATTAGGTATAGTTGTAAGTAAAAAAAAAAAGGTCAAAGACAAAGCCATTCGGTTTCTTGTGAGTATATACACTTCACTGCCGATGTGGGGGGGCGCCACCTAAAATCTTGCCTAGGGCGCCAGATTGGTTAGGCCTGATTAGACTGACCATATTCTGAAATCCCAAAAAGAGGACACATATATGCGTGGAAAGGCCGGGACTAAGTGACAATTTGCCAATGATACTCGAACTTGCTTTATAAATAATATATTTATTTAAATAAAGCATTTTTTTCCTCTGTTGACAGCAGTGTTGGCCCTAGGAATTTTCAAAATGGGGTCCCAGGGACCCCATCAAGTCATAAAAATGGAGTACCACAGTAAACATTTGGGGGTCCCACTTTTTTGTAAGCGTTTTGAAAACAAATAATAAATGGATGCATTATCCTGTTATATCTCACATTCTACATTGTGTTTTGGAAAAAGGTTGTCATAAATGTTATTTCGTTCATTAAAAAAAATAATAAAAAAAAGAAGTAGAAAATGGATGGATGGATGGAAAACAAATTTTTAAAAGTATTTTTGGTGTGGAGGAGTCTGATCTGGTGCTAGTTAGCTTGAAGCTAACAGCTAGCCTGTCTCCATCCTGGAACAATGTGGATCCAACGGGAGATAAAAGTTTCCATGGACTCACAAAGACTAAAAAAAAGTCATTTTGTTATGATCCGCTGCCCGGATCATATTTTTTGTTTACGTTTTCAAGAGACTTGTGTTTTTGGTTAGTTTTGGACTCCTTGAGTACCTGTTTTGTACACCTGAGTTTGTTGCCATGGCTGCTTATTATTTTCACCTGCCGCGTTTGTTCCCGACACGCACCTGTTTGTCATCACTGACATTATTATTTAAGCCTGTCCTCCCTGTCATTCGTTCTTGCCTCGTAGTTTGTTTTCATGCAACAGTTGACGACTTTTGTTCTGGCTTGGTACCTGTTAGCTTCCACGCTTATCTTCCTTAGTTTTTACCTTCTAGCTCCCATGCTAGCTCTTTTAGTTTTTGCCTTATGTGCTATGAGCACCCTTTTTCTTTGTTCCAGTATAATTTAGTCCTGTAAATAAATCATTTATTTTACCTTCACGCTGTGTCCGAAGTCCGTTGCATCCTGGGAGAACGAAACCCCGCATCACCATGCGCCCCGGTCGTCACAGTACGAGGCAAGCAAGAAAGAGTTCTCTCGCGACGGGCTTGACGGAGGTAGATGAAGGTGCGTGGATGGTCCTCCGTGCGATGGAAGCAGAGACGCTCCGCTGTTCTCCAGATGAGGAGATGATATGGGGACCTGGAGGTGTTCTGGTCCCGATCGACTCCATCTGGCCCGGGGAGGTCCGCTCTCAGCCCGCTCGCACGCGTCAGCGAAGGCGGAAGTCGCACAAAACGGCTTCAGCTCGCGACAGAGACGCGCCACCCCCGCAATTCTTCCCTCCGGAACACAGCCAAGCAGCCCAGGATTCCCCTCCGCCGATGTTTGGTAATCCCATCACTCACTTTGCCAAACAGTTCACTGATTGGGCTGTCAGTCAGCTGGAGACCCGCGCGGATGACGTCATCCCGTCCACTGGTGATGACGTCATAGACGAAGACATTTTTTTAAATTCAGTCAACTTTTTCTGTCAGCCGCCTCCAAATGACTTTAATTCAACAATTAAATACTATTAGGACATTTTTGTTAATTCTAGGTCTAGTCAGTCCCACTCACTTTCTGATTTTCAAGCTCAGCCCCCAATTACTTTGGCCCCACCCCCTATGGCTCAAGCTCCGCCCAAACTCTCTGTTTTCTCCCTCCTGGTCGTCCCTACAGTCCACTATTGAAGAGCAGTATAGACATTTTGAACAATCAAAAGGGGAGGAACCTACCCCCCTCCTCACCTCCTCCCTCCCACCCCTAAAGACTGTTCCAGACTGTACAAGACGCGTCTGGGATCCGCTTCTTGAGGGGGGGGCTAGTACTGGGTGCTTTGCTAGTGGGCGGGCACAGCTGCGCCCAGCCAAGCCCAAACCTCCATGCCGGCCTCCGCCACCAGTCCTCCGGCATGCTAAGCCGCAACCCCCGGCCCGGCCGCCACCACCGGTTTTTCGGCATGCTAAGCCGCAACCTCCTGCCCGTCCTCCACCACCAGTCCGTCGGCATGTCAAGCCGCAACCCCCAGCTAGACCGCCTCCGCCATGCTCATGGCTAACCTCAGCCCGCGTGGTCCTGCAGACGCCACCATCATCTCCGGTGGGCTTGCAGACACCACCATCATCTCCGGTGGGCTTGCAGACGCCACCATCATCTCCGGTGGGCTTGCAGACGCCACCATCATCTCCGGTGGGCTTGCAGACGCCACCATCATCTCCGGTGGGCTTGCAGACGCCACCATCATCTCCGGTGGGCTTGCAGACGCCACCATCATCTCCGGTGGGCTTGCAGACGCCACCATCTCCTGTTCCTGCTCCTCGGCTGACACCTGCTCCAGTTCCAGTTCCTCGGCTGACACCTGCTCCAGTTCCAGTTCCTCGGCTGACACCTGCTCCAGTTCCTGTTCCTCGGCTGGCTCCTGCTCCAGTTCCTGTTCCTCGGCTGGCTGCTGCTCCTGCTTCCACGGCGGCGACGACTACTCCTCCTGTTTCCACGGCGGCGACGACTACTCCTCCTGTTTCCACGGCGGCGACGACTACTCCTCCTGTTTCCACGGCGGCGACGACTACTCCTCCTGTTTCCACGGCGGCGACGACGCTTCCTGTTTCCACGGCGGTGACGACGCTTCCTGTTTCCACGGCGACGACGACGCTTCCTGTTTCCACGGCGACGACGACGCTTCTTGTTTCCACGGCGACGACGACGCTTCCTGTTTCCACGGCGACGACGACGCTTCCTGTTTCCACGGCGACGACGACGTTTCCTGTTTCCACGTCGACGACGCTTCCTGTTTCCACGGCGACGACGCTTCCTGTTTCCACGGCGACGTCTGCTCTCTCCTCGTCTCCGTTGGACCTTTCCAGGGCACCGCCACCTTCCTCGCCCTCATCGTTGTCTCAGCGACCTCGGGTGGTCTGGCGGCGCAAGCGGCGCTCTCGGAGGTTAGAGTATGGACGCCAGTGGCGCAAACAGCAGCGACACCCGAGACGTAGTCGCAGAACTCTCCGGCTGCTGAACTTCTGGCGCCACTCACGCCCACCTTCTCGGCAGCCACAAATGTGGCCTTTCCGTGGTCGCCCGCCTCGCCTCCGGCAGCGGCGTTCCATTCGCCGCCGCCACCTGACTCGTCCCCGGTGGATTCGGGGACATGTGACCTGGCGACCCTCCGCCAAATCCTCCCTCCACCCTCCCTTGACTCTTGAACTTTGTTATAGTTGGGGGGGTTTTAGTTTTTCTAGGGGACATCTGGAATCTGTCCCTTAAGGGGGGGGTACTGTTATGATCCGCTGCCCGGATCATATTTTTTGTTTACGTTTTCAAGAGACTTGTGTTTTTGGTTAGTTTTGGACTCCTTGAGTACCTGTTTTGTACACCTGAGTTTGTTGCCATGGCTGCTTATTATTTTCACCTGCCGCGTTTGTTCCCGACATGCACCTGTTTGTCATCACTGACATTATTATTTAAGCCTGTCCTCCCTGTCATTCGTTCTTGCCTCGTAGTTTGTTTTTATGCAACAGTTGACGACTTTTGTTCTGGCTCGGTACCTGTTAGCTTCCACGCTTATCTTCCTTAGTTTTTACCTTCTAGCTCCCATGCTAGCTCTTTTAGTTTTTGCCTTATGTGCTATGAGCACCCTTTTTCTTTGTTCCAGTATAATTTAGTCCGGTAAATAAATCATTTATTTTACCTTCACGCTGTGTCCGAAGTCCGTTGCATCCTGGGAGAACGAAACCCCGCATCACCATGCGCCCCGGTCGTCACACATTTACTGGAAACTCAGCACAGGATGAAGTTAAAAAGGTTGACTTTACACTCACTTTAGTGTTTACCATCAACTCTTTCTTTTGACAGCACCTCGCGCTAAACTTGTCCCAGTGCAAACTGAGGAAGTGTTTGTCATTGACAAAACTTTCGGCCAATCAAAATTTACGACCAATAAAAACGCAATAAACGGGGAAGGAAATGTGACCCGGCAAATATAAACAAAACAAAACACTGGCGGAAAGCAATAATCGAGACAATAAAAAAGAACAAGTAAGCTGGTCGGTAGGTAAAAATTTTTTTAAAAGTCCTTTCTGATTTCAATGCTTAAAAAGACACAAAAAGTGCGGTAGCGCCAACACTGCTTGACAGTATAACAAAATAAGTCACACTTATATTCTGTAACTGTGTGGAATGCTAAAACACCCTCTGCTGCGTTTACAATGTATTCTCCTTTTCCAAGTACTCTGTCAATTTAGCAGACGAGCTCTCGCCCTGCACAGCTGTTTTGTGCTTTGTAGTGTCGATATGGGCTTGTAGATCTTTGGCCCCTTTATTTGCCAAAGATACATACGTTCCTGCTTTGCACACAGTGCATTCTGCTTCCCATGTGTCACGGCCAGGACGAAAACACGAATACTTTTTCCGCAAATCATCCGTGAAGTTGCATTTACGTTTCGGCATTTTTTGTTTTCATGTCTGTCTCTCCACTCACTAGCTCTCTCGCTCTCTGTCTCTGCCCCTCTCTCACGAATGTTTCTGCGTGCGCACACCTTCACAGTTTGTTTTCTTTAACCCCTTCTTAACTTAAAGGGGAACATTATCACCAGACCTATGTAAGCGTCAATATATACCTTGATGTTGCAGAAAAAAGACCATATATTTTTTTAACCGATTTCCGAACTCTAAATGGGTGAATTTTGGCAAATTAAACGCCTTTCTATTATTCGCTCTCGGAGCATCGGGAAGCAATCCGCCAGTTTCTCAAACACCGAGTCAAATCAGCTCTGTTATTTTCCGTTTTTTCGACTGTTTTCCGTACCTTGGAGACATCATGCCTCGTCGGTGTGTTGTCGGAGGGTGTAATAACACGAACAGGGACGGATTCAAGTTGCACCAGTGGCCCAAAGATGCCAAAGTGGCAAGAAATTGGACGTTTGTTCCGCACACTTTACCGACGAAAGCTATGCTACGACAGAGATGGCAAGAATGTGTGGATATCCTGCGACACTCAAAGCAGATGCATTTCCAACGATAAAGTCAAAGAAATCTGCCGCCAGACCCCCATTGAATCTGCCGGAGTGTGTGAGCAATTCAGGGACAAAGGACCTCGGTAGCACGGCAAGCAATGGCGGCAGTTTGTTCCCGCAGACGAGCGAGCTAAACCCTCTGGATGTCTTGGCTCACACCGTCCCTTATGCCACCGAAGATGATCAAGAGAAGAATATCGACCCTAGCTTTGGGCTGTCTGCACTCTCAAAGTGCATGTTGTTGCCAAATGTATTTCATATGCTGTAAACCTAGTTCATAGTTGTTAGTTTCCTTTAATGCCAAACAAACACATACCAATCGTTGGTTAGAAGGCGATCTAGAAGGCGATCGCCGAATTCGTCCTCGCTTTCTCCCGTGTCGCTGGCTGTCGTGTCGTTTTCCTCGGTTTCGCTTGCATACGGTTCAAACCGATATGGCTCAATAGCTTCAGTTTCTTCTTCAATTTCGTTTTCGCTACCTGCCTCCACACTACAACCATCCGTTTCAATACATTCATAATCTGTTGAATCGCTTAAGCCGCTGAAATCCGAGTCTGAATCCGAGCTAATGTCGCTATAGCTTGCTGTTCTTTCCGCCATGTTTGTTTGTGTCGGCTTCACTATGTGACGTCACAGGAAAATGGACGGGTGTATATAACGATGGTTAAAATCAGGCACTTTGAAGCTTTTTTTAGGGATATTGCGTGATGGGTAAAATTTTGAAAAAAACTTCGAAAAATAAAATAAGCCACTGGGAACTGATTTTTAATGGTTTTAACCATTCTGAAATTGTGATAATGTTCCCCTTTAACCCTGGGCATACATTGAAAATACACGCAACCCTAACTCAAAATGCCGGACATTTGAGGCATTTAAGAAACCCCGCCCGGACACCCCCGCAAAAGAGGACATGTCCGGGGAAAAGAGGACGTATGGCCAGCCTAATGTTGATTATTATATAAGACTAATTTAGTTTGTTAATAGACATCACTGTTTGTGTAACATTTAGTGGTGTTTTAATAATATTATTGGTGCTGTGTTGTCAGAATGCTACGAGCTAACATCTCCCTGTTAAGGATAGCGTTGCTGCTGCTAACGTGGCTAGCTCACATGCCATTGTGGAAATGCAATATATTATATCTCTAGTATTTTGCTTTGAGCAGACATATAGGCATATATATTTATATTGTTGTTTAGTTAAATGACACAAATGTTGATGGGTGTTTGCTTGTGGTTTACAGATACTAAATGAACCTTAAACCAATATGCATACTTGCCAACCCTCCCGGATTTTCCGGGAGACTCCCGAAATTCAGCGCCTCTCCCGAAAACCTCCCGGGACAAATTTTCTCCCGAAAATCTCCCGAAATTCAGGCGGACTCAGGTCCTCCACAATATAAAAAAGCGTACCTGCTCAATCACGTTATAACTATAGAATGATGGAGGGCGAGTTCTTGGTTTCTTATGTGGGTTTATTGTTAGGCAGTTTCATTAACGTCCTCCCAGCGTGGCAACAACACACAACAACAGCAGTCACTTTTTTGTATACCGTAAAGTAGTTTGTCTGCCGTAAACAGCAATGTTGTGACACTCTTAAACAGGACAATACTGCCATCTAGTGCATTTAAAGAAAGCACTTTTGTGCGTGCCACACATCAATGTATCATCAGAGTGGGTGTTCAGCATGGTTCGAAAAATAGTGACAGAGAATAGAACAAGGATGGACAATTCAACCCTTAACTCAGCAATGAGTAGATGAGTGTTATGTGTGTGTATATGTGTAAATAAATGAACACTGAAATTCAAGTATTTATTTTATATATATATATATCTCAATCAATCAATCAATGTTTATTTATATAGCCCTAAATCACAAGTGTCTCAAAGGGCTGCACAAGCCACAACGACATCCTCGGTATAGCCCACATAAGGGCAAGGAAAAACTCACCCCAGTGGGACGTCGATGTGAATGACTATGAGAAACCTTGGAGAGGACCGCATATGTGGGTAACCCCCCCCCTCTAGGGAGACCGAATGCAATGGATGTCGATTGGGTCTAACATAATATTGTGAGAGTCCAGTCCATAGTGTATCCAGCATAACAGTAAGAGTCCAGTCCACAGTGGGGTCAGCAGGAAACCATCCCGAGCGGAGACGGGTCAGCAGCACAGAGATGTTCCCAACCAATATACAGGCGAGCGGTCCACCCCGGGTCCCGACCCCGGACAGCCAGCACCCCATCCATGGCCACCGGATCTGTGTGTCTTCCCCTCCACAAGGGATAGGGGGGAGCAGAGGAGAAAAGAAAAGAAACGGCAGATCAACTGGTCTAAAAAAGGGGGGCTATTCAAAGGCTAGAGTATACAAATGAGTTTTGAGATGGGACTTAAATGTTTCTACTGAGGTAGCATCTCTAACTGTTACCGGGAGGGCATTCCATAGTACTGGAGCCCGAATAGAAAACGCTCTACAGCCCGCAGACTTTTTTTGGGCTCTGGGAATCACTAATAAGCCAGAGTTCTTTGAACGCAGATTTCTTGCCGGGACATATGGTACAATACAATCGGTAAGATAGGCTGGAGCTAGACCGTGTAGTATTTTATACGTAAGTAGTAAAACCTTAAAGTCGCATCTTAAGTGCACAGGAAGTCAGTGCAGGTGAGCCAGTATAGGCGTAATATGATCAAACTTTCTTGTTCTTGTCAAAAGTCTAGCAGCCGCATTTTGTACCAACTGTAATCTTTTAATGCTAGACATAGGGAGACCCGAAAATAATACGTTACAGTAATCGAGACGAGACGTAACGAACGCATGAATAATGATCTCAGCGTCGCTAGTGGACAAAATGGAACGAATTTTAGCGATATTACGGAGATGAAAGAAGGCCGTTTTAGTAACACTCTTAATGTGTGACTCAAACGAGAGAGTTGTGTCGAAGATAATACCCAGATTCTTTACTGAGTCGCTTTGTGTAATTGTTTGGTTGTCAAATGTTAAGGTGGTATTATCAAATAAATGTTGGTGTTTAGCAGGACCGATAATCAGCATTTCCGTTTTCTTAGTGTTGAGTTGCAAGAAGTTAGCGGACATCCATTGTTTAATTTCATTAAGACACGCCTCCAGCTGACTACAATCCGGCGTGTTGGTCAGCTTTAGGGGCATGTATAGTTGGCTGTCATCAGCATAGCAATGAAAGCTAACACCGTATTTGCGTATGATGTCGCCTAGCGGCAGCATGTGAATACTAAGGAGTGCAGGGCCAAGAACCGAACCTTGGGGGACTCCGCACGTTACCTTAACATAGTCCGAGGTCACATTGTTATGGGAGACGCACTGCATCCTGTCAGTAAGATAAGAGTTAAACCACGACAAGGCTAAGTCTGACATACCAATACGTGTTTTGATACGCTCTAATAAAATATTATGATCGACGGTATCGAAAGCAGCGCTAAGATCAAGAAGCAGCAACATAGATGACGCATCAGAATCCATCGTTAGCAGTAGATCATTAGTCATTTTTGCGAGGGCTGTCTCCGTAGAATGATTTGCTCTGAAACCGGATTGAAAAGGTTCACAGAGATTGTTAGACATTAAGTGTTCATTTAGCTGCTGTGCGACAATTTTTTCGAGGATTTTCGAGATAAACGGAAGGTGGGAAACCGGCCGGTAGTTTACCATGAGGTCAGGATCGAGGTTAGGTCTTTTGAGCAAAGGATGAATAACCGCTTTTTTGAATGCTAGTGGAACAGTGCCAGAGGAAAGTGATACGTTTATAATATTTAGCACTGATGGACCTAATAATACAAAAAGCTCCTTAATAAGTTTCCCAGGAAATGGGTCAAGTAAACATGTTGTTTGTTTTGTCCCATTGACACATCTTAACAATTCCTCTAATGTTATTTCATCAAAGAGAGAGAAACTATTTTGGAGGGCGGTATCCTTCGTAGATACAGTCGTATCTGTGTTAATAGAACCCAGTTGTAGCTGCGATGCATTGTCTTTAATCTCCTTTCTAATGAGTTCAATTTTCTTATTAAAGAAATTCATAAAATCATCTGCTGAGTGGGTGGAGCTACTGGGAGGAGTCCCTTGTTGGGTTAGCGATGCTACTGTACTAAACAAAAATTTCGGATCATTTTTGTTGAGGTGGATGAGATTTGAGTAATATTTAGCTTTAGCTAGGGTAAGCATGTGTTTATAAGTTATTAAACTATCACTCCATGCTTGATGGAAAACCTCAAGTTTAGTAGCGCGCCATTTGCGTTCCAGCTTTCTACATGATAATTTATGGGCTCTAGTTTCTTCTGTAAACCATGGGGTGCGCCTTTTAGGGGCTCTTTTAAGCTTTAGCGGTGCTATACTATCAATGGTGTCGCGCAGGGCGTCGTTAAAGTTGTTAGTGAGGTTATCAATAGAGCCGACATAATTTGGGAATGGTGCCATTACCGAAGGCAGTAGGCCAGCAAGAGTCATCGTTGTGGCAGCATTAATGTTGCGGCTGCTATGGTAGTTATTATTATTAGTTTGTTGACAATGAGTCAGAACTTCGAATTTTATAAGGTAATGATCGGACATTACTTTTGTATACGGGAGTATCGTAACTTTGGAGGTGGTGACACCCCTGACCAGCACTAGATCTATCGTATTTCCGTTGCGATGCGTAGGTTCATTTATTATTTGTGTAACACCACAGCTATCAATTATAGTCTGGAGCGCCATGCACATGCATATATATATTACTCCTCCCCTTTTAGCCACGCCCCCAACCACGCCCCCGTCCCACCCTGACCACGCCCACCCCACCCCCTCCCCCACCTCCCGAAATCGGAGGTCTCAAGGTTGGCAAGTATGCCAATATGCACCATTAAAGTTGGAAGAGTCCAAATGATGACTGTGTGTTCTCTGACCGGAACCCCAACAAGGTCAATATCCGAAAAAAACAGTCGCAGGGTTTAATACTCAACATAAATCAACATAAAAAACACAAGATACCCTTACAATTAGTGCACCAACCCAAAAAAACTCCCTCCCACTCATTCACACTCATTCATACAAAAGGGGTTGTTTCTTTCTGTTATTACATTTCTGGTTCCTACAATATAGAACAATACATTCTGCAAGGGATACAGTCCTTGAAGCACACATGATTGTGTGAGATGCTGGTCCACTAACATTTTCATTAATTACTATCTTTTATGTAATTGTTTTTATATTGTTTTACTTTCTTTTTTATTCAAGAAAATATATTTTTTTAATTTATCTTATTTTATTTTATTTTATTTTAAATGACTTTACCTTCACCAGACCTGGTTGTCAATGAAATGAAATAGTTTAAAAGGTTCTTAAAACCAGGTCCAGTCCAGATTATGTCCAGGTCGGGCTCAGCAACACACACCTTCATTTATGTACACTCAAATTAGGGAACACAACAGATTGCATATCATATATAAACAAAATTACATTTTCAAAATAAGCCTTTGAGGACTTCCCATTTTTTTGACGTATGTTTTTTTTTTTTTGCATCATTGGCGTTGTCAACCATATACCTTTCTAAAGTTAAAAAATACTGAATAAATGTTTGAAAGAAAGTAATACTAAGTGAATATCTGTTTTTGGCCTTAAAAATAAACCTTTTACCGAGTACTATAATTAAATTTACTAAATCATGACTGTCAATGAACTCTACTAAAATAACAGAAACCACATCAAGCTTCATAAACAATCCAATCCTTAAACACATTTGTTCAACTTCCACCCAAAACGAAGACACAATATGACAATACCAAAACAAATGCAGGGTGGATTCAGAGTCCTGACAACAAAATCGGCAATCATCCGACTCTGTCATATTCCCTAGTTTTAACATTTTTCCCGTGGGTAAGAAGTTATAAATAATTTTAATTTGAAAATAACGATTTTGCACATGGATAGTAGTTTTGTAGATTAATTTGAATATGACATCTCATGGCAACGGGCAGTCAAAAAAGTCCTCCCATTTTCCATATGTGTTGTATGGAGCAGCCTTCAAAGATTTCTTCATTAAATAAAAATTATATATGTTTCTGTTTATCTTAGTTCCTTTTTGCCAACTAGAATTTCTTATTAAGGGTTTACAAACTAATAATTTAGTAGTTCCATAATTATTTTTGTTTCCATCTTTTCCCAATGACTCCAGTTAGTTGATGAAATGAAAAGCTTGAACAAGCATCACCATACATAGTTGTAAATTCATCATACTTCATAATCTGACCATTCTCATTGAGAATATCATTGACGAAAATGATTCCTCTTTCAAACATATTTTTCCAAAAGAAAGGCTTTCCATCTATTACAATACTAGAGTTCATCCATATTATCTGCTGCAAAATATTGTCTCTTTTTTCTGGCACATCAAATTGAAAACACCACCATGAGTGGATTGTTTCCTTTATGAACACGCCATGTTTCCCAGCAGACTCTCTACATAAGGAAAATGGGAGGGGATCACTTGTAAAAACGGATACAATTTATTTTGATACAATACATGTTTTTTGTCCAACAGGACACTTGTGTACCACTCGGTGTTTAAATACATCTTTGGAACAATTGATGCTTTTAAAGACAGACACATAGCTTCAAGGTTAAGAAGTTTCATATTCATATTCATTGTACAAAACCTTTCTTTTAATCTTTTCTGGTTTGCTGTCCCAGACAAAATCGAAGACCCTCCGCTCATAAACCTTAAAAAAGTTTTGTGATGGAGCTGGTAATGACAAAAACAAATAAATAAATTGAGGAATAATTAACAAGTTGACAATAGATATTTTACCATACAAGGTTAAGGATTTCCCTTTCCATAATTGCATAATTTTATCCAGCTTGTTGGTCGATTATCATAATTTACTGAGCCTAGATCTTCCAGATTCTCCGGGACAACAACACCAAGTATGTTGTGAAGTGAAGTGAAGTGAATTATATTTATATAGCGCTTTTCTCTAGTGACTCAAAGTGCTTTACATAGTGAAACCCAATATCTAAGTGACATTTAAACCAGTGTGGGTGGCACTGGGAGCAGGTGAGTAAAGTGTCTTGCCCAAGGACACAACGGCAGTGACTAGGATGGCAGAAGCGGGGATCGAACCTGCAACCCTCAAGTTGCTGGCACGGCCGCTCTACCAACCGAGCTATACCGTTAACTGATCCATCTGTCCACAAAACAGGCACTTTGCATTCCATTCGAAAGGACGTTCCCTTTAGATTTCCAATCCTTAATATTTTACATTTATCATAATTAAGCTTAAGGCCAGATTGCTGTGAAAATATGTCCAAAAGATTAAGAAGGTTCCGCAAACAATGAGGATTGGGGCTAATAAAGAAGCTTGCATCGTCTGCATACATTGTTATTTTACTTTCAATATTATTATTACTGAGCCCTTCAATATTTTTATTCAATCCAACTTTAATCGCCAATATTTCCATAGCAATAATAAATAAATATGGAGACAAAGGACACCCTTGTTTTTGTTGGGTTATGATGTTTGTAACGGGGAAAGACATTAATGTGTCTTGTTTTCATGTTTGCAATTAAAATAGTTGACATGATAGTTGTTAACTGGCGATTAGTGATGTTAAGTGCCTAAGATGGTAGTTATTGATTAGCAGTGCGATGAGGGCTTTCTGCTGGTGAGTGATTAGCACTACAGTTAGAGCCACCTATCGCTAGGTAGAAATGAGCAGTTTCACCAACATTTTTATGTGAAACCATATTACTAACTGTCTGGTGTTTTACAGGATTCATGGAAGTTTATTGTCATACCAGCACACGATACACATGAGATTGCACACAATTTAGTAGCACGTGAACAATAGGATTGGTCCTGGTGGAGATCTACACTCTTAGTGCTTTTCTTCTTTATTCAGAGTAATCATTTGACTTTCTAAAGTTTTTTAACTAAAACAACTAAGTGGGTTGAAAAATATTTCTGTGTTTCTTGTAGTATTTAAAATGTATGATTTTTTTCCTCGATGTTTGCCCTTTTTCTGGTTTGAACAACAGCCATGGAAAAAGTCTGTGCATGTGCTTGTGTATATATATTTTTTATTTTCAAAGTGTAGTTGTCCATTATTTGATGTTAGATATGTTTGCCAACTATTGTTTTAAAACAAGATTAAAATGCCTTTATTTTGAAAAACACATGCTATGGAGTCGGAAACGGAAGTAGCTGACTTCTAGCGCATGCGCAAATGTACTTGAAGCGAAGCAAAAAGACGAAGACCGCATGCTATGGTTGTTCGGAGAATTTTCGAATTCACGATCTTAAAGTCATATGATTAACAGCAAATATAGCAACAAATATCTCAATTGGTATTTTCCAAAGCCACGAAACGTGCATTGAGTTTGGAGCGATATCTGAAGTGAAGATTGAAGACGTGATAGAAGATGGACGACTACTGCTATGCTAAGATGGCGACGTCCGCTAAAAGAGAACATGAAAGAGAATCAACTTCCAGCAAATCACCAACGGAGATAAAGACGAAAGATGAAGGTGAGTGTGTTGAAGTTTTGTCATTTGAAAACGATTTGAATTTCAAGCCCTTAAAGTGTAAATGAGCCGACCTTGTTGAAGAATGTAAAGAAAGAGCCGCCATGATTGTTAGCTTGAAGAAGGCAGTGGAGTTCACATCAGAGGAGATGAAAGAATGCAAAAGTCAAATGAAGAAAGTGGAAGAGCAAAACAAGCGCTTCCTATTTTTTGCAAATGCCACAAATGAAATATTTAGCTCACGTTACTAAGCTAAGTTATTGATGGAGTCCATCAAGTTATTGGATGGATGTTAGAGTGGACATAACAGCCACTATCTCTAAGTCATCCTCCATCTTGTAAACACTGTAGCAGCTAGTGAAAGATTAAAATGATGTTGTTGCGCCAGGATTTGACTTTGAGCATTTCCTAGTTCTTAGGGCTGAGTTAGGGCTGGACAATTAATCAGATTTTAATCTCCATCCATCCATCTTCTTCCGCTTATCCGAGGTCGGGTCGCGGGGACAGCAGCCTAAGCAGGGAAGCCCAGACTTCCCTCTCCCCAGCCACTTCGTCCAACTCTTCCCGGGGGATCCCGAGGCGTTCCCAGGCCAGCTGGGAGACATAGTCTTCCCAACGTGTCCTGGGTCTTCCCAGTGGCCTCCTACCTGTCGGACATGCCTTAAACACCTCCCTCGGGAGGCGTTTGGGTGGCATCCTGACCAGATGCCTGAACCACCTCATGTGGCTCCTCTCAATGTGGAGGAGCAGCGGCTTTACTTTGAGCTCCTCCCGGATGACAGAGCTTCTCACCCTATCTCTAAGGGAGAGACCCGCCACCCGGCGGAGGAAACTCATTTGGGCCGCTTGTACCCGTGATCTTGTCCTTTCGGTCAGAACCCAAAGCTCATGACCATAGGTGAGGATGGGAACGCAGATCGACCGGAAAATTGAGAGCTTTGCCTTCCGGCTCAGCTCCTTCTTCACCACAACGGATCGATACAGCGTCCGCATTACTGAAGACGCCGCACCGATCCGCCTGTCGATCTCACGATCCACTCTTCCCTCACTCGTGAACAAGACTCCGAGGTACTTGAACTCCTTCACTTGGGGCAAGATCTCCTCCCCAACCCGGAGATGGCACTCCACCCTTTTCCGGGCGAGAACCATGGACTCGGACTTGGAGGTGCTGATTCTCATCTCAGTCGCTTCACACTCGGATGCGAACCGATCCAGTGAGAGCTGAAGATCCTGGCCAGATGAAGCCATCAGGACCACATCATCTGCAAAAAGCAGAGACCTAATCCTGCAGCCACCAAACCGGATCCCCTCAACGCCTTGACTGCGCCTAGAAATTCTGTCTATAAAAGTTATGAACAGAATGGGTGACAAAGGGCAGCCTTGACGGAGTCCAACCCTCACTGGAAACGTGTCCGACTTACTGCCGGCAATGCGGACCAAGCTCTGACACTGATCATACAGGGAGCGGACCGCCAGAATCAGACAGTCCGATACCCCATACTCTCTGAGCACTCCCCACAGGACTTCCCGAGGGACACGGTCGAATGCCTTCTCCAAGTCCATGAAGCACATGTAGACTGGTTGGGCAAACTCCCATGCACCATCAAGGACCCTGCCGAGAGTATAGAGCTGGTCCACAGTTCCACGACCAGGACGAAGACCTCACTGTTCCTCCTGAATCCGAGGTTCGACTATCCGGCGTAGCCTCCTCTCCAGTACACCTGAATAGACCTTACCGGGAAGGCTGAGGAGTGTGATCCCACGATCGTTGGAACACACCCTCCGGTTCGCTTTCTTAAAGAGAGGAACCACCAATCCAGAGGTACCGCCCCGATATCCACGCTATGCTGCAGAGTCTTGTCAACCAAGACAGCCCCACAGCATCCAGAGCCTTAAGGAACTCCGGGCAGATCTCATCCACAGCTGGGGCCTTGCCACCGAGGAGCTTTTTAACTACCTCAGCAACCTCAGCCCCAGAAATAGGAGAGCCCACCACAGATTCCCCTGGCACTGCTTCCTCATAGGAAGACGTGTTGGTGGGATTGAGGAGGTCTTCGACGTATTCCCTCCACCGATCTACAACATCCACAGTCGAGGTCAGCAGAACACCATCCTCATTTACCTCACAATTTACAGTTTTCCATATTAAATATAGTCTGCTATAATCAAGGATTAGATTTGAATAGAACATAAAGTTTTACTGACATTATATTAAATTATTCATGATTTATGGTTGCCACTCCTGGTCTGTGCTTTAAGAAAAATACAATTATTAATTAAGTACTAAAAACGAAACTATGGATAAATGCACACAGATAAGCCATGTAGCAGGTAAAACACATTTATTAAAGACAAAACACAAATTGTAGGAATTTGTTACAAAATGTAGTTATTTCACTTGCATTAGTTGACTGCTAATTGGGCAGTTTTAACTGCGCTAATATTTAGCATCAAGTTCTACGTATCTACATGTGCACAGCAGGGGAGCTGGTTAACTTATGAGAGTAGTATGTGTGTTTGTGAGAATGTCAACGTGTTGTCTGAGTGACGTCAGTGAGTGAGCGGGCGAGTAAAGAGAGAGCAGCAGGACAGGTGTAACAACTACATTATACCTGTCACTATTTAAACTCCTTGTGCAGATCTGAATGCTTATTATTTAAATGTTGACCTAAGTCTGAAGCAAAGGTGGTAATACTAATCACCACATTTGGCAAGGCGTGTTTTAAAGCAGCTGTTGTGAGAGTAGCGTATGTGTGTGTGTGCTCCTTTAAGAGTGGCAGTATGTGGGCTGAGTGACGTGAAAAAGTGAGTGGGCGAGTAAGGAGAGGTAGTGGTAGCATGTGCAGGAGTGTTATTAGCATGGTGGATGTCCGGTTGTGCCCTGTGGAAATAATAATTAAAGTGAGCAAGTTGTAACTAATCGACGGCCTCGTCCTTCCGACCAAAGAGCGGAGCTTTATGGACCCAGTGTTACCCCCGACAAAACATGGGCCCTGGAGGTAGTCACCGCCGCACAGCGGCATTCAGATGAAAGAACGGTATCGGTACTTTTCAAAGGTGGTATAGTACCGATTTCCATTGATTAGTACCACGATACTTTATTAGTAGCAGTATACTGTACAACCCTACTACACGAACATACAGTACATAGAAGAAAGTGTGTTTTTGTTGTTTGTGTCTTGCAGACGTCCAACAGCTGATCGGTAATCCAGAAGAAGTTTCCCCTCAGTTAGGGGGGAGCTCCACTTTGAAGCAGGAGACTCCACAACCACCCTGCATTAAAAAGGAAGAGGAGGAACTCTGCATCACTCAGGAGGGAGAGTGTCTTCTAGGACGAGGGGAAGCTGATTACACCAAGTTTCCACTGAGTATTCTCTCTGTAAAGACTGAAGATGATGAAGAGGAACCACAAATAGACAACCTCTTCGCTCCACTATCAGATAATGAGGCTGAAGACGAGGTTGAAGATTCTTTGAGCAGCGATAAAGACTGTGAAGGTGATATGAGGACTCACACTGACAACAAACACTCTGAATGCTCTACAAAGAAGAGAGGTAAAACATCTTTGAGCTGCTCGGTTTGTGCTAAAAGTTTTACTAAAAAGTGCCATTTGACTCGACACATGAGAACACACACAGGTGAAAAACCATTCAGTTGTTCAGTTTGTGGCAAAAGCTTTTCTCGAAATTGTGGTTTGACTGAACACATGAGAACACACACAGGTGAAAAACCGTTTAGTTGTTCAGTTTGTGGCAAAAGCTTATCTGTTGAGAGAAATTTGATTGAACACATGAGAACACACACAGGTGAAAAACCATATAAGTGTTCAGTTTGTGGCAAAAGCTTTTCTATTAAGAGCATATTGACTCGACACATGAGAACACACACTGGAGAAATAACATGTAATTGTTCAGTTTGTGGCGAAATATTTTCTCGAAATTTTCTCTTGACTCGACACATGAGAACACACACAGGTGAAAAAACCTTTAGTTGTTCAGTTTGTGGCAAAAGTATTTCTCAAAATAGCCATGTGACTCAACACATGAGAACACACACAGGTGAAAAACCATTTAGTTGTTCAGTGTGCTGTAAAAGGTTCCAACATAAAGCAGCCGCAGTAAAACACATGAGAACACACAAGGCAAAATAACCAATTAGCTGTTTAGTTTGTGGTATGTACGCTCAAAAACCTGCACTACGCCCTTTTTCACGGCAAAGTTGAGATATATCAAGTTGACATGAAAATGTGCAGTGTCTAACAGCAGCTTCATAACTGTCATACACACACTTCTACAGGCTGTGGATAACACACATAAGTGATGCTGGGTAACTGTTCCCATAAAAAAGTGACAACTTTTACTCCTCAGACTGATTGATGTGCAAATCAGAGACATATGAATAATTAACACCCAACACCCACAACCCAACCCCCACCTCCCTCGACATTCGGGCGTAACAGGTTCAATCCGGCCTGCGAGATGGGTTTGCGAAGTGCAAAATTCAGCTGCATTTTTTAATGAAAGAAACTGCTGTTCTAAATGTGTCCACTGGATGTCGCAATAGCAATTTTGTTAGGCAAGCAAATAGTTTATACCGGGGCGAGCAAGTATACCAAGCAAGAGGTACACAAAGCGGGGCTGTGACTCCTCCCCCTCCACCCAACGTAAAACAGGAGTAAAATAAGCAATCAGTAACCCCACTTAAAATGCAGCATGAGACACTGCACACTGATATAGTTCTGTGAAAATGATTGTCTTCTGTGCAAATGTAAAGAAAGTGAACAGTGTGTGATTTACTGCAATACTGTCAGTCTTTGAACTTTTTATTTGTGCTTTGTTGAACAGCTTTTATTTTTCTATCTATACACATTATGTCTAGAAGACAGGAAGTAACTCAACACTCTTGAATAGTTTCTACCTCAGTTTGTATGGTTTGTTGAGTTAGCACAGGATTAATATGTGGAAATGACAAATGAGGTAATTGATACATAGAATAGTTTTTATTCATGCTTTATTTAATTTTTTGTTCAATCCTAGATGGGTTATGACTTAGATTTAATCTCAGTGTTTTTTTAAAATCAAACTTTAAGTTCCTTGTGTTCTTTCAGGTGTTTTTGAAAATGTCCCATTTTCCCCCTCTAAATTTTCAACTAACTTGAAGTGTTTTGTCAAGAGGATTATTTGTGATATGTACATTTTCAGAATGTGCTTGTTCTATTTTGGGCCAAAGTAAAATAAAGAAAACAATCTGAAGTTGTCGGAGTCGTAGTTTTAAGTCATCATCCCATGATTTTACCAGTCTGGCCCACGTGGAAATAGATTTTCCTCCATGCGGCCCCTGAGCTAAAATGAGTTTGACACCCCTGCTGTAATGTGACTCATGTGAGCAGGTTACTGTATAAACACATTTTGTTATAAGTTATAAAAATGTGTTCAGTTCTCAGAGACACATCAATGTCAGTGTAGCTGCTGACAGAAGCAACATGTATATTTGATATATAATGTCATAGTTGGTGAGAATAAATAAATACAATGCATAAAGATAAGTTCATATTTTATACATAATGTGATTAAAAAGGTATTTCCTTGGGTTAATTCATGCAAGTTTATCTTAACTTTATTTTTGTTACAAACCCATGTCAATTGAGTGGGGAATATAATTTGGTCACGTTGTTGGGGGGACAATTAATATGTGAGGGAATTAAGGAAGCAGCATGAGACGACAAGTGTTTGATGTGGAAGACGTTAATGGAGTCTCGGATTGAAAATAAACTTTATTCCCTTGGAGTTTATGAGGCCAACGAGGTATGATTACTTCTGATATGTTTGTGAAATCTATGTGTTTTCTTTTTTGGATGTCAGACTAATTGTAAGTTCTGTTTGCTTATTTTATTACTTCTGACGGCATTATATTTGGCATCGTTGGTAACGTGAAGAAGACGTGGCTGAAATAAATGTCTGTGAGAAAAACGAACGACTTGAGCCTTGATTAAGACCTCGGAGGGAGTAAAACTGATAATGGGCCACTATTTACCATACTTGCCAACCTTGAGACCTCCGATTTCGGGAGGTGGGGGGAGGGGGTGGGCGTGGTCGGGGTGGGAGGGGGCGTGGTTGGGGGAGTGGCTAAAAGGGGAGGAGTATATTTACAGCTAGAATTCACCAAGTCAAGTATTTCATATATATATATATATATATATATATAGCAAATACCTGACGTTCAGTGAATTCTAGCTATATATATATATATATATATATATGTATATATATATATATATTTTATTATATGTATATATATATATTTTATTATATGTATATATATATATATATTTTTTATTTTTATTATATATATATATATATATAAAATAAATACTTGAATTTCAGTGTTCATTTATTTACACATATACACACACATACCACTCATCTACTCATTGTTGAGTTAAGGGTTGAATTCATACTTGCCAACCTTGAGACCTCCGATTTCAGGAGGTGGGCGTGGGAGGGGTGGGAGGGGGTTTGTGGTTGGGGGCGTGGCTAAAAGGGGAGGAGTATATTTACAGCTAGAATTCACCAAGTCAAGTATTTCATATATATATATATATATATATATATATATATATAACAAATACTTGACGTTCAGTGAATTCTAGCTATATATATATATATATATATATATATATGTATATATATATATTTTATTATATGTATATATATATATATATATATATATATATAAAATAAATACTTGGATTTCAGTGTTCATTTATTTACACATATACACACACATACCACTCATCTACTCATTGTTGAGTTAAGGGTTGAATTGTCCATCCTTGTTCTATTCTGTCACTATTTTTCTAACCATGCTGAACACCCTCTCTGATGATGCATTGCTGTGTGGCACGCACAAAAGTGCTTTCATCAAATGCACTAGATGGCAGTATTGTCCTGTTTAAGAGTGTCACAACATTGCTGTTTACGGCAGACGAACTGCTTTACTGCATATAAAAACGTGACTGCTGTTGTTGTGTGTTGTTGCCGTGCTCGGAGGAGGTTAATGAAACTGCCTAACAATAAACCCACATAAGAAACCAAGAACTCGCCCTCCATCATTCTACAGTTATAACGTGATTGGGCAGGTATGCTGGTTATATTGTGGGTTAGCGTCTGAATTTCGGGAGATTTTCGGGAGAAAATTTGTCCCAGGAGGTTTTCGGGAGAGACGCTGAATTACGGGAGTCTCCCGGAAAATCCGGGAGGGTTGGCGAGTATGCTATTTACAGGTCAGTGATTTGATGAGTTTTCAGAAAAAAGTATGGGTTTCAACTAAGGCTGTCAATGTTAACGCGTTAACACATGTGATTATTAAAAATAATATATCGTGTTGCACAGGCAGCGATGACGTCACACACCAGTGGTAGAGGGATGTGCTCTGCGCCCACTTTCGCTTCAAAACAAACCTCGATGGAACTTCAGATAAAACTGAGGTTATTAGTCAGTAATGCAGCGACAAACTTTCTTATCATCGACACACATCAAGTTTAAAATAGAATCAAAGAATCAGGACGCACTTTGTCCTGTATGTTTATTAAGTAAGTGGCCAACAGAGCCCATTATTTTCTTTTCATGTTCGTGTAAAAGAAAAAGGTCAATGGTGACGTCACACGCCAGTTTTGACACAGCAGTTTGGCTCCAGTCGCCAACACGCACCGAGCGGGCATCTTGTCAGTGCAGCAGATAACTAAAGTCAGTGTACAAAAGTGAAAATAGAAGTGTTCTGCTGTCTATGCTTGCAATAAGAGCAATATTTATGTGAGCGTGTTTGTTTCCTCACTGAGTGCAGTTGGTCCGAGGTCGAGTACAAGTCATCCTTCAATGAGGATATTACTGATAAAAGTCAAGAGGAAAAAACGTAAAAAGGGTGAAATGATATAATGTTGAAAATGTATACTGGGGTAGTGTGAGTTTCACACTTTCACAAGACTTACTTTGCCAAACAACTTGCCGTTTGCTTAACCCACTAAAAGACAGAATACAACATTGTCGATTTTTGTTTAATTTCTATCTCCAAAGTGTTTTGATATCAAAAATGTTTTCGCGATAAGGAGCACTTCAATTATGAGACAGAAATGTAAGAAAAGATGAAAAGGGCCGCTAGTTATTTAAAAGGTATTTTATTTTTTAAAGTGCAGTTGTCGATCGGAAGTCGCACACTTCTAGCGCATGCGCAAACACATGGAACAGTGGTCAAGCGGAAAGTCCAAGATGGCGGACTAAGCGGCGTGGCTTTCCGGAGAAGTTTCACATTTACGATCTTATAGATTCAAAAATAGCATCAAATACCTCAACTATTCGCCTTTTCTTAAGCCCAGGAAACGGACTTTGAGTGTGGAGCGATGGCGTGTTATGTGAAGTGAAGATTGAAGACGTGATAGAAGATGGACGACTACTGCTATGCTAAGATGGCGACGTCCGCTAAAAGAGAACATGAAAGAGAATCAACTTCCAGCAAATCAACAACGGAGATAAAGACGAAAGATGAAGGTGAGTGTGTTGCGTTCCCTCATTTGAAAGCTGTTTGAATTCCAAGCCCTAAAAATAGAAATTAGCCGACTTTGTTGAACAATGTAAACAATCAATCAATCAATGTTTATTTATATAGCCCTAAATCACAAGTGTCTCAAAGGGCTGCACAAGCCACAACGACATCCTCGGTACAGAGCCCACATAAGGGCAAGGAAAAACTCACCCCAGTGAGACGTCGATGTGAATGACTATGAGAAACCTTGGAGAGGACCGCATATGTGGGTAACCCCCCCCCCCTCTAGGGGAGACCGAATGCAATGGATGTCAAGTGGGTCTGACATAATATTGTGAGAGTACAGTCCATAGTGGATCCAACATAATAGTAAGAGTACAGTCCATAGTGGGGTCAGCAGGAAACCATCCCGAGCGGGGTCAGCAGCGCAGAGATGTCCCCAACCGTTACACAGGCAAGCGGTCCCGACTCTGGATAGCCAGCACTTCATCCATGGCCACCGGACCTGTGTATCTCCCCCTCCACAGGGATAGGGGGAGCAGAGGAGAAAAGAAAAGAAACGGCAGATCAACTGGTCTTAAAAGGGGGTCTATTTAAAGGCTAGAGTATACAAATGAGTTTTAAGATGGGACTCAAATGCTTCTACTGAGGTAGCATCTGGAGCCCGAATAGAAAACGCTCTATAGCCCGCAGACTTTTTTTGGGCTCTGGGAATCACTAATAAGCCGGAGTTCTTTGAACGCAGATTTCTTGCCGGGACATATGGTACAATACAATCGACAAGATAGGATGGAGCTAGACCGTGTAATTTTTTTATACGTAAGTAGTAAAACCTTAAAGTCGCATCTTAAGTGCACAGGAAGAAACAAAGAACCTGTTAGCATTTTTACCTCGATCCAAAATGGCGGAAATGTCTTTTGATTGATTGATTGAAACTTTTATTAGTAGATTGCACAGTGAAGTACATATTCTGTACAATTGACCACGAAATGGTAACACCCGAATACGTTTTTCAACTTGTTTAAGTCGAGGTCCACTTAAATTGATTCATGATACAGATATATACTATCATCATAATACAGTCATCACACAAGTTAATCATCAGAGTATATACATTGAATTATTTACATTATTTACAATCCGGGGTGTGGGATGTGGAGGAGGGGCGGGGTTAGGTTTGGTTGATATCAACACTTTAGTCATCAACAATTGCACCATCAGAGAAATGGACATTGAAACGTTGTAGGACTGACTTGGTAGGATATGTACAGCAAGTAGTGGACATAGAGAGATCAGAAAGCATAAGATAAAGTTTCTACATTCGATTATTTACATTTGATTATTTACAATCCAGGGAGGGTGTTAGTTTAGGGTTGATGTTGCCTGGAGGTGTACTTTTAGTGCGGTTTTGAAGGAGGATAGAGATGCCCTTTCTTTTACACCTGTTGGGAGTGCATTCCATATTGATGTGGCATAGAAAGAGAATGAGTTAAGACCTTTGTTAGATCGGAATCTGGGTTTAACGTGGTTAGTGAAACTCCCCCTGGTGTTGTGTTTATGGCGGTCATTAACGTTAAGGAAGTAGTTTGACATGTACTTCGGTATCAGGGAGGTGTAGCGGATGTTATAGACTAGGCTCAGTGCAAGTTGTTTGACTCTGTCTTCCACCCTGAGCCAGCCCACTTTGGAGAAGTGGGTAGGAGTGAGGTGGGATCTGGGGTGGAGGTCTAGAAGTAATCTGACTAGCTTGTTCTGGGATGTTTGGAGTCTAGATTTGAGGGTTTTGGAGGTACTAGGGTACCAGGAGGTGCATGTGTAATCGAAAAAGGGTTGAATGAGAGTTCCCGCTAGAATCCTCATGGTGCTTTTGTTGACCCGAGAGGAGATTCTGTAGAGAAATCTCGTTTGTTAGTTGACCTTTTTGATTACCTTGGTTGCCATTTTATCACAGGAAAGATTAGCCTCTAGAATGGAACCTAGGTAGGTGACCTCATCTTTCCTGGTGATAACAATGTCACCCACTTTTATAGTGAAGTCACTGACTTTCTTAAGGTTGATGTGGGACCCAAATAGGATGCATTACGTTTTACCCAAGTGTTGTTGTTCTGTTAGAAGTGACCGCAGTAGTAAACTGTAGGCAAGCAACGATACTTGGTATAATCCTGTGTGAATCCGCCTTTATTGACCGTGATCCTGTGTTTTAATATTTTTCAATCAGCCTTTTTGTTTGTGTCTGCATAGTTTCTCATCCTCTGATACAACATGTACTAAAAAAACTCAGCAGACACTTTTTGTTGAAATCATTTTTGAGTTTGTGGATAAAGACATTTTGTCCCTGAAATAATCATTAAACTTGTTTAATGATTTGATTGCGTTTTTTTTTTTTATTATGTTTTCTGTATTGTGTAGTTATAATTATATGCTTTTACTTGTAATTGTATTGAATTGTGGACCCCAGGAAGACTAGTGGGTTGTTGTGGCAACTAGCTAATGGGGATCCTTAAAGGGGAACATTATCACCAGACCTATGTAAGCGTCAATATATACCTTGATGTTGCAGAAAAAAGACCATATATTTTTTAACCGATTTCCGAACTCTAAATGGGTGAATTTTGGCGAATTAAACGCCTTTCTATTATTCGCTCTCGGAGCGATGACGTCACATCGGGAAGCAATCCGCCATTTTCTCAAACACATTACAAACACCGAGTCAAATCAGCTCTGTTATTGTCCGTTTTTTCAACTGTTTTCCGTACCTTGGAGACATCATGCCTCGTCGGTGTGTTGTCGGAGGGTGTAACAACACGAACAGGGACGGATTCAAGTTGCACCAGTAGCCCAAAGATGCGAAAGTGGCAAGAAATTGGACGTTTGTTCCGCACACTTTACCGACGAAAGCTATGCTACGACAGAGATGGCAAGAATGTGTGGATATTCTGCGACACTCAAATCAGATGCATTTCCAACGATAAAGTCAAAGAAATCTGCCGCCAGACCCCCATTGAATCTGCCGGAGTGTGTGAGCAATTCAGGGACAAAGGACCTCGGTAGCACGGCAAGCAATGGCGGCAGTTTGTTCCCGCAGACGAGCGAGCTAAACCCCCTGGAAGTCTTGGCTCACACCGTCCCTTATGCCACTGAAGATCAGCTTTCAGGAAAAGAGAGCGAATGAGTGTATGTCTACAGAATATATTAATTGATGAAAATTGGGCTGTCTGCACTCTCAAAGTGCATGTTGTTGCCAAATGTATTTCATATGCTGTAAACCTAGTTCATAGTTGTTAGTTTCCTTTAATGCCAAACAAACACATACCAATCGTTGGTTAGAAGGCGATCGCCGAATTCGTCCTCGCTTTCTCCCGTGTCGCTGGCTGTCGTGTCGTTTTCGTCGGTTTCGCTTGCATACGGTTCAAACCGATATGGCTCAATAGCTTCAGTTTCTTCTTCAATTTCGTTTTCGCTACCTGCCTCCACACTACAACCATCCGTTTCAATACATGCGTAATCTGTTGAATCGCTTAAGCCGCTGAAATCCGAGTCTGAATCCGAGCTAATGTCGCTATAGCTTGCTGTTCTATGCGCCATGTTTGTTTGTGTTGGCATCACTATGTGACGTCACAGGAAAATGGACGGGTGTATATAACGATGGTTAAAATCAGGCACTTTGAAGCTTTTTTTAGGGATATTGCGTGATGGGTAAAATTTTGAAAAAAACTTCGAAAAATAAAATAAGATTTTTAATGGTTTTAACCCTTCTGAAATTGTTATAATGTTCCCCTTTAATAAAAATAAAAATCAAATCAAATGTGTTGGTACACATTACTTTACAGTACCTCAAATTCAAACTGCAAGTTAATGTACTTTTATTAAATGTAAAACCGTTACCGTTACACCTCTATTAAACACAATTATAGATATGAACAAAATCAAACATGGCGGAAATGTCTGTTACAAGATACTGTGCTAGTAAATAGTAGGGATGCAACTGTACTCGCTATTATCCTGTACCGGAAAATCTGCCTTAATTTAAATAAAAAGTTATATTAATCGAGATTGGATGGTATATAGTTTATATTTTTTGTTTAGCACTTAGCAATAGTGCTAATTAATTGATCTGCTTATCAGTCAGCTTCTAAAACTTGTAGCTCATCCTCTTTATTTTCAGGCTCAAAAATATAAGGTTTTGATCATAATTTCTCCCAAACTATTCTTTGATGACACTCATGAAGTCTGCCTTTATTAGTAATAGTTGGTGATGTTGTTGAAGGAAATAGCGAACGTTGTGATGCGCCTGTGAAAATAATGTGCCGCCGTTTGCTTAAAATTATAAAAAAAATATGAAAATACGTAAATAGTACATGTTATTATGAATGTGCCTGTTATTACATTACATATATACTTACAGCGTGTATATAAAAAGTTGCTGGATATTTTTTTTTGAGTTTTTTTATAGAAGAAATAGAGTGCATCCCCATTACCTGCATTGTAAGCTGACTTTTGCTAGTGTTTATTTACGAGTTAGAATCAGTGATGGGCAGTAGTGCACAACAAGTAGCGACGCTATGTAGCTTAACTACAGTTCCCAGTAGCGTGGCGTTAGCCGAGATCCTTTTTTGAACCCGTAATGATACCGAACAACCCTACTACACACACATACAGTACATAGAAGAAAGTGTGTTTTTGTTGTTTGTGTCTTGCAGACGTCCAGCAGCTGATCGGTAATCCAGAAGAAGTTTCCCCTCAGTTAGGGGGGAGCTCCACTTTGAAGCAGGAGACTCCACAACCACCCTGCATTAAAAAGGAAGAGGAGGAACTCTGCATCACTCAGGAGGGAGAGTGTCTTCTAGGACGAGAGGAAGCTGATTACACCAAGTTTCCACTGAATATTCTCTCTGTGAAGACTGAAGATGATGAAGAGAAACCACAAGACGAAGACGAGGTTGAAGAACTTTTTAGCAGCGATAAAGACTGTGAAGGTGATATGAGGACTCACACTGACAACAAACACTCTGAATTCTCTACAAAGAAGAGAGGTAAAATTGTTGGAGCTGCTCAGTTTGTGGCAAAAGCTTTTCTCAAAATAGCTCTCTGACTTGACACATGAGAACACACACAGATGAAAAACCATATAAGTGTTCAATCAATCAAAGTTTATTTATATATTCCTTAATCACAAATTTCTCAAAGGGCTGCACAAGCCACAACGACATCCTAGACTCAGATCCCACATCAGGGCAAGAAAAAAGTCAACTCAATGGGAACAACAAGAAACTTTTGCGACCGGTGCAATGGACATAAAGTGGATCTAGTTAATAGTGGGAGAGTCCAGTCCATAGTGGATCTAGTTAACAGTGTGAGAGTCCAGTCCATAGTGGATCTAGTTAGTAGTGTGAGAGTCCAGTCCATAGTGGATCTAGTTGATAGTGTGAGAGTCTAGTCCATAGTGGATCTAGTTAATAGTGTGAGAGTCCAGTCCATAGTGGATCTAGTTAATAGTGTGAGAGTCCAGTCCATAGTGGATCTAGTTAATAGTGTGAGAGTCCAGTCCATAGTGGATCTAGTTAATAGTGTGAGAGTCCAGTCCATAGTGGGTCTAGTTAATAGTGTGAGAGTCCAGTCTATAGTGGGTCTAATTAATAGTGTGAGAGTCCAGTCCATAGTGGATCTAGTTAATAGTGTGAGAGTCCAGTCCATAGTGGATCTAGTTAATATTGTGAGAGTCCAGTCCATAGTGGGTCTAGTTAATAGTGTGAGAGTCCAGTCCATAGTGGATCTAGTTAATAGTGTGAGAGTCCAGTCCATAGTGGATCTAGTTAATGGTGTGAGAGTCCAGTCCATAGTGGATCTAGTTAATGGTGTGAGAGTCCAGTCCATAGTGGGTCTAGTTAATAGTGTGAGAGTCCAGTCCATAGTGGATCTAGTTAATAATGTGAGAGTCCAGTCCAAAGTGGATCTAGTTAATAGTGTGAGAGTCCAGTCCATAGTGGATCTAGTTAATAGTGTGAGAGTCCAGTCCATAGTTGGGCCAGCAGGAGATCATCTTGAATGGAGACAAGTCAGCAGCGCAGAGACGTCCCCAACTGATGCACAGATGAGTGGTCCACCCCGGGTCCTTGGAACAGCTTGTGCTGGGGTCACTTAATAACCTCTCCACGCAGAAGTGGGGGGCAGAGCAGAAAAGAGAGGGCAGATCAACTGGTCTAAAAGGGGGGTCTATTTAAAAGCGAGCGTTTACAAATGAGTTTTAAGATGGGACTTAAATGCTTCTACTGAGGTAGCATCTCTCACTGTTACCGGGAGGGCATTCCATAGTACTGGAGCACGAATAGAAAACGCACTATAGCCCGCAGACTGTTTTTGGGCTCTGGGAATCACTAATAAGCCGGAGTTCTTACAACGCAGATTTCTTGCCGGGACATATGGTACAATACAATCAGCAAGATAGGACGGAGCTAGACCGTGTAGTATTTTATACGTAAGTAGTAAAACCTTAAAGTCACATCTTAAGTGCACAGGAAGCCAGTGCAGGTGAGCCAGTATACATATATATATATATATATATATATATATATATATATATATATATGTATATATGTATATAAATGTATATACAGTATAGGCGTAATATGATCAAACTTTCTTGTTCTTGTCAAAAGTCTAGCAGCCGCATTTTGTACCAACTGTAATCTTTCAATGTTAGACATAGGGAGACCTGAAAATAACACATTGTAGTAATGGAGACGAGACGTAATGAACGCATGAATAATGATCTCAGCGTCGCTTGTGGACAAAATGGAACACATTTAGCGATATTACGGAGATGAAAGAAGGCCGTTTTAGTAACACTCTTAATGTGTGACTCAAACGAGAGAGTTGGGTCGAAGATAATACACAAGATTCTTTACCGAGTCGCTTTGTGTAATTGTTTGGTTGTCAAATGTTAAGGTGGTATTATTAAATAGATGTTGGTGTCTAGTAGGACCAATAATCAGCATTTTCGTTTTCTTGGCGTTGAGTTGCAAGAAGTTAGTGGACATCCATTGTTTAATTTCATTAAGACACGCCTCCAGCTGACTACAATCTGGCGTGTTGGTCAGCTTTCGGGGCATGTAGAGTTGGCTGTCATCAGCATAACAGTGGACGCTAACACCGTATTTGCGTATGATGTCACCTAGTGGCAGCATGTACATACTGAAGAGTGCAGGGGCGTTCTTAAGAAGGGGTTGGACCACTGATTCTTTTAGGCATGATGGGACTATACCTGTGGTCGGGGAGCAGTTGATGATGGACAGCATGCATCAAAAACCTCCTTAAGGAGGAGGGCAGGGACGGAATCCTGAGTGGATGTAGCTGGTCTCAAGGCGACGGCCATCTTAGAGAGGGATGAAAGGGAGATGGAGCTGAACATGGAGAAAGTGGATGAGCATCTCAGAGTAACAGCTAAGTCCCAGGTGCAAGGTGGGATGTTACTTCTGATGGTGTTTACTTTATCTGAGAAAAACAACAGAAACTCATCACACTTTGTAGGGGATGCATCCTGGATAACAGTGGTGGGAGGGCAAACAACAGAATTGATGATTCTGAATAGAATTCTGGAGTTTGGAGCATTGGCAATGAGACTGGCAAAGAACTTGTCTCTCTCAGCTTTAACCACCCTGTGGTAGCTCTTCTGTCTGTCCCTCAGTATCTCAAGAGAGACCTGCAGGACATCTTTCTTCCACCTCTGCTCCGCCTGTTTCCATGCTTTCCTCTCTGCTCTGGTGGTCTCGTTGAGCCAAGCCGTAGTCTTGGGTTTGGGCTTTTTCAACTTGAGAGGGGCAATAGTGTCTATGCTTGTTTTGTGTAGTGCGCCTTAAATAATTCGAATAATATATTGATATGATGGGGATTTTCAGATTGTGTGCTTGATGCTGCGATGGATTGAACGCGTCATTATTTGCCACCTCAGTAGAATGCATGTTCACATCTGGTACAGTCACTACAGAAAAAACATTGTGAGTTGTGTATAAATCTACGAGAAATGCTATGTGTGCAGGAATTTTCCAGCCTACCACTGGTTAGTTCTAGCTTAACTGACCCCTTACTCGGTCTAACAGACACTGTAATTGCCTGTGTCCGAGCTTGCTCTAGTGTAGTTAGTCAAGTGTGACTTAACCAGTAATCTATGTTACTAGATAGAGTGATGGCGCATTCCCGGTTATGGTGAACACCATCCCTCATCAGCACAGAGGCCAGAGACAAGTACTCGATGCCTGGACATCTTTCTAGCGAGATTACAAGTCCTAGCTATGTTCCTCTTTGTAATCTCTGACTGGCTCATCCTAGTGTCATTGGAGCCAACGTGTGCAACTATGTTTGCGTAGCTATAGTGGTGCAATTGGCCTGTCGTACAAGTTTACTAGGCCTGCTGCGAGTTAGCTCCCTAAGATTAGCTTCAATGTCAGGTGCTCTGACCCTGGGAATACACTTAATTATGGCTGGTTTGCTAAGCTGTTTGTTTTGGGTGATGGAGACCCCTATGACTAAGGGTGCCCGATAGCCTGGGGTGTAGGACTAGCTAAAGGGCTAACTCTTTTATGCGTCTCAACTGGTTCACCTTTGCTTGTAGGCCGCTTAGGGCTGCTACAAACTGGGCTTGTCAGCTCGCTACAGCTAATGCTAGTGTCCGCCGCGTCTAAAGTTACGTAATTACTCTGCTCTAGTTGGCGGACAAGGTCCTCTAGTAGGGCCAACCTATCCATGAGAACGGTGCACAAAGGGCAGGGAGCCATACTCACGTTGTTTCTTTCACCGAGTCGAGTTCTTGCTGTCTTCGGTGGTTGCAACGTGTGGCAGCAGGTTCCTACAGACCGTCGCCGCGCTCAAGCTTACAGCACCTGGTGTTCCCAGGCGGTCTCCCATCCAGGCCCGACCCTGCTTAACTTCCGAGATCGGACGAGATCGGGCGTGCTCAAGGTAGTAATGCTGTAAGTCATTAGTTGACTGCTAATTGGGCAGTTTTAACTGCGCTAATATTTGGCATCAAACTAAGGAGCTGTGTGCGCGTCTACGTATCTACATGTGCACAGTAAAGAGTAAAGAGAGAGCAGCAGGACAGGTGTAACAACTACCGTATTTTCCGCACCATAAGGCGCCCTGGGTTATAAGCCGCGCCTTCAATGAACGGCATATTTCAAAACTTTGTCCACCTATAAGCCGCCCCGTGTTGTAAGCCGCATCTAACTGCGCTAAAGGAATGTCAAAAAAACAGTCAGATAGGTCAGTCAAACTTTAATAATATATTAAAAACCAGCGTTCTAACAAATCTGTTCACTCCCAAAATGTACGCAAATGTGCAATCACAAACATACGTATATCAACATGGACAGAGCTGCGTGAAAAAAGCCACCCGGCCTCTTCGCGTAAACTTAAACTTACCTTAACCACTCGCTCATCTTTTCTTCATCCATCCCTTCGAGTTAGCTTTTATGATGACGCCGGCTGGAAAGGTCTCTTTTGGCAAGGTCTTCCTTTTGAATATCACCATGGGTGGAAGTTTCTGGCCATTAGCATGGCAAGCTAGAACCACAGTGAAGGATGACTTCTCATTCCCTGTGGTGCGAATATTCACCGTACGTGCTCCCGTTGTATCCACAGTGCGGTTCACAGGAATATCAGTTGCTGTGAAATAGTAATCCGTGTGCGGATGGAGAGATTGCGTCTTTTCATGAACCGGATCCCTGACGCTTAGTAGGAGCCATTTTGTGGTCTTTACAGATGTAAACACACAAAGGAAATGAAACGTACGGTGATATCCGCGCTCTTTTTCTTCTTCTACGCGGGCGGGTGGTTGCTTACAGTAGAAGAAGAAGCGCTTCCTGTTCTATGGGGGCGGGTGCTTACCTTGGCGGTTGCTTGCGTAGAAGAAGAAGCGCTTCCTGTTCTACCGGGAAAAAAGATGGCGGCTGTTTACCGAAGTTGCGAGACCGAAACTTTATGAAAATGAATCTTAATATTTATCCATATATAAAGCGCACCGGGTTATAAGGCGCACTGTCAGCTTTTGAGAAAATTTGTGGTTTTTAGGTGCGCCTTATAGTGCGGAAAATACGGTACATTATACCTGTCACTATTTAAACTCCTTGTGCAGATCTGAATGCTTATTATTTAAATGTTGACCCTAAGTCTGAAGCAAAGGTGGTAATACTAATCACCACATTTGGCAAGGCTTGTTTTTAAGCAGCTGTTGTGAGAGTAGCGTATGTGTGTGTGCACCTTTAAGAGTGGCAGTATGTGGGGTGAGTGACGTGAGTGGGCAAGTTAGGAAAGAGAGAGTGAGCATGATCAGGGGTGTGAATAGCATGGTGGATGTCCGGTTGTGCCCTGTGGAAATAATAAATAAAGTGAGCAAGTTGTAACTGATCGACGGCCTCGTCCTTCCGACCAAAGAGCGGAGCTTTATGGACCCAGTGTACCCCCGACAAAACATGGGCCCTGGAGGGAACGTCTCCCCTGCGCTCCTCGACCACGGTCTGGGAGCCGACAAGCAGGAAAGGTGTAAAGCAACCCTTGCAGAGCGGCGGCTCCCTGTTTAAAGTGTCACCGTTATTGTTAGACTTAGACTTAGACTTCCTTTTTATTGTCATTCAAATTTGAACTTTACAGTACAGATAAGAACAAAATTTTGTTGCATTAGCTCATGGTAATGCAAGATAAAAGACCAATAAGGTGCATTTATAAATAAATAGATTACTGTACAGATAAATATATTGCACTTTTGCATATGCATCCAGGTTTATGGATGTATGTTATATTGTCTTTTTATTCCAGCGAGTTAATCCATTTTTGGGGGGAATTGAGGGGATTATTATGCTGCGTTCAAGAGTTTTATGGCCTGAGGAAAGAAGCTGTTACAGAACCTGGAGGTTCTGCTACGGAGAAAGCAGTGAAAACAGTCCTTGGTGGGGGTGGGAGGAGTCTCTGCAGGTTTTCTGAGCCCTGGTCAGGCAGCGGCTTTTTGCCATCTCCTGGATAGGAGGAAGAGGAGTCCTGATGATCTTTTCCGCCGTCCTAACCACTCTCTGGAGAGACTTCCAGTCTGAGGCATTGCAGGCTCCAGTCCAGACAGAGATGCTGTTGGTCAGCAGGCTCTCTATAGCGCCTCTGTAGAATGTGCTGAGAATGGGGGGAGGGAGCTGTGCTCTTTTCATCCCACGCAAAAAGTGCATGCGCTGCTGAGCTCTTTTTACAAGAGCTCCGGTGTGTAGGGACCAGGTCATATTGTCAGTTATCTGCACCCCCAGGAACTTGGTGCTGCTTACTATCGCCACTGCTGTTCCGTTGATGAAGAGTGGAGCGTGGCTGGACTGGTGCTTCCTGAAGTCGAGGATGATCTCCTTGGTCTTGTCGACGTTCAGGACCAGGTTGTTGGTTCTGCACCAGTCAACCAAATGTTTCACCTCCTCCCTGTAGTCCATGTCGTTGTTGTCACGGATGAGGCAGTTAGTTCTTGTTAGTTTAGAAGCCCAAATACCTCCATATTGCACTTCACACACCCTCTTTATTAACCAGTAGAATTGTCCTTTGTTGCCTTTCTTCCTCTCCACCATGTTATTGCTTGTATGCACTTTGTGTGTGCGTTTTGACACACTCAACATCACCGCCACACATTCAGATGAAAGAACGGTACCGGTACTTTTCAAAGGTGGTATAATACCGATTTCAATTGATTAGTACCACAATACTTTATTAGTAGCGGTATACTGTACAACCCTACTACACACACATACAGTACATAGAAGAAAGTGTGTTTTTGTTGTTTGTGTCTTGCAGACGTCCAGCAGCTGATCGGTAATCCAGAAGAAGTTTCCCCTCAGTTAGGGGGGAGCTCCACTTTGAAGCAGGAGACTCCACAACCACCCTGCATTAAAAAGGAAAAGGAGGAACTCTGCATCACTCAGGAGGGAGAGTGTCTTCTAGGACGAGAGGAAGCTGATTACACCAAGTTTCCACTGAGTATTCTCTCTGTGAAGACTGAACATGATAAAGAGAAACCACAAGTAGACAACCTCTCAGCTCCACTATCAGATAGTGAGGCAGAAGACGAGGTTGAAGTAACTTTGAGCAGCGATACAGACTGTGAAAGTGATATGAGGACTCACACTGACAACAAACACTCTGAATGCTCTACAAAGAAGAGAGGTAAAACATGTTTAAGCTGCTCAGTTTGTGCTGAAAGTTTTACGAAAAAGAGCCATTTGACTCAACACATGAGAAAACACACAGGAGAAAAACCTTTTAATTGTTCAGTTTGTGGAAAAAGCTTTTCTCAAAATAGCAATTTGACTCCACATATGAGAACACACACAGGAGAAAAACCATTTAATTGTTCAGTTTGCGGCAAAAGGTTTTCTCTAAATTGCAGTTTAACTGAACACATGAGAACACACACAGGTGAAAAACCATTCAATTGTTCAGTTTGTGGCAAAAGTTTTTCTCAAAATTGCAGTTTGACTGAACACATGAGAACACACACAGGTGACAAACCATTTAATTGTTCAGTTTGTGGCAAAAGCTTTTCTCAAAATGTCAATTTGACTCAACACATGAGAACACACACAGGTGAAAAACCATTTAATTGTTCAATTTGTGGCGAAAGCTTTTCTCGAAATTACCGTTTGACTCAACACATGAGAACACACACAGGTGAAAAACCATTTAAATGTTCAGTTTGTGGCAAAAGCTTTTCTCAAAATTGCCATTTGACTCAACACATGAGAACACACAGGTGAAAAGACATGTAAATGTTCAGTTTGTGGCAAAATCTTTTATCAAAATACCTCTTTGACTCAACACATGAGAACACACACAGGTGAAAAACCATTTAACTGGTCAGTGTGCTGTTAAAGATTCCCACATAATGCAGCCGCAGTAAAACACATAAGAACACACAAGGCAAAATAACCAATTAGCTGTTTAGTTTGTGGTATGTTGCTCATATGTGGCGACATCCACCCTACCCAGGACCTCCTCACTGCTTCTTTCACAAATATCTGAGGTGGTCATACAAATTTGCATTATTTGGAGCATAATCTTATCTACTCATGACACCATGTCTTCTCTGTATCTGAAATCTCCATGAACAGTAAGATAGATGATGCTTCAAGTGCTTGGTTACTCCTTCTTCAGTCCAGGGACCTTGGGCCTCATGTGTCAAGTTTGTGCACGCTCAAAAACCTGCACTACACCCTTTTTCACTGCAGAGTTGAGATGTATCAAAACTGTCGCAATAGCAATTATGTTAGGCAAGCAAATAGTTTATACCGGGGCGAGCAAGTATACCAAGCAAGAGGTACACGGTAAAGCGGGGCTGTGACTCCTCCCCCTCCACCCAACGTAAAACAGTAGTAAAATAAGCAATCAGTAACCCCACTTAAAATGCAGCATGAGACACTGCACACTGATATAGTTCTGTGAAAATGATTGTCTTCTGTGCAAATGTAAAGAAAGTGAACAGTGTGTGATTTACTGCAATACTGTCAGTCTTTGAACTTTTTATTTGTGCTTTGTTGAAATTGTTCACACATTGCACAACTTTTATTTTTCTATCAATACACATTATGTCTAGAAGACAGGAAGTAACTCAACACTCTTGAATAGTTTCTACCTCAGTTTGTATGGTTTGTTGAGTTAGCACAGGATTAATATGTGGAAATGACAAATGAGGTAGTTGATACATAAAATAGTTTTTATTCATTCTTTATTTAGTTTTTTGTTCAATTCTGGATGGGTTGTGACTTAAAGTTTAATAGAAACACTGAGATTAAGTCTAAGTTCATTGTGTTCTTTAAGGTGTTTTTGAAAATGCACCATTTTTTCCCCTCTAAATTTTCAACTAACTTGAATTGTTTTGTCAAGATGATTATTTGTGATATGTACATTTTCAGAATGTGTTTGTTCTATTTTGGGCCAAAGTAAAATAAAGAAAACAATCTGAAGTTGTCGTAATTGTATTTTTAAGTTATCATTCCATGATTTTACCCGTCCCGCCCACGTGGAAATAGATTTTCCTCCATGTGGCCCCTGAGCTAAAATGAGTTTGACACCCCTGCTGTAATCTGACTCATGTGAGCAGGTTACTGTATAAACACATTTTGTTATAAGTTATAAAAATGTGTTCAGTTCTCAGAGACACATCAATGTCAGGCTGACAATCGCTCTTCCGCTTTCTCCAAACACGAGAACAAAGCAGCTCCTACTGACTTGTGATTGGTCAGACCGTGCCCATCTTAATCACATGGCTAATTTCAATATAATAAATTGTGATGTAACACAATTGAATATCTTATTTGCTCAGACAGTAATGTGTTTATATAAGTTTAGATTGGGTTGTGATGTTTGTAATGGGGAAAGACGTTAATGTGTCTTGTTTTCATGTTTGCATTTAAGATAGTTGACATTTATCATGATAGCTGTTAACTGGCGATTAGTGATGTTAAGTGCCTAAGATGGTAGTTATTGATTAGCAGTGCGATGAGGGCTTTCTGCTGGTGAGTGATTAGCACTACAGTTAGAGCCACCTATCGCTAGGTAGAAATGAGCAGTTTCACCAACATTTTTATGTGAAACCATATTACTAACTGTCTGGTGTTTTACAGGAATCATGGAAGTTTATTGTCATACCAGCACACGATACACATGAGATGGCACACAATTTAGTAGCACGTGAACAATAGGATTGGTCCTGGTGGAGATCTACACTCTAAGTGCTTTTCTTCTTTATTCAGAGTAATCATTTGACTTTCTAAAGGTTTTTAACTAAAACAACTAAGTGGGTTGAAAAATATTTCTGTGTTTCTTGTAGTATTTAAAATGTAAGATTTTTTTCCCTCGATGTATGACCTTTTTCTGGTTTGAACAACAGCCATAGAAAAAGTCTGTGCACGTGCTTGTATATGTATATTTTTTATTTTCAAAGAGTAGTTGTCCATTATTTGATGTTAGATACTTTTGCTAACAATTGTTTAAAAAACAAGAGTAAAATACCTTTATTTTGAAAAACAACTGATGTCGAGTATGAAACGGAAGTTGCTGTTTTATAGCGCATGCGCAAATGTACTTGATGCCAAGCAAAAAGACGAAGACCGCATGCTATGGTTGTTCGGAGAATGTTCGAATTCACGATCTTAAAGTCATATGATTCACAGCAAATATAGCAACAAATATCTCAATTCGTATTTCCCAAAGCCATGAAACGTGCATTGAGTTTGGAGCGATATGTGAAGTGAAGATTGAAGACGTGATAGAAGATGGACGACTACTGCTATGCTAAGATGGCGACGTCCGCTAAAAGAGAACATGAAAGAGAATCAACTTCCAGCAAATCACCAACGGAGATAAAGACGAAAGATGAAGGTGAGTGAGTTGAAGTTTTGTCATTTGAAAGCTATTTCAAGCCCTTAAAGACTAAATGAGCTGACCTTGTTGAAGAATGTAAACAAAGGACCGCCATGATTGTTAGCTTGAAGAAGGCAGTGGAGTTCACATCAGAGGAGATGAAAGAATGCAAAAGTCACATTTAGAAACTAAAAGCAAAACAACAACTCTGTTAGGCTCGTTTGGTGTGTAAGGAAGGGATAGTAGTTATTTTAGAGTTGGGACACGATGGACAGATTCCGGCCAGAGAATCCTTTAATCATCTTTATTGCTGAAAGGTAGATGTGAATGTGAATGTGTGTGTGTGTGTGTGTGTGTGTGTGTGTGTGTGTGTGTGTGTGTGTGTGTGTGTGTGTGTGTGTGTGTGTGTGTGTGGTCTAAACAAATAGAGAAAAGAGGAAAAATTACAATCCAATTATATACTCATTAATATGCAGCAATATACATGTATATGCATACATAATATAATATAATATCATCCATCCATCCATCCATCTTCTTCCGCTTATCCGAGGTCGGGTCGCGGGGGCAGCAGCTTAAGCAGGGAAGCCCAGACTTCCCTCTCCCCAGCCACTTCCACCAGCTCTTCCCGGGGATCCCGAGGCGTTCCCAGACCAGCCGGGTGACATCGTCTTCCCAACGTGTCCTGGGTTTTCCCCCTGGCCTCTTACCGGTTGGACATGCCCTACACACCTCCCTAGGGAGGCGTTCAGGTGGCATCCTGACCAGATGCCTGAACCACCTCATCTGGTTCCTCTCCATGTGGTGGAGCAGAAGCTTTACTATGAGCTCCCCCCGGATGGCAGAGCTTCTCACCCTATCTCTAAGGGAGAGCCCCGCCACCCGGCGGAGGAAACTCATTTTGGCCGCTTGTACCCGTGATCTTGTTCTTTCGGTTTTAACCCAAAGCTCATGACCATAGGTGAGGATGGGAACGTAGATCAACCGCTAAATTGAGAGTTTTGCCTTCCAACTCAGCTCCTTCACCACAACGGATCGATACAGCGTCTGCATTACTGAAGACGCCGCACCGATCCGCCTGTCGATCTCACGATCCACTCTTCCCTCATTCGTGAACAAGACTCCGAGGTATTTGAACTCCTCCACTTGGGGCATGGTCTCCTCCCTAACCCGGAGATGGCACTCCACCCTTTTCCGGGCAACAACCATGGACTCGGACTTGGAGGTGCTGATTCTCATCCCAGTCACTTCACAAACCGATCCAGTGAGAGCTGAAGATGCTGGCCAGATGAAGCCATCAGGACCACATCATCTGCAAAAAGCAGAGACCTAATCCTGCAGCCACCCAACCGGATCCCCTCAACGCCTTGACTGCGCCTAGTAGAGATGCGCGGTTTGCGAACACAACCGCGGAGTCCGCGGATAATCCGCGGGTCGGGCGGTTGAAATTAAAAAACAATTAGATTTTATCTGCGGGTCGGGCGGTTGAAATTTAAAAAAATTAGATTTTAAATAGATTCAGGCGGGTGGCGGTTAAACCAATTCGGAAATATATATACATAGTTAAATGTTGTTACCCACATACGAAAAACGAGCAGCACTCTTTGAAACAGGCAATTATTTATCAGCAGGCACTGCACTGCAGCACAACACAACAGAAGAAAAAAAAAGAAAAGATTGCAACGCCGGCAGCAAACGTGGTACGCGACAAACTAAAAAAGGGAAAACTAAAGACCAGGGGAAAAAAAGGCCAGCAAAGTTCAGCGTGGACTCGTTTTTATGAGGTTGTAAATCAGGATGATAGTAATGCTGGCTACGTGATTTGCAAGAGCTGCGACGCTGTTTATGTCTACGACAGTCACAAAACCGGGACATCTAACATGGTGCATCACATTTGTGCAAAACCATGATAAAGTGCAGTCTGATGGGTTTGATTTCCCCCCTTCAGCTATTTGCCTTGGCCAATAAGTTGCAGGTAATTTATTATTATTATTTATTTAATTTTTTTTGTTTAAATAGAGATGACATACATATGTTATTGTATAATTTAAGTTTGTGCGCGTGATTGACAGCCTAAGGCTTATGAGGCACATTTTTTATTATTTTTTTTATTTCAACTTAAAAATGTATGAGCCTATGCCTACAACATAGGCTATGTGTTTATCTTTATTTTCCTGCCTGTCGTTGACAATGGAGATTGTCTGATATTTTGTCATGGCTGCAGATCAATCAATAAAGGTTCATCTTTGTCGCAAAATTGTTCACTGCTTCACTGTGCACCCCGCCCTCGTCCCTATTTGAGCATTATAACGTTAACAAGTGAAATCATTGAAATAAATTCAGAAATTTTTTTCACCTAACGAAAATGTAGGCCTAGTCTTTCTAAAACATTTTTTTAACTTCTTAAAAGCTTCGTTCTGCTTGCTGCAACTGCGCACACAAAGTGTGAGGAACGCACTCCTGATCTGAGGGCATTGGCAACAATAGTCAACACTTTCTTAATGGAAATGACAATAATATTATAATAATGATAAATAATATTATCACGCATTAATATCTCTCAGCCACTAATGCGTGGCCAAGAGATATTCATTTGTGTGTGATGATACCGGGTAGAAGGAGACGGCACTGAGACAGGGAGAGCGTTTAGCCTGGGGCGTATTTATTCAAAAGGGAATTATATATATCTCTATATAAATATATATATAATAATAATAATAATATATATATATATTTATATATGTATAATTCATACAATATATTATATGATATTATACTATATATTATATTATACTATATTATATTATATATATATATATATATATATATATATATATATATATATATATATATATATATTAGATGTGTATGTAACCAAACAGGAAATGGGTGTCAGACTATGTGTGGAATTTAACTGGAGGGTTTTACCGTAAGTGTTGGAGGTGCGTGTTGAGAGGAGCGGTGCTGTCAAGAAAGGGCGAGGCAGGCAGGGTTTGTCCAGGGGCGGAAGCGTGGTCGGGAGGCAGGAGGAGGATCTCTGGTGGCGGTTGTTTAAGTAGTCGTCCTTCTCATGGAACGCAGCTGCCTGCCGCAGTTTGAGTGACGCGCACACGAGCGCGCTTGAAGGTGCGCTCAGCGCGGCTCCCAGATGATTGCGCACTGGTGTGCGTCTGGGCCGTGACAGCGTGGCACGCATTGAATGTCTCTGCTGAATTGGATCAGTCTCCTTTCTTTAACAGGCAAAAGCTTTATAACCTCACTAATGCCTTGCATCGTCTATATTAGATATATAAGAACGGGTGGGTGCGGGCGGGTGTGGTTTTGATAAAATGTTGGTTCGGGTGGATGGCGGATGGGTGACGACTTTTGTGATGCGGTTGCGGATGAAATAATTGCCTATCCGCGCATCTCTAGCGCCTAGTAATTCTGTCCATAAAAGTTATGAACAGAATGGGTGACAAAGGGCAGCCTTGGCGGAGTCCAACCCTCACTGGAAACGTGTCCGACTTCCTGCCGGCAATGCGGACCAAGCTCTGACACTGATCGCACAGGGAGCGGACCGCCACAATCAGACAGTCCGATACCCCATACTCTCTGAGCACTCCCTACAGGATTTCCCGAGGGACACGGTCGAATGCCTTCTCCAAGTCCACAAAGCACATGTAGACTGGTTGAGCAAACTCCCATGCACCCTCAAGGACCCTGCCGAAAGTATAGAGATGGTCCACAGTTCCACGACCAGGATGTCCACGCGATGCTGCAGAGTCTTGTCAACCAAGACATTCCCACAGCATCCAGAGCCTTAAGGAACTCCGGGCGGATCTCATCTACCCCCGGGGCCTTGCCACCGAGGAGCTTTTTAACTACCTACCTTGTAACTAATCGACGGCCTCGTCCTTCCGACCAAAGAGTGGAGCTTAATGGACCCAGTGTTACCCCCGACAAAACATGGGCCCTGGAGTAAGTCACCGCCGCACAGTGGCATTCAGATGAAAGAACGGTACCGGTTCTTTTCAAAGGTGGTATAGTACCGATTTCAATTGATTAGTACCACAATATTTTATTAGTAGCAGTATACTGTACAACCCTACTACACACACATACAGTACATAGACGAAAGTGTGTTTTTGTTGTTTGTGTCTTGCAGACGTCCAGCAGCTGATCGGTAATCCAGAAGAAGTTTCCCCTCAGTTAGGGGGGAGCTCCACTTTGAAGCAGGAGACTCCACAACCACCCTGCATTAAAAAGGAAGAGGAGGAACTCTGCATCACTCAGGAGGGAGAGTGTCTTCTAGGAC
The DNA here is from genome assembly GCF_033978685.3 of Nerophis lumbriciformis. Taxonomy (NCBI): domain Eukaryota; kingdom Metazoa; phylum Chordata; class Actinopteri; order Syngnathiformes; family Syngnathidae; genus Nerophis; species Nerophis lumbriciformis. Next base: position 6,538,278 of record NC_084567.2, on the reverse strand, counting down.
GAGAGGAAGCTGATTACACCAAGTTTCCACTGAGTATTCTCTCTGTGAAGACTGAAGATGATGAAGAGAAACCACAAGTAGACAACCTCTTACCTCCACTATCAGATAGTGAGGCTGAAGACGAGGTTGAAGAACCTTTGAGCAGCGATAAAGACTGTGAAGGTGATATGAGGACTCACACTGACAACAAACACTCTGAATGCTCTACAAAGAAGAGAGGTGAAACATGTTTCAGCTGCTCAGTTTGTGCTGAAAGTTTTACTAAGAAGAGCCGTTTGACTCGACACATGAGAACACACACAGGAGAAAAAACATTTATTTGTTCAGTTTGTGGCAAAAGCTTTTCTCAAAATTGCATTTTGACTGAACACATGAGAACACACACAGGAGAAAAACCATATAAGTGTTCAGTGTGTGGCAAAAGCTTTTGTGTTAAGACCAATTTGACTAAACACATGAGAACACACACTGGTGAAAAACCATTTAGTTGTTCAGTTTGTGGCATAAGCTTTTCTCAAAATAGCTATTTGACTGAACACATGAGAACACACACTGGACTAAAACCATTAAATTGTTCAGTTTGTGGTACAAGCTTTCCTCATAACGGCTCTTTGTGGCGACACATGAGAACACACGCTGGAGAAAAATCATTTAGTTGTTCAGTGTGCTGTAAAAGGTTCTCACGTAATGCAGACGCAGTAAAACACATAAGAACACACAAGGGAAAATAACCAATTAGCTGTTTAGTTTGTGGTATGTTGCTCATATGTGGCGACATCCACCCTACCCAGGACCTCCTCACTGCTTCTTTCACAAATATCTGAGGTATTCATACAAACTTGGATTATTTGAAGCATAATATTATCTACTCATGACCCCATGTCTTCTCTGTATCTGAAACCTTCCTGAACAGTAAGATAGATGATGCTTCAAGTGCTTGGTTACTCCTTCTTCAGTCCAGGGACCTGGGGCCTCATGTGTCAAGTTTGTGCACGCTCAAAAACCTGCACTACACCCTTTTTCACTGCAAAGTTGAGATGTATCAAAACTGACTAACGCATAAGTGATGCTGGGTAACTGTTTGCATAACCAAGTGCCAACTTTTACTCTTCAGACTGATTGATGTGCAAATCAGAGACATATGAACAATTAACCCCCAACACCCACAACCCAACCCCCACCTCCCTCGACATGGTCCTGGTGGAGATCTACACTCTTAGTGCTTTTCGTCTTTATTCAGAGTAATGATTTGACTTTCTAAAGGTTTTGAACTACTAAGTGGGTTGAAAAATATGTATGTGTTTCTTGTAGTATTTAAAATGTAGAATTGTTTTTCTTCAATGTTTGCCCTTTTTCTGGTTTGAACAACAGCCATGGAAAAAGTCTGTGCACATGCTTGTATATATACATTTTTTATTTTCAAACAGTAGTTGTCCGTTATTTGATGTTAGATACTTTTGCCAACCATTGTTTTAAAACAAGATTAAATTGCCTTTACTTTGAAAAACATCTGTTGTGGAGTAGGAAACGGAAGTGTCTGTATTCTAGCGCAAATGTACTTGACGCCAAGCAAAAAGACAAAGACCGCATGCTATGATTTTTTGGAGAATTTTCGAATTCACGATCTTAAAGTCATATGATTCACAGCAAATATAGCAACAAATATCTCAATTGGTATTTCCCAAAGCCACGAAACGTGCATTGAGTTTGGAGCGATATGTGAAGTGAAGATTGAAGACGTGATAGAAGATGGACGACTACTGCTATGCTAAGATGGCGACGTCCGCTAAAAGAGAACATGAAAGAGAATCAACTTCCAGCAAATCACCAACGGAGATAAAGACGAAAGATGAAGGTGAGTGAGTAGAAGTTTTGTCATTTGAAAGCTATTTCAAGCCCTTAAAAAAAGTGTTGATGAGAATTTAGCCGATTTTTCAACAATGTACAAACCCCGTTTCCATATGAGTTGGGAAATTGTGTTAGATGTAAATATAAACGGAATACAATGATTTGCAAATCATTTTCAACCCATATTCAGTTGAATATGCTACAAAGACAACATATTTGATGTTCAAACTGATAAACTTTTTTTTTTTTTTCAAATAATCATTAACTTTAGAATTTGATGCCAGCAACACGTGACAAAGAAGTTGGGAAAGGTGGCAATAAATACTGATAAAGTTGAGGAATGCTCATCAAACACTTATTTGGAACATCCCACAGGTGGACAGGCAAATTGGGAACAGGTGGGTGCCATGATTGGGTATAAAAGTAGATTCCATGAAATGCTCAGTCATTCACAAACAAGGATGGGGCGAGGGTCACCACTTTGTCAACAAATGCGTGAGCAAATTGTTGAACAGTTTAAGAAAAACTTCTCAACCAGCTATAGCAAGGAATTTAGGGATTTCACCATCTACGGTTCGTAATATCATCAAAAGGTTCAGAGAATCTGGAGAAATCACTGCACGTAAGCAGCTAAGCCCGTGACCTTCGATCCCTCAGGCTGTACTGCATCAACAAGCGACATCAGTGTGTAAAGGATATCACCAAAGGGGCTCAGGAACACTTCAGAAACCCACTGTCAGTAACTACAGTTGGTCGCTACATCTGTGTGTGCAAGTTAAAACGCTCCTATGCAAGGCGAAAACCATTTATCAACAACACCCAGAAACGCCGTCGGCTAATATGAACTGATACAAAGTGGAAAAAAGTTCTGTGGTCTGACGAGTCCACATATTAAATTGTTTTTGGAAACTGTGGACGTCGTGTCCTCCGGACCAAAGAGGAAAAGAACCATCCAGATTGTTATAGGCGCAAAGTTGAAAAGCCAGCATCTGTGATGGTATGGGGGTGTATTAGTGCCCAAGACATGGGTAACTTACACATCTGGGAAGGCGCCATTAATGTTGAAAGGTACATACAGGTTTCTGAGAAACATATGTTGCCATCCAAGCAACGTTACCATGGACGCCCCTGCTTATTTCAGCAATACAATGCCAAGCCACGTGTTACGTCAACGTGGCTTCATAGTAAAAGAGTGCGGGTACAAGACTGGCCTGCATGTAGTCCAGACCTGTCTCCCATTGAAAATGTGTGGTGCATTATGAAGCCTAAAATACCACAACGGAGACCCCCGGACTGTTGAACAACTTAAGCTGTACATCAAGCAAAAATGGAAAATAATTCCACCTGGGAATCTTCAAAAATGTGTCTCCACAGTTCCCAAACGTTTACTGAGTGTTGTTAAAAGGAAAGGCCATGTAACACAGTGGTGAACATGCCCTTTCCCAACTACTTTGACAAGTGTTGCAGCCATGAAATTCTAAGTTAATGATTATTTGCAAAAAAAGTTTATCAGTTTGAACATCAAATATGTTGTCTTTGTAGTGCATTCAACTGAATATGAGTTGAATATGATTTGCAAATCATTGTATTCTGTTTATATTTACATCTAACTCAATTTCCCAACTCTATGGAAACAGGGTTTGTAAAGAAAGAGCCGCCATGATTGTTAGCTTGAAGAAGTCAGTGGAGTTCACATCAGAGGAGATGAAAGAATGCAAAAGTCAAAATAAGAAAGTGAAAGAGCAAAACCACCGCTTCCTATTTTGGGCAAATGCCAATAATGAATTATTTAGCTTGCATTACTAAGCTCAAAATAGCTATTTGAGTCGACACAAGAGAACACGCAGGTGAAAAAACATTTAATTGTTCAGTTTGTGGCAAAAGCTTTTCTCAAAATGTCAATTTGACTCAACACATTAGAACAAATTTAGGTGAAAAACCTTGTAATTGTTCAGTTTGTGGCGAAAGCTTTTCTCAAATAGCTATTTGAGTCGACACATGAGAACAAACACAGGAGAAAAAACATTTAATGGTTAAATTTATGGTAAAAGCTTTTCTCGAAATTGCAGTTTAACGGAACAGATGAGAACACACAGGTGAAAAACCGTTTAATTGTTCAGTTTGTTGCAAAAGCTTTTCTCAAAATTGCTAATTGACTCGACAAATGAGAACACACACAGGTGAAAAACCATTTAATTGATCAGTTTGTGGCAAAAAAATTTCTTAAAATAGCTATTTGAGTCGACACATGAGAAAACACACAGGTGAAAAACCATTTAATTGTTCAGTTTGTGGCAAAAGTTGTGTTGACAGTTGGAAAACCATTTAATTGTTCAGTTTGTGGCAAAAGTTGTGTTGACAGTTGGAAAACCATTTAATTGTTCAGTTTGTGGCGAAAGTTGTGTTGCTTCAAAATGTTATTGTAAGAAAAGCTTTTGCCACAAACTGAACGTTTATATGATTATTCACCTGTGTGTGTTCTCATGTGTCGCGTCAAACGGCAATTTTGAGAAAATCTTTCGCCACAAACTGAACAATTAAATGGTTTTCCAACTGTGTGTTCTCATGTGTTGAGTCAAATGGCAATTTTGAGAAAAGCTTTTGCCACAAACTGAAAATATATATGGTTTTTCACCTGTGTGTGTTCTCATGTGTTGAGTCAAATGGCAATTTTGAGAAAAGCTTTTGCCACAAACTGAAAATATATATGGTTTTTCACCTGTGTGTGTTCTCATGTGTCGAGTCAAACCACAATTTTGATAAAAGGTTTTGCCACAAATTGAACAATTAAATGGGTTTTCACCTGTGTGTGTGTGTGTGTGTGTGTGTGTGTGTGTGTGTGTTCTCATGTGTTGAGTCAAAGAGGTATTTCAATTAAAGATTTTGCCACAAACTGAACAGCTAAATGGTTTTTCACATGTGTGTTTTCTCATGTGTTGAGTCAAATGGCAATTTTGAGAAAAGCTTTTGCCACAAACTAAACGGGTTTTCACCTGTGTGTTTTCATCTGTTTAGTTAAATTGCTATTTCGAGAAAAGCTTTTACAACAAATTGAACCATTCAATATTTTTTCTCCTGTGTGTGTTCTCATGTGTTGACTCAAAAAGCTATTTTGAGAAAAGCTTTCGACACGAATTGAACAATTAAATGGTTTTTCACCTGTGTGTTCTCATTTGTCGACTCAAATAGCTATTTTGAGAAAAGTTTTTGCCACAAACTGAAAATGTATGTCTTTTTTCCTATGTGTGTTCTCATGTGTCGAGTCAAACCACAATTTTGAGAAAAGCTTTTTGCCACTAACTAAACAATTAATTGGTTTTTCACCTGTGTGTTCTCATGTGTCGACTCAAATAGCTATTTTGAGAAAAGCTTTTGCCACAAACTGAACAACTAAATGGTTTTTCACCTGTGTGTGTTCTCATGTGTTCAGTCAAACTGCATCACTCAGGAGGGAGAGTGTCTTCAAGGACGAGAGGAAGCTGATTACACCAAGTTTCCACTGAGTATTCTCTCTGTGAAGACTGAAGATGATGAAGAGGAACCACAAGTAGACAACCTCTTAGCTCCACTATCAGATAGTGAGGCTGAAGACGAGGTTGAAGAACCTTTGAGCAGCGATAAAGACTGTGAAGGTGATATGAGGACTCACACTGACAACAAACACTCTGAATGCTCTACAAAGAAGAGAGGTAAAACATGTTTGAGCTGCTCAGTTTGTGCTGAAAGTTTTACTACAGAGTGCAATTTGACTCGACACATGAGAACACCACACAGGTGAAAAACCATTTAATTGTTTAGTTTGTGGCAAAAGCTTTTCTGTTAAGTGCTATTTGACTCAACACATGAGAACACACACAGGAGAAAAAACATTTAAATGTTCAGTTTGTGGCAAAAGCTTTTCTCAAAATAGCATTTTGACTCAACACATGAGAACACACACAAGTGAAAAAACATTTAATTGTTCAGTTTGTGACAAAAGCTTTTCTCAAAATAGCATTTTGACTCAACACATGAGAACACACACAGGTGAAAAACCAATTAATTGTTCAGTTTGTGACAAAAACTTTTCTCAAAACTGCCGTTTGACTGAACACATGAGAACACACACAGGTGAAAAACCATTTAACTGTTCGATTTGTGGTCAAAACTTTTCTTTTAAGAACCGTTTGACTGAACACATGAGAACACACACAGGTGAAAAACCATTTAGTTGTTCAGTTTGTTGTAAAAGGTTCTAACATAAAGCTGTCGCAGTAAAACACACAAGAACACACAAGGGAAAATAACCAATTAGTTGTTTAGTTTGTGGTATGTTGCTCATATGTGGCGACATCCACCCTACCCAGGACCTCCTCACTGCTTCTTTCACAAATATCTGAGGTATTCATACAAATTGGATTATTTGGAGCATAATCTTATCCACTCATGACCCCATGTCTTCTCTGTATGTGAAACCTTCCTGAACAGTAAGATAGATGATGCTTCAAGTGCTTGGTTACTCCTTCTTCAGTCCAGGGACCTGGGGCCTCATGTGTCAAGTTTGTGCACGCTCAAAAACCTGCACTACACCCTTTTTCACTGCAAAGTTGAGATGTATCAAAACTGACATAATTAAAATGCAGCATGAGACACTGCACACTGATATAGTTCTGTGGAAATGATTGTCTTCTGTGCAAATGTAAAGAAAGTGAACAGTGTGTGATTTACTGCAATACTGTCAGTCTTTGAACTTTTTATTTGTGCTTTGTTGAAATTGTTCACACATTGCACAGCTTTTATTTTTCTATCAATACACATTATGTCTAGAAGACAGGAAGTAACTCAACACTCTTGAATAGTTTCTACCTCAGTTTGTATGGTTTGTTGAGTTAGCACAGGATTAATATGTGGAAATGACAAATGAGGTAGTTGATACATAAAATAGTTTTTATTCATTCTTTATTTTGTTTTTTGTTCAATTCTAGATGGGTTGTGACTTAAAGTTTAATAGAAACACTGAGATTAAGTCTAAGTTCATTGTGTTCTTCAAGGTGTTTTTGAAAATGCACCATTTTTTCCCCTCTAAATTTTCAACTAACTTGAATTGTTTTGTCAAGAGGATTATTTGTGATATGTACATTTTCAGAATGTGCTTGTTCTATTTTGGGCCAAAGTAAAATAAAGAAAACAATCTGAAGTTGTCGTAATTGTATTTTTAAGTTATCATTCCATGATTTTACCCGTCCCGCCCACGTGGAAATAGATTTTCCTCCATGTGGCCCCTGAGCTAAAATGAGTGTGACGCCCCTGCTGTAATGTGACTCGTGTGAGCAGGTTACTGTATAAACACATTTTGTTATAAGTTATAAAAATGTGTTCAGTTCTCAGAGACACATCAATGTCAGGCTGACAATCGCTCTTCCGCTTTCTCCAAACACGAGAACAAAGCAGCTCCTACTGACTTGTGATTGGTCAGACCGTGCCCATCTTAATCACATGGCTAATTTCAATATAATAAATTGCGATGTAACACAATTGAATATCTTATATGCTCAGACAGTAATGTGTTTATATAAGTTTAGATTGTGTTATGATGTTTGTAATGGGGAAAGACGTTAATGTGTCTTGTTTTCATGTTTGCATTTAAGATAGTTGACATTTAGCATGATAGCTGTTAACTGGCGATTAGTGATGTTAAGTGCCTAAGATGGTAGTTATTGATTAGCAGTGTGATGAGGGCTTTCTGCTGGTGAGTGATTAGCACTACAGTTAGAGCCACCTATCGCTAGGTAGAAATGAGCAGTTTCACCAACATTTTTATGTGAAACCATATTACTAACTGTCTGGTGTTTTACAGGATTCATGGAAGTTTATTGTCATACCAGCACACGATACACATGAGATGGCACACAATTTAGTAGCACGTGAACAATAGGATTGGTCCTGGTGGAGATCTACACTCTTAGTGCTTTTCTTCTTTATTCAGAGTAATCATTTGACTTTCTAAAGGTTTTTAACTAAAACAACTAAGTGGGTTGAAAAATATTTCTGTGTTTCTTGTAGTATTTAAAATGTAAGATTTTTTTTCCTCGATGTATGACCTTTTTCTGGTTTGAACAACAGCCATAGAAAAAGTCTGTGCACGTGCTTGTATATATATATTTTTTATTTTCAAAGAGTAGTTGTCCATTATTTGATGTTAGATACTTTTGCTAACAATTGTTTAAAAAACAAGATTAAAATACCTTTATTTTGAAAAACAACTGATGTCGAGTATGAAACGGAAGTTGCTGTTTTATAGCGCATGCGCAAATGTACTTGATGCCAAGCAAAAAGACAAAGACCGCATTCTATTTGTTCGGAGAATTTTCGAATTCATGATCTTAAAGTCATATGATTCACAGCAAATATAGCAACAAATATCTCAATTGGTATTTTCCAAAGCCACGAAACGTGCATTGAGTTTGGAGCGATATGTGAAGTGAAGATTGAAGACGTGATAGAAGATGGACGACTACTGCTATGCTAAGATGGCGACGTCCGCTAAAAGAGAACATGAAAGAGAATCAACTTCCAGCAAATCACCAACGGAGATAAAGACGAAAGATGAAGGTGAGTCAGTTGAAGTTTTTTCATTGGAAAATTAGTTCAAGCCCTTAAAAAAGAGACCTTTGTAAAGAAAGAGCCGCCATGATTGTTAGCTTGAAGAAGGCAGTGGAGTTCACATCAGAGGAGATGAAAGAATGCAAAAGTCAAATTTAGAAACTAAAAGCTAAACAACAACTCTGTTAGGCTCGTTTGGTGTGTTTTTATATTCATCATGTGTGGTCTTGAGGTGAGGTGAGTATTTAGTCACATTTAACAAAGTCTCTGTACAGTTTGTCGTGTCGTCAAGTAACAGAAAAGAATGGACGTGTTCAATTTCAATGAATTGGAATCCAGTGTGCTGTGGGGCCTTATTGTAGTGAATCACACCTGAGCCATCATGAATTAATCAAATCTTTAATAAACATGTGAAAGAACATTTTACATCAATCAATCTAGGGATCTAGATATCTGGTCAGGACGCTCTTTTGCTTTCACCTTCATTGTCCATTAGTTTTGGTGACTTTAAATACTCTGGACCTAGACGTTGAGTCGGCGACATACATGGCGGACAATAACTGATACAGTCTGCTTTGCCAGGCCAAAAGCATTCACCGTTTTCCGTAGTCTTCCCTCGACGCTACCTTTTTTATCACATCCACGGGAGCCCGCATTCTCGTTGTCTCTCCTTTGACAAATGGACAAAGTTTTTCGGTAAGTAGAATCACAGCTGACCCGGACATTCGAATGTTCTCTTGTCGTTTGAGAAGTGTTGTATCCCAAATAGCTGCAATCGCTTTCTCTTTACCTTTTAAAGGGGAACATTATCACAATTTCAGAAGGGTTAAAACCATTAAAAATCAGTTCCCAATGGCTTATTTTATTTTTCGAAGTTTTTTTGTAAATTTTACCCATCACGCAATATCCCTAAAAAAAAGCTTCAAAGTGCCTGATTTTAACCATCGTTATAAACACCCGTCCATTTTCCTGTGACGTCACATAGTGAAGCCAACACAAACAAACATGGCGGAAAGAACAGCAAGCTATAGCGACATTAGCTCGGATTCAGACTCGGATTTCAGCGGCTTAAGCGATTCAACAGATTACGCATGTATTGAAACGGATGGTTGTAGTGTGGAGGCAGGTAGCGAAAACGAAATTGAAGAAGAAACTGAAGCTATTGAGCCATATCGGTTTGAACCGTATGCAAGCGAAACCGACGAAAACGACACGACAGCCAGCGACACGCGAGAAAGCGAGGACGAATTCGGCGATCGCCTTCTAACCAACGATTGGTATGTGTTTGTTTGGCATTAAAGGAAACTAACAACTATGAACTAGGTTTACAGCATATGAAATACATTTGGCAACAACATGCACTTTGAGAGTGCAGACAGCCCAGTTTTCATCAATTAATATATTCTGTAGACATACCCTCATGTCAGCAGGCCAGGGAAGCTAGGGTCGATATTCTTCTCTTGATCATCTTCGGTGGCATAAGGGACGGTGTGAGCCAAGACATCCAGGGGGTTTAGCTCGCTCGTCTGCGGGAACAAACTGCCGCCATTGCTTGCCGTGCTACCGAGGTCCTTTGTCCCTGAATTGCTCACACACTCCGGCAGATTCAATGGGGGTCTGGCGGCAGATTTCTTTGACTTTATCGTTGGAAATGCATCTGCTTTGAGTGTCGCAGGATATCCACACATTCTTGCCATCTCTGTCGTAGGTAAAGTGTGCAGAACAAACGTCCAATTTCTTGCCACTTTCGCATCTTTGGGCCACTGGTGCAACTTGAATCCGTCCCTGTTCGTGTTGTTACACCCTCCGACAACACACCGACGAGGCATGATGTCTCCAAGGTACGGAAAACAGTCGAAAAAACGGAAAATAACAAAGCTGATTTGACTCGGTGTTTGTAATGTGTTTGAGAAAATGGCGGATTGCTTCCCGATGTGACGTCACGTTGTGACGTCATCGCTCCGAGAGCGAATAATAGAAAGGCGTTTAATTCGCCAAAATTCACCCATTTACAGTTCGGAAATCGGTTAAAAAAAAATATGGTCTTTTTTCTGCAACATCAAGGTATATATTGACGCTTACATAGGTCTGGTGATAATGTTCCCCTTTAACAGAAATTATCTCCTGTCTGCAGGACTAAAGGGACAATTACACAAATATGCAAACCTTCAGAACAGTGGTACTGTTTTTACGTTTTCAAATGAATAAATAATGGTGTTATTTATCGTGATTCCAAAATCACTCCAAATGATTGTGATTATTATGTTTTGCCATAATTGTCCAGCCCTAGACGAGGTATCAGCAAGGACTTCATGATAAACTATGTATCACGATACTTGAGTCACGATACAATAGTCTATTGTAATATTGTGACATGGAGTTTTACTGCCGTTTTTACAAAGTTACTGAAAAATAAAAAAAAAACAGCTTAAAATATATGTTGTATATAAGTACACTAGATGACAGTTATTATTTATTGGACAAACTGAGTCAGAAACAAAGTAATTCCAATGATCATTGTCGTTGTACAGAAAGTGGATCAAATTTATTGCATTTAATATCTAAAAGAGTCCTCTATTTTTTAACTACAGACTTATTTCAGATAGATATTATATTTTTCTCGTTTTGCGATGTATTTCAATATTGACTTTTTCCCCACTGTTAGTTTGTAGTATCCTAATGTCCATCGCAGCAGATGTTTTCTACTTTATGTGATTCTAGCTGAACTTTTCTGAGTCTATGACAAGTCATGTAAACATTGATCCATCATTCTGGCAAGGCACTAAATGAATGGCCATGAAACACTACACACTAGGGTTGTCCCCATACCAATAATTTAGTACCGGTACTAAATGTATAGATACTTTTCCAAATAAAGGGAACTATGAAAAATGTCAATATTGGCTTTATTTTAACAAAAAATCTTACACTACATTAAACACTCACAGTCAAAGAACAATTTTACAAGGTTAAAATATAAATTAAAATGCATTAAACACATTGGGCTTTTCTTGTTGCACTCAAAGAACAAAATACAATTTTCCATATTAAATATAGTCTGCTATAATCAAGGATCAGATTAGAATAGAAATTAAGTTTTACTGAGATATTAAATTATTCATGATTTATGGTTGCAAATATTAGCGCAGTTAAAAGTGCCCAATTAGCAGTCAACTAATGCAAGTGAAATGACTACATTTTGTAACAAATTCCTACAATTTGTGTTTTGTCTTTAATAAATGTGTTTTACCTGCTACATGGCTTATCTGTGTACATTTAACCATAGTTTTGTTTTTAGTTCTTAATTAATACTATTATTAATTAAGTACTAAAAACGAAACTATGGTGTACATTTAACCATAGTTTTGTTTTTAGTTCTTAATTAATACTATTATTAATTAAGTACTAAAAACGAAACTATGGTTAAATGTACACAGATAAGCCATGTAGCAGGTAAAACACATTTATTAAAGACAAACATTTATCCATAGTTTTGTTTTTAGTTCTTAATTAATACTATTATTAATTAAGTACTAAAAACGAAACTATGGTTAAATGTACACAGATAAGCCATGTAGCAGGTAAAACACATTTATTAAAGACAAAACACAAATTGTAGGAATTTGTTACAAAATGTAGTCATTTCACTTGCATTAGTTGACTGCTAATTGGGCACTTTTAACTGCGCTAATATTTGCAACCATGCTACATGGCTTATCTGTGTACATTTATCCATAGTTTTGTTTTTAGTTCTTAATTAATACTATTATTAATTAAGTACTAAAAACGAAACTATGGTTAAATGTACACAGATAAGCCATGTAGCAGGTAAATAGGCCGTCCTTCCGACCAAAGAGCGGAGCTTTATGGACCCAGTGTTACCCCCGACAAAACATGGGCCCTGGAGGTAGTCACCGCCGCACGGCGCCATTCAGATGAAAGAACGGTACCGGTATTTCAATTGATTAGTAACGCAATACTTTATTAGTAGCAGTATACCGTACAACCCTACTACACACACATACAGTACATAGAAGAAAGTGTGTTTTTATTGTTTGTGTCTTGCAGACGTCCAGCAGCTGATCGGTAATCCAGAAGAAGTTTCCCCTCAGTTAGGGGGGAGCTCCACTTTGAAGCAGGAGACTCCACAACCACCCTGCATTAAAAAGGAAGAGGAGGAACTCTGCATCACTCAGGAGGGAGGGTGTCTTCTAGGACGAGAGGAAGCTGATTACACCAAGTTTCCACTGAGTATTCTCTCTGTGAAGACTGACGATGATGAAGAGAAACCACAAGTAGACAACCTCTTAGCTCCACTATCAGATAGTGAGGCTGAAGACGAGGTTGAAGAACCTTTGAGCAGCGATAAAGACTGTGAAGGTGATATGAGGACTCACACTGACAACAAACACTCTGAATGCTCTTCAAAGAAGAGAGGTAAAACATGTTTGAGCTGCTCAGTTTGTGCTAAAAGCTTTACTAAAAAGAGCCATTTTAATGAACACTTGAGAACGCACACAGGAGAAAAACCATTTAACTGTTCGATTTGTGGTAAAAACTTTTGTTCACAGAGCACTTTGACTAAACACATGAGAACACACACAGGTGAAAAACCGTTTAGTTGTTCAATTTGTGGCAAAAGCTTTTCTCGAAATATCAATTTGACTCACCACATGAGAACACACACAGGTGAAAAAACATTTAAGTGTTCTATTTGTGGCAAAAGCTTTTCTGTTAAGAGCAATTTGACTCACCACATGAGAACACACACAGGTGAAAAACCATTTAGTTGTTCAGTTTGTGGCAAAAGCTTTTCTCGAAATATCAATTTGACTCACCACATGAGAACACACACGGGTGAAAAAACATTTAAGTGTTCAGTTTGTGGCAAAAGCTTTTCTGTTAAGAGCAATTTGACTCAACACATGAAAACACACACTGGAGAAAAATAATTTAGTTGTTCAGTTTGCAGTAAAAGCTTTTCTGTTCAGAGCAGTTTGATTGAACACATGAGAACACACCCTGGAGAAAAAAACATTTAGTTGTTCAGTGTGCTTTAAAAGGTTCCCACATAATGCAGACGCAGTAAAGCACATAAGAACACACAAGGGAAAATAACCAATTAGCTGTTTAGTTTGTGGTATGTTGCTCATATGTGGCGACATCCACCCTACCCAGGACCTCCGCAGTGCTTCTTTCACAAATATCTGAGGTATTCATACAAACTTGGATTATTTGAAGCATAATCTTATCTACTCATGACCCCATGTCTACACTGTATCTGAAACCTTCCTGAACAGTAAGATAGATGATGCTTCAAGTGCTTGGTTACTCCTTCTTCAGTCCAGGGACCTGGGGCCTCATGTGTCAAGTTTGTGCACGCTCAAAAACCTGCACTACACCCTTTTTCACTGCAAAGTTGAGATGTATCAAAACTGATGTTGATGCATAAGTGATGCTGGGTAACTGTTTGCATAACAAACTGCCAACTTTTACTCCTCAGACTGAGTGATGTGCACATCAGAGACATATGAACAATTAACCCCCAACATCCACAACCCAACCCCCACCTCCCTCGACATTCGGGCATAACAGGTTCAATCCGGCCCGCCAGATGAATTTGCAAAGAGTAAAAGTCAGCTGCATTTTTTAATGAAAGAAACTGCTGTTCTAAATGTGTCCACTGGATGTCGCAATAGCAATTCTGTTAGGCAAGCAAATAGTTTATACCGGGGCGAGCCCAAAATTTTTAAATAATGTATGAGGGAAAAACGGAAAATGTAGATTTTGGTCCGGCCCTCACTGACTTGGGACCATTGCAAAAGTATGTGCGTCCCAAAGTCATAGACAGCGATTTTAAACTTGACAAACAAGTCAATGGCGTTTTAAAATCGTGTTTTTATCATCCTCGTCTTTTAGCAAAGGTAAAACCGTTTTTATCTTTTAACCTTTTTGAACAAGTTGTGCATGCTTTTATTTCAAGTGGCCTGGACTACTGCAATGCACTTTATGCTGGCATTAGCCAAAAAGCTCTCTCCCGGTTGCAGTTAGTCCAGAATGCGGCAGCACGACTTTTAACAGGGGCCAGGAAACGCGAGCATACAACCCCAATTCTTCAGAGTTTGCACTGGCTCCTTGTTCATCTTAGAATTGATTTTAAAACCTTGCTGTTTGTTTTTAAAGCTTTACATGGACTGGCACCTCGGTATATCTCGGACCTCACCCAAATTTACAATCCTGCGCGCGCCCTGAGGTCCGAGAGCTAGCTCCAGCTCGTAGTGCCCAAGACCAGACTTACAACCAGGGGAGACAGGGCCTTCTCTGTGGTCGGCCCTAAGCTCTGGAACACTCTGCTCCTCCATGTTAAAACTGCTCCCACAGTGGACTGTTTTAAGTCTCGTCTTAAGACCCACTTTTATTCTTTGGCTTTTAACACTACGTGAGTTGTGTGGTCCTCTGTTGTCCTCTGTGTTTTTTAAATTTAGATTTCTATTTACTGTTTTAATTGGTTTTAATTTTTTTAAATAACTTCCGCCCGATTGTAGCTGAGATAGGCTCCAGCGCCCCCGCGACCCCAAAGGGAATAAGCGGTAGAAAATGGATGGATGGATGGAATTTTTGATCATATTTTATTTATATATATATATATATATTTTTTGTATATGTATTTATTTTTAGTGGAGCTAAGGATAATATTTTAATATTGTTTTTTGATATTGTTGTGCAGCGCTTTGGAAACATTTTGTTGTTTAAATGTGCTACATAAATAAAGTGGATTGGATTGAGCAAGTATACCAAGCAAGAGGTACACAGTAAAGCGGGGCTGTGACTCCTCCCCCTCCACCCAACGTAAAACAGGAGTAAAATAAGCAATCAGTAACCCCACTTAAAATGCAGCATGAGACACTGCACACTGATATAGTTCTGTGAAAATGATTGTCTTCTGTGCAAATGTAAAGAAAGTGAACAGTGTGTGATTTACTGCAATACTGTCAGTCTTTGAACTTTTTATTTGTGCTTTGTTGAAATTGTTCACACATTGCACTGCTTTTATTTTTCTATCAATACACATTATGTCTAGAAGACAGGAAGTAACTCAACACTCTTGAATAGTTTCTACCTCAGTTTGTATGGTTTGTTGAGTTAGCACAGGATTAATATGTGGAAATGACAAATGAGGTAGTTGATACGGTACTTAGAATAGTTTTTATTCATGCTTTATTTTGTTTTTTGTTCAATCCTAGATGGGTTATGACTTAAAGTTTAATAGAAACACTGAGATTAAGTCTAAGTTCATTTTTTCCCCCTCTAAATGTTTAACTAACTGGAAGTGTTTTGTCAAGAGGATTATTTGTGATATGTACATTTTCAGAATGTGCTTGTTCTATTTTGGGCCGTAATAAAATAAAGAAAACAATCTGAAGTTAACTAAAATGAGTGTGACACCCTTGCTGTAATCTGACTCATGTGAGCAGGTTACTGTATAAACACATTTTGTTATAAGTTATAAAAATGTGTTCAGTTCTCAGAGACACATCAATGTCAGGCTGACAATCGCTCTTCCGCTTTCTCCAAACATGAGAACAAAGCAGCTCCTACTGACTTGTGATTGGTCAGACCGTGCCCATCTTAATCACATGGCTAATTTCAATGTAATAAATTGCGATGTAACACAATTGAATATCTTATATGCTCAGACAGTAATGTGTTTATATAAGTTTAGATTGTGTTATGATGTTTGTAAAGGGGAAAGACGTTAATGTGTCTTGTTTTCATGTTTGCATTTAAGATAGTTGACATTTATCATGATAGCTGTTAACTGGCGATTAGTGATGTTAAGTGCCTAAGATGGTAGTTATTGATTAGCAGTGTGATGAGGGCTTTCTGCTGGTGAGTGATTAGCACTACAGTTAGAGCCACCTATCGCTAGGTAGAAATGAGCAGTTTCACCAACATTTTTATGTGAAACCATATTACTAACTGTCTGGTGTTTTACAGGATTCATGGAAGTTTATTGTCATACCAGCACACGATACACATGAGATGGCACACAATTTAGTAGCACGTGAACAATAGGATTGGTCCTGGTGGAGATCTACACTCTTAGTGCTTTTCTTCTTTATTCAGAGTAATGATTTGACTTTCTAAAGGTTTTTAACTAAAACAACTAAGTAGGTTGAAAAATATTTCTGTGTTTCTTGTAGTATTTCAAATTTATGATTTTTTTCTTCGATGTATGCCCTTTTTCATCAAAAATGTTTTGGACACGTGCTTGTGTATATATGTGTGTGTGTATATATATATATATATATATATATATATATATATATATATAAATATATATATATATATATATATATATATATAACATTTATTTTCAAAGAGTATTTGTCGATTATTTGATGTTAGATACAAGATTAAAATGTTTTTATTTTGAAATTAACTGCTCTGGTGTGGGAAACGGAAGTTGCTGGCATACAGCGCATGCGCAAATGTACTTGAAGCCAAGCAAAAAGACCAAGACCGCATGCTATGGTTGTTCGGAGAATTCACGATCTTAAAGTCATATGATCCACAGCAAATTTAGCAACAAATATCTCAATTGGTATTTTCCAAAGCCACGAAACGTGCATTGAGTTTGGAGCGATATCTGAAGTGAAGATTGAAGACGTGATAGAAGATGGACGACTACTGCTATGCTAAGATGGCGACGTCCGCTAAAAGAGAACATGAAAGAGAATCAACTTCCAGCAAATCACCAACGGAGATAAAGACGAAAGATGAAGGTGAGTGACTTGAAAACTATCATGAGCCCCGAATTGAGTATTCATGAGAAATGAGCCGACCTTGTTGAAGAATGTAAAGAAAGAGCCGCCATGATTGTTAGCTTGAAGAAGGCAGTGGAGTTCACATCAGAGGAGATGAAAGAATGCAAAAGTCAAATTTAGAAACTAAAAGCAAAACAAAAACCCTGTTAGGCTCGTTTGGTGTGTTTTTATATTCATCATGTCGTGGTTTTGAGGTAAGTCATACTTGCCAAGCCTCCCGAATTTTCCGGGAGACTCCCGAAAGTCTCCTGGGACAATCTTTCTCCCGAAAATCTCCCGATTTCCGGCCGGACAACTATATTGGTAGCGTACCTTAAAGGCACTACCTTTAGCGTCGTCTCTCACCTGAAAAGGAGACTATTATATATGTCTCCGTTATCCATAGGTTCATCTGTAACCCATAAAGTAGGCAGGCATGGAGCTATTTCTCAGCGTGTTTATTCCAGCCGGCACGTTAATACTGTAGCGGCTGGCTACAGGGTGTTAGCCAATGACTTTGGCTGGGGGGCGGGACTTCCGGGAGAGATAGGGAAGTGACGTTGTTAATAGGAAGTGGGTGTTCGAGTTTTGCCGGGAAAAGGGATGGACACACATTGGAGCTGTTGTGTGGTTGAATTGCATCTTGTGCAATAAAGACAAGACAAACAAAGAAGTCGTATGAGCCTACATTCCTGGGATTATTACAATACACTGACACGGATTCAGAAATCGCTCGCCAGTACTCAAATGGTAGAACAAAAAGCTACTCAAATAGTGAAAGGTAAGGTTTTTTTTTTTTTAAGTAAGCAGCAAGTACAGTACAGTTAGTAGAACAACTGTGTTTTCAATACTGTTTACTGGACTATATATATGTATATATATATATATATATATATATATATATATATATATATATATATATATATATATATATATATATATATTATAAGAAATACTTTAATTTCAGTGAATTCTAGCTTAACCCCGGCCCCGCCCACCCCCATCCCCCCAATCTCCCGAATTTGAAAGTCTCAAGGTTGGCAAGTATGAGGTAAGGAGTATTTTGTCACATTTAACAAAGTCTCTGTACAGTTTTTCGTGTCAAGTAACAGAAAAGAATGGACGTGTTCAAGTCGCGAAGCCAGCTAAGGTTATCCAGGGTATATCCCACCTAACCTTATCCTTGTCCACACACACACAATGCCACCGTTTAAGACCCCCTCCCTTCCCCGTCCGTCCGCCGGCGCAACGCAGCCTAGTACGCATGCGCGGAAAAATGCGCCCGTCATAGTCACCTCTAACCTGGAAGTGTATCCTTACCCTGTGTTTCAATGCAGACTATTGCCACATTTCTTTGAACAGTAAACCTTGCTTGCCTCACCATCAGCAGCTGTTAGACTATTGTAGTGAATCACACCTGAGCCATCATACATGAATCATATCTTTAATGGA
This sequence comes from Nerophis lumbriciformis, assembly GCF_033978685.3. NCBI lineage: Eukaryota > Metazoa > Chordata > Actinopteri > Syngnathiformes > Syngnathidae > Nerophis > Nerophis lumbriciformis. The sequence goes on along the minus strand of NC_084567.2, from coordinate 6,519,589 downwards.
CGTGTGAAAGTAAACAATGTGATAAAGAACATTTTACAACAATCAATCTAGAGATCTAGATATCTGGTCAGGACACTGTGCTCGTATGCTCAACTTGGCGGTCGTACTTGACGGCCACAACCACTTCATGGCTTCACAATAGTTATGGATTACAAAACTAGACGTTGAGTTATCGCTCGACATACATCGCAGATAATAACTGGTAGTCTGCTTTGCCAGTCCAAATGCATTCACTGTTTGTCGTAGTCTTGAGGAGTGTTAATAGCATGGTGGATGTGTGGAGGTTGTGCCCTGTGGAAATAATAATTAAAGTGACCAAGTTGTAACTAATCGACGGCCTCGTCCTTCCAACCAAAGAGCGGAGCTTTATGGACCCAGTGTTACCCCCGACAAAACATGGGCCCTGGAGGGAACGTCTCCCCTGCGCTCCCCGACCATGGTCTGGGAGCCGACTAACAGGAAAAGTGTCAAGCAACCCTTGCAGAGCGGCGGCTCCCTGTTTAAAGAGTTTTTTTTTTGATTGATTGAAACTTTTATTAGTAGGTTGCACAGTGAAGTACATATTCCGTACAATTGACCACTAAATGGTAACACCCGAATAAGTTTTTCAACTTGTTTAAGTCGGGGTCCATGTAATCAATTCATGCTACAAATACAAACCCAGTTTCCATATGAGTTGGGAAATTGTGTTAGATGTAAATATAAACAGAATACAATGATTTGCAAATCCTTTTCAACCCATATTCAGTTGAATGCACTACAAAGACAACATATTTGATGTTCAAACTCATAAACTCTTTTATTTTTTTTTGCAAATAATTAACTAAGAATTTCATGGCTGCAACACGTGCCAAAGTAGTTGGGAAAGGGCATGTTCACCACTGTGTTACATGGCCTTTCCTTTTAACAATACTCAGTAAACGTTTGGGAACTGAAGAGACACATTTTTTAAGCTTCTTGGTGGAATTCTTTCCCATTCTTGCTTGATGTACAGCTTAAGTTGTTCAACAGTCGGGGGGTTTCCGTTGTGGTATTTTAGGCTTCATAATGCGCCACACATTTCCAATGGGAGACAGGTCTGGACTACAGGCAGGCCAGTCTAGTACCCGCACTCTTTTACTATGAAGCCACGTTGATGTAACACGTGGCTTGGCATTGTCTTGCTGAAATAAGCAGGGGCGTCCATGGTAACGTTGCGTGGATGGCTCACTGTGACAACAGCAGAGGTACGTACAGTTCTGAGGAAAACAAACCCACGGAAGGCAGCCGGCCCAGACAACATCCCTGGCCAGGCCCTCAGAGTGTGTTCATCAGAGCTGGCTGACGTACTTGCTGACATATACAACTTGTCACTAGCACAAGCTGTTGTGCCCACCTGCTTCAAGACCACCACCATCGTGCCCCTGCCAAAGAAAAACACTGTGACCTGTCTGAATGACTATCGCCCTTTTGCACTCACCCCAATAGTGATGAAGTGCTTCGAGAGGATAGTCATGTCACACATCAAGAAGACCATCCCAGACACACTGGACCCTCTACAGTTTGCCTACCGGCAGAACCGGTCCACTGAGGATGCGGTCAACACCGTCATCTACAACACCCTCACCCACTTAGAGGGCAAGGACACCTATGCCACTATTCATTGACTACAGCTCTGCCTTTAACACGGTCATCCCACAAAAACTCACTTCTAAACTCCTCACTGTTGGTCTAACACCAACTCTCTGTGACTGGGTCCTGAACTTTCTCACAAACCGGCCTCCAGTCAGTCAGAATAGGCAACCAGACATCAGGCACAAAGGTTCTAAGCACAGGGCTGCGTGCTGAGCCCCCCCTATTGTATAACCCTCAGAACAATACCAGTATCATCAAGTTTGCAGATGATACTACGGTCGTCGGACTGATCACCAGGGGAGCTGAGGCAGCATACAGAAGGGAGGTAGCGGAACTGGTGGCCTGGTGTCAGGATAATAATCTCTCCTTGAACACAGACAAGACCAAGGAGATGATTTTTGACCCACGGAGAAGGAGTACACACTACACACCTCTGTACATAGGGGGGACAGAGGTAGACAGGGTGAAAACCTTTAAATTCCTCGGGACCCACATCAGCGAGAACCTCACCTGGGATCACAAAACCCAACAAACAATAAAGAAAGCCCAGCAGCGACTGTACTTCCTAAGAAGGCTGAGAAAATTTTGCATGCCATCCAAAATTCTCAGCAACTTCTATAGAAGTACGGTTGAGAGTGTCCTTGCCAGCTCAATCGCGGTCTGGTATGGAAACTGCACTGCTAAGGACAGGAAGGCACTCCAGCGAGTGATTAAAACTGCTCAGTACATATCAGGAGCAGCCTTCCCCTCACTACAGGACATGTACTCTACCAGGGCCACCAGGAGAGCACACAACATCATAAAGGACAGTACACACCCCCAGCACAGTCTCTTCAGCCTCCTACCTTCAGGCAGACGATACAGGAGACTGACAAACAGTTTCTACTCACAGGCCATCAGGCTTGTGAATGCTAACATGTGAATGCTAGCCCCCCCCCCCCCCCCCCCCCCCCCCCCCGTTTTACTACCATGACCACCCCCCAAACTGTGAACTGTCAATCAGAATGTGCAATAATGTTATCTTACTTACTGTGCCTTGTATACACATTTTCATTTTTATTTTAGCTAAGTACCGTGTGACTTGTTGAAGGGTGGACTAGCAAAGTAAGATTTTCATTGTACGGCAAACTGTCTGTTTAACTGTGCATATGCCAATAAACAATCTTCAATCTTGAATCAACTGTAGTTACTAACAGTGGGTTTCTGAAGTTTTCCTGAGCCAATGTGGTGATATCCTTTACACACTGATGTCGCTTGTTGATGCAGTACAGCCTGAGGGATCGAAGGTCACGGGCTTAGCTGCTTACGTGCAGTGAGTTCTCCAAATTCTCTGAACCCTTTGATGATATTACGGACCGTAGATGGTGGAATCCCTAAATTCCTTGCAATAGCTGGTTGAGAGAGGGTTTTCTTAAACTGTTCAACAATTTGCTCACGCATTTGTTGTAAAAGTGGTGACCCTCGCCCCATCCTTGTTTGTGAATGACTGAGCATTTCATGGAATCTACTTTTATACCCAATCATGGCACCCACCTGTTCCCAATTTGTCTGTTCACCTGTGGAATGTTCCAAATAAGTGTTTAATGAGCATTCCTCAACTTTATCAGTATTTATTGCCACCTTTCCCAACTTCTTTGTCACGTGTTGCTAGCATCAAATTCTAAAGTTAATGATTATTTGCACAAAAAAAATGTTTATCAGTTTGAACATCAAATATGTTTTCTTTGTAGCATATTCAACTGAATATGGGTTGAAAAGGATTTGCAAATCATTGTATTCCGTTTATATTTACATCTAACACAATTTCCCAACTCATATGGGAACGGGGTTTGTATATACCAGGGGTCGGCAACCTTTACCAGTCAGAGAGCCATTTTGACCAATTTCACAAATTAAAGAAAACAATGGGAGCCACAAAAAAATTTTGAATTTTAAAATGTAATAACACTGCATACAAAATTTTATTTTTTGCTTTGTGCTATGTATAAACCAAGGGTCTCAGACACGCGGCCCACACCTTAAAATGAAAATTTAATGTTATATGAATTATATGAATGAATTATATGAATGGCGCTTGGCAGCGTCATGCTTGTCAACCCTCCCGATTTTTCCGGCAGACTACGAATTTCAAGGCAACTGTTCTCTCGAACGTGCCGTGATGGTTCAGCATTTAGCGCCCACTACAACCAGTGTGCCGGCCCAGCCGCACGTTGTATGAGGCTTCTGCTTGCTCACGTAAGTGACAGCAAGGCATACTTGCTCAACAACCACACAGGTTACACTGACGGTGGCGGTATAAAAAAAAACTTTAACACTCTTACTAATAATGCGCCACACTGTGAACCCACACCAAACAAGAATGACAAACACATTTCGGGAGAACATCTGCACCGTAACACAACAGAACAAATACCCCGAATCTCATGCAGCCCTAACTCTTCCGGGCTACATTATACACCCCCGCTACCAAACCCCGCCCACCTCAACCGACGCACAGAGGGGGGGGGGGGGGGGGGGTTGATGTGTGAGGGAGCAGGGTTGGGGTGGGGGCGGGGTTTGGTGGTAGCAGGGGTGTACAATGTAGCCCGAAAGAGTCAGGGCTGCATGGGATTCTGGGTATTTGTTCTGTTGTGTTTATGTTGTGTTAAGGTGCAGATGTTCTCCCGAAATGTGTTTGTCATTCTTGTTTGGTTTTGGTTCAAAGTGTGGCGCATTATTAGTAAGAGTGTTAAAGTTGTTTTATATGGCCACCGTCAGTGTAACCTGTGTGGCTGTTGAGCAAGTATGCCTTGCTGTCACTTACGTGTGCAAGCAGTAAAAGTTAAAGTTAAAGTACCAATGATTGTCACACACACACTAGGTGTGGCGAAATTATTCTCTGCATTTGACCCATCACCCTTGATCACCCCCTGGGAGGTGAGGGGAGCAGTAGGCAAAAGCGGTGGCCGCGCCCGGGAATCATTTTTGGTGATTTAACCCCCAATTCCAACCCTAGTAGATGCATATAACAAGGGGCTGGGCTGGCACGCTGTTTATACAGATTGTAGAGGGCGCTAAATGCTGTACCATCATGGCACGCCCTTATTATTATTGTAAGGGTGAAAATCGGAGAATATTCATCCCGGGAGTTTTCTGCGAGAGGCACTGAAATCCGGAAGTCTCCCGGGAAAATCGGGGGGGTCGGCAAGTATGCTGCTGAGCCGCATCAGAGTGATCAAAGAGCCGCATGCGGCTCCGGAGCCACGGGTTCCTGACCCCTGGTATATACTATCATCATAACACAGTCATCACACAAGATAATCATCAGAGTATATACATTGAATTATTTACATTATTTACAATCCAGGGGGTGGGATGAGGAGGGTTTGGTTGATAACAACACTTCAGTCATCAACAATTGCATCATCAGAGAAATGGACATTGAAACAGTGTAGGGTAGGTCTGACTTGGTAGGATATGTACAGCGAGCAGAGAACATAGTGAGTTCAGATAGCATAAGAACAAGTATATACATTAGAAATACATTTTGATTATTTACATCTGGTTATTTACAATCCAGGGAGGTAGGATGTGGAAGGGGGAGGGTGTTAGTTTAGGGTTTAAGTTGCCTGGAAGTGTTCTTTTCGTGCGGTTTGGAAGGAGGATAGAGATGCACTTTCTTTTACACCTGTTGGGAGTGCATTCCATATTGATGTGGCATAGAAGGAGAATGAGTTTAGACCTTTTGTTAGATCGGAATCTGGGTTTGACGTGGTTTGTGGAGCTCCCTCTGGTGTTGTGGTTATGGCGGTCATTACGTTAAGGAAGTAGTTTGACGTGTACTTTGGTATCAGGGAGGTGTAGCTCGATGAGGTTTTATCAAATCCGATTGCTCTGAGCGTATCCAACAGTATAGCGTGGTTAACGGTGTCAAAGGCCTTCTGAAGGTCCAGCATGACCATGCCGCAGTATTTGCCCGCGTCCACCTCATGTTTGATGTGGTCGTTCAGATAGAGAAGGCATGTGTCAGTGGAGTGGTTAGTTCTGAAGCCGGATTGGAATTTGTACATGAGTTTATTGTTAGTTTAGAAGCCCAAATACCTCCATATTGCACTTCACGCACCCTCTTTATTAACCAGTAGAATTGTCCTTTGTTGCCTTTCTTCCTCTCCACCATGTTATTGCTTGTATGCACTTTGTGTGTGCGTTTTGACACACTCAACATCATGCGCCTCGGCTCTGTAGTCACCATCATTTCATTCAGATGGAAGGATGGCACCGGTACTTTTCAAAGGTGGTATAGTACCGATTTCAATTGATTAGTACCACGATACTTTATTAGTAGCAGTATACTGTACAACCCTTCTACACACACATACAGTACATAGAAGAAAGTGTGTTTTTGTTGTTTGTGTCTTGCAGACGTCCAGCAGCTGATCTGTAATCCAGAAGGAGTTTCCCCTCAGTTAGGGGGGAGCTCCACTTTGAAGCAGGAGACTCCACAACCACCCTGCATTAAAAAGGAAGAGGAGGAACTCTGCATCACTCAGGAGGGAGAGTGTCTTCTAGGACGAGAGGAAGCTGATTACACCAAGTTACCACTGAATATTATCTTTGTGAAGACTGAAGATGATGAGGAGAAACCACAAGTTGACAACCTCTTAGCTCCACTATCAGATAGTGAGGCTGAAGACGAGGTTGAAGAACCTTTGAGCAGCGATAAAGACTGTGAAGGTGATATAAGGACTCACACTGACAACAAACACTCTGAATGCTCTACACAGAAGAGAGGCAAAACATGTTTGAGTTGCTCAATTTGTGGCAAAAGCTTTTCTCGAAATATCAATTTGACTCACCACATGAGAACACACACAGGTGAAAAACCATTTAATTGTTCAGTTTGTGGCAAACGCTTTTCTGTTAAGAGAAATTTGACTCAACACATGAGAACACACACAGGTGAAAAACCGTTTAGTTGTTCAATTTGTGGCAAAAGCTTTGCTGTTAAGAGAAATTTGACTGAACACATGAGAACACACACAGGTGAAAAACCATTTAAGTGTTCAGTTTGTGGCTCAAGCTTTTCTGTTAAGAGGAATTTGACTCAACACATGAGAACACACACAGGTGAAAAACCATTTAGTTGTTCAGTTTGTGGCAAACGCTTTTCTGTTGAGAGAAATTTGATTGAACACATGAGAACACACACAGGTGAAAAACCATTTAAGTGTTCAGTTTGTGGCAAAAGCTTTTCTGTTAAGAACTTGTTGACTCGACACATGAGAACACACACAGGTGAAAAACCATTTAGTTGTTCAGTTTGTGGCAAAAGCTTTTCTCAAAATAGCCATGTGACTCAACACATGAGAACACACACACAGTTGTCCAGTGTGCTGTAAAAGGTTCCCACATAATGCAGACGCAGTAAAACACATAAGAACACACAAGGGAAAATAACCAGATAGCTGTTTATCTTGTGGTAAGTTGCTCATATGCAGTGTTGGAACTAAAACGCGTTACTGTAACGCCGTTTTTTTCTGCGGTAACTAGTAGTCTAACGCGTTATTTTTTATATTCAGTAACTCAGTTACCGTTACTACATGATGCGTTACTGCGTTATTTTACGTTATTTTTTATGTACAAACCCTGTTTCCATATGAGTTGGGAATTTGTGTTAGATGTAAATATAAACAGAATACAATGATTTGCTAATCATTTTCAACCCATATTCAGTTGAAAATGCTACAAAAACAACATATTTGATGTTCAAACTGATAAAAAAAAATTATTTTGCAAATGATCATTAACTTTAGAATTTGAAGCCAGCAACACGTGACAAAGAATTTGGGAAAGGTGGCAATAAATACTGATAAAGTTGAGGAATGCTCATCAAACACTTATTTGGAACATCCCACAGGTGAACAGGCAAATTGGGAACAGGTGGCTGCCATGATTGGGTATAAAAGTAGATTCCATGAAATGCTCAGTCATTCACAAACAAGGATGGGGCGAGGGTCACCACTTTTGCAACAAATGCGTGAGCAAATTGTTGAACAGTTTAAGAAAACCCTTTCTCAACCAGTTATTGCAAGGAATTTAGGGATTTCACCATCTACGGTCCGTAATATCATCAAAGGGTTCAGAGAATCTGGAGAAATCACTGCACGTAAGCAGCTAAGCCCGTGACCTTTGATCCCTCAGGCTGTACTGCATCAACAAGCGACATCAGTGTGTAAAGGATATCACCACATGGGCTCAGGAACAATTCAGAAACCCACTGTCAGTAACTACAGTTGGTCGCTACATCTGTAAGTGCAAGTTAAAACTCTCCTATGCAAGGGGAAAACCGTTTATCAACAACACCCAGAAACGCCGTCGACTTCGCTAGGCCTGAGCTCATCTAAGATGGACTGATACAAAGTGGAAAAGTGTTCAGTGGTCTGGCGAGTCCACATTTCAAATTGTTTTTGGAAACTGTGGACGTCGTGTCCTTCGGACCAAAGAGGAAAAGAACCATCCGGATTGTTATAGGCGCAAAGTTGAAAAGGCAGCATCTGTGATGGTATGGGGGTGTATTAGTGCCCAAGACATGGGTAACTTACACATCTGTGAAGGCGCCATTAATGCTGAAAGGTACATACAGCTTTTGGAACAATATATGTTGCCATCCAAGCAACGTTACTATGGACGCCCCTGCTTATTTCAGCAAGACAATGCCAAGCCACGTGTTACATCAACGTGGCTTCATAGTAAAAGAGTGCGGGTACCAGACTGGCCTTCCTGTAGTCCAGACTTGTCTCCCATTGAAAATGTGTGGTGCATTATGAAGCCTAAAATACCACAACGGAGACCCCCGGACTGTTGAACAACTTAAGCTGTACATCAAGCAAGAATGGGAAAGAATTCCACCTGAAAAGCTTCAAAAATGTGTCTTCTCAGTTCCCAAACGTTTACTGAGTATTGTTAAAAGGAAAGGCCATGTAACAGAGTGGTGAACATGCCCTTTCCCAACTACTTTGGCACGTGTTGCAGCCATGAAATTCAAAGTTAATTATTATTTGCAAAAAAAAATAAAGTTTATGAGTTTGAACATCAAATATGTTGTCTTTGTAGTGCATTCAACTGAATATGGGTTGAAAAGGATTTGCAAATCATTGTATTCCGTTTATATTTACATCCAACACAATTTCCCAACTCATATGGAAACGGGGTTTGTAGTATCGGCTAGAAACTGAGAAGATCTGAGTGTGTTTTTTTTGGAGCGCTGCAGTGTCGTCCTTCTGATTCTTCCTGTCTCACAAGCGGGAGAAGAGAAAGGCGCGCTGTGTGTGGGTGGGGGCGGGAGGGGGGCGGGGGCATGTCTGTGTTTACTAACAAGACATCATGGCGTAGCAGAAGTCGGGTTCCTAACATGGAGATATTCTCATTGCTTTTCTTTTGTTGAGCACATAGAAATAACATTTTAGTGAAATGTAAGATGTGTCTCGGATCAAAGATCCTATCCTAGCAGTTAAAATATGCAGAAGCAGCTACAAAATCAACATGCTTCGACGAAGCCAGTAAAGAGAGACACGCAGCGGCTGGATTTTAACGGAGGGACTGCTAGCCAGGACAACATTGATAGAGCCATAGCTGCGTATGTGCTGGAAGACATGCAGGCTATTTCTACAGTGGAGTCACCCGCTTTCAGGCAGCTGGACACAGTGGACAGTCAGTACATAAACATGGAAAGCAAGCTAAAGAAGACACTCAAAACTCGGTCTCTGATCATCATTCAGCACTGAAAGTACACACACTCTGTCAATTATTTTATATACTATTTCATTCTAGACTTCTAGAGTGTTTGATTATCACATCACTCTAAATGTATAGACTATAAAGTTCACTAACATAAAGAGGGATCCTAGTGGGCCAGGCCAATATTTCCTTATCTCTAAACTAAAACTGGGGAAATGTGTAGAGTGTTCTGGGCTTCAGTACAGTGTTGATCTCCTGAAGACATGATTTTATTTCACAATTCCTTAAGAGAAAAAAACGCCTGGTTAGGCGTGTGTATAGCAGTATGTGTGCTGTATATAGTGACATGACATATAATCATGTCATGTGTGCCTTCCTTGGGTGAAGGCAGGTTTACAGCTATGTTGTTTTTATGCGGTTTGTTACTTATGTATGTTATGTTGCAGCTATTTAAAACAGTTTTGTCAATTTGTTCTGGCCTGAAATAAATTGGCCCTTTGAAACATATCTTTGTCTTTGTGTGTTGTATGTAGACCACATTGCTTAGCAGAGTTCAGTGATGCAGATGCATGTCAAGTTGATCAACACATTGTATTATTCTCCAGTGCAATAACAGTACTGAAATGACAATAACAGTACTGAAATGAAGGCTAAAAGGGTACTATGCTTGGTTACTCCTTCAGTCCAGGGATCTGGGGCCTCATGTGTCAAGTTTGTGCACGCTCAAATGCCTGCACTACACCCTTTTTCACGGCAAAGTTGAGATGCATCAAAACTGACATTGTGATGCTGGGTAACTGTTTGTATAACCAAGTGCCAACTTTTTCTCCTCAGACTGATCGATGTGCAAATCAGAGACATATGAACAATTAACCCCCAACACCCACTTCCCTCGACATTCGGGCATAACAGGTAGGCAAGCAAATAATTTATACTTGGGCGAGCAAGTATACCAAGCAAGAGGTACACGGTAAAGCGGGGCTGTGACTCCTCCCCCTCCACCCAACATAAAACAGGAGTAAAATAAGCAATCAGTAACCCCACTTAAAATGCAGCATGAGACACTGCACACTGATATAGTTCTGTGAAAATGATTGTCTTCTGTGCAAATGTAAAGAAAGTGAACAGTGTGTGATTTACTGCAATACTGTCAGTCTTTGAACTTTTTATTTGTGCTTTGTTGAAATTGTTCACACATTGCACAGCTTTTATTTTTCTATCAATACACATTATGTCTAGAAGACAGGAAGTAACTCAACACTCTTGAATAGTTTCTACCTCAGTTTGTATGGTTTGTTGAGTTGATACTTAGAATAGTTTTTATTCATGCTTTATTTTGTTTTTTTTCAACTAACTTGAAGTGTTTTGTCAAGATGATTATTTGTGATATGTACATTTTCAGAATGTTCTTGTTCTATTTTGGGCCGAAGTTAAATAAAGAAAACAATCTGAAGTTGTCATAGTCACATTTTTATGTTATCATGCCATGATTTTACCCGTCCCGCCCACGTGGAAATAGATTTTCCTCCATGTGGCCTCTGAGCTAAAATGAGTTTGACACCCCTGCTGTAATGTGACTCATGTGAGCAGGTTACTGTATAAACACATTTTGTTATAAGTTATAAAAATGTGTTCAGTTCTCAGAGACACATCAATGTCAGGCTGACAATCGCTCTTCCGCTTTCTCCAAACACGAGAACAAAGCAGCTCCTACTGACTTGTGATTGGTCAGACCGTGCCCATCTTAATCACATGGCTAATTTCAATATAATAAATTGTGATGTAACACAATTGAATATCTTATATGCTCAGACAGTAATGTGTTTGTATAAGTTTAGATTGTGTTATAATGTTTGTAATGGGGAAAGACGTTAATGTGTCTTGTTTTCATGTTTGCATTTAAGATAGTTGACATTTAGCATGATAGCTGTTAACTGGCGATTAGTGATGTTAAGTGCCTAAGATGGTAGTTATTGATTAGCAGTGTGATGAGGGCTTTCTGCTGGTGAGTGATTAGCACTACAGTTAGAGCCACCTATCGCTAGGTAGAAATGAGCAATTTCACCAACATTTTTATGTGAAACCATATTACTAACTGTATGGTGTTTTACAGGATTCATGGAAGTTTATTGTCATACCAGCACACGATACACATGAGATGGCACACAATTTAGTAGCACGTGAACAATAGGATTGGTCCTGGTGGAGATCTACACTCTGAGTGCTTTTCTTCTTTATCAGAGTAATGATTTGACTTTTTAAAGGTTTTTAAGTAAAACAACTAAGTGGGTTGAAAAATATTTCTGTGTTTCTTGTAGTATTTAAAATGTATGTTTTTTTTCTTCAATGTTTGCCCTTTTTCTGGTTTGAACAAAAGCCATCGAAAATGTCTGTGCACGTGCTTGTATATATATATATTTTATTTTCAAATAGTATTATTTGATGTTAGATACTTTTGACTCCCATTGTTTTAAAACACGATTAAATTGCCTTTATTTTGAAAAACAACTGTTGCAGAGTAGGAAACGGAAGTTGCTGACTTCTAGCGCATGCGCAAATGTACTTGAAGCGAAGCAAAAAGACGAAGACCGCATGCTATGGTTGTTCGGAGAATTATCGAATTCACGATCTTAAAGTCATATGATTCACAGCAAATATAGCAACAAATATCCCAATTCGCATTTTTCAAAGCCACGAAACGTGCATTGAGTTCGGAGCGATATCTGAAGTGAAGATTGAAGACGTGATAGAAGATGGACGACTACTGCTATGCTAAGATGGCGACGTCCGCTAAAAGAGAACATGAAAGAGAATCAACTTCCAGCAAATCACCAACGGAGATAAAGACAAAAGATGAAGGTGAGTGAGTTGAAAACTATCATGAGCCCCGAAATGAGTATTAATGAGAAATTAGCCGAGGTTGTTGAAGAATGTAAAGAAAGAGCCGCCATGATTGTTAGCTTGAAGAAGGCAGTGGAGTTCACATCAGAGGAGATGAAAGAATGCAAAAGTCAAATGAAGAAAGTGGAAGAGCAAAACAAGCGCTTGTGTAAAGAAAATAATGATGTGAAAGAAGAGATGTTGGGGAAGAGTAAGAGATGTGAAGAGAAGACTGGACCACATGTCTACATCAACGTGCAGTAGATTGGAGGTAATAAAGAACAAGAAAATAAAAAAAGTATGCTTTGTTCAAACACTAATGGTAAAATAAGATAGCTGGTAGTGTTTTTGTTATATTTGTGGTTTGATAAATGTAAGTGAGAGCAAGTTACAAACATATGAGCCCCTTTAAATATTTGTAAGGGTGTAACGGTACACAAACATTTTGGTTCGGTATGTACCTCGGTTTAGAGGTCACGGTTCGGTTCATTTTCGGTACAGTAAGAAAACCACAAAATATAAATGTTTTGGTTATTTATTTACCAAATTTGTAAACAATGGCTTTATCCTTCTAACATTGGGAACCAGTGACGTCCAGTGGAAAGAAAAAAAATGTAAAAAGAAAAAAAATTAATGAAATTGTTATATGTATCCTGCGATTATACTATAACGTTATATTCCATTTAACTTCACCAGTTTTAGAATATTTTTATTCAAAATCGCTGAATTTTCACATTTGTCGTTCAAATACTGAGAAGAGACGGTGCGGTGATCAGCAGCCAGTTGAGGCACGTCACTCAGTTGTGCCTCAACATGGATTGCGCAATGACTCGGCTAACTGCTGGCCTGCTGTGCAGTGAGACTGTATTGCTATATGAACTATATTATACATTTCCATAGTTTAGTTAGCTGAGGTATATAATGTACAGTGTATTTTGTCAACAACTGTATGTGTGTAACGTATTTCTTGTGCTGAGCGATCATAAAACTGCTGTGAAGACGCACTGTGTGAGGCTCGGAGTAATCCCGCCTCCTGGTGCCGGTTAATGCACCCCCGCCGCAGAATGCACCCCCCGACGGGAGCGCCACACCAACCAAAGCCCACACCCAAACCCTCCACATGCAAGACCGAATCCACCCAAAAAAAGTCACTTAACAAGAAGCCAGAAAGTGCAAAAACAACAACGCTCGCGCCGGAGGAGCCGTGAACGACTGCAGGGACACAACATTAGGTACACCTGCAGACTGCAGCACGGATTTCATATTTCATTCATTCACAACTCCTCCAACACGAACACCACTGTTCTCGCACTTATAAGTAAAGGTAAGACCATAATAACGTTTTTTTTATTAAATGTGCTTTTTTGTGTGCTACAGTTTGTATGTGTTAAGTTAAAGTACCAATGATTGTCACACACACACTAGGTGTGGTGAAATTTGTTCTCTGCATTTGACCCGTCCCCTTGTTCACCCCCTGGGAGGTGAGGGGAGCAGTGGGCAGCAGCGGCGCCGCGCCCGGGAATAATTTTTGGTGATTTAACCCCTAATTCCAACCCTTGATGCTGAGTGCCAAGCAGGGAAGAATGCTGGTATGAGCTTTTAAACATAACCCGTTAACTGCTGCCAATCAAATGGTGAATACGATACTCTTTAGGGTTCATATGTTTGTAAATCTGACTGTGATGAAGTCAGTGCCTCACCAGCCATCAACCTCACCGCACGTCACTGTTGGGAACACTATAATAATTCTGCCCAAAAATAGAAATAGCTGTGTGTGTGATGGATGTGAGCCACCACGAGGCTGCTCAGTGCAACATCAGGCAGTCATGAATGCTAAGCATAACAATAACATACATATACACACAGGGTCCATTGCCAGGATTAATGTGGTCAACATATATCAAATAAAATCTAAATAAGATAAGGCTCAGAATGGTTTCTTAACAAAACCTTTCTACATATAAAGTGCTTTTTTTTGATTGATTGATTGATTGATTGAGACTTGTATTAGTAGATTGCACAGTACAGTACATATTCCGCACAATTAAAAACTAAATGGTGACACCCAAATAAGTTTTTCAACTTGTTTAAGTCGGGGTCCACGTTAATCAACATTAAACTGCCTCAAAATGTTGCTCAGATTAAATAAAATGACACAACTCTTCTTCTACATATAAAAAGTGCAACATTAAACAGTTTCTAGTCGACTCATCATGCTTAATTTATTACAGCATTTGTGAAGCCTGTAGTTGATTTTTATTATGTAAATGTTATATGTGATAGCAGGGACCCTGCCATTCAAAACTAGGCTGCTCCATTACTAATGATTAATGTAACTATAGCTGTAAAAATAGTACAATAGCAATAGGAGAGACTATTCATCCCTGAACACCATGGAGTTCATGTAGGCTTAATGATACAGTTACATTATTATGTCAACTATCAGAGACAGACACTCTTCATTTAACATAATGTCCTTTTTTGCTGCTTCAACACAGAAAAAGGTTAAGTGGAATAACAGACAGACATGGCTTTGCTGTCCGTAACTCTTCTACTTCTTAAGCGGTCCATCGTAGTCGAAGATGACGTAGCTTCCATTTTTTGCTCTGGTCGGTGGCTATCGTTGCTGGCGACAATGCCACTCCATATGACTATGAAGTCCGATCCTGGAACCACACGTCTTGCCACAGTGGGGACATGTCAGGCCTGGATCAGGGGGCTGGGATGGTTCTGCAACTGCAGGGTGGTGTCTTCGCCTCAACTGATCCCTCCGGTGTTGGTTCCGACACTCCTCCAGATACATGACCCCGTTATGGCACAGCGAATGCCACAGTGATCGATTGGCTGCAGCTGTCTCAAGTTTGTGGCGTTTGATGTTGCACCTCTTCAATATCCCTTTCAGTTGGTCTTTGTACCGCAGTTTTTGTCTTCCGGGCTTTCTGCTGGCTGAAAGGAGCTGACCATAAAGCATCTGACAAGGCAATCGGTGTCCTGGCATCCGGATGGTGTGACCAACCCACCGGAGTTGTCGCTGTGCCAGGGTGGCCTCTATGCTTTTGGACTCAGTGGGCTGTAAGATGTCCGTATGAGGAACTCGGTCCTGCCATGTGATGCCAAGAATGCGTTGGAGACATCTGATGTTAAATACATTAAGGCAGCGGATGTGTCTGCGGTATATTGTCCAGGCTTCTGACCCATACAGCACAGTTGAAACACACACCGCCCTGTAGACTGACACTTTAGTTGAGGTTCGAAGGTGGTTGTTTTCAAACACCCGGGAGCGCAGTCTTCCAAAGGCAGAGGAGGCTGAGTTGATACGAGCCTGGATGTCATCATCAATCTGGCATGTTGGGGTCAGAGTACTGCCGAGGTAGCAAAACTGCTCAACGAGCTTGAGGGGTGTGCCGCTGATGGTAAAGACAGGGGGTGGGGATGGAGACCTCTCCTGGATGAGAACCTCTGTTTTCTGGATGTTGATCACCAGACCTAGTGAGCGGTAGACTGATTACATGGTGTCTAGTGCATGCTGCATGGCATCATATTGCAGCTCCTGGATGTTGGTGCCTGCCATCTTCGTCTTTGCCTGTAGGCGCCGGATGTTGAATAGGCTCCCATCCAGACGAAACTCCATGGAGACACTACTATCCTTCGTGATGGACTGGCGGAATAGGAGTGTGGCTGCTGCCAGGAAAAGATTGAAGATCGCTGGGGCCAGTACACACCCGTGCTTCACCCCTACTTTCACGGGGAAAGAGGGGGACTGCTCACTGCCTACAAGTACACAGGCCTGCATACCATCGTGAAACTGTTTCAGGATGCTGAGAAACTTGGGGGACACACCAAACTTCCTGAGGATGCTCCAGAGCAAATCACGGTCAACTGTGTCAAAGGCCTTGGTGAGGTCAATAAAGGTAATGTAGAGGTCCTTTTTTTTATTCCCTGCATTTCTCCTGGATTTGACGGGCAGCGAAGATCATGTCTAGTGTACTTCGGTTCTTTCTGAAGCCACACTGTGTCTCTGGGAGGTGGCCCTCTGTTAGAAATGTAAGGCGAGAAAGCATAATTTTTGCAAGTACCTTGCCGGCCACTGAGAGAAGGGAGATGCCACGACTATTTCCACAAGATGATTTATCTCCTTACTTCTTGTAGATGGTGACGATGTTGCTGTCTTTTCATTCTAGAGGCAGGGCCTCCCTGTGCTAGATGGCTAGTATGAAGTGAAACAGCTTCTGCTTCAGTAGATAGCCTCCCTTCTTTAGTATCTCAGCCGGAATTCCGTTAGGGCCAGGGCTCTTGTTGTTTTTGAGGCTCCTGATTGCAGTAAGGACCTCACTGAACATGGGCGGGTCATCAAGGAAGGGAGAAAGCGGGAGATCTGGGAGTGCATTGAGCACTAATGGATCAGAGGGGTTTATTTTATTGAGCAGTGAGTCGAAGTGCTCAGCCCAACGCTCAAGAATTTGTTGTTTATCCTTGAATAACACGTGTCCGTCTGCGGATCTTACTGGAGCGATGCTTCGCTTTTGTGGGCCATAGATGGATTTTGCAGCAGCGTAGAATGCGTAGGTATTATTAGCATCTGCATATCCCTGGATCTCCTGGGCTTTTTTGAGCCACCACTCATTTTCCATGAGCCGGAATTGTTTCTGTGTCTCAGCTCTGGTTGTTTTATAATGGTAAAGGAGGGTTGGAGAGTGAGGGTTGGAGAGCAGGGCAGCATGGGCTTTGCGCTTGGTGTCCAGCAGCTCCTGTATTTCTACCGAGCTGTTGTCGAACCAGTCTTGATGGTGCTTCTGAGTAAAGCCGATGGTTTCAGAGGCAGCTTGATGTAATGTTGACCTCAGTTTTGCCCACACACTGTCCATGTCACAGGTGGTGACGTAGTCCTCCAAGGTGGAAAGCCCCGTAGCCAGCTTGCTGCAGTAGTGAGATGTACACTCTGGAGAATCCAGGGCCCTGCAGTTCAGTCGCTTTCTTGACTGCTGTTTCTTGTGCGGGGGTCGGATTTTCATCCTCAGCTTGGATCTGATCAGCCTATGGTCAGTCCAGCATTCAGCCCCATGTAAGGCCCTGGTTATGCAGACGTCTTGTCAATCTTGTTGCCGTGTAATTATATAGTCCAGCAGGTGCCAATGTTTGGACCGTGGGTGCATCCAAGATGTTATGTATGTCATGACGCGGAGTCGAACCCACGTTTCCTCTGCAGCTGGAGCTGCAGGCACCTCTCTTAACCCCTCTGCTAGCAGCACACTCAGACAAACCTCTGCTCGCGCTGAGCACAACACACCCACACAGCAACAAGCCTGCAAACAATTACTCATCAGCGCACCTGGACTTGACGAGGGGGAGCAGCATAAAGACCAGCGGACCTGAGGAACCTTGGCCAGAACGTACTGTTATGTATCAGAGAAGGGAAGGAGGCGACAACCAGGGCAGGACTGCGGTTACGAGGTACCATTTGGAGGGGGGGGAATGGTACCGACAGCCGTGCTGGTGAGGTAGCACAGCTGCGGCCAGCAAGACCGCTAACCTTCCATGACTCCCATGTCCTCCGTGATCGTGCCTTGTTACTCGACACCCATCCGGATTCCTGACTGCTCTCCATGATCCACGACCTCCCTGCTCGGACCCAGACCACGCTGCCCTGCTCTTGCCCACGACCACTTGCCTGTCCACGAACTGCCTCTTCGCCTTGCCCCCTTGGATAACGATGAAAGATACAATCAACATTTACAGACAACAACCCTTGGTAACATTTACATTATTAATTTTACACATAGTCAACACGCACTCACTTTGAGTAGCATACACACGCCACGTATTCATCAAAGGTTTCAAATAAACCTCGTAACCGCAGTCCTGCCCTGGTTGTCGCCTCCTTCCCTTCTCTGATACATAACAGTACGTTCTGGCCAAGGTTCCTCAGGTCCGCTGGTCTTTATGCTGCTCCCCCTCGTCAAGTCCAGGTGCGCTGATGAGTAATTGTTTGCAGGCTTGTTGCTGTGTGGGTGTGTTGTGCTCAGCGCGAGCAGAGGCTTGTCTGAGTGTGCTGCTAGCAGAGGGGTTAAGAGAGGTGCCTGCAGCTCCAGCTGCAGAGGAAACGTGGGTTCGACTCCGCGTCATGACAGTGTATTTCTTTTTTAACTGAAAAATTGTGTTAGTGATGAGAAGTTAGTGCTCAGAGCACAGAGAGAGGAGTCGAATGCCGTTGTTTATTTTCCCAGATCCATGAGGCCCGATTATTTTAGTCCAGAGCTGGGCATCTGTGCCAACTCGGGCATTTAAGTCAGTCCATAACCCACACACCGCAAAATGAGCTAACGTTACGCTAAAAGCTAATTAGCCTTCACCTCAAGCCAGGACTGCGAGCGAGCTGAGCTGCCGTTTATGTTTCTAGAACGTCAACGGGCTCATAGTGATGTTACTAGTAGTTGACTGGGAGGTGTTTATTATCATTTGGGGAGAGTCCGCAGCCTGAGGCTTACCTGCTAAACACCTACCTGCTCATGACGACGCTGGAGCACTGACACCATGCGCTCTGAATACGCACTGCTGATTGGCTGTTACCGCTCTGTATGTAACCAATCAGATGGTTGTGTGGGTGGGACAATGCTGGGTGCTGTGTAGAGTACTGACAGAGACAGAGGCGGAACGAAGCGGAGCAACTTGTTAAGACTTTAGCTTAGGCGGCTACTTAATACGTTTGTGTGGAAACTCGTTCGGTACACCTCCGAACCGAACCGAAACCCCCGTACCGAAACGGTTCAATACAAATACACGTACCGTTACACCCTGAAATATTTGTATTTATTTTGAGTTCTTATCTTCTGGTTTTTATAAAAATGTTGTATTGAATTCCTTTGGTGGTGGTATGGTATGATATGTTTTAATAACAGATAGTTTATGTTAAAAATGTGTCTGAAATTTAACAAAGTCCCAAATTTGAAAAGACAACTTTCACGAGGGTATGGCACGAATATTCAAATGAAATAGCAACATAAATAACACCTAAATAAATGAGTAAAATAATAACACCTAAATAAATGAGTAAAATAAACAAGTACCAAACAATATCACTAAAAGTGCTGATTTTAACAAACTAAATATTATTTTAAACACAATCGATGTGCCTGTTTTGTTGAGAGTAGTGCAAATGTTGCAGTCCATGAAATTGTCATCTGAAAAGTGTTTGTGGTAATGAAGCACAGCTGGAGAAAATGGAACTCTTCTTGGGGGGTAAGGTAGATGGACTTTTTTTTTTTTTTCTCGTGGTTTTGAGGTGAAACTCTCTCAGCCTTCCCGGTAAGGTCTATTCAGGTGTACTGGAGAGGAGGCTACGACGGATAGTCGAACCTCGGATTCAGGAGGAACAGTGTGGTTTTCGTCCTGGTCGTGGAACTGTGGACCAGCTCTATACTCTCGACAGGGTCTATGAGGGTGCATGGGAGTTTGCCCAACCAGTCTACATGTGCTTTGTGGACTTGGAGAAGGCATTCGACCGTGTCCCTCGGGAAGTCCTGTGGGGAGTGCTCAGAGAGTATGGGGTATCGGACTGTCTGATTTTGGCGGTCCGCTCCCTGTATGATCAGTGTCAGAGCTTGGTCCGCATTGCCGGCAGTAAGTCGGACACGTTTCCAGTGAGGGTTGGACTCCGCCAAGGCTGCCCTTTGTCACCCATTCTGTTCATAACTTTTATGGACAGAATTTCTAGGCGCAGTCAAGGCGTTGAGGGGATCCGGTTTGGTGGCTGCAGGATTAGGTCTCTGCTTTTTGCAGATGATGTGGTCCTGATGGCTTCATCTGGCCAGGATCTTCAGCTCTCGCTGGATCGGTTCGCAGCCGAGTGTGAAGCGACTGGGATGAGAATCAGCACCTCCAAGTCCGAGTCCATGGTTCTCGCCCGGAAAAGGGTGGAGTGCCATCTCCGGGTTGGGGAGGAGACCCTGCCCCAAGTGGAGGAGTTCAAGTACCTCGGAGTCTTGTTCACGAGTGAGGGAAGAGTGGATCGTGAGATCGACAGGCGGATCGGTGCGGCGTCTTCAGTAATGCGGACGCTGTATCGATCCGTTGTGGTGAAGAAGGAGCTGAGCCGGAAGGCAAAGCTCTCAATTTACCGGTCGATCTACGTTCCCATCCTCACCTATGGTCATGAGCTTTGGGTTATGACCGAAAGGACAAGATCATGGGTACAAGCGGCCGAAATGAGTTTCCTCCGCCAGGTGGCAGGGCTCTCCCTTAGAGATAGGGTGAGAAGCTCTGTCATCCGGGGGGAGCTCAAAGTAAAGCCGCTGCTCCTCCACATCGAGAGGAGCCAGATGAGGTGGTTCGGGCATCTGGTCAGGATGCCACCCGATCGCCTCCCTCGGGAGGTGTTTAGGGCACGTCCGACCGGTAGGAGGCCACGGGGAAGACCCAGGACACGTTGGGAAGACTATGTCTCCCGGCTGGCCTGGGAACGCCTCGGGATCCCCCGGGAGGAGCTGGACGAAGTGGCTGGGGAGAGGGAAGTCTGGGCTTCCCTGCTTAGGCTGCTGCCCCCGCGAGCCGACCTCGGATAAGCGGAAGAAGATGGATGGATGGATGGGTTTTGAGGTGAGGTGAATATTTAGTCACATTTAACAAAGTCTCTGTACAGTTTGTCGTGTCGTCAAGTAACAGAAAAGAATGGACGTGTTCAAGTCGCGAGCAACGACTCGTTAGCAGCGTGTTTTGAAGACTAGCTTACAGTTGTTTGGTCACTGTCTGAATTTTTAAATCAAAACAGAAGAGTTCCTCTTTCCTAATTTTGGCAAATGCCACTAATAAAAAAGTCAGTGAGCATTATTACTAAGCTAAGTTATTCATCGAGTCCATCAAGTTATTCGGTGGATTTTTGAGTGGATATAACAGCCACTATCTCTAAGGCCCCTTCTACACTAAGGTTATCCAGGGTACCGTATTTTCCGCACTATAAGGCGCACCGGATTATTAGCCGCACCTTCAATGAATTACATATTTCATAACTTTGTCCACCAATAAGCCGCCCCGGATTATAAGCCGCGCCTACGCTGCGCTAAAGGGAATGTCAAAAAAACAGTCAGATAGTTCAGTCAAACTTTAATAATATATTGAAAACCAGCGTTCTAACAACTCTGTCCCAAAATGTACGCAAATGTGCAATCACAAACATAGTAAAATTCAAAATGGTGTAGAGCAATAGCAACATAATGTTGCTCGAACGTTAATGTCACAACACACAAAATAAACATAGCGCTCACCTTCTGAAGTTATTCTTCATTCGTAAATCCTTCGAATTCTTCGTCTTCGGTGTCCGAATTGAAAAGTTGCGCAAGCGTGGGATCCAAAATGGCCGGTTCCGTCTCGTCGAAGTCATCGGAGTCAGTGTCGCTGTTGTCCAGTAGTTCTGTGAATCCTGCCTTCCGGAAAGCTCGGACCACAGTTGTGACCGAAATATCTGCCCAGGCATTTACGATCCACTGGCAAATGTTGGCGTATGTCGTCCGGCGCTGTCTGCCCGTCTTAGTGAAGGTGTGTTCGCCTTCGGAGCTGTGTGAAAAAAGCCACCCGGCCTCTTCGCGTAAACTTCCCTTAACCACTCGCTCATCTTTTCTTCATCCATCCATCCCTTCGAGTTAGCTTTTATGATGACGCCGGCTGGAAAGGTCTCTTTTGGCAAGGTCTTCCTTTTGAATATCACCATGGGTGGAAGTTAGCATGGCAAGCTAGAACCACAGTGAAGGATGACTTCTCATTCCCTGTGGTGCGAATATTCACCGTACGTGCTCCCGTTCCACAGTGCGGTTCAGTTGCTGTGAAATACGGTAGTAATCCGTGTGCGGATGGAGAGATTGCGTCTTTTTATGAACCGGATCCTTGTCCTTTGTAGGAGCCATTTTGTGGTCTTTACAGATGTAAACAGGAAATGAAACGTACGGTGATATCCGCGCGTTTTTTCTTCTTCTTCCGGGGGCGGGCGGTAGCTTACAGTAGAAGAAGAAGCGCTTCCTGTTCTATGGGGGCGGGTGCTTACCTTGGCGGTTGCTTGCGTAGAAGAAGAAGCGCTTCCTGTTCTACCGGGAAAAAAGATGGCGGCTGTTTACCGAAGTTGCGAGATCGAAACTTTATGAAAATGAATCGTAATAAAGCGCACCGGGTTATAAGGCGCACTGTTAGCTTTTGAGAAAATTTGTGGTTTTTAGGTGCGCCTTATAGTGCGGAAAATACGGTATATCCCACCTAACCTTATCCTTGTCCACACACACACAATGGTCGTTTAAGACCCCCTCACCCCTCCGTCCGCCGGCGATACACAGTGTAGTACGCATGCGTGGAAAAAAATGTGCCCCTGGAAGTGTATCCTTACCCTGTGTTTCAATGTAGACTATTGCCACATTTCTTTGAACAGTAAACCTTGCTTGCCTCACCAATCATATCTTTAATGGACGTGTGAAAGTAAACGATGTGATGAAGAACATTTTACAACAATCAATCTAGGGATCTAGATATCTGGTCAGGACACTGTGCTTGTAGGCTCAACTTGGCGGTCGTACTTGACGGCTGCAACCACTTCATGGCTTCACAATAGTTATGGATTATAAAACTAGACGTTGAGTAATCGCTCGACATACATCGCAGATAATAACTGATAGTCTGCTTTGCCAGTCCAAATGCATTCACTTTTTGTCATAGTCTTGAGGAGTGTTAATAGCATGGTGGATGTCCGGTTGTGCCCTGTGGAAATAATAAATAAAGTGACCAACTTGTAACTAATCGACGGCCAAAAGAGCGGAGCTTTATGAACCCAGTGTTACCCCGACAAAACATGGGCCCGGGAGGGAACGTCTCCCCTGTGCTCCTCGACCACGGTCTGGGAGCCGACAAACGGCGTGGCGTGGTTGGGAGAGTGGCCGTGCCAGCAACCTGAGGGTTCCTTGTTCGACCCCCACCTTCTACCAACTTAGTCACGTCCGTTGTGTCCTTGAGCAAGACGCTTCACACTTGCTCCTGATGTTGTCGTGGTTAGGGCCTTGCACGGCAGCTCCCACCATCAGTGTGTGAATGGGTGAATGTGGAAATAGTGTCAAAGCGCTTTGAGTACCTTGAAGGTAGAAAAGCGCTATACAAGTATAACCCATTTACCATTTACAAACAGGAAAGGTGTAAAGCAACCCCTGCAGAGCGGCGGCTCCCTGTTTAAAGTGTCACCTTTATTGTTAGTTTAGAAGCCCAAATACCTCCATATTGCACTTCACGCACCCTCTTTATTAACCAGTAGAATTGTCCTTTGTTGCCTTTCTTCCTCTCCACCGTGTTATTGCTTGTATGCACTTTGTGTGTGCGTTTTGACACACTCAACATCATGCGCCTCGGCTCTGTAGTCACCATCATTTCATTCAGATGAAAGAACTGTACCAGTACTTTTCAAAGGTGGTATAGTACCGATTTCAATTGGTTAGTACCACGATACTTTATTAGTAGCGATATACTGTACAACCCTACTACACACACATACAGTGCATAGAAAAAAAGTGTGTTTTTGTTGTTTGTGTCTTGCAGGCGTCCAGCAGCTGATCAGTAATCCAGAAGAAGTTTCCCCTCAGTTAGGGGGGAGCTCCACTTTGAAGCAGGAGACTCCACAACCACCCTGCATTAAAAAGGAAGAGGAGGAACTCTGGATCACTCAGGAGGGAGAGTGTCTTCTAGGACGAGAGGAAGCTGATTACACCAAGTTTCCACTGAATATTCTCTCTGTGAAGACTGAAGATGATGAAGAGAAACCACAAGTAGACAACCTCTTAGCTCCACTATCAGATAGTGAGGCTGAAGACGAGGTTGAAGAACCTTTGAGCAGCGATAAAGACTCTGAAGATGATATGAGGACTCACATTGGCAACAAACACTCTGAATGCTGTACAAAGAAGGGAGGTAAAACATGTTTGAGCTGCTCAGTTTGTGCTGAAAGTTTTACTAAAAAGAGCCATTTGACTCAACACATGAGAACACACACAAGTGAAAGAACATTTACTTGTTCCGTTTGTGGCAAAAGCTTTTCTCGAAATAGCTTGTTGACTCAACACATGAGAACACACACGGGTGAAAAACCATTTAATTGTTCGATTTGTGGCAAAAGCTTTTCTCGAAATAGCTTTCTGACTCTACACATGAGAACACACACAGGTGAAAAACCATTTAATTGTTCAGTTTGTGGCGAAAGCTTTTCTCAAAATATTCATTTGACTCGACACATGAGAACACACACAGGAGAAAAACCATTTAATTGTTCAGTTTGTGACGACAGCTTTTCTCAAAAGACCCATTTGACTCAACACATGAGAACACACACAGGTGAAAAACCATTTGATTGTTCAGTTTGTGGCAAAAGCTTTTCTGTTAAGTGCACTTTGACGGAACACATGAGAACACACACAGGTGAAAAAACATGTAAATGTGCAGTTTGTAGCAAAATCTTTTCCCGGATTACCTCTTTGACTCAACACATGAGAACACACACAGGTGAAAAACCATTTAATTGTTCAGTCTGTGGCAAAAGCTTTTCTTTTAAGAGTACTTTCATTGAACACAGGAGAACGCACACAGGTGAAAAACCATATAAGTGTTCAGTTTGTGGCAAAAGCTTTTCTGTTAAAAGCAAATTGACACAACACATGAGATCACACACTGGACTAAGACCATTTAATTGTTCAGTTTGTGGTAAAACCTTTCCTTACAACAGCTCTTTGTGTCGACACATGAGAACACACGCTGGAGAAAAAACATTTAGTTGTTCAGTTTGCTGTAAAAGGTTCACACATAATGCAGACGCAGTAAAACACTTAAGAACACACAAGAGTATAAATAACCATCTAGCTGTTTAGTTTGTGGTATGTTGCTCATATGTGGCGACATCCACCCTACCCAGGACCTCCTCACTGCTTCTTTCACAAATATCTGAGGTATTCCTACAAACTTGGATTATTTGGAGCATAATCTTATCTACTCATGACCCCATGTCTTCTCTGTATCTGAAACCTTCCTGAACAGTAAGATAGATGATGCTTCAAGTGCTTGGTTACTCCTTCTTCAGTCCAGGGACCTGGGGCCTCATGTGTCAAGTTTGTGCACGCTCAAAAACCTGCACTACACCCTTTTTCACTGCAAAGTTGAGATGTCTCAAAACTGACTTGGATGCATAAGTGATGCTGGGTAACTGTTTGCATAACCGAGTGCCAACTTTTACTCCTCCAACTGATTGATGTGCAAATCAGAGACATATGAACAATCAACCTCCAACACTCACAACCCAACCCCCACCTCCCTCGACATTCGGGCATAACAGGTTGAATTCAGCTGCATTTTTTAATGAAAGAAACTGCTTTTTTAAATGTGTCCACTGGATGTCACAATAGCAATTCTGTTAGGCAAGCAAATAGTATACCAAGCAAGAGGTACACAGTAAAGCGGGGCTGTGACTCCTCCCCCTCCACCCAACGTAAAACAGGAGTAAAATAAGCAATCAGTAACCCCACTTAAAATGCACCATGAGACACTGCACACTGATATAGTTCTGTGAAAATGATTGTCTTCTGTGCAAATGTAAAGAAAGTGAACAGTGTGTGATTTACTGCAATACTGTCAGTCTTTGAACTTTTTATTTGTGCTTTGTTGAAATTGTTCACACATTGCACAGCTTTTATTTTTCTATCAATACACATTATGTCTAGAAGACAGGAAGTAACTCAACACTCTTGAATAGTTTCTACCTCAGTTTGTATGGTTTGTTGAGTTAGCACAGGATTAATATGTGGAAATGACAAATGAGGTAGTTGATACATAGAATAGTTTTTATTCATGCTTTATTTTGTTTGTTGTTCAATCCTAGATGGGTTGTGACTTAAAGTTTAATTGCTTTGTAAAAACACTGAGATTAAGTCTAAGTTCATGGTGTTCTTCAAGGTGTTTTTGAAAATGCACCATTTTTTTTTTGTCAAGATGATTTTTTGTGATATGTTCTATTTTTGGCCAAAGTAAAATAAAAAATAAAATCTTAAAGGCCTACTGAAATGTGATTTTCTTATTTAAACGGGGATAGCAGGTCCATTCTATGTGTCATACTTGATCATTTCGCGATATTGCCATATTTTTGCTGAAAGGATTTAGTAGAGAACATCGACGATAAAGTTCGCAACTTTTGGTCGCTGATAAAAAAGCCTTGCCTGTACCGGAAGTAGCAGACGAGTAGCGTGACGTCACAGGTTGTGGAGCTCCTCACATCTGCACATTGTTTACAATCATGGCCACCAGCAGCGAGAGCGATTCGGACCGAGAAAGTGACGATTTCCCCATTAATTTGAGCGAGGATGAAAGATTCGTGGATGAGGAAAGTGAGAGTGAAGGACTAGAGGGCAGTGGGAGCGATTCAGATAGGGAAGATGCTGTGAGAGGCGGGTGGGACCTGATATTCAGCTGGGAATGACTAAAACAGTAAATAAACACAAAACATATATATACTCTATTAGCCACAACACAACCAGGCTTATATTTAATATGCCACAAATTAATCCCGCATAACAAACACCTCCCCCTTCCCGTCCATATAACCCGCCAATACAACTCAAACACCTGCACAACACACTCAATCCCACAGCCCAAAGTACCGTTCACCTCTCCAAAGTTCATACAGCACATATATTTCCCCAAAGTTAGGTACGTGACATGCACATAGCGGCACGCACGTACGGGCAAGCGATCAAATGTTTGGAAGCCGCAGCTGCATGCGTACTCACGGTACCGCGTCTGCGCATCCAACTCAAAGTCCTCCTGGTAAGAGTCTCTGTTGTCCCAGTTCTCCACAGGCCAATGGTAAAGCTTGACTGTCATCTTCCGGGAATGTAAACAATGAAACACCGGCTGTGTTTGTGTTGCTGCAGTCGGTCGCAATACACCGCTTCCCACCTACAGCTTTCTTCTTTGCTGTCTCCATTGTTCATTGAACAAATTGCAAAAGATTCACCAACGCAGATGTCCAGAATACTGTGGAATTTTGCGATGAAAACAGACGACTTAATAGCTGGCCACCATGCTGTCCCAAAATGTCCTCTGAAATCCTTGACGTCACGCGCTGACGTCATCATACCGAGACGTTTTCAGCAGGATATTTCGCGCAAAATTTAAAATTAGTAAGCTAACCCGGCCGTATTGGCATGTGTTGCAATGTTAAGATTTCATCATTGATATATAAACTATCAGACTGCGTGGTCGGTAGTTGCTGGTTTCAGTAGGCCTTTAAAATTGTCATAGTCGTATTTTTAAGTTATCATGCCATGATTTTACACGTCCCGCCCACGTGGAAATAGATTTTCCTCCATGTGGCCCCTGAGCTAAAATGAGTTTGACATCCCTGCTGTAATCTGACTCATGTGAGCAGGTTACTGTATAAACACATTTTGTTATAAGTTATAAAAATGTGTTCAGTTCTCAGAGACACATCAATGTCAGTGTAGCTGCTGACAGAAGCAACATGTATATTTGATATATAATGTCATAGTTGGTGAGAATAAATAAATACAATGCATAAAGATAAGTTCATATTGTACACATAATGTGATTAAAAAGGTATTTCCTTGGGTTAATTCATGCAAGTTTATGTTAACTTTATTTTTGTTATAAACCCATGTCAATTGAGTGGGGAACATAATTTGGTCACGTTGTTGGGGGGACAATTAATATGTGAGGGAATTAAGGAAGCAGCATGAGACGACAAGTGTTTGATGTGGAAGACGTTAATGGAGTCTCGGATTGAAAATAAACTTTATTCCCTTGGAGTTTATGAGGCCAACGAGGTATGATTACTTCTGATATGTTTGTGACATCTATATGTTTTCTTTTTTTGGATGTTAAGTTAAGTTAAAGTACCAATGATTGTCACACACTAGGTGTGGCGAATTTTGTCCTCTGCATTTGACCCATCCCCTTGTTCACTCCCTGGGGGGTGAGGGGAGCAGTGGTGCAGCGCCCGGGAATAATTTTTGGTGATTTAACCCCCAATTCCAACCGTTGATGCTGAGTGCCAAGCAGGGAGGTAACGGGTCCCATTTTTTTAATAGTGTTTGGTATGACTCGGCCGGGGTTTGAACTCACATACTACCGATCTCAGGGCGGACACTCTAACCACTAGGTCACTGAGTAGCATACTTACCAACCCTCCCGAATTTTCCGGGAGACTCCCGAAATTCAGTTCCTCGACCGAAAACCTCCCGGGACAAATATTCTCCCAAAAATCTCCCGATTTTCAGCCGGAGCTGGAGGCCACGCCCCCTCCAGCTCCATGCGGACCTGAGTGAGGACAGCCTTTTTTCACGACGGGAGAACAACAGGGTGACAAGAACTAAATCATCCAGACTAGAGATAAATTGTATTATTATGTTTATGTTACTTAAAAATAAATATATGTATTAATTAAATAAATAAATAAATGTTTACTATATTTTGCTAAAAACGTCAAAATTAATTGTATTTTTATTTGTATTTTTTCTGAATCCTTATTACATCCAGCCATAGAATTATACTGGTACATTAAAATAAACATATTTGAAATAATTAATTTTAAATTATCATTGTAATTAATTTAAAATGACCATATTTAATTACGCCTCGGGATCCCCCGGGAAGGGCTGGACGAAGTGGCCGGGGAGAGGGAAGTCTGGGCTTCTCTGCTTAGGCTGCTGCCTCCGTGAACCGACCTCGGATAAGCGGAGGAAGTTGGATGGATGGATGGATTTAATTATTCAAATAATTGCTTGTTTATCAACAACTTTAGCATTTTATTAATTACATTTTGAAGCTCTCAGAAGCCAAGTTATGTTATATTCATGTTATATTTATGCAAGTTTGAAGTATCAATTAACAAGTTTTGTTTGCATATTTTCAGGATATATATATGTATATATGTATGTATATATATATATATATATATATATATATATATATATATATATATATATATATATACATATATATATACATATATATATATATATATATGAAATACTTGACTTGGTGAATTCTAGCTGTCAATATACTCCTCCCCTCTTAACCACGCCCCCACCCCCCACCCCCACCTCCCGAAATTGGAGGTCTCAAGGTTGGCAAGTATGCTGAGTAGGTATAAGACTAATTGTAAGTTCTGTTTGCTTATTTTATTAGTTTCACACTTTCACAAGACTTACTTTGTGAAACAACTTGCCGTTTGCTTGAACCCACTAAAATACAGAATACAACATTGTCGATTTTTGTTTAATTTCTATCTCCAAAGTATTTTGATATCAAAAATGTTTTTGCAATAAGGAGCACTTCAATTATGAGACAGAAATGTAAGAAAAGATGAAAAGGACCGCTAGTTATTTAAAAGGTATTTTATTTTTTAAAGTGCAGTTGTCGATTGCGTATGACCGGAAGTTGCAAGCTTCTGGCGCATGCGTAAACACATCGAAAGCGGAAAGTCCAAGATGGCAGACTAAGCGGCGTGGCTTTCCGGAGAAGTTTCACATTTACGATCTTATAGATTCAAAAATAGCATCAAATACCTCAACTATTCGCCTTTTCTTAAGCCCACCAAACGGACTTTGAGTGTGGAGCGATGGAGTGTTATGTGAAGTGAAGATTGAAGACGTGATAGAAGATGGACGACTACTGCTATGCTAAGATGGCGACGTCCGCTAAAAGAGAACATGAAAGAGAATCAACTTCCAGCAAATCACCAACGGAGATAAAGACGAAAGATGAAGGTGAGTGAGTTGACGTTTTGTCACATGAAAGCTATTTGAATTTCAAGCCCTTAAAGTGTAAATGAGCCGACCTTGTTGAAGAATGTAAAGAAAGAGCCGCCATGATTGTTAGCTTGAAGAAGGCAGTGGAGTTCACATCAGAGGAGATGAAAGAATGCAAAAGCATACTTGCCAACCCTCCCGGATTTTCCGGGAGATTCCCGAAATTCAGTGCCTCTCCCGAAAACCTCCCGGGACAAATTTTCTCCCGAAATTCAGGCGGACCTGAGTCCACTTTCCTACGATGTAAACAGCGTGCCTGCCCAATCACATTATAACTGTAGAATGATGGTTTCTTATGTGGGTTTATTGTTAGGCAGTTTCATTAACGTCCTCCCAGCGCGGTAACAACACACAACAACAGCAGTCACGTTTTTGGCTCCCGTAAAGCAGTTCGTCTGCCGTAAACAGCAATGTTGTGACACTCTAAAACAGGACAATACTGCCATCTATAACATCAATAACATCTACGGCTTTTAGAGAGTGCAGTGCACAACTGCGCACACAACAAGGAGACGAAGCAGAAGAACGAGGAAGATACAGCCATGGCGACGCCGACGACGAGTAAGATGAAGAAATACGCTTTGTTGCACCTTTCTTGCCTGAGTCCAGCGATTAGTTGCAAATCGTGCTTTATTGATTTCTTGCACACAGTCAATCCAACACAAAACAAACTAGTCCCCGCCCGCACTCACGCTACCATTCCCTCTCTTCTCTCGCCCACACACTCACTGACGTCACTCACCTCACATACTCACCTATTAAAGGGCCACACACACACATACGCTACTCTCATAACAGCTTGTAAGTTCCAAGCCGCAGCTGCGATTGGACCTGGATAGCCTCCGGGAAGAAGTAGTGGACTACCAAGTGCTTGGCACTGAAGATCTTCCTCAGGAAGCAAAGATTGACCGGTTTTGGGACATGCTAGGGAGAGATGGAAGATTCCAGAATCTAATGCATTTGATGAAAGCACTTTTGTGCGTGCCACACAGCAATGCATCATCAGAGAGGGTGTTCAGCACGGTTAGAAAAATAGTGACAGAGAATAGAACACGGATGGACAATTCAACCCTTAACTCAACAATGAGTAGATGAGTGTTATGTGTGTGTATATGTGTAAATAAATGAACACTGAAATTCAAGTATTTCTTTTATTTATATATACATATATATATATATATATATATATATATATATATATATATATATATATATATATATATAATAAAATAAATATATATATATATAGCTAGAATTCACTGAAAGTCAAGTATTTCTTTTATATATATATATATATATATATATATATATATATGTGTGTGTGTGTGTGTGTGAAATACTTGACTTGGTGAATTCTAGCTGTAAATATACTCCTCCCCTCTTAACCACGCCCCCGCCCCACCCCGACCACGCCAACCCCCCTCCCCCCACCTCCCGAAATCGGAGGTCTCAAGGTTGGCAAGTATGGCAAAAGTTAAATGAAGAAAGTGGAAGAGCAAAACAAGCGCTTCCTACTAATGAAATATTCAGCTAGCATTACTAAACTAAGTTATTGATGGAGTCCATCAAGTTATTGGATGGATGTTAGAGTGGACATAACAGCCACTATCTCTAAGTCATCCTCCATCTTGTAAACACTGTAGCAGCTAGTGAAAGATTAAAATGATGTTGTTGCGCCAGGATTTGACTTTGAGCATTTCCTAGTTCTTAGGGCTGAGTTAGGGCTGGACAATTAATCAGATTTTAATCTCCATGCATCCATCTTCTTCCGCTTATCTGTGGTCGGTTCGCGGGGGCAGCAGCCTAAGCAGGGAAGCCCAGACTTCCCTCTCCCCAGCCACTTCGTCCAGCTCTTCCCGGGGGATCCCGAGGCGTTCCCCGGCATAGTCTGAGACATAGTCTTCCCCGTGGCCTCCTGCTGGTCGCACCCTCACAATGCGTTTGGGCCTGCCAGGTCTGTCCGGCATCCTCCCCCACCATCGCAGCCAACTCCCCACCAGGTGGTGATCGGTAGAAAGCTCCGCTTATCTGAGGTCGGGTGGCGGGGGCAGCAGCCTACGCAGGCAAGCCCAGACTTCCCTCTCCCCAGCCACTTCGTCCAGCTCTTCCCGAGGCGTTCCCAGGCCAGCCGGGAGACATAGTCTTCCCAACGTGTCCTGGGTCTTCCCGGTGGCCTCTTACCGGTCGGACGTGCCCTAAACACCTCCCTAGGGAGGCGTTCGGGTGGCATCCTGAGCAGATGCCCGAACCACCTCATCTGGCTCCTCTCCATGTGGCTTTACTTTGAGCTCCTCCCGGATGGCAGAGCTTCTCACCCTATCTCTAAGGGAGAGACCCGCCACCCGGTGGAGGAAACTCATTTGGGCCGCTTGTACCCGTGATCTTGTCCTTTCGGTCATAACCCAAAGCTCATGACCATAGGTGAGGATGGGAACGTAGATCGACCGGTAAGTTGAGAGCTCAGCTCCTTCTTCACCACAACGGATCGATACAGCGTCCACATTACTGAAGACGCCGCAACCGATCCGCCTGTCGATCTCACGATCCACTCTTCCCTCACTCGTGAACAAGACTCCGAGGTACTTGAACTCTGAGAACAATCTGAAAAGCGAAGATGAAGGTGAGTGTGTTGCGTTCCCTAATTTGAAAGCTATTTGGATTCCAATCTTTAAATTAATTTTTAGATGAATCATTCTTGTTGTTGTTAAAGGGGAACATTATCACAATTTCAGAATGGTTAAAACCATTAAAAATCAGTTCCCAGTGGCTTATTTTATTTTTCAAAGTTTTTTGCAAAATTTTACCCATCACGCAATATTCCTAAAAAAAGCTTCAAAGTGCCTGATTTTAACCATCGTTATATACACCCGTCCATTTTTCTGTGACGTCACATAGTGAAGCCAACACAAACAAACATGGCGGAAAGAACAGCAAGCTATAGCGACATTAGCTCGGATTCAGACTCGGATTTCAGCGGCTTAAGCGATTCAACAGATTACGCATGTATTGAAACGGATGGTTGTAGTGTGGAGGCAGGTAGCGAAAACGAAATTGAAGAAGAAACTGAAGCTATTGAGCCATATCGGTTTGAACCGTATGCAAGCGAAACCGACGAAAACGACACGACAGCCAGCGACACGGGAGAAAGCGAGGACGAATTCGGCGATCGCCTTCTAACCAACGATTGGTATGTGTTTGTTTGGCATTAAAGGAAACTAACAACTATGAACTAGGTTTACAGCATATGAAATACATTTGGCAACAACATGCACTTTGAGAGTGCAGACAGCCCATTTCAGGCACACTAAGAACAAATATTTTTCCACGATTTCAGCACTCAGGTTAACCATACCTAAATAGACACAAAATACTGCATTACACAAGACTACCCGAATGTACTCGAATGATTGAAAAAAATAAATGTTTTTAAGCTAAATTATTGGTAAACACAGTTTATGTATAATAATTTACGTAAAACCGCGAGTAATGAATAAAGTTTTCATCAATTAATATATTCTGTAGACATACCCTCATCCGCTCTCTTTTCCTGAAAGCTGATCCATCCAGTTTTGGAGTTGATGTCAGCATCTGCTTTGAGTGTCGCAGGATATCCACACATTCTTGCCATCTCTGTCGTAGCATAGCTTTCGTCGGTAAAGTGTGCGGAACAAACGACTGACCATTTCGTCGGCTTTCCCCACACCCTCGTATTTTGAACAAATTTCGTCCAATTTCTTGCCACTTTCGCATCTTTGGGCCACTGGTGCAACTTGAATCCGTCCCTGTTCGTGTTGTTACACCCTCCGACAACACACCGACGAAAGTGAGAAAATGGCGGATTGCTTCCCGAAACGTGACGTCATCGCTCCGAGAACGAATAATAGAAAGGCGTTTAATTCGCCAAAATTCACCCATTTAGAGTTCGGAAATCGGTTAAAAAAATATACGGTCTTTTTTCTGCAACATCAAGGTATATATTGACGCTTACATAGGTCTGGTGATAATGTTCCCCTTTAAAGGAAATAGCGAACGTTGTGATGCGTCTGTGAAAATAATGCGCCGCCATTTGCTTAAAGGCCTACTGAAAGCCACTACTACCGACCACGCAGTCTGATAGTTTATATATCAATGATGAAATCTTAACATTGCAACACATGCCAATACGGCCGGGTTAACTTATAAAGTGCAATTTTAAATTTCCCGGTAAACTTCCGGTTGAAAACGTCTAGGTATGATGACGTTTGCGCGTGACGTCCAGGGTTGAAGCGGAAGTATTCGGACACCATTGTATCCCAATACAAACAGCTCTTGTTTTCATCGCAAAATTCCACAGTATTCCGGACATCTGTGTTGGTGAATCTTTTGCAATTTGTTCAATTAACAATGGAGTCTGCAAAGAAGAAAGCTGTAGGTGGGATCGTGTATTAGCGGCGGCTGCAGCAACACAACCAGGAGGACTTTGAGTTGGATAGCAGACGCGCTACCGTGACTACAGCTTTGTCTTTCAAACATTTGATCGCTTGCCCGAACGTGCGTGTCGCTATGTGCATGTCACGTACGTAACTTTGGGGAAATATATGTTTCTTGTGACTCTGATGGCGGCCAGAGTGTCGTCGAAAGCTACAACGCCTGCTGCCGCACCGCTGTCCTCACCTTGACTTTCTCCGTCTCCGGGCCGCCGACCGCATCGATGATCGGGTGAAGTCCTTCGTCGCGCCGTCGATCGCTGGAACGCAGGTGAGCTCCGGTGTTGATGAACAGATGAGAGCTGGCGTAGGTGAAGAGCTAATGTTTTTAGCATAGCTCTGTCGAGGTCCCGTAGCTAAGTTAGCTTCAATGGTGTCGTTAGCAACAGCATTGCTAGGCTTCGCCAGGCGGCACAGCATTAACCGTGTAGTTACAGGTCCAGAGTTTGGTAATATTGTTGATCTTCTGTCTATCCTTCCAGTCAGGGGTTTATTTCTTTTGTTTCTATCTGCATTTAAGCACGATGCTATCACATTAGCTCCGAAGCTAAAGTGCTTCACCGATGTATTGTCGTAGAGATAAAAGTCACTGTGAATGTCCATTTCGCGTTCTCGACTCATTTTCAAGAGGATATAGTATCCGAGGTAGTTTAAAATACAAATCCGTGATCCACAATAGAAAAAGGAGAGAGTGTGGAATCCAATGAGCCCTTGTACCTAAGTTACGGTCAGAGCGAAAAAAGATGCGTCCTGCACTGCACTCTAGTCCTTCACTCTCACGTTCTTCATCCACGAATCTTTCATCCTGGCTCAAATTAATGGGGTAATCGTCGCTTTCTCGGTCCCAATCGCTCTCGCTGCTGGTGTAAACAATGGGGAAATGTGAGGAGACTTTCAACTTGTGACGTCACGCTACTTCCGGTACAGGCAAGGCTTTTTTTTATCAGCGACCAAAAGTTGCGAACTTTATCGTTGTTGTTCTCTACTAAATCCTTTCAGCAAAAATATGGCAATATCGCGAAATCATCAAGTATGACACATAGAATGGACCTGCTATCCCCGTTTTAATAAAAAAAAAAAAATTTCAGTAGGCCTTCAACATTGCAACACATGCCAATACGGGCGGGTTAACTTATAAAGTGCAATTTTAAATTTCCCGGGAAATATCCGGCTGAAAACGTCTCGGTATGATGACGTTTGCGCGTGACGTCACAGATTGTAGAGGACATTTTGGGACAGCATGGTGGCCAGCTATTAAGTCGTCTGTTTTCATCGCAAAATTCCACAGTATTCTGGACATCTGTGTTGGTGAATCTTTTGCAATTTGTTCAATGAACAATGGAGACAGCAAAGAAGAAAGCTGTAGGTGGGAAGTGGTGTATTGCGGCCGGCTGCAGCAACACAAACACGTAGCCGGTGTTTCATTGTTTACATTCCCGGAAGATGACAGTCAAGCTTTACCATTGGCCTGTGGAGAACTGGGACAACAGAGACTCTTACCAGGAGGACTTTGAGTTGGATACGCAGACGCGGTACCGTGAGTATGCATGCAGCTGCGGCTTCCAAACATTTGATCGCTTGCCCGTACGTGCGTGCCGCTATGTGCATGTCACGTACGTAACTTTGGGGAAATATATGTGCTGTATGAACTTTGGGGAGGTGAACGGTACTTTGGGCTGTGGGATTGAGTGTGTTGTGCAGGTGTTTGAGTTGTATTGGCGGGTTATATGGACGGGAGGGGGGGTGTTTGTTATGCGGGATTAATTTGTGGCATATTAAATATAAGCCTGGTTGTGTTGTGGCTAATAGAGTATATATATGTCTTGTGTTTATTTACTGTTTTAGTCATTCCCAGCTGAATATCAGGTCCCACCCGCCTCTCACAGCATCTTCCCTATCTGAATCGCTCCCACTGCCCTCTAGTCCTTCACTCTCACTTTCCTCATCCACAAATCTTTCATCCTCGCTCAAATTAATGGGGAAATTGTCGCTTTCTCGGTCCGAATCGTTCTCGCTGCTGGTGGCCATGATTGTAAACAATGTGCAGATGTGAGGAGCTCCACAACCTGTGACGTCACGCTACTCGTCTGCTACTTCCGGTACAGGCAAGACTTTTTTATCAGCGACCAAAAGTTGTGAACTTTATCGTCGATGTTCTCTACTAAATCCTTTCAGCAAAAATATGGCAATATCGCGAAATGATCAAGTATGACACATAGAATGGACCTGCTATCCCCGTTTAAATTTAAAAAAATAATTTCAGTAGGCCTTTAAAATGTTAAAAAATTATGAAAAGACGTAAATATTACATGTTATTATGAATGTGCCTGTTATTACAGTACATATATACTTACAGCGTGTATATAAAAAGTTGTTCGAAGCTTTTGGATATTTCTTAGTTTTTTATAGGTGAAATAGAGTGCATCCCCATTACCTGCATTGTTAGCTGACTTTTGCTAGCGTTTATTTACGAGTTAGAAGCAGCGACGTAATGTAGCTTAACTACAGTTCCCAGTAGCGTGGCGTTAGCCTAGCTCCTTTTTGAACCCGTAGTGATTCCTGTAGCTTAGCTATTTTTCGACCCATGTAGTGACGTAGCGTCCATCAAACGCTACAAAGAGAGAAAATAGACTGCTAATCAAGGGCTGGGAAAAAAAACGAAAAAAACATATTGCTATCCATCCATCCATTTTCTACCGCTTGTCCCTTTTGGGGTCGCGGGGGGTGCTGGAGCCAATCTCAGCTGCATTCGGGCGGAAGGCGGGGTACACCCTGGACAAGTCGCCATCTCATCGCAGGGCCAACACAGATAGACAGACAACATTCACACACTAGGGCCCATTTAGTGTTGCCAATCAACCTATCCCCAGGTGCATGTCTTTGGAGGTGGGAGGAAGCTGGAGTACCCGGAGGGAACCCACGCAGTCACGGGGAGAACATGCAAACTCCACACAGAAAGATCCAGAGTCCGGGATTTAACCCAGGACTACTCAGGACCTTCGTATTGTGAGGCACATGCACTAACCCCTGTGCCATGTTGCTATAATCATTTTAATTTATTGTTACTATGATTGTTAGTTTACGAGTTATTCATTTGTTACTAATGTATATCTGGTTGTTCTTTTAGATTATATTTAAAATTGTGTTTTTACGTTTTCAAATGAATAAATAATGGTGTTATTTGTCGTGATTCCAAAATCACTCAAAATAATTGTGATTATTATGTTTTGCCATAATTGTCCAGCCCTAGACGAGGTATTGGCAAGGACTTGATGATAAACTATGTATCACAGTACTTGAGTCACGATACAATAGTCTATTTCAATATTGTGACATGGAGTTTTACTGTGATTTTTACAAAGTCATTGAAAAATTAAAAAACTACTTAAAATAAATGTATATAAGTACACTCGATGCCAGTAATACTTTATTGGACAAACTGTGTCAAAAACAAAGTAAATAAAATGATCATTACAATTGTACAGAAAGTGGATCAAATTACTTGCATTTGGTATCTAAAAAAAGTCCTCTACTTTTTAACTACAGACTTCTTTGAGATAGAAATTATCTTTTTTGGTTGTGCGATGCATTTCAATATTGACTTTTTCCCCACTGTTAGTTTGTAGTATCTAATGTCCATCGAAGCAGATGTTTTCTACTTTCTGTGATTCTAGCTGAACTTTTCTGAGTCTATGACAAGTCATGTAAACATTGATCCATCATTCTGGCAAGGCACTAAATGAATGGCCATGAAACACTACACACACATACAGTACATAGAATAAGTGTGTTTTTGTTTGTGTCTTTGTGTCAGACATCCAGCAGCTGATCGGTAATCCAGAAGAAGTTTCCCCTCAGTTAGGGGGGAGCTCCACTTTGAAGCAGGAGACTCCACAACCACCCTGCATTAAAAAGGAAGAGGAGGAACTCTGCATCACTCAGGAGGGAGAGTGTCTTCTAGGACGAGAGGAAGCTGATTACACCAAGTTTCCACTGAATATTATCTTTGTGAAGACTGAAGATGATGAAGAGAAACCACAAGTAGACAACCTCTTAGCTCCACTATCAGATAGTGAGGCTGAAGACAAGGTTGAAGAACCTTTGAGCAGCGATACAGACTGTGAAGGTGATATGAGGACTCACACTGACAACAAACACTCTGAATGCTCTACAAAGAAGAGAGGTGAAACATGTTTGAGCTGCTCAGTTTGTGACAAAAGCTTTACTCGAAATAGCAATTTAACTCGACACATGAGAACACACACAGGTGAAAAACCATTTAGTTGTTCAGTTTGCGGCAAAGGCTTTTCTCAAAATAGCGATTTGACTCAACACTTGAGAACACACACAGGTGAAAAACCATTTAATTGTTCAGTTTGTGGCAAAAGCTGTTCTATTAAGAGACATTTGACTCAACACATGAGAACACACACAGGTGAAAAACCATTTAGTTGTTCAGTTTGCGGCAAAAGCTTTTCTCTAAACAGTTCATTGACACAACACATGAGAACACACACAGGTGAAAAACCATTTAATTGTTCAGTTTGTGGGAAAAGCTTTTCTCGGAACAACTATTTGACTCCCCACATGAGAACACACACAGGTGAAAAACCATTTAAGTGTTCAGTTTGTGGCACAACATTTTCTGTTAAGATGAAAATGACTGTACACATGAGAACACACACTGGTGAGAAACCTTGTAATTGTTCAGTTTGTGGCACAACATTTTCTGTTAAGAGGAGTTTGATTGAACACATGAGAACACACACAGGTGAAAAACCATTTAGTTGTTCAGTGTGCGGCAAAAGCTTTTCTGTTAAGAGCACTTTTATTGAACACATGAGAATACACACAGGTGAAAAACCTAATAAGTGTTCACTTTGTGGCAAAAGCTTTTCTGTTAGGAGCAAATTGACTCGACACATGAGAACACACACTGGAGAAAAAACATTTAGTTGTTCAGTGTGCTGTAAAAGGTTCCCACGTAATGCAGACGCAGTAAAACACATAAGAACACACAAGGGAAAATAAACAATTAGCTGTTTAGTTTGTGGTATGTTGCTCATATGTGACGACATCCACCCTACCCAGGACCTCCTCACTGCTTCTTTCACAAATATCTGAGGTATTCATACAAACTTGGATTATTTGGAGCATAATCTTATCTACTCATGACCCCATGTCTTCTCTGTATCTGAAACCTTCCTGAACAGTAAGATAGATGATGCTTCAAGTGCTTGGTTACTCCTTCTTCAGTCCAGGGACCTGGGGCCTCATGTGTCAAGTTTGTGCACGCTCAAAAACCTGCACTACACCCTTTTTCACTACAAAGTTGAGATGTATCAAAACTGACGTTGACGCATAAGTGATGCTGGGTAACTGTTTGCATAACAAACTGACAACTTTTACTCCTCAGACTGATTGATGTGCAAATCAGAGACATATGAACAATTAACCTCCAACACCCACAACCCAACCCCCACCTCCCTCGACATTCGGGCATAACAGGTTCAATCCAGCCCGTGAGATAAGTTTGCGAAGTGTAAAATTCAGCTGCATTTTTAATGAAAGAAACTGCTGTTCTAATTGTGTCCACTGGATGTCGCAATAGCAATTCTCTTAGGCAAGCAAATAGTTTATACTGGGGCGAGCAAGTATACCAAGCAAAAGGTACACAGTAAAGTGTGACTCCTCCCCCTCGACCCAACATAAAACAGGAGTAAAATAAGCAATCAATAACCCCACTTAAAATGCAGCATGAGACACTGCACACTTATATAGTTCTGTGAAAATGATTGTCTTCTGTGCAAATGTAAAGAAAGTGAACAGTGTGTGATTTACTGCAATACTGTCAGTCTTTGAACTTTTTATTTGTGCTTTGTTGAAATTGTTCACACATTGCACAGCTTTTATTTTTCTATCAATACACATTATGTCTAGAAGACAGGAAGTAACTAAACACTCTTGAATAGTTTCTACCTCAGTTTGTATGGTTTGTTGAGTTAGCACAGGATTAATATGTAGAAATGACAAATGAGGTAGTTGATACATATAGAATAGTTTTTATTCATGCTTTTTTGTATTTTGTTCAATCCTAGATGGGTTGTGACTTAAAGTTTAATTGCTTTGTAGAAACACTGAGATTAAGTCTAAATTCATTTTGTTCTTTAAGGTGTTTTTGAAAATGCACCATTTTTTTCCTCTAAATGTTTAACTAGCTTGAAGTGTTTTGTCAAGATGATTATTTGTGATATGTACATTTTCAGAATGTGCTTGTTCTATTTTGGGCCGAAGTAAAATAAAGAAAACAATCTGAAGTTGTCATAGTCGTATTTTTAAGTCATCATGCCATGATTTTAGCCGTCCCGCCCACGTGGAAATAGATTTTCCTCCATGCGGCCCCTGAGCTAAAATGAGTTTGACACCCCTGCTGTAATGTGACTCATGTGAGCAGGTTACTGTATAAACACATTTTGTTATAAGTTATAAAAATGTGTTCAGTTCTCAGAGACACATCAATGTCAGTGTAGCTGCTGACAGAAGCAACATGTATATTTGATATATAATGTCATAGGTGGTGAGAATAAATAAATACAATGCATAAAGATAAGTTCATATTGTACACATAATGTGATTAAAAAGGTATTTCCTTGGGTTAATTCATGCAAGTTTATTTTAACTTTATTTTTGTTACAAACCCATGTCAATTGAGTGGGGAATATAATTTGGTCACGTTGTTGGGGGGACAATTAATATGTGAGGGAATTAAGGAAGCAGCATGAGACGACAAGTGTTTGATGTGGAAGACGTTAATGGAGTCTCGGATTGAAAATAAACTTTGTTCCCTTGGAGTTTATGAGGCCAACGAGGTATGATTACTTCTGATATGTTTGTGACATATATGTGTTTTCTTTTTTGGATGTCAGACTAATTGTAAGTTCTGTTTGATTATTTTATTAGTTTCACACTTTTACAAGACTTATTTTGTGAAACAACTTGCTGTTTGCTTGAACCCACTAAAAGACAACATTGTCAATTTTTGTTTAATTTCTATCTCCAAAGTATTTTGATATCAAAAATGTTTTCGCCATAAGGAGCACTTCAATTATGAGCCCGAAATGTAAGAAAAGATTAAAAGGTCCGCTAATTATTTAAAAAGTATTTTATTTTTTAAAGTGCAGTTGTCGATCGGAAGTCGCACACTTCTGGCGCATGCGCAAACACATCGAAAGCGGAAAGTCCAAGATGGCGGACTAAGCGGCGT
Source organism: Nerophis lumbriciformis (assembly GCF_033978685.3). Lineage (NCBI taxonomy): Eukaryota > Metazoa > Chordata > Actinopteri > Syngnathiformes > Syngnathidae > Nerophis > Nerophis lumbriciformis. The sequence goes on along the minus strand of NC_084567.2, from coordinate 6,477,824 downwards.
GGCTTTCCGGAGAAGTTTCACATTTACGATCTTATAGATAAAAAAATAGCATCAAATACCTCAACTATTCACCTTTTCTTAAGCCCACCAAACGGACTTTGAGTGTGGAGCGATTGTGTGTTATGTGAAGTGAAGATTGAAGACGTGATAGAAGATGGACGACTACTGCTATGCTAAGATGGCGACGTCCGCTAAAAGAGAAGATGAAAGAGAATCAGCGCCACCAACGGAGAACAATCTGAAAAGCGAAGATGAAGGTGAGTGTGTTGCGTTCCCTCATTTGAAAGCTGTTTGAATTCCAAGCCCTAAAAATAGAAATTTGCCGACTTTGTTGAACAATGTAAACAAAGAACCTCGATCCAAAATGTCTGAAATGTCTGTTAGAAGTTAGTAGCAGTAGTAAACAGTAGGCAAGCAACGATACTTGATATAATCCTGCGTGAATCCGCCTTTATTGACCGTCATCCTGTGTGTGTGTGTTTGTGTACGTGTGTGTGTGTGTGCGAAACCTCCTGTTCCACGGTCACGACGTAATTAATGTCCAATCAGCGTTGTGCCACTTTCCCTTACGCAGCTCGCATACCTGCCAACTACTCCGGTTTTCCCGTAATTAGTACGGTTTTCATCAACCTATTCCGGGTTACGGTTGCAGTGATAAAAAAATACGGTTTTTCATTAATTAAATTTTTTTTTTTTTTTTAAGTTTTATTCACGAAATCGCGTATCAACAATGACAATCGACACTGCTTCCTGTAACTTCCTATCGAGCCATTCCGAATGCCATGCGCGAGGCTATTTATAGCACCGCTGCCAAGCACGAGGCACCTGTTGCCATTGTTTCCAAACGAGCGAACGATCATGGAATCAGCCGGAGAAAAATCGCAAACGAGTCTTAAACTGAAAAGAAAACTGCAGTCATTCCGGCAAGAATATTCAAAAGCCTATCCGGGAATAATTATCCGTTCCAAAAAGGGTGAAAACTACGCGAATTGCACCTTGTGCAGACAAGATTTTTCGATCGGACACGGAGGAATTAGCGATGTAAAAGACCACGTTGGGACAAAAAAACACAAGTCTAATGCCGTTGCTAGCGATACAAGTGGAAAACTTTCAACGTTTTTCGTCGCCCAAACAGATTCTTTGGATGTGATAAATGCCGAAGTTTTATTTACGGAGGCAATAATTGAGCATGGACTTCCAACCCTAACCCTAGAAAAGTGATGGTTTTAGCAACATTTTAACCTGTCTGAATGCTAATAATCATTTTGCGTGGACCCTGGCTACTAGGTTTTTCTGATTTCAAAAGTTGGCAGGTATGCAGCTCGGAAGTGCAACCCAGCAACGGCGCCGATCACGTGCGTGCTTTGGGGCTCGAGCACCTACGGACAACGCCGAGCACCCACGTGGGATTGATGGCAACTTTAAAGGCCTACTGAAATGATTTTGTTTTATTTAAACGGGGATAGCAGATCCATTCTGTGTGTCATACTTGATCATTTTGCGATATTGCCATATTTTTGCTGAAAGGATTTAGTATCGAACAACGACGATAAAGTTCGCAACTTTTGGTCGCTGATTTAAAAAAAAGCCTTGCCTGTACCGGAAGTAGCGTGACGTCACAAGTTGAAAGTCTCCTCACATTTCCCCATTGTTTACACCAGCAGCGAGAGCGATTGGGACCAAGAAAGCGACGATTACCCCATTAATTTGAGCCAGGATGAAAGATTCGTGGATGAGGAACGTGAGAGTGAAGGACTAGAGTGCAGTGCAGGACGTATATTTTTTTGCTCTGACCGTAACTTAGGTACAAAGGCTCATTGGATTCCACACTTTCTCCTTTTTCTATTGTGGATCACAGATTTGTATTTTAAACCACTTCGGGGATACTATATCCTCCTGAAAATGAGAGTCGAGGACGCGAAATGGACATTCACAGTGACTTTTATCTCCACGACAATACATCGGTGAAGCATTTTAGCTACGGAGCTAACGTGATAGCATCGTGCTTAAATGCAAATAGAAACAAAAGAAATAAGCCCCTGACTGGAAGGATATACAGAATATCAACAATACTACCAAACTCTGTACCTGTAACCACACGGTTAATGCTGTGCCGCCTGGCGGGCGTTGTAGCTTTCGACGACACCCTGGCCGCCATCAGAATCGGCAAGAAGCATATATTTCCCCAAAGTTACGTACGTGACATGCACATAGCGACACGCACATACGGGCAAGCGATCAAATGTTTGAAAGACAAAGCTGTAGTCACGGTAGCGCGTCTGCTATCCAACTCAAAGTCCTCCTGGTTGTGTTGCTGCAGCCGCCGCTAATACACGATCCCACCTACAGCTTTCTTCTTTGCTGTCTCCATTGTTCATTGAACAAATTGCAAAAGAGTCACCAACACAGATGTCCGGAATACTGTGGAATTTTGCGATGAAAACAGAGCTGTTTGTATTGGGATAAAATGGTGTCTGAATACTTCTGCTTCAACCCGTGACGTCACGCTCAAACATCATCATACCTAGACGTTTTCAACCGGAAGTTTCCCGGGAAATTTAAAATAGCACTTTATAAGTTAACACGGCCGTATTGGCATGTGTTGCAATGTTAAGATTTCATCATTGATATATAAACTATCAGACTGCATGGTCGGTAGTAGTGGCTTTCAATAGGCCTTTAAATTAATTCTTAGATAAATCATTCTTGTTGTTGTTAAATTTGCGGCGAGTTTGGTCCGTTTTACACAATAAAGATGTCACAAATCATCATACTTGCCAACTCTGAGACCTCCAAAATCGGGGGGGTGGGGGGCCTGGTCGGGGGTGGGGCGGGAGGCGTGGTTGGGGGCGGGGCGTGGTTAAGAGGGGAGGAGTATATTTACAGCTAGAATTCACCAAGTCAAGTATTTCATATATATATATATATATATATATATATATATATATATGAAGAAATACTTGACTTTCAGTGAACTATATAAATATATTTATTTTATTTTTTATATATACATAAAATAAATACTTGAATTTCAGTGTTCATTTATTTACACATATACACACACATAACACTCATCTACTCATTGTTGAGTTAAAGGGGAACATTATCACAATTTCAGAAGGGTTGAAACCATTAAAAATCAGTTCCCAGTGACTTATTTTGTTTTTCGAAGTATTTTTTCGAAATTGTACCCATCACGCAATATCCCTAAAAAAAGCTTAAAGTGCCTGATTTTAACCATCGTTATATACACCCGTCCATTTTCCTGTGACGTCACAGTGAAGCCAACACAAACAAACATGGCGGATAGATTAGCAAGGTATAGCGACATTAGCTCGGATTCAGACTCGGATTTCAGCGGCTTAAGCGATTCAACAGATTAGGCATGTATTGATGGTTGTAGTGTGGAGGCAGGTAGTGAAAACGAAATTGAAGAAGAAACTGAAGCTTTTGAGCCATATCGGTTTGAACCGTATGCAAGCGAAAACGACGAAAACGACACGACAGCCAGCGACACGGGAGAAAGCGAGGACGAATTCGGCGATCGCCTTCTAACCAACGATTGGTATGTGTTTGTTTGGCATTAAAGGAAACTAACAACTATGAACTAGGTTTACAGCATATGAAATACATTTGACAACAACATGCACTTTGAGAGTGCAGACAGCCCATTTCAGGCGCGCTAAGAACATATATTTTTCCACGATTTCAGCACTCAGGTTAACCATACCTAAATAGACACAAAATACTGCATTACACAAGACTACCCGAATGTACTCGAATGATTGAAAAAAATAAATGTTTTTAAGCTAAATTATTGGTAAACACAGTTTATGTATAATAATTTATGTAAAACCGCAAGTAATGAATAAAGTTTTCATCAATTAATATATTCTGTAGACATACCCTCATCCGCTCTCTTTTCCTGAAAGCTGATCGGTCCAGTTTTGGAGTTGATGTCAGCATCTGCTTTGAGTGTCGCAGGATATCCACACATTCTTGCCATCTCTGTCGTAGCATAGCTTTCGTCGGTAAAGTGTGCGGAACAAACGACTGACCATTTCGTCGGCTTTCCCCACACCCTCGTATTTTGAACAAATTTCGTCCAATTTCTTGCCACTTTCGCATCTTTGGGCCACTGGTGCAACTTGAATCCGTCCCTGTTCGTGTTGTTACACCCTCCGACAACACACCGACGAAAGTGAGAAAATGGCGGATTGCTTCCCGATGTGACGTCACGTTGTGACGTCATCGCTCCGAGAGCGAATAATAGAAAGGCGTTTAATTCGCCAAAATTCACCCATTTAGAGTTCGGAAATCGGTTAAAAAAATATATGGTCTTTTTTCTGCAACATCAAGGTATATATTGATGCTTACATAGGTCTGGTTATCATGTTCCTCTTTAACAGTACACCTACTTTGAGACAAGAGCTATAGTGATGCATGCTTGGTTATGGTTTAAAGTCATATCCAACAATTGCGACATCAACTTTTTACTGTCAACTGAGTTTTGTTTTTTAATGATTTCTGCTGGTGGTGTGCCTCTGGATTTTTTCAATGCAAAAAATATGCCTTGGCTCAAAAAAGGTTGAAAAACACTGATCTACTGTATCTGTAGGAGCCACTTAAGGCATCCTTATTTTTGTGTTGGCATTACTTTCTTTTGTCACTAAGTGGCGGGATTTTTGGTTGAGCAGTGCATGGGGGAAGGCATATGTAGGAGCACAGGTGAGCCAAACAAGGAAGGACTCAGGTGTGGGAACACAAACCGTTCTTACCAACAGCAGACAGCAACAGGCAGGAGAACATATAACACAATATCACTGCAATAATCCCTGGTGGTCTAGTGGTTAGGATTCGGCGCGCTCACCGCCGCGGCCCGGGTTCGATTCCCGGTCGGGGAACCACCTCCCTTCATATGCAATGTTTGCTACTGCGTGGCTCCTACAGTATCAAATGACGGACACAATTCCACCAAAAGTTCAGTTCCCTTTTAATTCCAGTCTACATAAGTCACTTTGGAGACATTTTCAATTGTGGTCATTTGCTCAAATCTTATGTTCGTCAAAGCATTTTTTTTAATGGTCAATAATCCTGTGGACAAGAAAGACTGTCAGTGTTTGTAGGTGCCGAACCCCAAGATGCAGAGAAGGCGGAAGGCATTGTGCGAGAAAACATGATTTAATTAAACACTATGGCAAAAAGGCGCGCACAAGGCGGAGAACAAACTTGGCTATGAACTAAAATAGCACGGAGGCTAACTGTGGACAAGAAACAAAAACACTTACTGTGACACGAAGGAACTAGGACATGAGCAGAGTGAAACAAAAGTAGACAGAGCTACAACGACAAGTATTAAGACAGGTAGTAATGACAATGACAATAATCCAGCAGTGACTGGAGGGTAGGGCAGGTATAAATAGCAGGTGGCTGATTGACACCAGGTGTGGACAGGTGCCAATCAGCCACAGCTGAGAGGACACAGCACTCAGGGAGACAAACAGGAAACAGAACCAAAACAAGAGCGCTGACAGGAAATACTACACACACAGAGGAAAAACTAAAACACAACCAAACTGTCAGGGGAAAGCCTGACAAAGACGGTTTCAGAATATTTGATCAAGGAAAATTGCTCGGGTAATTTGTACATATCGAGGGTGTTTTTGTGTTCCTCAGATGTCCAGCAGCTGATCGGTCATCCAGAAGAAGTTTCCCCTCAGTTAGGAGGGAGCTCCACTTTGAAGCAGGAGACTCCACAACCACCCTGCATTAAAAAGGAAGAGGAGGAACTCTGCATCACTCAGGAGGGAGAGTGTCTTCTAGGACGAGAGGAAGCTGATTACACCAAGTTTCCACTGAGTATTCTCTCTGTGAAGACTGAAGATGATGAAGAGAAACCACAAGTAGACAACCTCTTAACTCCACTATCAGATAGTGAGACTGAAGACGAGGTTGAAGAACCTTTGAGCAACAGAACCAACTCTGAAGGTGATATGAAGACACACACTGACAACAAACACTTGATTATTTCAAAAAGAAGGAGTAAACACATTTGAGCTGTTCAGAGATAGGGTGAGAAGCTCTGCCATCCGGGGGGAGCTCAAAGTAAAGCCGCTGCTCCTCCATATCGAGAGGAGCCAGATGAGGTGGTTCGGGCATCTGGTCAGGATGCCACCCGAACGCCTCCCTCGGGAGGTGTTTCGGGCACGTCCGACCGGTAGGAGGCCACGGGGAAGACCCAGGACACGTTGGGAAGACTATGTCTCCCGGCTGGCCTGGGAACGCCTCGGGATCCACCGGGAGGAGCTGGACGAAGTGGCTGGGGAGAGGGAAGTCTGGGCTTCCCTGCTTAGGCTGCTGCCCCCGCGACCCGACCTCGGATAAGCGGAAGAAGATGGATGGATGGATGGATGGATGGATGGAGTCCCTTCTTTCATGAAGACAAGAGTTTGTGCTAAAAGATTTACTAAAAAAAGCCATTAAAACACATACAGGAGAACAAATATTTAATTGATGAGTGGCCACATTTTTTTTGCCTAATGCGGCCCCCAAGTCAAACAAGTTAAGACACCCCTGAGCTAAACAGACTCAATAACCCCATGGTCATGTTTTGGTGAATTTAATGAGGAATTTATGAAACTGAAACAATACAAAAAGAATGGCATTATAAGTTAAAAATACTAACACAGACACTCGTAGACGTGTTAGAATACTAGCTAATTACAATGCGATAGCACATACAAATATGTATGAAAGCACACCTACGGACGTTACAAATGGGACGGATTAGTAAGTATAAACCCTTTTAATTATATTGTAAAACTTCCAAATGTTGCTTGGAGTGAGGAATGAAAAATCCACACAGGTAGAAACACTATGGACTGCGAGAAGATGGAACGGCACCACTTCTTCCAGTTGAAAGCACTAAATGGAAGGACACTGCAGCACCTGTAGTGAGCGAACTCATCCAAAAGATGGTGCCATAGCACAAACAATAACACACCTTTTCAATTATTAGTTTATTTGGTTTTATTATTTGCGTTATGGCCGTCAGCGAAGAAAAACCCATAAATTAGCCGCACTGTTTTATTAGCCACTGGGTTCAAAGTAGGTTTGTCCCGATACCAATATTTTGGTGCCGGTACCAACATTATTTCAATACTTTTCGGTATTTTTCTAAATAAAGGGGACCACAAAAAATGGCATAATTGGCTTTATTTTAACAAAAATCTTAGGGTACATTAAAGGGGAACATTATCACAATTTCAGAATGGTTAAAACCATTAAAAATCAGTTCCCAGTGGCTTATTTTATTTCTCGAAGTTTTTTTTTCTAAATTTTACCCATAACGCAATATCTCTAAAAAAAGCTTCAAAGTGCCTGATTTTAACCATCGTTATATACACCCGTCCATTTTCCTGTGACGTCACATAGTGAAGCCAACACAAACAAACATGGCGGAAAGAACAGCAAGATATAGCGACATTAGCTCGGATTCAGACTCGGATTTCAGCGGCTTAAGCGATTCAATAGATTACGCATGTATTGAAACGGATGGTTGTAGTGTGGAGGCAGGTAGCGAAAACGAAATTGAAGAAGAAACTGAAGCTATTGAGCCATATCGGTTTGAACCGCATGCAAGCGAAACCGACGAAAACGACACGACAGCCAGCGACACGGGAGAAAGCGAGGACGAATTCGGCGATCGCCTTCTAACCAACGATTGGTATGTGTTTGTTTTTAAGTGTTGTAATGTTTTTAAGTTAAATTATTGGTAAACACAGTTTATGTATTATAATTTACGTAAAACTGCGAGTAATGAATAAAGTTTTCATCAATTAATATATTCTGTAGACATACCCTCATCCGCTCTCTTTTCCTGAAAGCTGATCTGTCCAGTTTTGGAGTTGATGTCAGCAGGCCAGGGAAGCTAGGGTCGATATTCTTCTCTTGATCATCTTCGGTGGCATAAGGGACGGTGTGAGCCAAGACATCCAGGGGGTTTAGCTCGCTCGTCTGCGGGAACAAACTGCCGCCATTGCTTGCCGTGCTACCGAGGTCCTTTGTCCCTGAATTGCTCACACACTCCGGCAGACTCAATGGGGGTCTGGCGGCAGATTTCTTTGACTTTATCGTTGGAAATGCATCTGCTTTGAGTGTCGCAGGATATCCACACATTCTTGCCATCTCTGTCGTAGCATAGCTTTCGTCGGTAAAGTGTGCGGAACAAACAACTGACCATTTTGTCGGCTTTCCCCACAGCCTCGTATTTTGAACAAATTTCGTCCAATTTCTTGCCACTTTCGCATCTTTGGGCCACTGGTGCAACTTGAATCCGTCCCTGTTCGTGTTGTTACACCCTCCGACAACACACCGACGAAAGTGAGAAAATGGCGGATTGCTTCCCGATGTGATGTCAGGTTGTGACGTCATCGCTCTGAGAGCGAATAATAGAAAGGCGTTTAATTCGCCAAAATTCACCCATTTAGAGTTCGGAAATCGGTTAAAAAAATATATGGTCTTTTTTCTGCAACATCAAGGTATATATTGACGCTTACATAGGTCTGGTGATAATGTTCCCCTTTAAACATGTTTATTATCGCAAGTTTGTCCTTAAATAAAATAGTGAACATACTAGACAACTTGTCTTTTAGTAGTAAGTAAACAAACAAAGACTCCTAATTAGTCTGCTGACGTATGCAGTAACATATTGTGTCATTTTCCATTCTATTATTTTGTCAACATTATGAGGGACAAGTGGTAGAAAATTAATTATTAATCTACTTGTTCATTTACTGTTAATATCTGCTTACTTTCTCTTGGAACATGTTCTATCTACACTTCTGTTGAAATGTAATAAGCACTTATTCTTCTGTTGTTTGATACTTTACATTAGTTGTGGATGATACCACAAATTTGGGTATCAATCCGATATCAAGTAGTTACAGGATCATACATTGGTCATATTCAAAGTCGTATTTCCTGAGTTTATAAACATAATATGAATTTTAAAAAAACCAAAGAAGATGTTGTGGTGCCAAAAAATATCGACGTAAGCATAGTAGTATCGACTAGATACGCTCCTGTACTTGGTATCATTACAGTGGATGTCCGGTGTAGATCCACCAATGGCGTTTGTTTACATTGTGACGCCGGTGAGTTACGGCGTGTAGTGAAGCATGTTTAGCTATTCCTTGTCCTCCTGTGACAATATAAGAAACTTACTTAATTTGTCGCCATGGAGGCGAGGATTAGTGATTTAGAAGTAGCTAAAACATTGCTGACAGCGGCCAGCTAGCCATGTCTTAAAGCACCTCTTCCTGAGGGCGTTTCAGTGTTATAACTTCACCTTTATCTTTAGTTTTTTAGCCAAAATGCGTCCGTTCTCCCTTTTCTGTCTACACACCGTGTCTGCTTGTAAGTACTCCGTGTGTGTGCGCTGCCGAACATGCTCGTCTGCTCGTAAACAAGCAATGACTTGATGTGACGACGACAGGGGGGTTGCGGATGGGAACATTTCAGACGCAGTATAGTACTGAATAGGGATGTCCCGATCCAGGTTTTTGCACTTCCGATCCGATACCGATATTGTTTTTGCATTTCCGATCCGATACCGATACTGACCGATACTGGCCTATCCGAGCATGTATTAAAGTTTAAAGTTATTTAGCATACTTAGTTGTCAGAATCATGTTGAAAAGGGTTTTAGTACTCTTGATAACAACTAGCCAGCTGAATTAGGGGAGTTTGAATAATACACAATGGTTGGTAACAAGAAACTGACTTGTTTATTCAAGGAAAAACACAAAATAGACAAAATTATACATGACAAACAGAAATGGCATCATTGAACTAGGGCTGGGCGATATGGCCTTTTTTTAATATTGCAATATTTTAAGGCCATATTGCGATACACAATATATATCTTGATATTTTGCCTTAGCCTTGAATGAACACTTGATGCATATAATCACAGCAGTATGATGATTCTATGTGTTTTGATTTATTGAGACTTTTATTAGTAGGTTGCACAGTGAAGTACATATTCCGTACAATTGACCACTAAATGGTAACACCCCAATAAGTTTTTCAACTTGTTTAAGTCGGGGTCCACTTAAATTGATTCATGATACAGATATATACTATCAGATATATACTATCATCATAATACAGTCATCACACAAGATAATCACATTGAATTATTTACATTATGTATAATCCAGGGTGTGGAGGGTAAGTGTCAAAAAGACAGCCAAAAGAGTTTGATATGAGAATAAATCTAAAGTTAAAATATAGGGTAGAAATGCACCCATTTGCAGGAAATGTAGTCTTGATTTTCAACATTTTCTTTCAAGGCTTGCATGTCTACATTAAAAGATTCTTCTTCATACTGCATTAATATATGCTACTTTTAAACTTTCATGCAGAGAAGGAAATCACAACAAAAAAAAAATCACACATTTTTTCATATGGTGTTTATGTGGAAATTTTTGCCTCGGCATTTTGATGGTGTGGGCGTGTGGCACCGAATGGAGATAAGCGTCTCGACAGACGTCACAATATTTGAACAATGATGACGAAAACTGTTTTCTCTGTCGTGTCCGTGTGTCAAAAATTGTTATGCGCTTATTTTTTTTATTTGATTTTGTGCGTGGCATAGATTTGCTATGCGCAGAGGACGCTTAAACAGTGCGCAATTGCACAGGCGCGCACCTTAGAGGGAGCGTTGCTCGCACGGCTGCGCTAGCATCACAGCTAACGTTAGCCATGCTGCTACCTCTCTGCTCGGGGAGGACGTATACGTATGTGACGTATGTCGTGAGAGTATGTGACGTGTGTAGGAAGGTGCACTAGCTGTCTGTGAGAGGGAGACACAGGAAAGAGTCAGAAGAGCCTGTCGTGTAATGCCAGCAGCTAAAATCAACTGCGTCAGAATTCACAGACCTGTGGATGTGTTGAAGGTGTGCTGGAAAATGCGGAACGGAAATTAGGGAGCAGCAGAAAAGTGGAATGTATTATTTAAATCGGTGCGTTGGAAAACACGGACCGGAGTTTTTTTTTAAAACTGGATCTGGATCGGCATTTTCCCATGCCTTGCCGATACGCAATTTTTGGCAAATATCGGCAGCCGATCCGATCCAAATATCGGATCGGGACATCCCTAGTACTGAATATGATTTATTAGTATCGCGGTACTATACTAATACCGGTATACCGTACAACCTTAGTTCAAAGTGTAGGAAGAAATTAGCGGTTATTGTCCGGAATTTACAGTATGTACACTCGATGACAGTAATAATTCATTGGCCAAAATGTGTTAAAAACGCAATTCAAATATTCCATTTTATTTCATTTCATTTCATTCATTGCAATTTCACATAAAGAAAGTCCCTTACTTCTTCACTGTTGACTTCTTAAAAATAGATATTACATTGTTGGAAAAAGTTTTGCTATATATTTCCATATTGAATGTTTTCCCCAAAGCTGGTTTGTAGTATCCTGAAGTCCGTCAAAATGTTTTCTATTTTCTGTTATTCTAGCGACACTTGTCCGAGTCTAAGCCAAGTCATGTAAACATTGATCCATCATTCTGGCAAGGCACCAAATGAATGGCCATAAAACACCACACACTCATACAATACATCAGGGGTGTCAAACCAAAATACAGAGTGGGCCAAAATTTAAAACTGAACAAAGCCGCGGGCCAAGGTTGAACAAATTAACCTTTTAATAGGGACCCAAACAAGTTTTGCATTGAATATTGAACAAGCAAGGCTTATATAACTTTATAGTGACATGCAAAATCGAGTTTCAAATAATAATAATAATTAAAAAATATCAGTGGCATATCAAATACAATTTAAATAAATATTTAATGGCTCTTTTCTATTTGCAGCCTTCTGAGGTAAATATCAAAATAAACTTTTTCCACAGGCTAATAATAAATTTGAAAATAAAATAACAATAATGAATGAATCAAACATTCAAGCTTTGTAGTAGCAAGAGAAAGTGCATGAATACCATATTTTCCGCACTATAAGGCGCACCGGATTATTAGCCGCACCTTCTATGAATTACATATTTCATAATTTTGTCCACCAATAAGCCGCCCCGGACTATAAGCCGCGCCTACGCTGCGCTAAAGTGAATGTCAAAAAAACGCTGCGCTAAAGTGAATGTCAAAAAAACAGTCAGATAGTTCAGTCAAACTTTAATAATATATTGAAAACCAGCGTTCTAACAACTCTGTCCCAAAATGTACGCAAATGTGCAATCACAAACATAGTAAAATTCAAAATGGTGTAGAGCAATAAATAGCAACATAATGTTGCTCGAACGTTAATGTCACAACACACAAAATAAACATAGCGCTCACCTTCTGAAGTTATTCTTCATTCGTAAATCCTTCGAATTCTTCGTCTTCGGTGTCCGAATTGAAAAGTTGCGCAAGCGTGGGTTCCAAAATGGCCGGCTCCGTCTCTTCGAAGTCATCGGATTCAGTGTCGCTGTTGTTGTGCAGCAGTTCTGTGAATCCTGCCTTCCGGAAAGCTCGGACCACAGTTGTGACCGAAATATCTGCCCAGGCATTTACAATCCACTGGCAGATGTTGGCGTATGTCGTCCGGCGCTGTCTGCCCGTCTTAGTGAAGGTGTGTTCGCCTTCGGTCATCCATTTTTCCCACGCCGTTCGCACTCGTGATTTGAATGCCCTGTTGACACCAATATCCAGCGGTTGGAGTTCTTTGGTTAATCCACCCGGAATGACGGCGAGTGTTGTATTTGTGTGCTTCACTTGTTTTTTGACACCATCTGTGATGTGGGCGCGCATAGAGTCGTATATCAACATGGACGGAGCAGCGTGAAAAAAGCCACCCGGCCTCTTCGCGTAAACTTCCCTTAACCACTCGCTCATCTTTTCTTCATCCATCCATCCCTTCGAGTTAGCTTTTATGATGACGCCGGCTGGAAAGGTCTCTTTTGGCAAGGTCTTCCTTTTGAATATCACCATGGGAGGAAGTTTCTGGCCATTAGCATGGCAAGCTAGAACCACAGTGAAGGACGACTTCTCATTCCCTGTGGTGCGAATATTCACCGTACGTGCTCCCGTTGTATCAACAGTGCGGTTCACAGGAATATCAAAAGTCAGTGGAACCTCGTCCATGTTGATAATGTTCTCTGGCCGGATCTTTTTTTCCGCTATCTTCTTTTTACAATATGCACGGAAAGTAGCCAGCTTTTCTTTAAAGTCGTTAGGCAGTTGCTGTGAAATAGTGGTCCGTGTGCGGATGGAGAGATTGCGTCTTTTCATAAACCGGAAACACCAAGAAGCACCACCTTTAAAATCATCCAGGTGAAGTTCGCTTGCTAGCGTTGTTGCCTTCATTCGAATAGTGATGGTGCTGACACTTCTGCTTGCTGCTCTCTGCTCAACAACCCACTGTTCGAGTTCGTCCTCCAACTGTTGCCATCGTGCTTTGTTCCCTCGGAAACTCTGTTTTGTCTTCTTTACCTGGCGCAGGTCATCTTCTTGCTTCCTCCACCTACGCACCATTGATTCATTTATGTTATATTCTCTTGCTGCTGCTCTATTTCCGTGTTCTTCGGCATGACTTATTGCCTTAAGTTTAAATTCTGCGTTATAAGCGTGTCGTTTAGTAGGAGCCATTTTGTAGTCTGGTCTTTACAGATGTAGACACACAAAGGAAATGAAACGAAATATCCGCGCGCTTCTTTTTCTTCCGGGGGCGGGCGGTAGCGCTTCCTGTTCTATGGGGGCGGGTGCTTACCTTGGCGGTTGCTTGCGTAGAAGAAGAAGCACTTCCTGTTCTACCGGGAAAAAAGATGGCGGCTGTTTACCGAAGTTGCGAGATCGAAACTTTATGAAAATGAATCGTAATAAAGCGCACCGGGTTATAAGGCGCACTGTTAGCTTTTGAGAAAATTTGTGGTTTTTAGGTGCGCCTTATAGTGCGGAAAATACGGTAAAACGTTAATTATTGCTCAGTTTGCTACACAGATTTGCATTGAATATTGAACAAGCAGTGCTTATATAACTTAATAGTGCAAAATCAACTTTCAAAAAACAAACGAAAAAACGTCAATCGTATATTAAAGGGCTACTGAAATGCGATGTTCTTATTTAAACGGGGATAGCAGGTCCATTCTATGTGTCATACTTGATCATTTCGCGATATTGCCATATTTTTGCTGAAAGGATTTAGTAGAGAACATCGACGATAAAGTTCACAACTTTTGGTCGCTGATAAAAAAGCCTTGCCTGTACCGGAAGTAGCAGACGATATACGTGTGACATCACAGGTTGTGGAGCTCCTCACGTCTGCACATTGTTTACAATCATGGCCACCAGCAGCGAGAGCGATTCGGACCGAGAAAGCGACAATTTCCCCATTAATTTGAGCGAGGATGAAAGATTTGTGGATGAGGAAAGTGAGAGTGAAGGACTAGAGGGCAGTGGGAGCGATTCAGATAGGGAATATGCTGTGAGAGGCGGGTGGGACCTGATATTCAGCTGGGAATGACTAAAACAGTAAATAAACTCAAGACATATATATACTCTATTAGCCACAACACAACCAGGCTTATATTTAATATGCCACAAATTAATCCCGCATAACAAACACCTCCCCCCTCCCGTCCATATAACCCGCCAATACAACTCAAACACCAGAGTTTGACACCCATGTGTGTAAAGTGTGTTTGTGTTGTTTGTGTCTTGCAGACGTCCAGCAGCTGATCGATAATCCAGAAGAAGTTTCCCCTCAGTTAGGGGGGAGCTCCACTTTGAAGCAGGAGACTCCACAACCACCCTGCATTAAAAAGGAAGAGGAGGAACTCTGCATCACTCAGGAGGGAGAGTGTCTTCTAGGACGAGAGGAAGCTGATTACACCAAGTTTCCACTGAGTATCCTCTCTGTGAAGACTGAAGATGATGAAGAGAAACCACAAGTAGACAACCTCTTAGTTCCTCTATTAGATAGTGAGGCTGAAGAGGAGATTAAAGTTACTTTGAGCAGCGATACAGACTGTGAAGGTGAAGAGAAACCACAAGTAGACAACCTCTTAGCTCCACTATCAGAAAGCGATTCTGAAGACGGGTTTGAGGAACCGTTGAGCCGCGATCCAGACTGGGAAGGTGACATGAGGACTCACACTGACAACAAACAGCCTGAATGCGCTAACAAAAAGAGAGGTAAAAAAAGTTTCAGCTGCTCAATTTGTGCGAACAGCTTTACAAGAAAGAGCCATTTGACTCAACACATGAAAACACACGCCGGAGAGAAAACATTTAAGTGCTCAGTTTGTGGTAAAATCTTTGTTTCCAGAGGAGGTTTGAACAAACACCTAATGACGCACACTGGACTAAAACCATTTAATTGTTCAGTATGCAGTAAAAGCTTTTCTTATCACAGCAGTTTGACTGAACACATGAGAACACACACAGGAGAAAAACCATTTAAATGCTCAGTTTGTGATAAACGTTTTTCTCAAAAAACCAATTTGACAAAACACATGAGATTACACACAGGAGAAAAAAAATTCACTTGCTCGGTTTGTGGTAAGAGCTTTTCTTATAAGAGCAATTTGACACAACACATGAGAACACACACAGGAGAGAAAGGATTTGATTGCTCAGTTTGTAGTAAAAGCTTTTTGCTAAAGAGCAATTTGACAAAACATATGAGAACACACACTGGGGAGAAACGATTTAATTGTTCAGTTTGTGGTAAAAGCTATTCGCAAAAGAATGGTCTGACTCCACACATGAGAACGCACACAGGAGAGAAACCATTTAATTGCCCAGTTTGTGGTAAAATTTATGTTTCCAGACAAGGTTTGACTCAACACATAATGACACACACAGGACTTAAACCATTTAATTGTTCAGTTTGTGGTAAAGGTTTTACTCAGAAGAGCAATTTGAATGAACACATGAGAACACACACAGGAGAAAAACCATATAACTGCTCAGTTTGTGGTAAAAGATTCTGTCAAAAATCCAATTTGGCAAAACACCTGAGCTCACACACTGGAGACAAAAAATGTATCTGCTCAGTTTGTGGTAAAAGCTTTTCTCTTAAGTGCAATTTGACCCAACACTTGAGAACACACACAGGAGAGAAACCATATAATTGCTCAGTTTGTGGCAAAAGCTTTTTGCAAAAGAGCGCTTTGACGCCGCACATGAGAACGCACACAGGAGAAAAACCATTTAGTTGCTCTGTCTGCGGTAAAATCTTTGTTTCCAAAAAAGGTTTGACAAATCACAAAATGACACACACTGGACTTAAACCATTTTATTGTTCAGTTTGTGGTAAAAGCCTTTCTGGAAACAGCTGTTTAACTCAACACATGAGAACACACACAGGAGTAAAACCATTTAACTGTTCAGTTTGTGGTAAAAGCTTTTCTCGGAACAGCCATTTGACAGAACACATGAAAAGACACACCAGAGAAAAAACATTTAGTTGTTCAGTCTGCTGCAAAGGGTTTAAGCATAAAGCAGATGCAGTAAGACACATTCAAACACACAAGGGGGAGAATAACCAGTTAATTGTTTAGTTAGTGGTATGTTGCTCATATGTAGCAACATCCACCAAACCCAGGACCTCCAAATAGGTCCACTGCTTTTTTTTTTTTAGAAATATCACGCATGTTAAATTTCTGCAATACTGCTGAAATCTGCATTTTTAAACATTCTCTTTTTTTGTCAGAATATGACTTTGTTGTTTTGTTTAGTGAAATAGCCATAAACATATTTGGATGATGATGATGATGATCCGAACACGGGTAATACCAAACCAGTTGCAGTTCTAGGGCAGACCTGGGCGAAATACAGCGCACTGGCCGTATACTGCCTGCCGGACATGTCCAAATGACGGCAGACAACACGTATATATTTATTTATATATATATATATATATACTGTATATATATGTCCTTGCGTGTTACCTTTGATTGGTAAGAACATTAACACATCCGACACATATGGAGGATTAACCGAGGGAGAGTTCAAAGCCAGATGGAACAATCACAAGGCTTCTTTCAGGAACCAAAGCCTGCGGAATGCTACAGAACTCAGCAAACACATTTGGGACCTCAAAGACAATAATGTTGAATATTCAATAACATGGCAAATTCTTGCATCCAGCACACCTTACAACAGTGGTAATAAAAGATGCAACCTATGCTTAAAAGAGAAACTGTTTATTATATACCGCCCAGACCTGTCATCCCTCAACAAGCGCAGCGAAATTGTATCAGCATGCCGTCACAGACGGAAACACCTTCTAGGTAACACATGAGCCAATCACCACGCCCCTACGCCAGCCTGTACCTACCCACTCTGTGCCCTATATAAACCATGGTATGTGAATGCTTCTATTAAAATCTCCTGATGATTGAGGAAACCCCTCATGAAACAGGCCTGTAGAGATGAAGTAGTCTTGTGATTTTTTCCCACACATACATATATATATTTATATATATATATATATATATATATATATATATATATATATATATATATTAGATATATATAGCGCACTTTCTGTGCGCGCGATGATGTCACGTTATTGATGAGAAAATGCATTTTTAGGCAATATGATTTGCCTGAGCGGCTAGGAGACACCGTGAGTAGCAAGCGGTACAAAGTGGATAAGAAAAGACAGACTTTTTTTTTTTTATACTTGGGACTTCCCGTGGGCCTGATTTTGGACGCTGGCGGGCTGTAGTGTGGGGACCCCTACTTTAGGGGCTCTGTAGTTTTTTGTATTATTATGTTTATTTAATTTTTTTTTTTTTGCAATGTATGCACTTTTTTCTGGTTTGAGCACCAGCCATCGAAAATGTCTGTGCACGTGCTTGTGGATGGATAAAAGTTATTTAAAGGGGAACATTATCACCAGACCTATGTAAGCGTCAATATATACCTTGATGTTGCAGAAAAAAGACCATATATTTTTTTAACCGTTTTCCGAACTCTAAATGGGTGAATTTTGGCGAATTAAACGCCTTTCTAATATTCGCTCTCGGAGCGATGACGTCACAACGTGGCGTCACATCGGGAAGCAATCCGCCATTTTCTCAAACACATTACAAACACCGAGTCAAATCAGCTCTGTTATTTTCCGTTTTTTTGACTGTTTTCCGTACCTTGGAGACATCATGCCTCGTCGGTGTGTTGTCGGAGGGTGTAACAACACGAACAGGGACGGATTCAAGTTGCACCAGTGGCCCAAAGATGCGAAAGTGGCAAGAAATTGGACGTTTGTTCCGCACACTTTACCGACGAAAGCTATGCTACGACAGAGATGGCAAGAATGTGTGGATATCCTGCGACACTCAAAGCAGATACATTTCCAACTGGACTGGACAGATCAGCTTTCAGGAAAAGAGAGCGGATGAGGGTATGTCTACAGAATATATTAATTGATGAAAACTGGGCTGTCTGCACTCTCAAAGTGCATGTTGTTGCCAAATGTATTTCATATGCTGTAAACCTAGTTCATAGTTGTTAGTTTCCTTTAATGCCAAACAAACACATACCAATCGTTGGTTAGAAGGCGATCGCCGAATTCGTCCTCGCTTTCTCCCGTGTCGCTGGCTGTCGTGTCGTTTTTGTCGGTTTCGCTTGCATTCGGTTCAAACCGATATGGCTCAATAGCTTCAGTTTCTTCTTCAATTTCGTTTTCGCTACCTGCCTCCACACTACAACCATCCGTTTCAATACATACGTAATCTGTTGAATCGCTTAAGCCGCTGAAATCCGAGTCTGAATCCGAGCTAATGTCGCTATAGCTTGCTGTTCTATCCGCCATGTTTGTTTGTGTTGGCATCACTGTGTGACGTCACAGGAAAATGGACGGGTGTTTATAACGATGGTTAAAATCCGGCACTTTGAAGCTTTTTTTAGGGATATTTCGTGATGGGTAAAATTTTGAAAAAAACTTGTAAAAATAAAATAAGCCACCCCCATTGAATCTGCCGGAGTGTGTGAGCAATTCAGGGACAAAGGACCTCGCTAGCACGGCAAGCGATGGCGGCAGTTTGTTCCCGCAGACGAGCGAGCTAAACCCCCTATCGACCCTAGCTTCCCTGGCCTGCTGACATCAACTCCAAAACTAGACAGATCAGCTTTCAGGAAAAGAGCGCGGATCAGGGTATGTCTACAGAATATATTAATTGATTAAAATTGGGCTGTCTGCACTCTCAAAGTGCATGTTGTTGCCAAATGTATTTCATATGCTGTAAACCTAGTTCATAGTTGTTAGTTTCCTTTAATGCCAAACAAACACATACCAATCGTTGGTTAGAAGGCGATCGCCGAATTCGTCCTCGCTTTCTCCCGTGTCGCTGGCTGTCGTGTCGTTTTCGTAGGTTTCGCTTGCATACGGTTCAAACTGATCTGGCTCAATAGCTTCAGTTTCTTCTTCAATTTCGTTTTCACTACCTGCCTCCACACTACAACCATCCGTTTCAATACATGCTTAATCTGTTGAATCGCTTAAGCCGCTGAAATCCGAGTCTGAATCCGAGCTAATGTCGCTATACCTTGCTGTTCTATCCGCCATGTTTGTTTGTGTTGGCATCACTGTGTGACGTCACAGGAAAATGGACGGGTGTATATAACGATGGTTAAAATCAGGCACTTTGAAGCTTTTTTTAGGGATATTGCGTGATGGGTAAAATTTTGGAAAAAACTTCGAAAAATAAAATAAGCCACTGGGAACTGATTTTTAATGGCTTTAACCATTCTGAAATTGTGATAATGTTCCCCTTTAATAAAGTTTGACTGACCTATCTGACTGTTTTGTTGACATTCCCTTTAGCGCAGCTCCATCTAATGGATGCATAACGTAATCCCAGCCTCTACTGTAGCGTCCATTCTATGCGCCTTATAATCCGGTGCGCCTTATATATGAACAAAGTTTTGAAATATGCCATTCATTGAAGGTGCGCCTTATAGTGCGGAAAATACGGCAAATGTCTTGCCAACGGGAAAATATTCCTCTACTTCTTTCCTGTTGACATCTTAAAAATAGATATATTTTTATAAAAATGTTAGTATATATTTCCAAATTGATGTTTTCCCCCACTCCTATTTTGTAGCATTCTCATGCTCATCAACACAGATGTTTTCTATTTTCCGTGATTTTTTGCTTCACTTGTCCGAGTCCAAGCCAAGTCATGTAAACATTGATCCATCATTCTGGCAAGGCACTAAATGAATGGCCATGAAACACTACACACACATACAGTACATAGAAGAAAGCGGGTATCAAGTTCAAAGAGAAACATCCCATGAATCATGACTGAACTTAATTATTTTTCTTGTTGTTTGTGTCCCGCAGAAGAACTTCAGTTAGGGGGGAGCTCCACTTTGAAGCAGGAGACTCCACAACCACCCTGCATTAAAAAGGAAGAGGAGGAACTCTGCATCACTCAGGAGGGAGAGTGTCTTCTAGGACCACAGGAAGCTGGTCTCACCAAGTTTCCACTGAGTATTCTCTCTGTGAAGACTGAAGATGATGAAGAGAAACCACAAGTAGACAACCTCTTAGCTCCACTATCAGATAGTGAGGCTGAAGACGAGTTTGAAGAACCTTTGAGCAGCGATAAAGACTGTGAAGGTGATATGAGGACTCACACTGACAACAAATGCACTAAAATTAAGAGCGGTAAAAGACATTTCAGTTGCTCAGTTTGTGCTAAGAGCTGTACTCGAAAGAGCAATTTGATTCAACACATGAGAAAGCACACAGGAGAAAATACATTTAATTGCTCAGTTTGTGGGAAAATCTTACTTTCCAGGCAAGGTTTGACTCGTCACATAATGACACACACTAGACTGAAACCATTTAATTGTTCAGTTTGTGGTAAAAGCTTTTCTATAAAGACCAATTGGACTCGTCACTTGAGAACGCACACAGGAGAAAAATTGTTTAGTTGTTCAATTTGTGGTAAAAGCTTTTCTGCAAAGAGCAATTTAGTTGAACACATGAGAACACACACAGATGAAAAACCATTTAACTGTTGACTTTGTGGCAAAAGTTTTTTTCTTAAAAGAATATTGACTGAACACATGAGAACACACACTGGAGAAAAAACATTTCATTGCTCAGTTTGTGGTAAATTCTTTGTTTCCAGACACGGTTTGACTCGACACATAATGACACACACTGGAGTAAAACCATTTAATTGTTCAGTTTGTGGTAAAAGCTTTTCCCGGAACAGCAATTTGACTCAACACATGAGAACATAATATTTTATTAGAGCATCGTATTGGTATGTCAGACTTAGCTTTGTCGTGGTTTAACTCTTATCTTACTGACAGGATGCAATGCGTCTCCCATAATAATGTGACCTCGGACTATGTTAAGGTAACGTGCGGAGTTCCTCAGGGTTCGGTTCTTGGCCCTGCACTCTTTAGTATTTACATGCTGCCGCTAGGTGACGTCATACGCAAATACGGTGTTAGCTTTCATTGTTATGCTGATGACACCCAACTCTACATGCCCCTAAAGCTGACCAACACGCCGGATTGTAGTCAGCTGGAGGCGTGTCTTAATGAAATTAAACAATGGATGTCCGCTAACTTCTTGCAACTCAACGCCAAGAAAACGGAAATGCTGATTATCGGTCCTGCTAAACACCGACATTTATTTAATAATACCACCTTAACATTTGACAACCAAACAATTACACAAGGCGAATCAGTAAAGAATCTGGGTATTATCTTCCACCCAACTCTCTCGTTTGAATCACACATTAAGAGTGTTACTAAAACGGCCTTCTTTCATCTCCGTAATATCGCTAAAATTCGTTCTATTTTATCCACTAGCGACGCTGAGATCATTATTCATGCGTTCGTTACGTCTCGTCTCGACTACTGTAACGTATTATTTTCGGGTCTCCCTATGTCTAGCATTAAAAAATTACAGTTGGTACAAAATGCGGCTGCTAGACTTTTGACAAGAACAAGAAAGTTTGATCATATTACGCCTATACTGGCTCACCTGCACTGGCTTCCTGTGCACTTAAGATGTGACTTTAAGGTTTTACTACTTACGTATAAAATACTACACGGTATAGCTCCGTCCTATCTTGTCGATTGCATTGTACCATATGTCCCGGCAAGAAATCTGCGTTCAAAGAACTCCGGCTTATTAGTGATTCCCAGAGCCCAAGAAAAGTCTGCGGGCTATAGAGCATTTTCTATTCGGGCTCCAGTACTATGGAATGCCCTCCCGGTAACAATTAGAGATGCTACCTCAGTAGAAGCATTTAAGTCCCATCTTAAAACTCATTTGTATACTCTAGCCTTTAAATAGCCCCCCTGTTAGACCAGTTGATCTGCCGTTTCTTTTCTTTTCTCCTCTGCTCCCCTTTTCCTTGAGGAGGGGGGGGGGGGGGGGGGGGCACAGGTCCGGTGGCCATGGATGAAGTGCTGGCTGTCCAGAGTCGGGACCCGGGGTGGACCGCTCGCCTGTGCGTCGGCTGGGAACATCTCTGCGCTGCTGACCCGTTTCCGCTCGGGATGGTGTCCTGCTGGCCCCACTATGGACTGGACTCTTACTATTATGTTGGATCCACTATGGACTGGACTCTCACAATATTATGTCAGACCCACTCGACATCCATTGCTTTCGGTCTCCCCTAGAGGGGGGGGGGGTTACCCACATATGCGGTCCTCTCCAAGGTTTTTCTCATAGTCATTCACATCGACGTCCCACTGGGGTGAGTTTTTCCTTGCCCGTATGTGGGCTTTGTACCGAGGATGTCGTTGTGGCTTGTGCAGCCCTTTGAGACACTTGTGATTTAGGGCTATATAAATAAAGATTGATTGATTGATTGATGAGAACACACACAGGAGAAAAAATATTTAACTGTTCAATTTGCGGTAAAAGTTTTTCTTTTAAGCGCAATTTGACCGAACATATGAAAAAACACACTGGAGAAAAAACATTTAGTTGTTCAGTCTGCGGCAAAAGATTCCGCCGTAATGCAGACGCAGTAAAACACTTAAGAACACACAAGGGAGAATGACCAATCTTTTTCTTTTGCTGTAGATCAACATATATTTATCCAAATGTGGCTGTGTATGTGTGTGGTTTCTAAATAACAGATTAAAAAGGAGAAAATAGTGAATAGAAAGTACTTTATTGATCCCTGGGGGAAATTCAGCACCACAGTTCGCTCACAATAGACAATAAACACTTAGGTATTAGGTATACATGTGCATAATATAAATACAGTCTATTATACAGCATTATTCACATATGAATAATATAAATACAGTCTATTATACAGCATTATTCACATGTGAATAACATAAATACAGTCTGTTATACAGCATTATTCACACGTGAATAATATAAATGCAGTCTATTATACAGCATTATTCACATGTGAATAATATAAATAGTCTATTATACAGCATTATTCACATGTGAATTATATAAATACAGTCTATTATACAGCATTATTCACATATGAATAACATAAATACAGTCTATTATATAGCATTATTCACATGTGAATAATATAAATACAGTCTATTATACAGCATTATTCACATGTGAATAACATAAATACAGTCTGTTATACAGCATTATTCACCTGTGAATAACATAAATACAGTCTATTATACAGCATTATTCACATGTGAATAATATAAATACAGTCTATTATACAGCATTATTCACATGTGAATAACATAAATACAGTCTGTTATACAGCATTATTCACCTGTGAATAACATAAATACAGTCTATTATACAGCATTATTCACATGTGAATAATATAAATACAGTCTATTATACAGCATTATTCACATGTGAATAACATAAATACAGTCTGTTATACAGCATTATTCACCTGTGAATAATATAAATGCAGTCTATTATACAGCATTATTCACATGTGAATAATATAAATAGTCTATTATACAGCATTATTCACATGTGAATAACATACATACAGTCTGTTATACAGCATTATTCACATGTGAATAACATAAATACAGTCTGTTATACTGCATTATTCACCTGTGAATAACATAAATACAGTCTGTTGTACAGCATTATTCACCTGTGAATAACATAAATACAGTCTATTATACAGCATTATTCACATGTGAATAATATAAATACAGTCTATTATACAGCATTATTCACATGTGAATAACATAAATACAGTCTATTATACAGCATTATTCACATGTGAATAATATAAATACAGTCTATTATACAGCATTATTCACATGTGAATAACATAAATACAGTCTGTTATACAGCATTATTCACCTGTGAATAACATAAATACAGTCTATTATACAGCATTATTCACATGTGAATAACATACATACAGTCTGTTATACAGCATTATTCACATGTGAATAACATAAATACAGTCTGTTATACAGCATTATTCACCTGTGAATAACATAAATACAGTCTATTATACAGCATTATTCACTTGTGAATAATATAAATACAGTCTATTATACAGCATTATTCACATGTGAATAACATAAATACAGTCTGTTATACAGCATTATTCACATGTGAATAATATAAATAGTCTATTATACAGCATTATTCACATGTGAATAACATAAATACAGTCTGTTATACAGCATTATTCACATGTGAATAACATACATACAGTCTGTTATACAGCATTATTCACATGTGAATAATATAAATACAGTCTATTATACAGCATTATTCACATGTGAATAACATAAATACAGTCTATTATACAGCATTATTCACATGTGAATAACATAAATACAGTCTGTTATACAGCATTATTCACATGTGAATAATATAAATACATTATACATTTACAGTACATGTACAGTCAAAAGGAACATACCAATATACGTCACCGGTGCTGATTATAGTAATAACAATGTCAACATCTTGTAGTAAATTGTCTTAGGAAATGTCCAATTGAGGAGTATCAGCGGTTAAACATACGTTCAAGTTTGTAATTAACAACTAGAGGGGCCCCTGTCAAAAAATTATTCCCGCCTTGTGAACGCGCACGCTTCGTCTGTCCACAACTGATGACTACATGTAGGACAAACACTTATAAGCGTGCTTATTGTAACGATATGTGTTTGAAATTATTTAAGCCTTTCTGAAAAATTAAAGTGTGCCATTTCTACGGTATAATTGTGATTGTAAAGGACTGTTATGCTGATGTGCTAAAACCTCTTTCTTGTTTGAAAGCTACATACAATATTAACCGTTCTTTGTTCATGCACATAATAAATATGAACAAAGTGTTTGGATCTATTCATTAAATCAATATATTCTTGGTTGCCTAAAGGGATTGTAATATGTTATGTTTATATCCTAAGGGTATTTTAGTCGAGTGCCCTGCTTCACCCACAAACTTTCACAAAAAAAAATGATTTTCCAATAAACTACTTTTTAATGGCGGGCTCGGTGACTACTGGGCAAAGGAGGAGACAATGAAAGAGTAAGTAATGACAATAGGTTAGAAATGTGTGAAAGATATGTTAGCTTGAGTTGTTGTGTAGCTAGATTAGCCTTCTACTGTAAGACAAAAGAGTCACCGTCCTACGGCAAAATAAAAAATTATATTCCTAAAAACTGTTTAATTGGATCAGTGCCTACGGTTCAGTTGATTTATTTATTTGATTTATTCATAAAAAATCAAAGGAATAAAATAAAAATAAAACAATAAACATACAGTAAATTATGAATGGAAAGGAGCAGAAAGACGTTAAAAACTTAATCAGCGCCCTATTTTCACAAATGCAACAGTTGGCTTTCAATGTTGGCGACTACAAAGCCATATTTTAATTTTACAACAATTAAACCATGTTTGAAATGTGAAATAACTCAATCACGAAATATTTAATGAAAACAAACAATGAACTACATTTTTTAATAATGAAATTGTGACATAATTAACTAAATAATCAAACATTGAGCTAACCAGTCAAATAGTTACTTAAATAAATACGATTTTGCATTTAATTAATCTGTGGCAATTGAATACACAATTTTTTTAAATTGTATTTATTTTGTCCCGTTTGACGTCCTCAAATCATCAAAAACTACATATTAGAAATGTAAACAACTTTTATCTTCAAATATCTTTCATATAGTTTCTAGTATTATTTATTTTTTTGTATACATTTTTTTTCATTAACAAAAAAATTATTGTTATAATGGACCTTCTGATTTTTTTTTTTAAACAAATGTATTTAAAAAAAGAGATTAAGAATAATTAAAACACTAATCCCTTAATTAAGTGATTCTTCGGTGTACCACTAGATGGTGGCAGCGTGTCACTAGTGGTACCCGTACCACAGTTTGAGAATCCCTGGTTCAGATTTTACAAGAAAGCGAAGCACACAGGATCCCAACAGTGCCTCCTTCTGGCCACTGGTTGTATTACGTACAACCACACCAGTCAATTCAACACATCATGACACACGTGTGACATGTTGACAAAATCATCTCTGACATAAAACATATGTTGACACACCGACGGACGACAAAAAGATTTTCTGTCCATTCAATAACCTGTTTAATCATGATAAATCCAAATTCAAAAGTGTGAATATTTTGTTGAAATACATGTATAATTTGACAGCACTAATTATATTATAGTATAATATATTATGTTATGTTATATTATGTTGGTCATCCAGAAGTTAAACTATATTAAATGTTTTTGTATTGTGTCATATATTATATTATTATGTAGCAACCTGTCAGGTTCAAACACTGATGACATCTATTAAACAGACAAGAAGCAAGGAATCATGCAGAGACAAGAGTTCAATTTGGCTCAAATGAGGAGAGACGTTTTTTGGGCTGTACTCTAGTTACAGATCCAAACTACGCTCTAAAGTCCAGCCCACATGCTTCCTCTATTTATTTGGGAGGTCCCTGGTTACATCACTGAAGCTGTCACTGAAGGAAGGGGGTAATCTCAACAGCTCCAGTTAGACACAATATATGACTATTAATGAAATGCAAATGTGTTGACACTCGTGATATCGCCCTGTCTCTGCTCTGTCTGCGTCATGCCACTCGATGTTCCCTTGGCAGTCAGCAGGCCGATTCAGGGTCTGAAAACACTGATACCAGACGACTTGCTTTGCACAGATAGAAAAAGTACAACTTCAGCACAATTGATAATAACTATAGCAACGGCCCTTAAGCATACGAGTTGTGTGATAATGTGTACATAACAGTGACGTGCAGTCACTAGAGGCAGGTGAGGCGGGGCCTCACCTGCTGCCATCATGGAAAGAAAAAAAATGTAAAAAGAAAAAAAATTAACTAAATTGTTATATGTATCCAGTGATTATACTATAAAGTTATTTTCCATTTAACTTCACCAGTTTTAGATTATATTTATTCAAAATCGCTGAATTTTCACATTTGCCGTTCAAATACTGAGAAGAGACGGTGCGGTGAGCAGCAGCCAGTTGAGGCACGCCACTCAGTGCCTCAACATGGATTCCGGACTCGGCTAACTGCTGGCCTGCTGTGCAGTGAGACCGTATTGCTATATGAACTACATTATACATTTCCATAGTTTAGTTAGCTGAGGTATATAATGTACAGTGTATTTTGTCAACAACTGTATGTGTGTAACGTATTTCTTGTGCTGAGCGATCATAAAACGGCTGCAAAAGACGCACTGGCTGAGGCTCCAGTAATCCCGCCTCCTGCACCCCCGCCGTAGATTGCAACCCCTGACGGGAGTGTTATATCAATTAAAGCCCACACTTAAACTTTCCACGTGCAAGATTGAATCTATTTAAAAAAGTTATTTCATAAGAAGCCAAAAAGTGCAAAAACAATAATGTTCGTGTTGGAGGAGTTGTGAATGACTGCAGGGCCACAACATTAGGTACACCTGCAGATTGCAGGTGTATCTAATTCACAACTCCTCCAACACGAACATTATTGTTTTTGCACTTTTTGGCTTCTTATTAAATAACTTTTGTAACCTATTTTCATGGGCTTTCCTCTTTGTGATGTTAAGTTCCTGTTATGCGCTGTTATACAGTATATGCCTTGAGCTCTTATTTTGAAGGCGCTAAGAGCGGAAGTGATGACACGTTGGAGTGGAGCGGAAGTTTTTGAAAGAAGGTAAATAAAGCGGTCCTCGTGTAAACTGGAGCCTCCGTGTTTGTTATTTTGTAGTTTTATACAGTATAGGCGACATTTATAAACCCTCAGTTACACTTTTTTAAATAGATTCAATCTTGCACGTGGAAAGTTTAAGTGAGGGCTCTAGTTGATATAAAACTCCCGTCAGGGGTGCATTAATCCAGCACAACAGCGGCGCATGGACTTCATTTATAAGTAAAGGTAAGACCATAATAACGTTTTTTTTTTTAGTAAATGTGCTTTTTTTGTGTGCTACAGTTTGTATATGTAAAGTTAAAGTTAAGTTAAAGTACCAATGATTGTCACACACACACTAGGTGTAATGAAATTTGTCCCCTGCATTTGACCCATCCCCTTGATCACCCCCTGGGAGATGAGGGGAGCAGCGGGCAGCAGCGGGGCCGCGCCCGGGAATAATTTTTGGTGATTTAACCCCCAATTCCAATTGCTGGTAAGAGCTTTTAAACATAACCCGTTAACTGCTGCCAATCAAATGGTGAATAAGATACTCTTTAGGGTTCATATGTTTGTAAATCTGACTGTCATGAAGTCAGTGCCTCACCAGCCATCAACCTCACCGCACGTCACTGGTACATAATTATTCTCTTAAAACAACTTAATACTTGGATAAAAGGTGATTCATGTGTATTATGAAAAAGGGTTATTAAGTTATTAAAGGAATTGAAGGAATTGCATGTGAATGCTCCAATGCTGAAGTTGAACTGAAATGAAATGCTGACAGAATGTAGTGTGAATGTAAGAACAGTTTGAATTTCCACGAAAACCGGAATTTGGTTTGGAAGTTGGGAAAGTGTTAGTTTGAATGTCTAGGATGAGTGGAATGTGTTGATGTTGGAATGGTTTGAATATGTTGAAAAATGTGGGAATTGGGCAACTTGGGAAAAATGTCCCATTCTTTTCAATGGGAACTACCTGGAAATTTGGTAATTTTGGGAAAAGCTGGCTTTTTTTTTTTAGTATGATTAGGATTGTAGTAACAGTTTTTTAATTGCAAAATTGTACTACGAAATTTCCGGAAAACCAGGAATTTCGAACTTGTTTTTTTTGTCCTGACTAAGAGAAATGTTTTGACAGTGGAACGGTTTAAATGGGATGAAACATGTGAAAGGAGTTGTCACACTAAAAAAGGTTGGAAAGAAGGTTAGAAAAAAACAGGAATTTCTGGAAATTTGTTCAACGTGGAAAAATTGTTGTGTGAATTTCCAGGATGAATTGAATGTGTTGAAGGTGGAATGGTTTGAATCTGTTGACAAATGTGAGAATTGTGGAAGTTTGAAAAATGGATAATTGATTTTGAATGGGGAAAATGTCCCTAAAGACTGGGAATTCTGGGAAATCAGGGATCAATTTTTGTATAATTGTTGAATAAGAGCACAGGCTCAAGGGAAAGCCCGTGATTCCCGAATAGGCTGAACAGTTTGAAGTTGGAACGGTTTTAATCAGGTGGAAAATGTGGAAGGTAGAGCGCTCCAAAATCTGGAGAAGAAGAAGAAGTTGAATAATAATAATAATAATAAATAGATGTGATGAGGTGGCGACTTGTCCAGGGTGTACCCCGCCTTCCGCCCGATTGTAGCTGAGATAGGCTCCAGCGCCCCCGTGACCGTGAAGGGAATAAGCGGTAAAAAATGGATGGATGGATGTGTAGCTGTTGCTGAGAGAGTTTGCATGCTTTAAATATGTGTCATTAATGAATAAATATTAATAAATAAGTTCACGATGCAGAGTTAAAAAATATTATTACAAAATGTGTGCTTGTAAAATCTCCTGAGCAAAATGTAAAAGTAATGTGTTAAATGTAAATGTAATGTGTTAATTGTGTTGCAAAGCGGAACGATTGTTGTGATGTTGCGACCCCACGGACTGTAAACAAGGCAGAACATGCTTGAGGGGAGGGCATAGACATCTTATAAGTAGACGCAGCATTGGCTGCAGTGACGCGAGGAATTCGGCCGCCATCTTGAAGTGGTGATGAGGAGCCGGCGAGCAGCCTAAACTGACAGTTGACAGACAGGTAGAAAACAAAGATGCCAAAAGAAAACAAAAAAGACAGAATTTGTTTTTATTCTGAATCCAGTGAAACAGATTGTTGGTTTTAGCTGATATGAAGACTTTCGGGTGTTTATATATGTTTATGTTGAAGTATTTGGCAGACGCTTTTATCCAAAGCGACATACATAAAAAATACATATAAAACAATCACTGTAAACATATGATCATTTAAGGCAGTGGTCCCCAACCACCGGGCCGTGGCCCAGTACCGGTCCACGGACCGATTGGTACCGGCTGCACAAGAAAAAAAAAAAGAAAAAAAAGTTTTTTATTTTAATTTTTTTAATTTAATTTAATTAATTTTTTTATTAAATCAACATAAAAAACACAATATACACATTATATATCAATATAGATCAATACAGTCTGCAGGGATACAGTCCGAAAGCACACATGACTGTATTTATTTATGAAAGAAAAAAAAAAGAAAAGAAAAAAAATAGCGGATCACCACTCCAAGATGGCGGCCCCGAGTCTCGTCAGCGCCAGTAGGCGGTAGCGCTCGATGCTGCGTCTACTTATAAGAGGTCTATGTTTGCAATAACGTTAGCAGTGAGTTTATAGCCTCACTGATTTAACTACACAGCAAATAAAAGTTAAGTTACTTAGCCAATAAACGTTAGCTTACATTCAAAACTTACCCTTCTTTGTGCAACTTCAAATGTCGAACGAAGTTGGAAGTTGTTGCGTCTCCGTCTGTAATCTTCGAACCGCATGTTTTGGATACTGCAATTCGTTTTTTGTTGACCTAGTCGTAGTTTTTATACCCGAACGAAAGTATATTCGGCATCATTTCTCCTCACTGGCGCTTTGTTTGACAGCTCTTCTTCGTTGGTTGTCCTGCAATTTGATAGGATGAATGTTGTGGGACATATTTCAACAGGGGCCAGGAGACGCCAGCATACAACCCCAATTCTTGAGAGTTTGCACTGGCTCCCTGTTCATCTTAGAATTGATTGTAAAACCTTGCTGTTTGTTTTTAAAGCTTTACATGGACTGGCACCTCAGTATATCTCGGTCCTCATCCAAATTTACAATCCTGCGCGTGCTCCAGCTCGTAGTGCCCAAGACCAGACTTAAAACCAGGGGAGACAGGGCCTTCTCTGTGGTCGGCCCTAAGCTCTGGAACACTCTGCTCCTCCATGTTCCAACTGCTCCCACAGTGGAGTGTTTTAAGTCTCGTCTTAAGACCCACTTTTTTTCTTTGGCTTTCAACACTACGTGAGTTGTGTGGTCCTCTGTTGTCCTCTGTGTTTTTAACATTTTGATTTCTAGTTACTGTTTGAATTGGTTTTACCCTTTAAAATCGTTTTTAATCATATTTATTTTATATTGGTTTAATATGTATCTATTTTTTGTTTTTATTCAGTCATTGGTAGAGCTAAGGATAATATTTGAATATTGTTTTTAATATTGTTGTGCAGCACTTTGGAAACATTTTGTTGTTTAAATGTGTCATGTCTGTGTTGATCATGTTTTTGTTTGGCCATGTGCTGTTTGTTTTTTGGACGCTTTTTAGTTCC
Source organism: Nerophis lumbriciformis (assembly GCF_033978685.3). Lineage (NCBI taxonomy): Eukaryota > Metazoa > Chordata > Actinopteri > Syngnathiformes > Syngnathidae > Nerophis > Nerophis lumbriciformis. Next base: position 6,446,035 of record NC_084567.2, on the reverse strand, counting down.
TGGTTTGACTCTCTTGTTTTGTCACCATAGCAACCATTAGTTTCCACCTGCCCTCACGACTCACGCACCTGTCTTTAATCATGTCACTATTATTTAAACCCATTGTTGCCAGGAAGTCTCCCTGGCGACATCACACCCCTGACACTCTTTATGATCACTTTTCTTCATGCCATGTTCACAGTTCCATGCCAAGTAAGTTTTTGTTTTTTGTTCATAGTCTTTTGCCTTTGTTCAAGTCTTTTGTTTTCATTAGCCAAGTTTTTTACCTCCGCCCTTCTGTGCGCCTTTCGTTTGTTCTTTTTTGATAGTGTTTAATAAATCATGTACTCACATTCCCGTCTCGCCCGAGCCAACTTTCCGTTGCCTTCCGGAAAAACAAAACCCAAGGACCAAGTCTTGACAAAATGTGCAATATAAATAAAGTGGATTGGATTGATTGGATTGGATGAAAACAATGATGTAATTTGATTGGATGTTGTACTGACAGGCAGCACACACGCTGACACACACGTACAAAATTAAAGATACGGAGCGCTCCTGAATAACTTTTTAATCTTTGGGTTTTGGGGAAAGTAGCAAGTCTTGTCAAGTCAAAAGGCTCAAGTCCAAGTGAAGTCACAAGTCATTGATGTTAAAGTCCAAGTCGAGTTGCAAGTCTCTTTACATTTTGTCAAGTCGAGTCTAAAGTCATCAAATTCATGACTCGAGTCTGACTCGAGTCCACACCTCTGTTTAAGTCTATTCGATGATTTGTGCAAAACTTCAAGCAAATGCATATTAGAACCTCTTTTCGTTAAAAGCAGCCAACGAGGTATTATATTTGTGTCATTTCATTTCTTTCCGAGTGTTTATTGATGTGAAATCAAAGTCTGACATACTGTAATGTACTGTATTTTGTAATTTTGTAAGAATAAAAAACAAAAACAAATGAGCATTGGACTTTCTTTTTTTTTGTTTTACATATTTGAAAAGGAGTGAGAAGAAGTTTACACTTATTTAATCCCACCCCTTTTCTTTAAATCATACATTACTCTGAGCTAGAACTACCTGTTCACTCAATGTACAAACTTAATGAACTTGTATATACATAAATTATAGATATATACATACTACACACATACATAGCCACACCATTACCACTAGTGATCATGGAAATGGCATCATGCCACCACAGCAGCACCACTGCCTCAATGGGCAGCCCCACACTCTTCTGTAACACAAACAACCCGATATGATTGATTGATTGATTGATTGAGACTTTTATTAGTAGGTTGCACAGTGAAGTACATATTCCGTACAATTGACCACTAAATGGTAACACCCCAATAAGTTTTTCAACTTGTTTAAGTCGGGGTCCACTTAAATTGATTCATGATACAGATATATACTATCAGATATACTATCATCATAATACAGTCATCACACAAGATAATCATCAGGGTGTATACATTTAATTATTTACATTATTTACAATTCGGGGTGTGGAGGGGGGGTTGTTAGGTTTGGTTGTTATCATCAGTCATCAACAATTGAGGACAGAGAAATGGATATTGGAATAGAGTAGGTCTGACTTGGTAGGATATGTACAGCAAGTAGTGGACATAGAGAGAGAGAGAGAGATCAGAAGGCATCTTTTAGTGTGGTTTTGAAGGAGGATAGAGATGCCCTTTCTTTTACACCTGTTGGGAGCGCATTCCATATTGATGTGGCATAGAAGGAGAATGAGTTAAGACCTTTGTTAGATCGGAATCTGGGTTTAACGTGGTTAGTGGAGCTCCCCCTGGTGTTGTGGTTATGGCGGTCATTTACGTTAAGGAAGTAGTTTGACATGTACTTCGGTATCAGGGAGGTGTAGCTTATTTTATAGACCAGGCTCAGTGCAAGTTGTTTTACTCTGTCCTCCACCCTGAGCCAGCCCACTTTGGAGAAGTGGGTAGGAGTGAGGTGTGATCTGGGGTGGAGGTCTAGAAGTAGTCTGAGTAGCTTGTTCTGGGATGTTTGGAGTCTAGATTTGAGGGATTTGGAGGTGCTAGGGTACCAGGAGGTGCATGCATAATCGAAAAAGGCTTGAACGAGAGTTCCCGCTAGAATCCTCATGGTGCTTTTGTTGACCAGAGAGGAGATTCTATAGAGAAATCTCGTTCGTTGGTTGACCTTTTTGATTACCTTGGTTGCCATTTTATCACAGGAAAGATTAGCCTCTAGAATGGAACCTCGGTAGGTGACCTCATCTTTCCTGGTGATAACAATGTCACCCACTTTTATAGTGAAGTCACTGACTTTCTTAAGGTTGATGTGGGACCCAAATAGGATGGATTCCGTTTTACCCAAGTGTATGGATAGTTTTTTGTCAGCGAGCCAGGTGCATGTTCTACAGAGTTCAGCACTGAGGATTTTCTCCACCTGTGACTTGTCCTTGTCTGATACCAGCAGGGCCGAGTCATCCGCAAACAGGAACAATTCACAGTCGCATGCTGATGACATGTCGTTTATGTATATTAGGAACAGTAAAGAGCCCTTCTTCACAGGGGCGTCACTAGCTTTTAAGGACAGGGGGGGCTTAGCCCCCAGGAGAGCGAACGTAGCGCACGAGCACAAAACTTCACAAACGGCTAACAAAGACTTAGAAATTATTCATTGTTATTATTATTATTTAAAAAAATGCACGGGACGAAATGAAATGCTCCCCGGGACGATGGCTTTTAACCATTTTTTTCTTTTTATGTATTTATTCATTTTACATGTTATATTAAATGTCCTGGTTTTTCCTCCCTCTGAAAATCCTATGAAATGTTTAACAAGCCATTCTATAATAATACAACAGCTATTAATGTAACAATTTTAATAAAACAAATATATTTAATTATGTTTTTTTCATTATTTTAACATTAGGCTAATGTATATTACTTTATATAGATTTTACAAGAGTGATGTGGGCATTTTCTATATGAACAAGTCCAAGGACCGCAAGCAAGGTCGCAGAGAAAATGCAGACTGGATTTTGAGTGATGTGGGCATTTTCTATATGAACAAGTGGAATGGATTGGATACCGACACACTAAAGGGGCTCTTTACCTTAAAGTACCAATGATTGTCACACACACACTAGGTGTGGTGAAATTTGTCCTCTGCATTTGACCCATCCCCTTGTTCACCCCCTGGGAGGTGAGGGGAGCAGTGGGCAGCAGCGGTGCCACGCCCGGGAATAATTTTTGGTGATTTACGCTATGAAATGAGGGGAAACTGAGTGAATAATGACAGGTTATATGATTAATTTATTTAAACTCATATTCGGGCCACTTTATAATGAATATGTCGGCATGTATTTGTAAAAACAAAAAAAACAAAAATAAAAAAACAAAAAAAAACAAAAAAAAACAACAACAACAAAAAAACAAAAACAAAAACAAAATATATATATATATATATATATATATATATATATATATATATATATATATATATATATATATATATATATATATAACACCAAATTATTTAGGGGGGCTTAATAATATTTTAGGGGGGCTTGAGCCCCCCTAATATAGGCCTAACAACGCCAATGCTTCTTCATCTCTGTACCTTAATAATAGTTGTAATTAATAGTTGGATAGATATGTATTAGGTGTGACATAGGCAATCGGTTGTTGAATATACATTTAAAAATGCCCATATTTTGAAAATGAATACGGCTTTAAAATAGGAAACGGAAGTGGCTGATATGTGGCGCATGCGCAACTGGACCCTGCGGCCCAAAGACTTTTGACTGGGCGATTATGGCTACTTAGAGAAGTTTCACGATCTAACGGCTAATATCTATTCCCAAGGACTCGTCTTTTTTTTTAAACCCACGAAACGCAGGATGAGTGTGGAGCGATGGAGTTTTATGTGAAGTGAAGATTGAAGACGTGATAGAAGATGGACGACTACTGCTATGCTAAGATGGCGACGTCCGCTAAAAGAGAACATGAAAGAGAATCAACTTCCAGCAAATCACCAACGGAGATAAAGACGAAAGATGAAGGTGAGTGAGTTGCACTTTTAAAATAAGAAATATTTTTCAAGCCCTAAAAAGAGCGTAGATCAAAAAATTAGCTGACTTTTGTTGAAGAACGTAAACAAAGAGCCGCCATGATTGTTAGCTTGTAGAAGGCATCCATTTTCTACCGCTTGTCCCTTTCGGGGTCGCGGGGGGCACTGGAGCCTATCTCAGCTACAATCGGGCGGAAGGCGGCGTACACCCTGGACAAGTCGCCACCTCATCGCAGGGCCAACACAGATAGACAGACAACATTCACACTCACATTCACACACTAGGGACCATTTAGTGTTGCCAATCAACCTATCCCCAGGTGCATGTCTTTGGAGGTGGGAGGAAGCCGGAGTACGCGGAGGGAACCCACGCAGTCACGGGGAGAACATGCAAACTCCACACAGAAAGATCTTGAGCGCAGGATCAAACCCAGGACCTTCGTATTGTGAGGCAGACGCACTAACCCCTCTGCCCTGTACCATCTTGTCGGATTACATCCTCATCATGTATATATATATATATATATATATATATATATATATATATATATATATATATCAGTGACGTGCGGTGAGGTTGATGGCTGGTGAGGCACTGACTTCATCACAGTCAGATTTACAAACATATGAACCCTAAAGAGTATCTTATTCACCATTTGATTGGCAGCAGTTAACGGGTTATGTTTAAAAGCTCATACCAGCATTCTTCCCTGCTTGGCACTCAGCATCAAGGGTTGGAATTGGGGGTTGAATCACCAAAAATGATTCCCAGGCGCGGCGCGGCGCCGCTGCTGCCCACTGCTCCCCTCACCTCCCAGGGGGTGATCAAGGGGATGGGTCAAATGCAGAGGACAAATTTCACCACACCTAGTGTGTGTGTGACAATCATTGGTATTTTAACTTAACTTTAACTTTACACATACAAACTGTAGCACACAAAAAAGCACATTTAGTAAAAAAAACGTTATTATGGTCTTACCTTTACTTATAAATAAAGTCCATTCGCCGCTGTTGTGCTGGATTAATGAACCCCCTGATGGGTGTGTTATATCAACTAAAGCCCTCACTTCAACTTTCCACGTGCAAGATTGAATCTATTTAAAAAAGTGTAACCGAGGGTTTATAAATGTCGCCTATACTGTATGAAACTACAAAATAACAAACACGGAGGCTCCAGTTTACACGAGGACCACTTTATTTACCTTCTTTCAAAAACCTCCGCTCCACTACAACATGTCATCACTTCCGCTCTTGGCGCCTTCAAAATAAGAGCTCAAGGCATATACTGTATAACAGCGCATAACAGGAACTTAACATCACAAATAGGAAAGCCCATAAAAATAGGTTACAAAAGTTATTTAATAAGAAGCCAAAAAGTGCAAAAACAATAATGTTCATGTTGGAGGAGTTGTGAATTAGATACACCTGCAGTCTGCAGATGTACCTAATGTTGTGGCCCTGCAGTCATTCACAACTCCTCCAACACGAACATTATTGTTTTTGCACTTTTTGGCTTCTTATGAAATAACTTTTTTAAATAGATTCAATCTTGCACATGGAAAGTTTAAGTGTGGGCTTTAGTTGATATAACAATTCTATGGCAAGGGTGCAGGAGGCGGGGCTACTGGAGCCTCAGCCAGTGCGTCTTTTGCAGCCGTTTTATGATCGCTCAGCATAAGAAATACGTTACACACATACAATTGTTGACAAAATACACTGTACATTATATACCTCAGCTAACTAAACTATGGAAATGTATAATATAATTCATATAGCAATACAGTCTCACTGCACAGCAGGCCAGCAGTTAGCCGAGTCCGTCCATGTTGAGGCACTGAGTGACGTGCCTCAACTGGCTGCTGATCACCGCACCGTCTCTTCTCAGTATTTGAACGGCAAATGTGAAAATTCAGCAATTTTGAATAAAAATAATCTAAAACTGGTGAAGTTAAATGGAAAATAACTTTATAGTATAATCACTGCATACATAAAACAATTTAATTAATTTTTTTTCTTTCCATGATGGCAGGTGAGGCCCTGCCTCACCTGCCTTTAGTGACTGCACGTCACTGATATATATATATATATATATATATATATATATATATATATATATATATATATATATTCACACAAGTTCCGTAAGTGACCTTGCAGAAATAAACAAAAATAAGAGAATAAAATTACGTTCACTGTGCACCAGGGGGTAATCAAATTTGCTTGATCTCTAATTTTATTGCTGTTGGAGAAGCAACTAACAATTTGCACCACTGCTCCCCTCACCTCCCAGGGGGTGAACAAGGGGATGGGTCAAATGCAGAGGACAAATTTCACCACACCTAGTGTGCGTGTGTGACAATCATTGGTACTTTAACTTTAACTTTAACATGCGCAGAACTGACCGTATTTCTGGTATGTAAAGAAAGAGCCGCCATGATTGTTAGCTTGAAGAAGGCAGTGGAGTTCACATCAGAGGAGATGAAAGAATTCAAAAGTCAAATGAAGAAAGTGGAAGAGGAAAGCAAGCGCTTGTGTAAAGAAAACAATGATTTGAAAGGAAATGATCATGCCAACAAGACACACAGGTTCGATACCAATGAGGCAGGATGTTCCACAGAAACTTCCTGGCAGTAAAACTGCAAAAAAAAAAGTATTTTCAGGTTTCGATGTGTACATTTTCACACTATTTTGTTACACTTTATTACGCATTTCTTACATTTTCCTTATTTTTGCACCATTTAACGAGGTTGTTGTTTATTGTTTATTGTGATTTTAGAATGTTGTTTACATTGAGTGTTTTCCATGCTTGTGTTGACATTCCCTTTCTGCCTTGATAGCTGAGGGGATTATAAGCAGAGGAAGGTTACATTTAAAGTACATGCATGTGAAATGTCCGCAAAAACGCAGAAATCTGCATTTTTAAACATACATTTTACGCGTTAAAATATCACCTTCGCGTGTTAGGATACAAACAAAATGTGTTGAACGCTCGCCTCAGCTGCAGGTGCTCTCTGTTCCTCCTAGGTCAATGTATGTTTTTGGTAGGGCTGGGCGATATGGCCTTTTTTTAATATCTCATAATTTTTAGGCCATGTCACGATACACCATATATATCTGGATATTTTTCCTTAGCCTTGAATGAACACTTGATGCATATAATCACAGCAGTATGATGATTCTATGTGTCTACATTAAAGGGGAACATTATCACAATTTCAGAATGGTTAAAACCTTTAAAAATCAGTTCCCAGTGGCTTATTATATTTTTCGAAGTTTTTTTCAAAATTTTACCCATCACGCAATATCCCTAAAAAAAGCTTCAAAGTGCCTGATTTTAACCATCGTTATATACACCCGTCCATTTTCCTGTGACGTCACATAGTGAAGCCAACACAAACAAACATGGCGGAAAGAACAGCAAGCTATAGCGACATTAGCTCGGATTCAGACTCGGATTTCAGCGGCTTAAGCGATTCAACAGATTACGAATGTATTGAAACGGATGGTTGTAGTGTGGAGGCAGGTAGCGAAAACGAAATTGAAGAAGAAACTGAAGCTATTGAGCCATATCGGTTTGAACCGTATGCAAGCGAAACCGACGAAAACGAAACGACAGCCAGCAACACGGGAGAAAGCGAGGACGAATTCGGTGATCGCCTTCTAACCAACGATTGGTATGTGTTTGTTTGGCATTAAAGGAAACTAACAACTATGAACTAGGTTTACAGCATATGAAATACATTTGGCAACAACATGCACTTTGAGAGTGCAGACAGCCCAGTTTTCATCAATTAATATATTCTGTAGACATACCCTCATATCAGCAGGCCAGGGAAGCTAGGTTCGATATTCTTCTCTTGATCATATTCGGTGTGAGCCAAGACATCCAGGGGGTTTAGCTCGCTCGTCTGCGGGAACAAACTGCCGCCATTGCTTGCCGTGCTACCGAGGTCCTTTGTCCCTGAATTGCTCACACACTCCGGCAGATTCAATGGAGGTCTGGCGGCAGATTTCTTTGACTTTATAGTTGGAAATGCATCTGCTTTGAGTGTCGCAGGATATCCACACATTCTTGCCATCTCTGTCGTAGCATAGCTTTCGTCGGTAAAGTGTGCGGAACAAACGTCCAATTTCTTGCCACTTTCGCATCTTTGGGCCACTGGTGCAACTTGAATCCGTCCCTGTTCGTGTTGTTACACCCTCCGACAACACACCGACGAGGCATGATGTCTCCAAGGTACGGAAAACAGTCGAAAAAACGGAAAAAAACAGAGCTGATTTGACTCGGTGTTTGAGAAAATGGCGGATTGCTTCCCGATGTGACGTCACGTTGTGACGTCATCGCTCCGAGAGCGAATATTAGAAAGGCGTTTAATTCGCCAAAATTCACCCATTTAGAGTTCGGAAATCGGTTAAAAAAATATATGGTCTTTTTTCTGCAACATCAAGGTATATATTGACGCTTACATAGGTCTGGTGATAATGTTCCCCTTTAAAACATTCTTCTTCATACTGCATTAATATATGCTACTTTTAAACTTTCATGCAGAGAGGGAAACCACAACTAAGTCAATTGACCAAAGGTGTATTTATTAAACAGTTATTAAGCAGTGGCACAAACATTCATGTCATTTCCAAAACAGAAAGTGCAAGATTTCAGAGACATTTTAAAACAAGCAATGTGTGCACTTTTGCGCATGATGTCACTAAGATGACATGTCAAAACAACACTCAATTAAAGTGCACTTTTTGTACAGAACGCCACTACAATAGTTTAAAAACATGATGTCACACAAGATATTTCAATAAGTGTCAAATAAAAATGAGCTGCATAATAGGAAATCAAATAGTGTATGTCCTTCGCTATGTGGTAGGTTCCTGCGGACGTTATCTCCTTCTGTTGTCGACTCTTTTTTGCATTCGGTGTTGATCTGGAAATGTTTCCCTCGGCATTTTGATGGTGTGGGCGTGTGGCACCGAATGGAGATGTTGACATGCGGAGTAAGCACTCTTCATTCTCTAGCAGGTGACTTTTCAAATGATGCTACATTAGCAGTAATGCTACTTTTTGTAGAAACGCTTCTGCCCCACACTTGACAAATTACGGTTGTCTGTTTGACATATTCCCACTTGAAGCCAAACCACCGCCAGACGATGGACCCCCTGCTGTTTTTCTTGGGAATTGATTCTTCCTTCATTTGTTACCAGATTTGCACCTTCTTTCTCTCGTATTACCACTCGCATCACAGCTAACGTTACCCATGCCGCTACCTCTCTGCTCCGCGAGGGCGTTTACGTATGTGACGTATGTAAGAAGGTGCGCTTGCTGTCTGTGAGAAGGAGACACAAGAAGGAGTGGGATGCCAGCAGCTAAAAGCAACTGCATGAGAACGTATACTCGAATATCACGATATAGTCATTTTCTATATCGCACAGAGACAAACCCGCGATATATCGCATATATCGATATATCGCCCAGCCCTACTTGTTTAGTGCTTTTCAACCTTCAAGTTACTCAAAGCACTTTGACACTATTTCCACATTCACCCATTCACACACTGATGGCGGGAGCTGCCATGCAAGGCGCTAACCAGCAGCCATCAGGAGCAAGGGTGAAGTGTCTTGCTCAAGGACACAACGAACGTGACTAGGTTGGTAGAAGCTGGGGATCGAACCAGGAACCAACTCCACCTCTCAAAATCAGCCGTTTTAAAGGAGACCTGCACCTTTTGAGGAATATTGCCTATCATTCACAATCCTTATAAGAACAATCCTCATGAGAAACAAGAAGACAAAAGGTTTTAGTGCATTTTTGCATTCAAACTTGTAAGCTCGTTCTCGGTGGCTAGCAATGCAGCTACTGGGAACAATGAATTCTACCTCTAAATCACTTTAAAAAGCAGTCCAAAACCGTCACCAATACTTCATTTGCGTTTCGTAGCCTGTATAATGACTAAGCTGTAGCAACATTGTTATTGTCAGAGGGAACACTGAGAAAATCTTTTTGAACTCATACGCACTGATTTTATAGTTGATCACCTCTCTGTGTGCAATTTGTACTTTCCACCCACAGTCTGAATGTTTCTGTATTTATGTATATATATATATATATATATATATATATATATATATATATATATATATATATACTGTATATATATATACCGGTATATATATGGTAGACGGCTGCGTTGACCCTGGATCTCAGGAAACAGAGTGGACCGACACCAGCAGATGACATGGCACCCCAAACCATCACTGATGGTGGAAACTTTACACTAGACTTCAGGCAACGTGGATCCTGTGCCTCTCATGTCTTCCTCCAGACTCTGGGACCTCGATTTCCAAAGGAAATGCAAAATTTGCATGGTTGGGTGATGGTTTGGGGTGCCATGTCATCTGCTGGTGTCGGTCCACTCTGTTTCCTGAGATCCAGGGTCAACGCAGCCGTCTACCAGCAAGTTTTAGAGCACTTCATGCTTCCTGCTGCTGACCTGCTCTATGGAGATGGAGATTTCAAGTTCCAACAGGACTTGGCGCCTGCACACAGCGCAAAATCTACCCGTGCCTGGTTTACAGACCATGGTATTTCTGTTCTATATTGGCCCGCCAACTCCCCTGACCTTAGCCCCATAGAAAATATGTGGAGTATTGTGAAAAGGAAGATGCAGAATGCCAGACCCAAAAACGCAAAAGAGTTGAAGGCCACTATCAGAGCAACCTGGGCTCTCATAACACCTGAGCAGTGCCAGAAACTCATCGACTCCATGCCACGCCGCATTAACGCAGTAATTGAGGCAAAAGGAGCTCCAACCAAGTATTGCGTATTGTACATGCTCATATTTTTCATTTTCATACTTTTCAGTTGGCCAACATTTCTAAAAATCCCTTTTTTGTATTAGCCTTAAGTAATATTCTAATTTTGTGACACACGGAATTTTGGATTTTCATTTGTTGCCACTTCAAATCATCAAAATTAAATGAAATAAACATTTGAATGCATCAGTCTGTGTGCAATGAATAAATATAATGTACAAGTTACACCTTTTGAATGCCTTTTAAAAGGAAGCAAAATAAACATAAGTCTGTAAAACAAAATCCATGCACATTTCCCCCCAAAGAACAACTATTACATGTTATGTAGACCACCAGGAAGTGTTTTAATTGTAGAGAAACAATCATGACATGACCCCTTTTAAAATAGAAATTTGAATAGAAAAGTGTGACATGGAGATATATTGCAAAATTCACTGAAAATGTTAAAATACGGATTTTATATATGTACACTACATGAAAATAATCATTCATGGGAGAAACTATGTCAAAAAACAAAGTAATTCAAATGATCAATTTCCATTCATTGCAATTGTACAGACAGTGGATCACATTTTTTGGCACTTATATGTAAAAAAAAAAAAAAAAAGTCCTCTATTTTAATGTCGACATTTTAAAAATAGATATATTTATGGAAAAATGTTGCGATATAATTCCATATGGAATTTTTCTCCACTGCCCGATTGTAGTATCCTAACGTACATCGAAGCAGATGTTTTCTACTTTCTGTGATTCTAGCGGAACTTTTCCGAGTCTATGACAAGTCATGTAAACATTGATCCATCATTCTGGCAAGGCACTAAATGAATGGCCATGAAACACTACACACACATACAGTACATAGAAGAAAGTGTGTAAAATGTCTTTGTGTTGTTTGTGTCTTGCAGACGTTCAGCAGCTGATTGGTTTTTCAGAAGATCTTCCCCCGCAGTCAGTAGGGGGGAGCTCCACTTTGAAGCAGGAGACTCCACAACCACCCTGCATTAAAAAGGAAGAGGAGGAACTCTGGATCACCCAGGAGGGAGATTTTTTTCTTGGATTGCAAGGAGCTGATCTCACCAAGTTGCCACTGACCGTTGTCTCTGTGAAGACCGAAGATGATGAAGAGAAACCACAAGTAGACAACTTCTTAGCGCCACTATCAGACAGTGAGGCTGAAGACGAGGTTGAAGAACCTTTGAGCAGCGATACAGACTGTGAAGGTGATATGAGGACTCACATTGACAACAAACACTCTGAATACTCAAAAAAGAAGAAAGGTGAAAAATGTGTGAGCTGCTCATTTTGTGCTAAAAGCTTCACTAAAAAGAGCAGTTTGACTCAACATGTGAGAGCACACACAGGAGAAAAACCATTTACTTGTTCTGTTTGTGGTAAAGGCTTTGCTAGAAAGAGCAGTTTGACTCAACACATGAGAACACACACAGGAGAAAAACCATTTGATTGCTCGGTTTGCCATAAAAGCTTTACTACTAAGTGTAATTTGACCCAACACAAGACAATCCACACAGGAGAAAAAGCCATTAGTTGCTCAATTTGTTGTAAAGGCTTTATTAAAAAAGGCCGTTTGACTGAACACATGAGAACACACACAGGTGAAAAACCATTTTGCTGTTCAGTTTGTGGCAGGAGCTTTTCTATTAAGAGACGTTTAACTCAACACATGGGAACACACAGAGGGCAACAAACATTTAATTGCTCAGTTTGCAGTAAAGTCCTTGTTTCTAGACAGGGTTTATTTCGACACATGTGTATACACACAGGTGAAAAACCATTTCATTGTTCACTTTGTGGTAAAACATTTTCTCGAAAGAGCAACTTGACTCAACACATGAAAACACACACAGGAGAAAAAGCATTTAGTTGTTCAGTCTGCGGCAAAAGATACCGCCACAATGCAGACGCATTGACACACATAAGAACACACAAGGTACAACAACCAATCAGCTGATTAGTTTGTGGTATGTTGCTCATATGTGGCGACATCTACCCAATCGCAGGATCTTCTCAAAAGAAGTTTACTGCTCCTTACAAAAACATTTGAGTTATTTGTACAAATTGGGATTGTTTGGGGCATAAATGTATCTCCTCGCGACCCCATGTCTTCTGTGTGTCTGATATTTTCCTGAATAGTAAGATAGATGATGCTTGCAGTGCTTGGTTACTCCTTCTTCAGACGAGACAGATTTGGTGAGTCGGGCCGGGGAGGAATTGTAGTCTTCTTCAGTGATGCTGTTTTCATGAATGGATCTGCCAGGCCAGGACACATCACTACAATGTTGCTTCATTGCATTTGCACATCACATATGATCTGTACATTGATCCTATTAAATATGTTTCCTGTTAGGACTGCACAATTTTGTGAAGGAACCCATTTGTTTTTCTCTCAAAAATTGCAATTGGATTTCAACTAGTGACTTTTGTATTTTGAACATGTACAAAACCCAAAACCAGTAAAGTTGTCACGTTGTGAAAATGGTAAATAAAAACAGAATACAATGATTTGCAAATCCTTTTCAACTTATATTCAATTGAATAGACTGCAAAAACAAGATATTTAATGTTTGAAATGAGAAACTTTTTTTTTTTTTTTCAAATTATCATGAACTTAGAATTTAATGGCAGCAACACATTGCAAAAAAGTTGTCACAGGGGAATTGTTACCACTGTGTTACATGGCCTTTCCTTTTGACAACACTCAGTAAACGTTTGAGAACTGAAGAGACCAATTTTTGAAGCTTTTCAGGTGGAATTCTTTCCAGTTCTTGCTTGATGTACAGCTTAAGTTGTTCAACAGTCCGGGGTCTCCATTTGGTATTTTAGGCACCACACATTTTCAATGGGAGACAGGTCTGGACTACAGGCAGGCCAGTCTAGTACCCGCACTCTTTTACTATGAAGCCATGCTGTTGTAACACGTGGCTTGGCATTGTCTTGCTGAAATAAGCAGGGGCGTCCATGGTAACATTGCTTGGATGGCAACATATGTTGCTCCAAAACCTGTATGTACCTTTCAGCATTAATGGTGCCTTCACAGATGTGTAAGTTACCCATGCCTTGGGCACTAATACACCCCCATACCATCACACATGCTGGCTTTTCAACTTTGCGCCTATAACAATCCGGATGTTTTTTTTCCTCTTTGGTCCGGAGGACACGACGTCCACAGTTGGCAAAAACAATTTGAAATGTGGACTCGTCAGACCACAGAACACTTTTCCACTTTGCATCAGTCCATCTTAGATGAGCTTGGCGGCGTTTCTGGGTGTTGTTGATAAATGGCTTTCGCTTTGCATAGTAGAGTTTTAACCATATAACTGCTCAGTTTGTGGCAAAAGTTTTTCTATAAAAAGCATTTTGAACAAACACCTGAGAAGACACACAGGAGAAAAACTATGTAGTTGTTCAGTGTGCTGTAAGAGGTTCCATCTAAATGATGATTGCACTAAAACATACAGGAACACACAAGGTAGAATAACCAAGCAGCTGTTTAATTTGTGTTATGTTGCTCATATGTGGCGACATCCACTAAAACCCAGGACCTCTTGGAAATAAATTTGCTGCTTCTTTCACAAATATCCAAGGTATTCGGACAAAGTGGGATTATCTGGGGCATAATATTATCTCCTCGTGACCCCATGTCTTCTGTGTATCTGAAACTTTTCATGCACAGTAAAATGATGATGCTTGTAGTGTTTTGCTACTTCTTCAGATGACTCTAGCTGGGGAGGAATTGTAGCCTTCTTCAGTGGTGCTTTTACCGCCTTCAGAATGTCTGACTTTCAACACCAACAACATGAATTGATCTGCCTGAAACTACACCTTCCAGGTGTATTCCCTACCAAAAACTTATATACAGTAAAGGCCAAAAGTTTGGACGCACCTTCTCGTTCAATGCATTTTCTTTATTTTCATGACTATTTACATTTTAGATTGTCACTGAAGGCATCAAAACTATGAATGAACACACGTGGAGTTATGTACTTAAAGGGGAACATTATCACAATTTCAGAATGGTTAAAACCATTAAAAATCAGTTCCCAGTGGCTTATTTTATTTTTCAAAGTTTTTTTCAAAATTTTACCCATCACGCAATATCCCTAAAAAAAGCTTCTTTGACTTTATCGTTGGAAATGCATCTGCTTTGAGTGTCGCAGGATATCCACACATTCTTGCCATCTCTGTCGTAGCATAGCTTTCGTCGGTAAAGTGTGCGGAACAAACGTCCAATGTCTTGCCACTTTCGCATCTTTGGGCCACTGGTGCAACTTGAATCCGTCCCTGTTCGTGTTGTTACACCCTCCGACAACACACCGACGAGGCATGACGTCTCCAAGGTACGGAAAACGGAAAATAACAGAGCTGATTTGACTCGGTGTTTGAGAAAATGGCGGATTGCTTCCCGATGTGACGCCACGTTGTGACGTCATCGCTCCGAGAGCGACTAATAGAAAGGCGTTTAATTCGCCAAAATTCACCCATTTAGAGTTCGGAAATCGGTTAAAAAAATATATGGTCTTTTTTCTGCAACATCAAGGTATATATTGACGCTTACATAGGTCTGGTGATAATGTTCCCCTTTAAAGTACAAACATTTAGGCCCTAATTTAGCGTCATACACCCTCGCTGTGGAGTTAAAAACTCAGAAGTGTCAGTCAAGTGTCAATCCATGCCCTACATGGTGGAACACTACATGGTCAAAACCATTGAAACTACAATTCCCAGAATGCCGAGGGAAAATGGCCGCCAAATTACTGATTGAAGGCACCTGAAAAGGAATGGAGGTTCGGTCAGACTCATTCACCAACCAAGCTGCATGCAAGGAAGAACAGCAAGCAGCCACAACCACAAGATCTACTCTACAAGTTTTTCCAAACACGCCAATGGTCGGTGAATATGCTTCTTCATTTGATGACGATCGAAATGCTCACTTTGATATGCTTAACTTGTACCTGCAAGCGTCTTAATTTGCTTACTCAACTATCTTCATTTGTTTATTTGAACTGCTGGGTTCAAGTTGAACCACCTCATTACTGCATTTCACTTTGAGCATTGATTGCATAATGTGTTTGAGTTTGATCAGTGAAAAGCAAGTTGTTTAAAGGGGAACATTATCACAATTTCAGAATTGTTAAAACCATTAAAAATCAGTTCCCAGTGGCTTATTATATTTTTCGAAGTTTTTTTCAAAATTTTACCCATCACGCAATATCCCTAAAAAAAGCTTCAAAGTGCCTGATTTTAACCACCCGTTCCATTTTCCTGTGACGTCACATAGTGAAGCCAACACAAACAAATATGGCGGATAGAACAGCAAGCTATAGCGACATTAGCTCGGATTCAGACTCGGATTTCAGCGGCTTAAGCGATTCAACAGATTACGAATGTATTGAAACGGATGGTTGTAGTGTGAAGGCAGGTAGCGAAAACGAAATTGAAGAAGAAACTGAAGCTATTGAGCCATATCGGTTTGAACCGTATACAAGTGAAACCGACGAAAACGACACGACAGCCAGCGACACGGGAGAAAACGAGGACGAATTCGGCGATCGCCTTCTAACCAACGATTGGTATGTGTTTGTTTGGCATTAAAGGAAACTAACTACTATGAACTAGGTTTACAGCATATGAAATACATTTGGCAACAACATGCACTTTGAGAGTGCAGACAGCCCAATTTTCATCAATTAATATATTCTGTAGACATACCCTCTTCCGCTCTCTTTTCCTGAAAGCTGATCTGTCCAGTTTTGGAGTTGATGTCAGCAGGCCAGGGAAGCTAGGGTCGATAGGGGGTTTAGCTCGCTCGTCTGCGGGAACAAACTGCGGCCATTGCTTGCCGTGCTACCGAGGTCCTTTGTCCCTGAATTGCTCACACACTCCGGCAGATTCAATGGGGGTCTGGCGGCAGATTTCTTTGACTTTATCGTTGGAAATGCATCTGCTTTGAGTATCGCAGGATATCCACACATTCTTGCCATCTCTGTCGTAGCATAGCTTTCATCGGTAAAGTGTGCGGAACAAACGTCTAATTTCTTGCCACTTTGGCATCTTTGGGCCACTGGTGCAACTTGAATCCGTCCCTGTTCGTGTTGTTACACCCTCCGACAACACACCGACGAGGCATGATGTCTCCAAGGTACGGAAAACAGTCGAAAAAACGGAAAATAACAGAGCTGATTTGACTCGGTGTTTGAGAAAATGGCGGATTGCTTCCCGATGTGACGCCACGTTGTGACGTCATCGCTCCGAGAGCGAATATTAGAAAGGCGTTTAATTCGCCAAAATTCACCCATTTAGAGTTCGGAAATCGGTTAAAAAAATATATGGTCTTTGTTCTGCAACATCAAGGTATATATTGACGCTTACATAGGTCTGGTGATAATGTTCCCCTTTAAAGCAGTGTTTGTCAACCTTTTTTGAGCCAAGGCACATTTTTTTCATTGAAAAAATTCTGAGGCACACCAGAAGCAGAAATCATAAAAAAACGAAACTCAGTAGCCGATATTGATAATAAAAAGTTGTTGTCACAATTGTTGGATATCAATTTAAACCATAACCAAGCATGCATCACTAAAGCTCTTGTCTCAAAGTAGGTGTACTGTCACCACCTGTCACATCACACCTTTAATTATTTTGGGTGTTTTGCTGTTTTCCTGTGTGTAGTGTTTTACTTCTTGTCTTGCCCTCCTATTTTGGTGGTTTTTCCTGTTTTGTTGGTATTTTTTCCTTGAGCGATATTCTCCACACCTGCTTTGTTTTCGCAATCAAGACTGTATAAGTTGTGCAGACGCTGTTCTTCTTTGTGGGGACACTGTCGATTGTCATGTCATGTACGGATGTACTTTGTGGAGTGCGCCACTCACTGTAAGTCTTTGCTGTCGTCCAGCATTTTTGTGTTTTGTTTACTTTGCAGCCAGTTCAGTTTTAGTTTTGTTTTGCATAGCCATGCCTAAGCTTTAATGCCTTGTCTTAGGGGCACTCGCCTTTTGGTTTAAGCATTAGATACCTTTTTACCTACACGCTGCCGTCTGCATGCTGCCACCTACTGATATGGAAGAGTATAACATGGTTACTCTGCCGAGCTCTAGACAGTACAGACACTCAACAATGGCACATTATTTACGGATTACAATTACTTGGGTGCCAAAAATATTTTTAGCTAGGGATGTCGGCAGGCCGATAAATGCTTTAAAGTGTAATATCAGAAATTATCGGTATCAGTTTCAAAATTATCGGTATCGGTTTCAAAAAGTAAAATGTATGACTTTTTAAAACGCCGCTGTGTACACAGACGTAGGAAGAAATACAGATCGCCAATACATTTGAAGGCATTGCCTTTGCGTGCCGGCCCAGTCACATATCTACGGCTTTTGACACACTCACAAGTGAATGCAAAGCATACTTGGTCAACAGCCATACAGGTCACACTGAGGGCGGCCGTATAAACAACTTTAACACTGTTACAAATATGCGCCACACTGTGAACCCACACCAGACAAGAATGACAAACACATTTCGGGAGAACATCCGCACCGTAACGCAACATAAACACAACAGAACAAATACCCAGAACCCCTTGCACCACTAACCCCGCCCATCCCAACCTCCTAATTCTCTCTCAGAGAGAGCATGTCCCAAATTCCAAACTGCTGTTATGAGGCATGTTAAAAAAAATTATGCACTTTGTGACTTCAATAATAAATATGGCAGTGCCATGTTGGCATTTTTTTTTCCCATAACTTGAGTTGATTTATTTTGGAAAACCTTGTTACATTGTTTAATGCATCCAGCGGGGCATCACAACAAAATTAGGCATAATAATGTGTTAGTCCCACAACTCTATATATCGGTATGGGTTGATATTGGTATCAGTAATTAAGAGTTGGACAATATCGGAATATCGGATATCGGCAAAAAAAGCCATTATCGGACCCAATTAGGTGAAATTACATAATCTCCCACGGCACACCAGACTGTATCTCACGGCACACAGTGGTTGAAAAGCACTGGTTTAAAGCACACGTAAATGGGTTAAGCTTAAGTTAAAATGGCAAATGGTTCAAGTTAAAATGGTCTAAAGGTAAAAGTACAAAAGATTAATGCAAAGTTAAAGCATACTTGCCAACCATCCCGGATTTTCCGGGAGACTCCCGAAATTCAGCGCCTCTCCCGAAAACCTCCCGGGACAGATTTTCTCCCGAAAATCTCCCGAAATTCAGGCGGACCTGGAGGCCACGCCCCCTCCAGATCCATGCGGACCTGGAGGGTCTGCATGGAGCAATGTTGTTGTAATATATTGAGTTGGAGGCAATAACCAGGCGAGGGGATGAAGTACGTCTCTTTACTGTAGACTTCAGAACAGACTCACACACTTGACGTCAGGTGCGCAACACCACGTAAATCGTTGGCCAACCAAAAAGTAACCCCAGTACGCTATAGCCAACATTCACCAGGAGATGGCAACAGACAAACATAGATCACTCTATTACATTACTCCCCTTTTAGAAATGTAGAAGTACTTAAAAGAAATAAACAACCCAACCAAAAAATGCAGCAGCTCAATTAAAAAACTGTACTTAAGCCACATTCTTTTTCTTTTTTTTTTGAACTCTTAACCCTCATTTGTAAACAATAACATGCTTATTATACAAACAGTATTTGTACATCTTTAACACAGATTTTTATACTGTCTTCAGAGATTCAGTTTTTTTGGTGGTACTCGAAACCTTTCTGGGTACCTGCGGATCACTGGTGGGGTTTTTGTTGTGGGTGATCTGGGTTCTGATGATGGCAACTCAGCAGCCCTTGAATCTGGTTCAATGATGACACTAGTTTGTGTCTGACTCACTGATGGTCCTGGTGATGGAACTGAAACAGCACTGTCCAGTTGTACTGATGGCACATTTTCTGCAACTGGTGGAGACTAGATAGCTGGCAGTCTCTCCATGTTTTCTCGCCATGGTAACATGTGATCCACATGCACTGTCTCTGTCCCTCTTGATATATATATATATATATATATATATATATATATATATATATATATATATATATATATATATATATATATATATATATATATATATGTGTATATATATATATATATGTATATGATGATGGCGGGAGCTGCCATGCAAGGCGCTAACCAGCAGCCATCAGGAGCAAGGGTGAAGTGTCTTGCTCAGGACGCAACGGACATGACGAGGTTGGTACTAGGTGGGGATTGAACCAGGGACCCTCGGGTTGCGCACATATATATATATATATATATATATATATATATATATATATATATATATATATATATATATATATATATATATATATATATATATATATATATATAAATATTAGGGACGGCGTGGCGCAGTGGGAGAGTGGCCGTGCGCAACCCGAGGCTTGATGCAGATCCCGCCATCAGTGTGTGAATGTGTGTGTGAATGGGTAAATGTGGAAGTAGTGTCAAAGCGCTTTGAGTACCTTGAAGGTAGAAAAGCGCTATACAAGTACAACCCATTTATCATTTTTATATATATATATATATATATATATATATATATATATATATATATGTATATATACATATATATATATATATATATATATATGTATATATACATATATATACATATATATATATATATATATATATATGTATATATACATATATATATATATATATATATATATATATATATATATATATATATATATATATATATATGAAATACTTCACTTTCAGTGAATTCTAGCTATATATATATTTATTTTATTATATATATATATATATATATATATATATATATATATATATATATATATATATATATATATATCAAATACTTGACTTGGTGAATTCTAGCTGTAAATATACTCCTCTCCTCTTAGCCACGCCCCCCAACCACGCCCCTGCCCCACCCCGACCACGCCCCCCACCCCCCACCTCCCGAAATCGGAGGTCTCAAGGTTGGCAAGTATGAGTTAAAGGATAAATTAATGTTTGTTTAACTCTTGCTAAAAGTTAAGCCTGAATTTTAGAATGTTAAAAGTTGAACAGACTTCGAGAAAAGAGACGGTCTACAAGCCCGTAGCCGTTCTTGTAGTTTCTTTATTCCCTTTAATTCCTCTAATTGTTGAATGGATTTAGTCAAGTTCATTTAACCTGCTTGTTCCATTCAATTGATTTAAGTTAATCATTTAATTATTTTAAATAGTTAGTTAATTTGGTATTTCATTTACATGCATTTAATTTAAAATGTCTGCATTCATTTTGAAGAGCATTGTGTTTGTTAAAGTCATTATTTCAAAGTAGAAAGTTTAAAACATTATTCAGAGGTTTAAAAGCATTTGTAAAACATTGTTTGAAAATACCTGTGTAGTTACATTGTTAGCGTCTCTGTTTCTGTGTTTTGAAGGTTTTGCAACCTGATGATTAATTGAAGATCAACTAAAATGAAACCAACAATGCTTCAAGTTGGAAAATAAAAAATTGATCAATTGGAAATCATGAGTTGTCCGTGGGTCATTTTGGAGTAGAAGAGTGGAGCTTAACACTCACCACCACAAATAGATTACAGTTCTGTTTCAAACACTGGACTATCCAGTTGTGCTTGCGTGAGTCATTCAGTGCAATGACAGAGTGAAATGAGTGATTCATTTTGTAAAGATTATATTTTCAATGGAGATGTAAAGGATGAATAAAGAAACTATGTTCATCATCATCATTTATTTTTATTCCTTTCATGAACATGCATATATACAAACCATATACAGTTGACACTTTCATTGTTTTTTTGTTTCTTATACATTTCCATGATCAGAAAGGAGCAGATGGAAGAATACTATTCTTATATTTATCTGCCCCCTTTTTGACACAAATTATTTTAGATGACTTTATCACTGTTCCCTCCACCAACACCACAACTCCAACATACTTTTAATTTCCGTTTAAGCATTTTCAAAATGACACGTCCAATCAAAATCAAAAATCAGTTTGATATAATTCCAGTTGTCTACTTTTGTAACTTTTTAAACTCAAAGATATTCTTGCAACTTTTTAAGTCTTTGTCTAGAGAATTCCATGCTTTCACGCCAGCAACAGACAAGCACATTTGCTTCAAATTTGTTGGCACTCTTGGATGTTTAAAGTTATACAGCCTTCTGTGGTTCTCATCTTCCGACGTGAACACAAATAACTTTTGTAAGTCCTTCGGAAGAACTTTATTTCTAGCTTTGAACATCACTAATAGAGTATGCAATTCTACAATGTCTTTTAGTTTTAATAATCCTGACCTAATGAAGAGTGGATTTGTGTGGTCTCTGTATGCTACTGTAAAAATGATACGAATTGCTCTTTTTTGTGAAAGAAATAAAGGCATTATGTTGCTCTGATATGTATTTCCTCATATTTCTGCACAATAATTGAAATAAGGTAGAATAATTGAGCAATATAACATTCTCATTGTATTATACGGGAAACTGTATTTAACCTTGTTCAAAATAAATAAGCTTTTAGATAGCTTATTTTTCACATGCAATATATGAGCTTTCCATGTCAACTTTTCATCTAAGACATGGGTGTCAAACTCTGGCCCGCGGGCCAAATTTGGCCTGCCGTGTAATTTCACTTGGCCCTTGAGCATACTTGCCAACCCTCCCGGATTTTCCAGGAGACTCCCGAAATTCAGCGCCTCTCCCGAAAACCTCCCGGGACAAATTTTCTCCCAAAAATCAGGCTAACCCACAACAAAACAGCATACCTGCCCAATAACGTTATAACTGTAGAATGATGGAGGGCGAGTTCTTGGTTTCTTATGTGGGTTTATTGTTAGGCAGTTTCATTAACGTCCTCCCAGCGCGGTAACAACACACAACAACAGCAGTCACGTTTTTGTATACCGTAAAGCAGTTCGTCTGCCGTAAACAGCAATGTTGTGACACTCTTAAACAGGACAATACTGCCATCTAGTGCATATGATGAAAGCACTTTTGTGCGTGCCACACAGAATGCATCATCAGAGGTGTTCAGCATGGTTCGAAAAATAGTGACAGACAATAGAACAAGGATGAACAATTCAACCCTTAACTCAACAATGAGTAGATGAGTGTTATGTGTGTGTATATGTGTAAATAAATGAACACTGAAATTCAAGTATTTATTATATATACATATATTTATTTTATTATATATATATATATATATAATAAAATAAATATATATATATAATAAAATACATATATATATATATATATATATAGAGCTAGAATTCACTGAACGTCAATTCTTTCTTTTATATATATATATATATAAAATCTATGAAATACTTGACTTGGTGAATTCTAGCTGTAAATATACTCCTCCCCTTTTAGCCACGCCCACCCGACCACGCCCACCCCCACCCCCCTCCCCCCACCTCCCGAAATCAGAGGTCTCAAGGTTGGCAAGTATGCCCTTGAGGCGATATCAAATTAACACTAGAGCTGGCCCGCCGATTATATTCAGCGGCGGTGCCGCGGTAATACCGCATTCACCGCTAATTCTCATACCTGCCAACCCTCCCGGGAGAGTCCCAGATTTAAGTGCCCCTCCCGAAAATCGTCACATCCACTTTTCATCCAGTCCAACGTGTGCTGGCCCAGTCACATATGTGCGGCTTCTGCAGTTCA